>NC_134659.1:3988685-4652632 GCF_030463565.1 Pelecanus crispus | reverse complement strand
TGGAGACCAGATGTCTGCTGGGTTTTGTCACTCACTCCCTATGTGACCCGGGGCCAACCCTTTCCCCTGCTTGCCTCAGTTTCCCATCTGTGCCAGGAGACATCCACTCAATTGCATGAAGCGCCCTGAGATCTCTGGATGCTAAATTGGCATGGCGGGGGTCGGGGGCGAAGAAGAGGTAGAGGTTTTTTTCAAGATCAGCTACTGGAATTAGCGTTACATCAGACTCAAGCTCTTGTACAGAGCTATTTTGTCAACTCTGACATCATCTTTTTTTTCCGCCACAGCCTCATGCCGCGGGAAGCGTGACGGAGCTGGGAAGCAAAGAGGAACCTCTTTGGGATGCGGCTGCTAATAGACCTGCAGCACCGGTTCTGCCCCTCCTGCCTGCAGACCCCTCCGGCGTGGTCCTGGCCGAGAGGTGAGCTCCTCCGCTCTCCCCTGCCACGGGTGGGAGCAGAACCCACGGCTGCCCCCCCCCAGCCCTTCAGCAGAGCTGCGGGAACCTGCTGGGGAGAGAAATTTCCTCAGAGCAGCAGATGGCACTCGCCGACTTCCAACCAAGCTGAGCCGAGCCGGGCTAACCCAGCTGGGTGACACAGACACCCGTGGGTGTGTGTGGGGCCACCCTGGCTCCCTGCCCTGTGCCTGGGTCCCAGGCTGAGGGGAGCAGGGAACAGTGGGGACAGGAGGATGGGGTGCATCGAGGACCCATCTCTGCATGGGCCGAAGAGGTTTTGCATCAACCTACAGGGTCAGCCACCCCACGCAGGGTGGGTGTCGCAGGAGTGGGCAGGCTCGCCTCCCGCAAAGCCTTGGCAAATCCAGGACTTCAGCCCCTGCCCCGAGGCTGCTGGGGCACGGGTGGCCGTGGGTTGTGCATTCCGGCCGTGAGCCCCGGCAGTGTGTGCATGCCGCCCACGGCTCAGTCCCGCTCGCCGCAGTGTTGCTTAACTGCCCGGAGGATGTGACTAAGGGAAAGCTGCTCTCTGCTCCCCTTGCTGCTCTGGAGCAGGGCTGCCCCGCTGCTTCCCGGCAGGAGGGAGCTGCTCCAGCTCGCCTGGCTCCGCAGCACCCAGCTCAGCAGGGTGCGACGGCTCTCCGGGGATGCTATGGTACAGAGCGCGATTGGAACTGTGAAAAGGAACAGCAAACCCCCTGTTGTTCGTCAGGTTTTACCCACAGTTTCCTCCTGGTTCCCTCGGGGGTTGCTGGGGGAGGCAAGGCGCCTTTCCCAGGCAGGCAGGGTGGGAGGATGCAGACGGTGGCAGAGCCAAGCGCCCGGGGCCGAGGTCGGAGCTGGGATGCCCCAGCTCCCCGCAGAGCGCAGCCGCCGTGCCAACGCCATGGGTGCCTCCACACCGAGTTTATTATGGCTGTGCTGTCTCTGGGCTCTGGATGAAGAGAGAATATGAGGCTTCAGGCAAAGCGCTTCTCACATGCACCAGATTTATCAAATTGATTAAAAAAACCCACAACAGATCCAGGCCTTGTTTCTATAATAGCTATTGGAGCATGTTGGGCATTAATCAAACCATCTGTTTGCCGTGTCCAGAGAAGCCAGCATAAGCCAGCTTGTGTTTTTCAGGCATTGGAAGAGCTGTCAAGCTATAATCTGTTTAGGACAGAATAACTTATAAATACACCTTCTGATATTCTGTTGTATAAATATGGGAAGAGGCGGGGGTTTCTGTGACTGCAAGTGTCTATCAGAGGGCTGATAAATCTGTGTGGGGGCTGAGCGTCGTATGGGCTCCCAGCAAGAGGGGAGGGAAGGGACCCCCAGATCTTCCTCCTTTTCACCTTTGTCCCAGCACAGAGCTGTTCTGTCCAGACCATTCCCCCCAACTTTGCCTACTGGATTTGAAATATTTCATATAACAGAGCTCCCATCCCTTCCCTCTGGGAAGCACACCATGGTCTCCCAGGTATTTTTCCTAATCAGGTAAAAAAGCTAACCCATCACGTCCTGGGTGCAAGTCCTGAAGCACAGGGCTCCTGCAAGCACCCTGAGAAGACTCTCAGACCCTTGACCTGTCAGCAGGGAGTGCTCCGGCGTGGCAGCAGAGCTCTCTGCAGGCAAGAAGCTTGGGACAACCAGCAGGTCCTGCAGGTCTGTGATGATGTGGCCAAGCAGTCAACGTCTAGGGTCAATTCCTGGCTGTGAGACCACGTCGAGAGTGTTATTCCAATGTGCTGTAGTACTGGGGGTGTCTGTCTCTCTGATGTCTTTCTTTCTCTAACCAAGGTTTTCTGAAGACAGAGCAGGAGAAACCGTTGGCTGCTTTGGGAGAAGCTGGGTATAGCTGGGAGCAAGCGGAGAAGGAGCCCCTGGAAAAGGCTGAGGTCAGCCTAGAAGTAGAAAAACGCCATCAGTGCACTGACGTGGGACATCTCTCCTGGCCATGAGCCACCACAGTGCTCTGTGGCCACAGCTGTATTTCTGTCTCCTCCACCAAGCCGTTGTGGGACCATGGGTGAGGCACTTGGGTCAGTATGCTTAAAAATGCATAGTGTCAGGTCCATAAATCCATTTTGGAAAAGCTGGTGGCTTCTGCAGAAAAAAACCAACATGTTTTAGTGAGGTTATTTATTAAATGAGCCCAGTTTTAAGTCTCCCCTTTGAGAAGACTGGCTCAGCACTCCCTGACTCAGTGGCTGAGGGAAGTGGCGTTGTTTAGTCTGGAGAAGAGGAGGCTGAGGGGAGACCTTATCGCTCTCTACAACCACCTGACAGGAGGGTGTAGTGAGGGGGGTGTTGGTCTCTTCTCCCAAGTAACCAGCGATAGGATGAGAGGAAATGCCCTCAAGTTGCATCAGGGGAGGTTTAGATTGGATATTAGGAGAAATTTCTTTACTGAAAGGGTAGTCAAGCATTGGACCAGGCTGCCCAGAGAGGTGGGGGAGTCCCCATCCCTGGAGGGGTTCAAAAAACGGGCAGAGGTGGCACTTTGGGACTTGGTTTAGTGGGCACAGTGGTGTTTGATTGGTGGTTGGACTGATGATCTTAGAGATCCTTTCCAACCTTAGTGATTCCTAGTTTTACTTTCATTAAAAAATAATCCAGCCACCAAGCCAGGAAACATGAAATTAATTATGACTCTACCCTGAACTGGTTTAGTGGTGGACTTGGTAGTGTTAGGTTAATGGTTGGACTGGATGATCTTAAACAGCTTTTCCAACCTAAACGATTCTGTGATTCAGTTTCTCTTTCATCCAAGAAATCCTCCCCTCCATGGATCAGTGGCATATTTCTAAATACCTCTGAAATCTGGGCTGACAAGGGCTCTGGACAGCACCAGCTAACGGGCTATGGAAACCCTCTGTCCCCGTGCAGAGGAAACGCGGGGAGTTTCCAAGCCCGGCTCTGCGAGGGCAGATCCGCGCACTGGTTGTCACTCCTCACTGGTGCGAGCTGAGGGCAGCTGAATGCCAGCACGCTCCTCCGGAAGGCAGGGACAGCCCTGGAGAGGGGAAAAAGTGCCTTCCTCCGCTCCAGGCACAGGAAGAGCGCGTCTGGGAAGTGGGAAGGGGGGTGCTGGGGGGGCTGGTGTCCCTTTGCAGCATCCCATCTTCTCCCTCCTGCAAAGACCAGATGTGTTGTCTTGAGTAGCTGCACCAGGGGGGTGGGAAACTCCAAAATACCATTGGAAAATGTCTCACACCGTGCGGGCCAGGAGTTTTACCATGTTGTTTGCATGGTTAATTTTTTTTTCTTTTCTTCCATGCTCAGCTCTCTCTGCAGCCACCTCGCTCTGCAGTGTGTGGGCAGGCGCAGAATTTGAGCATTTAGGAAAGCACCCAGAGTTTAACAGGGATGCTTCTCTCTCTGAACCCATCTGCCATGACCTCCAGGGCACGGCTCTGATCCCGAGAGCCCGCACAGTAGCTCCTTTCAGCCTCTGAGGGGGTGTCTGCAAACAGACGCCGATTCATAAGCTTCACAGGCAGATAAAGGCAGGGGCATGCCTGGCGCGGCTCCCGGAGCCGCAGTCGGCGGGGAGTTGCTGGTGCCCGGCTTCTCTGAGGCGGTAAATGGGGCTGGAGGGGTGCGAGCAGCCGGGCGCCAGCGGGGTGTTGGAGCAGCCCTGCTCCATGCTGATGGTTGCAATGCGCCCGCACGGGCCCAGCTCTCGTAGCCAGAGATGCTGGAGGTGCCCAGAGCCCCGTGCCCCAGGGCCCTGCGCTGCCCGGCGGCCGCAGGTAACGGAAGGGAAGAGCCTGTTTTGGGGCACGGGGCAGGGCCAGGCCCCGTCAGGTGGTGGGAGCGGGCGGCAGGGCTGGTGGGAGGCAGCGCCGCTCTGCATCGGCTGCTTCTGTCCCTGAGGTGCATCCTTTTCCCTGCCTAGGTCCAGCTCCTGGGAGAGGTGGGGAGCAGCCCCCGAGGGACCACCCCACATCCTCAGCCCTCCCGGAGGAGAGATCGACGCTTCCTCGTCGCTTCCCACCCCGGTATCAGCCAGGCTTAGGCCTGTCCCAAAGAGATCCTCAGCTCCAGCTTTTTCCTCTTCTTTCCCCTATGTTCCTCTTTAATGAACATACCACATTTCCCTTTTTGCTTTCTCTTTTCCTCTTCCTTGGGAAGGACCCGTGAGTCTCACCCCACTGGCTGGCATGGCCTGGCTTTGGTTTGAGGGTGGTGGTGCTTTTTTTTTTTTTTTTTTAGATTAAGCATTTAGTGTGAATAAACTGTTCTCACTTTTCCCTCTGATTATTCACTTTCCCTTATAAAACAGTTCTGTGCTGAATTACTTTTTGTCCTTTCCCAACGCTTCCACCCTCCAGCTTTTTCATGTTTTCCACATTAGTTATTCTCTGTGGCTTTTAAGGTTTTTATTTATTAATTTCGGGGTAAGAAGAGACAGGTCTCTGCCTCTGTTCCCTACCCGCTGCAAAAGGAATGGCGAGATTGCCTTGTCTAGTTTGGCCGGTGGTGGTCTCCGTCCCCTGGGGCTGAAAAGCAAAGCCAACCTCTAACAGAGGTATCAGAGAGGGCTCGGGGGGTCCTGTCCCCGTGGGGTGGAGAAGTGCCCCCTGCCCCTTCATTTTCCCTTGGGTGCACGGGAGGAGATGTCCCATCCCCGCACCCTCGCTTCGCCCCATCCCCTGCCTCCACCCCGAGCCGCTTGCCAGCGCCGGGCGCTTGAACCACTGACCTCGGCAGCGGTTCCCAGCCCTGAGCGGCTCATTCACGGCCGCGCCGGAGGAGCTGCTGGCAGCCCGGCTCCTGCTAATCTGGGAATTGTATGCCAGGAAGCACACACCCAGCCGACCTGCCCGAGACAAAGCCTGCAGTCTACGCACCAGCTCTCCCCCGGCGTTCCTCTGCGTGGCTCGGGGCTATTTCTGAGCGGTCCCCAGTGCATGAGGCCTCACTGGTTCCCTCCCCAGACTTTCCCGAGGGTTGGGCACCTGCTTGGGCTGCGGTGCCAGAGCTCAGTCCTCCCACAATAGGACAGGGCTCCCGGCCTGGCACGGCATGGCATGAGATGCTCCCACAGCCATCTCGCCAGTCTCTGGGGCACATCATAAAATGGGGCTGTAGCATCTAAACTCTGCTGGCTAACCTGCAGCCATGGCTGTGACAGAGATAACTCCCTCCCTGATCATCGCTTGGGTGTTTACTCTGGACCCTATCAATGGCAAATTAACCACAGCCATCATTGCTTTCTTGCTGGATTGGTTTAGCAGATCTGTCCTGGTGAGAGACCCTTCCTGTGTTGCCTTCCTGGGTACCAAAACTCTCTGTCCTTGACACATCCTTTAGAAGCCTTGACCTGCAAATAGACTTGACTTCTGTGTAAAACCGTCCGAGATTTCCCGAAGAAAAGCGCTATATAAAATGCAGGTATTATTAGCAATCTCCCTCTGCCAGGTCCTGTGTCAAACACCAGCACAAGGAGGTGTTAGGAGGAAGGGTTTGCCTTGGCTGAGTCATTTCATAGCAGCTTGTTTCAGGGTTATGTGCACCTCTTTGGGAAGCAGCTGGTGTCATCTGCTAAATTAGGTCTGGCAGAGGCAGCAAGTCATTTCCACAGCATCCGAGCATCCCTGGTCAGCGCGGTCCTTATCCCTGTGCTGCTCCCACTGCGTAGGTGGGAAGTGGAGCCGCCTACGCTGGGCTGTCCTTGGCAATGTTCGGGGCAGGCTGGTGGAAATGAGCTCGGTGAGTTATTCTGCTCTACCCTTTGAGGGCAGAGTTGGGCCCGTTGCCTTGACAAGAAGCTGCACGTTCACGTGATGCTCCCACATCCTGCTCGATGTATTTTAAGCAGGTTGTTTACAAACACCGATGTGGTGCTAGAGCAAGCGAGGCTGCTCACAAACCCTGTGTGGTAGAAAAGCCTCTGCAAACCTCGTTGTCTTCCCACGCACCGATAGAAGACGATGATCCTGTGCTGGAGTGCTCCAACTGCTGCGGCTGTTCCAGCTGCGGAGATGGATGGGCCGGTGGGACCGCTCTGGCACTGGGAGGCTCAATCCAATTTCCCGCATCGTCCTGCGCTTGGGTCCAACCTTGTCCTGAGATGCATGGTCTCGCTCTGCGTATTCTGCATCTTCAGGAGCACCACGAAGCCCAAGTCGTGGACTCCTTTGTGCGGGACACTGCACCAACACAGAGGAAAATAGACGGCCGGTGCCTGAAATAATTTTCAGTCTGAGATTTCCAGGTCTCACAAAGCTGTTGTAAAGTTGCATTACAAATGTGAGACACTCAGATATTACAATGATATGAGCCAACATAATAGAATATTTTAAATTAAATATTCATCTGGATCCTCAGCCTGTGAAAGGGATAGAGCTCTGCTGGCTTCTGTGGACTCACACTAATTTATTTTTTATTACGACCCATTTGTATTACGATGGCGGCGGGGAAGTTCTAGGAGATCGCCTCCAGCCTAAGATCCCATTATTTCAGGTGCTCTAAAATCACAGAACAGCTCGACAATCTGTGCCCCAAATTTGAAACCGCTAAGGATGTAGCCTGGTATTTTTTTCAAAACCAAACCTGTTCTCTAACACACACAGCACTTCCTCCACGCAGGGCGTCTGCACAGGCACGGACCCTTCCCCGGCAATTCAGACGGGCCTCAAAAGTCCTCGCTCTCTGCTGATGGTATCACGCTGGCTGAGACAGAGATTGTCAGTTAATCAACAAAGAGCGCTTACAGCCCCGGACCAGACGGGAGAAATATTTGCCAAACAAAGACTCTATTTTCAAGGAAATCCTCTGACTTCTGCATCGAATGAGAGAAATGATTCAAGCTCTCGAGGCAAGCGGCCGAGACAGCCGTGGGTAGGAAATTCTCATGTCATGGGCTGAGCGGTTCTCCTGCCTCGTCCACAATGGGAGCAAGGGCTACTTTTACAAGCAGATATAATTCCTGCTTTACATTCAGGAATGATTCAAATCCCTTCATGGATGTAGGCTACAGATACACCTATCTTCTGTTTGCACCCATCCATAGCCCTCCCAGAGGGATGCCTTGGGCTTGTGCAATGGGACGAAACAGCAGAGACCCAAGGAAATCCCAGCGCGCTTCCAGCAGAGCCCCAGAGACGCTCCTAGCCGGGACGAGGACCAACAACCGATGGCCTGACCTCACCGGAGAAATCCAACGCAGCATTTCCAGCAAGCGTGTCCTGCGCAGGGCCAGGGCCAGGCGCTGCGAAGCGGCTGCGTGCCGCTCGCGCCTCCCTCCCAGCAGCGTTGGGTCATTTTGCTCGCCAGAGCCGTGATTTTGATCAAAGGAAACATTAGTCATTAGAGACCCGCCTTTGGTGTGAAAATTAAATGCTGGATGTTAAGCTGGCATCCACGATAAAGAAAACTCCGCTTTACCAGCAGGAACATGGTTTGTGTCCCAATTTACAAGTCCAACAAGGCAATTGCATCCTGCCTCTGTGTGGGCTGTTCATTAGCTGCGCTGAACTAGCGCTGCCCCTGGGACAGCCCGGATGGGTTTGAAAGCCATCAGCTGCCCAGTTACAGCCGCCTTTCCACAGCCCCAGCTGAGATGCTGTTGCCTTCAGAAATCGTGGCCCAGCCGCTGCTCTGGGTCAGGCGGGAAGGAGCTGCATCTGCCGCAGCATATAAAAGAGCTTTTGGGTCTGTTGGTGGTATATAAAATGCAATATAACGTTACCTATAATTTTTAAAGCCAGCTCCGGTCCTGGAAATAAACCACCTCTGTGGTTCCTTTTTTCTTTTCTTTAACAGCTATAAACTCTGCCCAACTATTCCTCTTCCCTCTCAGCTTGTGGCTCTCTTGGTTTATGGGATCGTCACAACCTCCTGATTGATTTACATGTAAAGTCAGTAAACAGTCACTCCCACCCTCCCCAGTCCCTTATCCCACAGCTCCGTGGCTGCCAGGTGACTCAGCAGCATGGTGCACAAGCATGACTAACTCTTCCCTCTATAACAAACAGGGATTTTGGGGCTTTGTTCAATGCATTCCTCCTTCCTGGTGGAAGTTGCCTAACGAACCGCCCTGGCACAGCGGCGTGACTCATCCCGAGGAGGTGCATGCCGATCTCTGGGACGCGAGGATGTCTGGGTCCTCCAGCGCTGCTTCTGCACGCATCCTGCCGCGGGAGCTCGGGCTGGACGGATGCAGGCGGCCGTGCCGGGCTAGAAGCCGGCAGAGCAGCCAACTTTCTCCCGCCCGCACCAAGCCCAGCACTCCCGTGGTCACACCCAGTGTTATTCTCGGAACTGGATGTGGCTGGTCCCTTGAAATCAGATCTCAGGCTGGTTATTATTAATCCTCACGGTGCTGTTTGGGCTGTTTCCTCCCCAGAAGCTTTTGGACCCCCTGTGAGGGTTTGTCCACCACAAAGCTGATGGCTGCTGGGGTTTGCATCCAGCCTCTCTTCACCCTCCAGCATGATGAGACGGGTTTGGGAGCAAGGATGTCCCTCACCTGGGACATCCATCCCTGTGAGGGTGGAAACGTGTCTGACGAGGCACTGCTGCTGCACACCCCATCTTTCCTTTCTCTCTCTGCTGAGCAAATTTTAAGCAGAAAGCAGCTGTGAGCCCAATTCACTGGTCCAGCAACACCCAAGTGAGCCCACCCTGGCCCCTTCATTGCAGGGGTGGGTGGGAGTCTTTAAAAGGGAGGGAGCCGGGGGAGGCATTTCCCGTGGGGCTGGGGGTGTGGGGGGAATTTCCTCCCCCTCCCGGCAGCCTGGGCTGATGCAGCTCTGGGGTCGATGGGGTCTGCGGTGCCTGACCACGGCGGGTCCTGCACTGTGAGTACTCACACTGGGGGGGGGTCTTTGGCAAGCAGCTGGTGCATTTGGGATTTGCTGCACTGGGGCATGTGCAAGAGGGGTGTGAGTGGGGAAAGCTGCTCCCCCTGCGCTGGGCATGCTCCCCCATCCTGTGTGGGGCTTGTCTGAGAGCAGAGGGAGCACCGAATTGCCCTGGCATGAAAGTAAAAACGTGTTTTGCAGCCTGGGCTGGTAACTTGTGTGCTGGCTGCCTCTGAGGGTGTCCCTGTATGCCCAGCCCTGGCAACTGGTCCCGTCCTGTGCTCCTGCTGCGGGTTTTCGGCTGCCCCAGGCCAGGCTTAGCTGTGTTCGCACGCAGCCCCCCTGCTCGGGGCACGGGCAGAGCCCTGCTCCCCACGCTTGCCTCCCCACACGGTGCCCGTGGCTGGGATCCCCACGCTGAAGGGTACTGAGCCCTGCGTGGGACCTCGACATATTGAGCCCCTGCGTCCCCATGTGCCCCCCGTGACGGGGGTGCTCTGACCGCAGCGGGGAGCCCACCAGCAGCACAGGGACACCCCACTTGCAGAGCCAGCCCTTGCCATGCTGCATGCATAGAAACTCTCCCAGCATCCTGCACCGTAGCTGGTCCCTGGTTTGAGGTGACAGCGGGCTGTGCCGGGTGCCCGAGGCGCTCCTCGCTCGTAGTGCCGGGATGGGGGTACAGCAGAGCGTGGGATCCCCCTCCCGCGGGCCGCGCAGCTGCCTGCGCTGCAGCATCGCCCAGCTCACCCCGAGCACTTCCTTTGATCTCGGAGCTGTAACACCCGCGCAGCAGCCCGGCCGCTCTCAAAGTGTGTTTCCTTTCATTGTCGCATTAAGGGAGCCCATAAAACCGACTGCAAGCGCGGGGCTGCGGCGGCCGGGCTGCTGCAGGCAGGGCTGCCTGCACGCTGCCCTTCTCAGCACGCCCTCGCCGGAGGGGAGCGGCGTCTGCTTGTCCCCCCCATCCCTCGGGGACGCGAGTGGTGTGACGAGGCGGTGGCCTGGCCCAGACAGGAGGCAGCTGGTCCTGGCCCTGAGCCACATGGTAACCCAGCCTGTCATTCAGCAGGAAAGCGTGTGGTTACCTCAGCGAAGACTGTAATTAGGCTGATTGGCACTAACTTGTCTCAAAAAGCTGGGGAGGAGGGAAGAACCTCCGATCAGCCATTTTATATGAAACTTCACAGGGAGAAATGGAGGCCGGGGCAGGACAGGTGGGAAGCCGGCTCCTCTGTGCTCTGCCCCGTCTCCTCTCCGTGACGTGCCCACACGTCCCCGCGCCCTTCAGACCAGACCCACCCCAAGAGCAGCTGGACTGGGTGCAGTAGCGCACCCTGTTTAAAACCAGCCCGGCGGAGCATCCCTGTCCCTAGCTCGGATGCGGCGGGATGGAGCTGGAGCCCGTCGTGCCGCCGGCAGCGCGCGGAGGTGGGCAGCGTGCCCATCCCGGGCTGTAGCTGGAGTGCATTTCCCGTCCACTCTCCGATAAGATGTGTTGTTCATTCATCGCTGAGTGTTGACCACAAGCCAGGCAAGAGGGCCTGCGTGGTCCACTTGGAGCCAGAGGAAATGCCACTTGGCGTGGTAATCCATCTCTGAAAGAGCTACTGAAAGAAGAGGCTGTGCTGCTGGCTCCTCTGTGCTGGAGCCTGGTTTGCAGTGGATCCCTCTGGATTTCTTCAGTGGCTGAGACACGCTGGTGCGATCCGCTTCCAGCGGTGCTCAGGTTTGCTCTGGAGCTGCTGGCTGCTCGTGAAAAATCTGCCCGTTGATGGGGACCGCGCGAGGCAGCCTTGTCTGGGTCCCTGCCCTGATGACCAGGAGTGAGGAGGGCTTGGGGAAGTAACAGGAGGCTTTGCCCGGAATGTTAATTAGTGTGTGCCCTTGGACATGAGCCAGCAAAGCCGTTAGTGATGCTCTCACATGGGCATGACTCTAGTGGGCAACAAATCAGCTGATTTGGAGCGAAATGGTTGTGCAACCGTGGCGGAGTTTGCATGGTAGCTGCATAGAGGCGATCAGCAGGGTGCAGGGCAGCGGACGGCCAGCCGAGGCCAGGGAGGGATGTGCAATGCAAAAATCTCTTGGGCAATGCACCAGAAGGGCCGGGAAATGGGGCTCTTCCCTGGCCCATTCTGTCCCTGCCACCCGCTGCCATCCTGGCCCACGGCGGGGGTACGGCTGGCAGCCCCAGCCCCTGCTTTACCCCACGACTACCTTGTGTTTGCTTACTAGGGAAGCCACTAAGCCTGTGCAAACACTTCCATTTGCTTTTGATAAAGCGAAGGCAGAAAATATCATGCCCGTGAGGTGTGGCCGGTCCCGACAGGCTGTGCGTGTGGGTCTGAGTTGTGCCGGGTCCGGGCTCCCGAGGGTCACCTGCCAAGGACCGAGAGTCCCTCCCTGTCCCAAGCACCCGGCCGATTCCCGTGTCACCCGGCCGCGCCGTGGCTGTCCCCAGCCCTGCTGTTCTCCAGACAAGCACAGCGTTTGTCCCAAACTTGGCCCGGTGTCGCTAACGGCAACTGCTAATTGTTCTCTCGTTCTGTACTATATTTAATTCCCCACTATTATTTTTTCCCCTTTTAATCATAAAAAGCCTAAATTTCCCTCGGGGAAGGTTATTGGCTCAAGTGTGGAAATATACCTGCAACTTGCACGGAGCTGAGCCACCGGGGCATTGGCTGTATTTTTAAATCCAAGTACAAAGTGTCTTCAACACGAGCGTCGCTTAACCCTTCTCGGGGAGGGAGGGTGGGTGGGAGTGGGGGGGTCCTTCCCCTCTTCTTGGCTCCCGCTGCTCACCCTGCCCATCCTCAGGGTGGGATGCACCCACCCGCGGGTTTGGGCACGGGGGCAGGAGGGTGGGCAAGGAGCAAGCGTGGGACTGGAGGAATTGCTCTGTTTTGCCCTATTTTCCTACAGCTTTCTGCTCTCTGTCTTGTCGGGGTGAGACCAGCGTGCAAGCATCCTCCCTCCCGTGCACGGTGAGGTTTGGTCCGAGGGGCACCGCGTGCGCAGCAGTGTCTCCTTCCCAGGCCATCTCCTGCCACCCCTGCGGGGACGGAGGTTCAGGTTCTCCGAGGTAACCCGGAGCCTCAATACCTTTGAGGATGTGGGCCAAAGTCATCCAGTCTGAGAGCTATTTTGGGGGAGCGTGGCTGCTCCCGTGAGACCGTTGGCACAGCCACAGTCGGAGACGGCCAGGCGTGAGCGGAGGCACAGATGGGACAGGCAGGAGGGGACCGGCCCTCGCCTCTGTCGCTTAATGAAGTTGCCCGAGGGGGTTTCAGCCCTGCCCTGGCAGACCTTGGGTTGCCTTTCAAATGGCTGCTGGCGGGGGAGATTTGGGGTTTGGGTTTGCAGCTCAAGCAAAGCAGATTTGGGGTCTAACCCTCATCACTGCAGATGCATGTAGCATCTTCTGCACCAAAGGAGCAATTTTTTTCAGTGGTGGTTACTCTGGGCTTTGAAATCCTCACCCAGAAGGAGAAACAAGGTTGAAACAACCCCCCCCCCCCCTTTTTTTTTTTTTTTTGATAGCTGTAGCATGGAGTCGGTCCTGCCCCAACGCTGGGGTGGGAGGCTGGCGCAGCAGCGTGAAAGGCGCCATACAGAGCCCGGACAGCCTTTGTGTTGTGTTCGTAGGCAGCAGCAGGGTCAGGGCGCACCCGGAGCCAGAAAGATGAGGGGGCAAATTCGCCTCCTGGCTGAAGAATCCTCCTCCTAGGCGCATCTGTCAGTGGAGCCTTCCCGCTCCCCGCTCTGCTCGCGCACAAGGGACCGAGTGTCTTCCTTCCTCCTCCTCGAACAAAGGAGGCTACAGTTATTTCTTGCTGCTTTCTTCCAAGTGGCTTCACCCTTGAGTTCCCAGCCTTGATTTTGGATGCCTGATGAGACCCATGCAAAAGCCAGATGGGGACCTGGCAGAGTGCAGGGGTGCTGCTCGGGTACCACTAACCCATCGGCCTCCCCAGCCAGCATCCCCGCTTGCCATCCTCTCCATCAGCGATATATTTGCTCCCAAAGCATCTGGACAAACTTGAGCTCCAGTTAGGCTCCTGTCCAGCCCTGGGGGCTATGGTCCTGGCTGACCTGTCGGAGGGTTCTGGCATGGTTGGGAAGCCAGCATCATCCCATGTCGGGGAGTGCTCGCTGCCAAGGGCCATCGTGGGAAGGGAGCACAGGTAGAGGGGAGCTTTTGCCCAAGGAGAATCCTGTGGACAGGGCTGGGGGGCTGGGGAAGGGGGTGGCCCTGCAGTTTGAGCAGTTTCCCACAAAGGAGCAATTTCACCATGTGAAAGGAATGTGGCTCCAACCCCGCCAGCGATGGAGGCTGTGCCTTAGGGATGGGGATGACTGCTGGTGGACTGACTCACCGGCTGCCTCTCCGCAGCCATTTCCTCTCCGGGAGGCAGAAACTCCCAGTTTTTGTTTATCACGTGGCTTGAAGTAGGGGGTAAGGAAGGAAATGCTCTTATTTTTAACTCCTCTATCTCCCCGGGGCCTGGGGGAGTGAGCATGGGGACAGCGAGGTGGCCGCCCTGCTGCTTGTGCCTCTGAGCATCCCCACGGCCAGGGTTGCTCACTCACCTGAGGGCTGCAGACTTTGAAGCTCTTTACAGTATTTTGAAGCTCTTTACAGTATTTTGAGGTCTGAGCCCAGGAACAGAACATCCCCGTGGGTTGGGAGCAGCCCAGAGACCCTGTGCAGAGTCAGGACACGCAGGGTGGGCAGCGAGATGGCTCAGTGTGGTCTGAGGGCAGCGAGAGCGACTGAGGCACAGGAGAAATGCACTTTGCTCCTCCTAGAAGCTGCGGGTTTGTGTGGCTGGCTGTGCTGGCACCCCCTGGGTGGCAGATGCTGGGGGTCCCTATTTGTGCCCACCACAGGGACAGAGCTGTCACGGCCAGGGAGCTGGAGCTGCGCGTTGCCCTCCCAGGGCTGGAGGGTGGGGAGGGTTTCATCCATCCCAGCTCCATCCAGGGAGGATTTGGAGAGGTGGAGACATAGTGCCACCATCCCTAGGGTGCGGGGTAGGCAGGGGTACCCCCCCTGAAACATTTTGGGTTCCCCATCCTTGACTGAGCTGGGCTGGGATGTTCAGCCGTGAGTACGGGGTGGACACGGTGTCCTGCACCCCAAGTGCAGGGAGGAGGCTGTCTCCTGCCGTGGGATGGGAAGGAGACTTCCAGAGGCTTTGTCTTGCTGCTCCCCATTCTCCTGGGTGGGAGAAACCAGGCCAGACGCCTGTTTGTTTAGTGCCGTGGGTTTTTTGCACTTCCAAATTATTTTTACTGCTCGGTGCTCTGCAAACGTGAGCCGTCCCTGGGGGATGAGGGAGGACGGGTGCATGGGGAGCCCAGTTCGGGCCAGGCTGGGAGGGGTGGTGTCTGGCCCCGCCGTGCCCAGCAAAGCTGGTGGGACTGGTGTGGGCGCCAGCATGGGCACACTGCGGTGCCCCTCGGCTGAGATGCTGCTTGTGCCTGAGTTCAAAGTGGCTGATCTGTGCACCAACTTTTGGTCTTTGATTCCTTGGGGGCTTTTTTTGAGCTCCTGTTGTGAAACCTTCATTTGCTTTTAACAGCAGCAAGTTTTTTTTTTTTTTATGATCTTCTCTTTTCCCCCTCTGTTGCCCTGAGATAAAGGCTTCTAAATTTGTCCTGTGCTGAAAACGCAGCTAATCCTGATGGACCTGAATTCGCATCTCCCCCGGAGGAATTGCACTAATTTTTTTCCCTTTGTTCTGCCAGGGGACCTGTCCGTTTCCTAGTGGAAAAAAAAAAATCACTATTTAGGGCAAGGTTTATATTCCTGAAACCTGTGTGTTTGTTTGTGAGAAAAGAGGACAGGAGGGAAATAAATGAGAAAAGCATCATGCTTTTTTTTTTTTTTTTTTTGCCTTCCGATATTGTTTTTACAGCAGGCAAGTTTTAATTAAAGTGAGGAACTAGGGCACTTGCACTGTCCAGAAGATGCTCTGAGGACATGGTCCTTTTCCACCAGTGTTGTATTGGGAGCCCGGAGCTGCTCGCCCAGCCCTGTGGAGTTGGGTTGATGCGCAAAGGCTCCTTACGGGCTGCAGGGACTGGGTGGGCTTCAGCGGGTGGGGGGGACTCCTTCCTGCTCACAGCTCCTGGGGGTGATGGGTGGGTGGGGTGCAGCAGTGTTGGGTGCTGGGTGAACCCTGCGGCACCGTCAGGTTGGATGGGGCTGGTGGCTGGAGCGTCACCCTGGTTTGGGGGTGCAGGGGGAAAGCTCGTGCATTGCAGAGGGGGAGGGTTTGGGTGCTGGGGCGGGAAGGGGATGAGGGGGTGAGAGGCGAAGCGGGTATGAACTGGTCCAGCTTGGGAGTGGCATGCTGGCAGGAGGATGCTGGGCTTCAGGAAGCCACAAGTGCTCGCCTCCGGCAGAGAAATCCAGCAAGAGCTGCCTCGTCCTCACTTGGGGCTTTCCCTGCTCCGGGTGGTGCAGGATCCCAGCGCCTGCCGCGGGCTGGGGAAAGCGTTGGCCAAAGGGCGGCTCTTGGGGGGTAGGAGCGGGGACAGGGCCAGGGGGCTGCGGTTCCTGGTGTCTGACCCTGCTGCGAAGTGAGGAGGGGGCTGAAGCACAGGGCGAGAGCAGGACCTGGGCTGGCAGGACGGGGGCTGCGTGGGGATGGGGGCTGCTTGGGTCAGGGGCTGCGTGGGGATGGGGGCTGTGTGGGTCAGGGGCTGGTTGCAGGAACCGGAGGCCTCGGTTTCCCTCTGCCACGTGTGGGAAGGGGCTGGGGGGAGTAGGTACATCCCAACTGCTTTTGCTCGATGGATACCCAGTGTGGCTGTGCTCCCCGTGCCCGCCGTTCTGCGCCGGAGTGGGGAGACCACCCCACGACCCCCATCGCCCCCGAGACAGCGCCCGGTGCCGTAGCAAGCGGCGGAGCCTGGGCCACGGAGAGCGAGCGGGAGGGACCCCGGCGGGGGGCTCTGGCCGGGGGGTCCGAGCGCCCCGGGGCCGGGGGCAGCGCTGGCAGCTGCGGGCGGCTCCCGGGTCCCCACCCGCGGGGCCCGGGGGCCGCGCCCCCCCCGCCCCTCCGCTGCCCCGAGGCGGGAGGCGGGGAGCGGAGGGTGGGGCCTCTTTTTGGGCATTCCCCCCACAGCCCCCCCCCCTCCCCGGCTGCTCCGCTTCTCCTCCCAGGCCAAAAATATTTGCATGCTTTTTCGAGCAGGACTTCCTGATCGCTCTCCATTGGCTGCAGGTAGAAAGCTGTGCAGAGACGGAGACACGGACAGCCGGACAGATCTCATGCAAACCTCTAATTGAGCTTCATCATCCCCCCCCCCCACCCCCTTTTCCTCCTCTTCCTCCTCGCGGCACGCCCGCGGCTCCCCGGCTCCCCTCCTGCCCCGCACATGTAAAAGTTGTGCGTGGGGCTCTCGCTGCCGTCCCGCTCCCCTTCGCTGCTCGCAGGGAGCCAGCGAGAGCCGGGCTGGGGTAAGCCCCCCCCCCCCCCCCCAAACCCCGGAGCAGGGTTCCCCAAAAGCTCCGCTCGCCCCATGGTGGATTTCGGCACGGGAAGGTGAATTCGGGAAGAAGCGGCGCTGCGCCGGGTCGAGGGCAACCATGAATGAGATGTCAAGTTTCCTGCACATCGGGGACATCGTCTCCCTCTACGCCGAGGGCTCCGTCAATGGCTTCATCAGCACTTTGGGGTGAGCGAGACGTTCCCGTGGTTGCCCGCCAGCGAGCCTGGTCCCGGGGGCTGCCGGCTACCGTGGCGGGACGGGACGGGATGGGATGGGATGGGAAGGGAAGGGAAGGTGGTGCTGAGCCGGAGCCCGGTGGGAAAAGGGGCCGGAAAGCTCTGGGTGCTGCAGCAAGGATGGGCACAGGTGCTGGGGAGGGGAGGCTGTGTGCCCCCGGGCTCTCCCCCAGCTCCAGTCGCTGCCGGGGGCAGGATGCGGCCCTGGGGGGACCCTGCAGCCCACCCCCTCCGGCAGCCGGGGCCAGAAGCTGTTTGCCCCCCCATTAGGGGCTGGGGGAGATGAAATGGGCTTACGCAGCGTGAGGGGTTGGTGGGGTTAGGGAGGGGTTGTGCGTGTGGCTGAGCGGGATGGCTCGGGCAGCCGGGATCCCTCCCGGGGCATGCGGTGATTAAGGGCTTCCAGCCCTGTCCGGCGTGACTGGAGGCTGCCGTCCCCTGGGACAGGCAGCGGTGGCTCTCGCTGTCCCCCCTCGGGGTCCCACGCACCCGGTGGTCAGCGGGAATCACTGCGGGGTCACCAACACCTGGGTGCCCATGGCCACCGAGTGCCGCTCGGGGCTGGGGGGGACCAGGCTGAGCCATCTCCTTGCGGTCCCCCTGACATGTCAGCACGGGCAAGGGGATCTCGCGGCCCGACCGGGGGAGACGAGCGGAGAGCTCGGGGACCTGTCCCTTGTCCCCGCTGTTTCCGTGCAGGCCAACGATGCTGCTAAAGCAGCAGCCGGGCAAAGCCAGGCCAAGACCTTCAGAGACGCCCTTCTCCATCTGCCGGCTGCTCGATCCCGCCGGGAGTGTTTGCCCTGCGGCGTGGGGACAGGCTGCGTCCCCGCTGTGGTGAGGGCTCTGGCGGGGCTGTCGGGTGCCCCCGGGCATGAGTGGGTTTTTACCTTACCCCAAAGCAGGGACCCAAATCTTGCCTGCAGCCCCAAGCGGGTGGACGTGGGTCTGTGCCAGCGTGCCTGCCCCACGCTGCGTGTAGGAGAGGCTGAGCTCAGCCAGGAATGCTGACTTGGATGGGATTCCTGGGGCAGGAGCTGCCCGGCTCTATAATCTGCGATGAATGCACTTGCTCCCACATGCCTATGTATAACCGGAGACGTACATACCTTCGCCTACACGTGTTCGCGCACCCACCGCTGGGCACCCGCAGCCTCTGGGTTAATGCCCACTGAAGCCTTCCTCCAACTGGCTGCGGGATGCTGCCCAGAAATGGCTGCTGGATGCAACGGGGTGCAGACCTGCGCACAAAATCCCCGTGCATGCAACTATACGGTGTCGGGCAGAAGGTCCTGCACGTGCAGGATGCAGCCTGGCTGTGCCCAACCCTCCCTGGATGGGTGGGAGGATGTTCCCATGGTCCTTTTTGGAGAGGTCTTGCAACTGGCCTGCTCTCCCAGCGCCAGAGCTGTCCCAAGGCAGCTCAGCGCTGAGCACCCTTCCAGCCCGTCTGTGAAATCAGGTCCGGAGGAGGCTCTGCTGGGCCCCAGCACTGGTTATCAGCCCACACAGCACTTCCAGTGGCTTACGGGGAGCTGAGTTAAGAGGTGTTTAGACTCTTTGGAGCGCTGATCCCTTTGCAGCTCTGGACCTCAGGTTCCCCTTTTTGCAGGTTGCTTCTCTAGGCTTACAGGCATCTGAAAAGCAGAGCTTGCTTGGAGAGCCTCTTCTCCCAGGCCCCAGCATGGCTTTTGCTGGGCAGCCCCACTTTCCCGGGCTTCTGCTTTCTCCGTGTTGTTTCCCGCCCTCCGAAATTGTTTTCCCTTGTGCCCTGCAACCTGGGAGACCCAACCACAGCTTAAATCACTCCTGCGATAAGGGACTAGGTGACTCACTGAGGGTGCTTCTCCCTAACCCTCCTGCCACAGCTTGGGACCTTATTTAGCTCATTTGCAAGGCAAATAGCGCTGCCAGCCCCACGCCGGGTGCTGCGTGCCTGGCTGAGCACCCTGCTGGAAGCGCTCCCTCCATCCTTCCTCGCAGAGGGACTGGTTTTGGCTGTGGGATCGCTGAGGGTCTGCAGTGGGATCCTCTGTTTATACGGGATGATACGGAGTGTCTGCAGGTGCTGGTCACAAGTGTCACGTTAAGGGGTGTACGCCGGTGCCAGCGTCCCGGCAGGGCAGTGAGCTCCTGCGAGCGCTGCTGGGGTCTCCAGGGTGTCCCGGCTGATGCGGGTGTGAATGTCAACTAAATACCAACCCGGTGGTGCTTACAGGCGGTGCTGTGGGACGCAAAGGGCTCTGTCTGTCCATGCTCGGGATGCACCGCTGGCAAGAGGCACGGCGGAGTTTGGAGCCGCTTGCACATTGCTCCTCTGCGGCCGCATTTGCAAAATGCCCGGAGAGGCTGAGGAAGGAGAAGGGGGTCTGCTGAGAGCGCAGGGAAGGAGATAGGGGCCCGCTGGGGATGCTTCCTCCTGCCCGGCTCTGCTGCCGCTCGTACTTCGCGTTAGACCCGTTAACCCCCGTGCTTTGTCGCTGGTGGTGCCTGGCCCAGAAGCAGCGGGTCTGGGAGCCCTGCGCTCCGGTGACAGCGTGAAGCCCTGCCCTGGGCTGCAGGGGAACGGGCCAGGAAGGCTCTCGTCCGGGACTGGGCCAGCACACGGGGCACTGGCCGCCCTCGCCTTCAGAGGAGCTGGGTGCCATCGTTTGCCGGAGCTTGCCAGGCTCCTGGCAGCTCTGCCACGAAAGCAGCGGCTCTCCCTGGAGCCCCGGTGCATGGGGGTGCCTGGGGACTGGCCGTGTGCACAGCACCGGACTTCCCTCGTCAGACAGGTGTCGGTGGGATGCCTTGAAAAGCAGCAAGGAAGCAGAATCAGGCCCCTTATTAACACTAAGTCTCTATTTATTTTATTTTATTTTATTTTTTGACATGCTTTCCTCCTTTTGTACAGGGAACTTGCTGAGGATGACGGAGGGGGGTGGTGGCGGAGGTGGGGGGAGCCCTGCAGCCCCCGGCTGAGCCCCCTCTGCTCCCAGTCCCCCGAATCGCACCGTCGAAGGCCGCTGGGCACAAACCCTTCCTCCTGCACGCTCTCTCTGCAGTGGGCGTTTGCTCTTAAGGAGGAAAAACAACCCGCCGAAGGGTGGGGAGTACTCCTGTGTGCTCAAGCGCTGGACTAGGTGGGGGAACACCGAGCCAAAATATCCAAACTAGCTAAAATGCTAAAGACAGCCCCAAAGGAGGAGATTACTTAAGAAGTCCTGTGGGAAGGCAGGGTGAGAGCTGGCCGCTGTAAAGCAGCAGTACCCCAAGGTGTGGGGGAAGCGGGCTGCGGGCAGCCACGCTGCTGCGCGTCCCTTGGCTGTGCTGCTCAGCATCCTGGGAGCGACGCGGTCCCTTGGAGGAGATGGGGGGCGGGATGGGTGTATTGGAGATGCCAGAAGTGGTTTTGGGGACATGGGAATGTGCCCAGGAGGAGTTTGTGAGAAGCAGGGACCCCAGGGTGGTTTGGTCTTCCACGAGTGGCTTGATTCGAGGCTAGTCCCAGCCAGGAGGTGAGGAAGGGCTCTGTAGGGCTGCCCAAATTCGCTGCCGTGGCTTCACTGCTGCAAATTAAAGGTGCCCGAGGAAATGGCAGCTTGAAACAGTTTGGGACAAAAGCAGCTGCGTTGGTCAGGGATGCAGGGTTGGCGCCGAGCAGCAGCTTTGCCAAGGGGAGCTTGTATGTGCGGCTGCTTTGCTGCTTAGAGACGATCGCTGGTAACTCCTGGGAGATCTGTGCTTGGGGAGAGGGAACTTTTGGGACTGGGGCTGGGATGGAGGGAAGAGCTGCTGATGTGAGGTGGCCTGTGGGGATCATCCAGGCAAAGCAAACCAGTGGCCAAGCAGGGAAAGGAGCTCAAAGACCTTGATTTGGTTCCTGCTCCGGTGTGATGGATGCGGTGATGCTGTGAGCCCTGGGAGACACTGCTTTCATGAGCGTCCCCATCTTATCTTGTGTCCCTGATAAGCCAGCACCAAATGGCGGGAGTCGGAGAGGAGTAGAAATGCAGTGCAGGTGCCTGTGCTCACCGGGGGATGTGATGCCCCATCCCTGCCATCCTTGGGGCTCCCAGGACCCGCCGGGAGCTCGGGGACCGGCACTGTGGGCTTGCAGAGGGGCGGGGCCGGTGGCAAACCTGCCTGAATGGCAGTTGGCTGTTTAAGGTGAAATAACACCTTTGATACTGTAATTGTGATTGCAGGTGGATTTGCAGGGTGGAGCAGTACAGGGAAACGCAGCTGGTTAAAGGGTAACTCCAGCTCTGCTGGGTCAGGATGAACTCGTCTCTGCAGGGAGGAGAAGCGTGCAAGGCCAAGAGCGGCTTCCTCCTCCCAGCACTGGGACAGCGGGGGGAAAAGCTGCATTTTTGTGGCTGCCCTGCGTTCACTCACTTTATTTTTATTCCTCCCTGAGGGCTCAGTGCCCATCTTGCACCCCGAGCCAGAGGGGCTGACCTGGCCCCATGCCCAACAGTGAGCTCTCCTCCTCCTCATCCTCTTCCTCATCTCCAGGGGTTGGTGGGCTTTGTAGTGGGGTGCTCCTGTGCCTGGGTTGGGGCTCCCCTTCTCCCAGAGCACTCCTTCCCCGTGCACCCCCGGACCACGGCGTTGCCGGGGCTCCCCTTGGCATCGTGGCCAGGGAAGACTCCCTCCTCTTCCCCAGCCCAGGTTGGCGTTGCGGGAGCGGTGCCTCCACGTCAGCCCCAGCTGGCCGCTGTCCCCGGGGGGGCTCGGGGTGACCGACCGCCGCGGATTGCAGCGCTGGACGAGCTGCTTTTCCCCTGACCTCCGGTGAAGGCTCTGCCTTGCGCGAGGCCAAACGCGCTGGCCCCGGGCCAGGACATCACTTTGTGCTCGATATTTTCAAGCACTTGGAAAGCCCCACTGGAACCACGGCGATGACTTGCATGGCTTAAAGCTAAACAGATGCTCTCCTGCGCTTTGCTGGGCTGCGAGCAGCAGGCTCATTGATGCACAGGATCCAGCCTCTTATGCTCCCTGGGGGGAATTTGAAAAGGCAAAGCGTGAAGCTTTTATCGGTGCATCCAGCCTGCTGCTTCGCTCAGGATCTTCCTGCAGGTGCTCAGACACCAACAGTCCGTTTTCTCATTAACACCTGAGAAATGAAAGCTGCCCTCTGCGTGCCCAGCACCTTCCCCGCAGCTCGGCGCGGCAGCGAGCGCCCGCGCGTCCCTGCTGCTCTAATAGCAGAGGGAGCTTGGATTTGCCCCATCCCGCTGGGGTAACGCCGGTTTTAAGTGGAAGCGTGTCCAGGCCCCAGCAGTCACCCAGGTGATTCACGTCCACCCTGTCAGAATCCTTTTATTTTCAGCAATTTTTAAACTGAAGAATGTTAGTCCAGAGTATCAGTTTAATAAAAATAGCACTTTGCATTCCTGCAGAGTGTGTGATCCTAGGATTAAAGATGCTGAAACTGCCTTGAGATCATTAACTAATTAAGACTTCCAGCCTGGCAGGTCACTATCTCTAATCCTGCCTGGTGGAGCGGTAATGCCGGGCACGGGGAAGTGGCAGGTGAATGCTGCAGGCAGAGCCGGTGTGGGTGGGAGGCTCCCGTGCTGTTTACTTCGGCACTGAAAATGGGCCACGCAGGTTAGGCGCTTCCTCGGAGACCCCTAGCCATGACAATGGAGGATTTTTATTTTTTAAAGTGCACAGATTAATTGGGCCCTCTGCTTTTGTAGGTACTGGTGGGAGCTGGGCATGTGCCGAGGGTCAGCGCTTCACTCTGTGAGCCTGACCCATGGCTTGGTTGGTGGTCTTTGCTCCCGGGTGCATTGAAAGTGTTTGTTCCTCCCTGTCCCCCATCAAAATAACAGTAATAGAAACCAAAACTGCCTACAAGTGGCACCGGGGCTGGGCTGAGGCTTTGCATATCTCCTGCAGGGTGAGACGTGTGGTACAGCCCCTGTCCGCAGCTGCCTCTGCTCTGCTCTGGTTTTTGCCCTCTTTCCCTGCCCTCCCAAGGCTCCGTGCCCTGCAGAAGTTTGGGAACGTGCCCAACTCCTTCCCTTCCATGGCCCATGGAAAAGGCATTGCATTTGGGCAGCCTCTGGTCGGGAGCCCAAATGCCCCTGTGCTGCCGACCACGAGTGTTTGCAAAGCCAAGGCAACCCTGTCCGGCAAAGAGCGCGCCATCCGTTTGCTGAAACCTCATAGGTTTTGTTTTGGTTTGGGTTTTTTTAACAATTTTCGAGGTCCTTGCTAATTGTTTTTAAGCTGCTGCCGCCGCTAAAAGCATTAGAGAAATTGCTTTTTCTCTTTATTTGAAATCTAAGGTTAATGTCCCCCAACCCTGGGGAGCTTTAAAGAGAGCAGGGAGCTGGTGGCAGGGGCAGTAGCAGCGCTGGGTCAGAGCACCCTGCCAGCCCATGCCTCCGCTGCCAAGGATGCAACAGCTCTGGGGTCCCCAGGGTCCCTGTCCATCAGCGTGGAGGCCAAATTCCTCTCTGCCGAGCTATTGAAAGGAATTTTACCCTCCTCCGGAGAGTGGCTGGGCTGGGGGAAGGAAGCTGGGTCTGCGAACGGAATATCTGTGGCTTTTGCCAACTCTTTACAGCGCAGCGTGTCCAGCTCCAGCGACGTTTTGGCTGTTTGGTTTGTTGGGGGCGTTGAGAGTCCCTTAGGGAGCAGAGGGGCAGCACGGGCTCCGCTGTGCCCTTTGCTGCCGTGCCACGTGCACGTGCCTCGTCTCTCCAGGCTGCGTCTTCCCTCCCGTCGCAGGGACAGAGCTGCCCCCGCGATGGATGCTCCCTCCTGGGACGGTCGTCGTGGGTGCATTCCTGCATCCACTCACACACTCACCGGCTGCCTGAATTCAGCCTCCGCAGGTGGGGACACGCTTCTCACTTCCTCGCCTGGGGCAGGAGCGTAGTTTCTCTCCGTGCATCGCTTCCCAGGGGCTGGGAGAAAGCGGGCGAGCGGGTACAGCCTGTCTCGCTGGAGTGCCGAGTTCCCTTGAAAGCCTCGCCGGGCCATGCAAGACGAGCTCTGGGTGGCCCTGGCGTCGTGAGCCCTTCGGGCAACACTCGCCCCTCCGCACTTTGGGGGCTGAGCAGAATCTCATGCCAGGTTATACTTCGCTGTTCTCGGTAACTTTGAAAAGTAACATCCCATCCATCCCGAAATCGGTCCTCGGCACCCAAGGCCAAACCTGCAGGATTTTGCTCAGCATTGGGAAAACAGGGAGGTGGGCAGGGAGGAGAGACAAATCCCTTCGCATCTGATGGGCAGAGCCACCACCTCTGATCGGACAATAATTAATAACTGGTTTTGGTGGGCCGCTGCCACCTCTGTCTGCAGCACCTACACCCTCTGTGTCCCCGTGGGGTGAGCTCCCAGCCAGAGGAGAGCTATTGAATGAAAGCTGAACTCACATTTGTGCCAGATGTGCGCTGTGCCGGAGGATGGATCCGGCTCAGCCGGGAGCTGGGCAAGGCAGGATTCGCTCTGGCAGGATGCGGGCGTCAGAGCCTCCCGCATGGGTCACTGAGCAAAGGCCCCGGGAGCACGGCTGACACGAAGCATCCTGTTTCTTCGCTGCCAATTTGTATCTGCTGCTGTTTGCCCCAAGGGCCTGGGATGAAAAACGCACGTGAAAGAAATGGCGAGCGGTGGCGAACGTGGGGCGACGTGTTCAGAGCAAGCGCCCAAGAGCGGCTGCTTGCTGCAGGAGCTGAGTGTTGTCGTGGTAAATATTTATAGAGTGCAAAGGGGTGGGAAACAGGAGACGCAGCTTTTGATGTAGTTGCTTGGGGCCAGGTGACGGTGGCGTGTCTGCCCTTGCAGTGCTGTGGTTTGTGGCGAAGCCGCTCTGCTTGCTCGGGCCCCGCTGCCATCGCGTTGTTGCTGACGCCCCGCTCCCGCTTTTGTCCCCACACAGGCTGGTGGATGATCGGTGCGTGGTGGAGCCGGCCGCTGGCGACCTGGACAACCCACCCAAGAAGTTTCGAGGTGAGACATGGGCCGGGCTGGGGCAGCTCCATCACTGCCATGAGCAGCCTCGGGGGTGATGCTGGCCCCGAGCATCCATGCCAGGGATGGGGACCGGGGTCCCAGCTTTCCCAGCCAGCCTGGGGCTGGGAGGTGCTGCTTGTCCTCTGCAGAGGAGCCCAGAGGGTCCTTGCACAGCCTCCGTAGCCCTGTTTCTGTGGCTTGGCCGAACCACCTACCCTCCCCTGTTTGCCTCTGGGGGCACTGATGCGTTTATTGGAACCACCTCCATGGTGGGATGGTCCTTGGGACCCCTTAGCCCAGCCCTGAGGAGCAGGGGTTGCTGGCAACCATCCTCTGCAAAGGTGGGTCCGACCATCCCAAAATGCATCCCTAGGGATACTGGCAGCTGGGTGTCTACCCGCCAGGAGCCAGGGACAGGAAGGGACAGACAGAGGGGCAGTTGCAACAGGCAAACTATTTCAAGGCGAGCCTGTTAGCACTCAGCACTAATTACATCTGCTGTGCTTGGCTGCACCTCAGAGAGAGCCGGGGGATTAAGCCGCCCATTTACGAGGCAGGCAGGGCTTAGGGAGAGACCGTAAATCCTGATCTGTCCTCGGCCGTTACGTTTTGGGCTGCGTCGTCTCCTCCGGTGCTCGGGGCCGCGCTCATTATTTCCCATTTGGGCGAGGGACAGCCCTGGGCAGGAGTGGGCAGGAGCAGGCAGGAGCGGCCAGGTCCAGGCGGAAAAGGGGATGAGTCAGTGGAAGCTGGGGTGGCTCCTGGCCTGTGGAAAAGGTCTGGAGAAGCCAGGACAGGCTGCTGGGAAAAGCCAACCTCGCCTCCCGGTCCCCCCGTTTGCAAGCCCTGGGGCCGGCCGGTGAGGTGCCCTCAACCTTCGGGCTCCCCAGGGAGCAAACGGCTGCACCCAGCCCGGGGGACCACGTCTCTGCCCTGCGCTGCACCTCCCTGGGAAATGCTGGGTTTGTGCCTGGCTGCCCCGTGTGCTCGGCACGCTGCAAAACGCAGGGGAAGGGCTGAGCATCCCGGCTGGGTTTGAGTGCCCGGTGCATGGAGCATATAGCTGTATAGCGCACATAGAGCTGTGAAGCTTCCCCAAACCAGTGACTGTGTTGCTGGATTTGGGGATTGCCTTAGGGCAGCCATTCTTTCCATCCCAGCTGCTGTAACTTCAGGCCCCCTTTTAAAAAAATTCTTTTTAAATACTGGTTCCCCACTTTGCTTCGTGCCTCCACCTGTTTCTGAGGGTGGCTTTGACATCCCTCAGCGGGGTGCCGCGCAGGCACCCTTCCCCATGGGGATCCCACCTGAGCGGCGACCTGCCTCTCCATGGGAGCTGTTGCCACTAATTTATACGTGGGGCTAATTAACGAGCCATCCGACAGCTCCCCAGAGTCTCGCAGCCGGGGGAGCCGTCCCATGCCCGGACATTGGTGGACTTTCACCTGGGGCTGGATGGGAAGAGCTGGAAGCGGCCGCAGGGCGACTGGTGCGAGCCTCGTCCCAGCAGCCGCACCGTCTCCCTGCCTGGACATGGGTGGGTGTTGAATCTCTTTTCCAGGCGCAGGTCTGGTCTAGACTCAGCCCTGCTCCATGCGAACCCTATCAGGATATCCAGGCGTTTGTTTTAATGGCCGGAAACGTAGCGGTCTGCCTTCTCGATAGCTATCACGGTGAGGGAGGTAAAAACAACGGGCCGCTGCTCTTTCCCTGCAGCAGCAGCAAGAGGCTTAAGAGGATTTTCATGTGCTGTTGCTGTCCCCGTATCCTGTGGCCGGACCCTGCCCTATCCTGCGCTGTGGTGAGACGCACGCGGGTTGTGCCGGGGCCCCGGCTTGGCTTCCCGGTGAGGAAACAGGACCCTTCTCCCGGAGTCGGGTCCAAATGTTTTTTTGGAAATACCAAAACCCGCCTGGGAGCCTGTCCCTGCGGCGAGGGACGCCTGGCTCGGCTGCCTGCATCGCACCGGGGCTCAGCCCTCCGAGAGACGCCTGGCACCTCTCAGATATTTGCTTTTTTTTTTTGTGGTTTCTTTCCCCCGCAAGGCTCTTCCCAGCCCTGCGTTCAGGCATGTCAGGAAAAAAGCAAATAAAGCGCTTCAATCCTGCACTGAGCAGGCGCCACGGTGGCTGCAAGGCGAGCGGGCAGTGAGACCCCCGGCCGTGCCGCTGCCCAAAATCCCCCGCTTTCCCCCGCCGTGGGTTTGCAGGAGGTTTTGCCTCCGTGGCCGTGCTGGGTCGTGGCAGGTCGGCCGAGCATCGCTCTCCTGGGTTGCTCTCACCAGGCAGTGCTGACGTGGGAGCTTTCTTCGGCTTCCCTCTTTTCCGCCCACCATCTGTCTTGCAAAAATCTGTTGGTGTGTAGGCCTGAGTGCCAAAACCTCCGGCTTCCAACACAAGCTTTGCTGGAGAATTTCTGTGTGCAAACAACTCTGTGCCTCAGTTTCCCTCCTTGCAAAACAGGGCTTAGTACGGAGACGGGCATGTCAGGCAGCCCTGTCCGGCAGGGCGTGCTTGGAGCCAGGGGTTTGATTTGCACCTAAATAGCTATGTTGTATTTTTTTTAACTCCTCCCCCCCCAGTTTCTACTTTCTACCAGGTCCTTTTGCAGCCTAATTAGCAATTTAATGAAAACGATTTAAGGTGCTGCAGGTGGCCCAAGTGTTTCTGTAGCCCTGCTCGGAGGCAGTGGGAGAAGGCAGCCAGGCATTGCAGCAGCTGCGCTCGGTCCCCGATTAAAAGCCCGGCGTCACGGCCTCCTTGGCACGGGATATGCCATTAGCAAATAGACCTGTAAAATGAAATGTGAAACTTGGCCTCTTCCCAGCAGCCCGGGCCGGTGAGAACTGTGCTCTGCGCTTGTTTGGTCGTCACTCCCAGGTAAATAAATATGTGCTTGCCAGCGACTTGGGACTGGGGCCAGAGATGGAAGTGATTTTTTTCCTTTTTGTGTCTGAAGTTTCTGGGCTGCTATTTCAGGCGTAATTAGGGCGATTTGGGCTGCAGAGCCCTTCCTGCCCTCGCCCCGTACAGCTTTCAGCCCTGAATGAGAGTTTGGGAGGTGGAAGTGCCTTCTCGTCTCCAGGCATCTGCTCTCGTGCTTCAGTTCCCAAAGCCTGGACCTGGGTGTCTGTGCTTTCCACCCCCCTGTCCCAACCACAGCAGCCTGGGGGAAAAACAGGCAAATCGGGCCAATCTGCAGAGCACAGATATGCTGCAAGTGTTTGGGGGAGCTGGGATGCAAACTTGTGCCCTTCAGGTCCCCAAAGTGTTTCTTTTAGGGCTTGAAATGCAGCTGTTGACATACAGATTTTAGGAGCGGTTGTTCGTAGCTTCCAGCACTGGTAATTGAGGCTCCCTGTGAGCAGCCACGGGAGAGCAGCAGCGTGTTTGCAAAACCGGCGTATCCCGATGGCACGGCTGTCACGGGGCAGCGACCTGTGGTCCCGCTGGCTCAGGGTGTCCGATGGGCAGGGTAACGAGGGACATGTGGGCACTTCTGCCCGTGTCCCAGTCTCGTGGCGTCTGCATCCTGCCAGCCTCCCTCCTCGTGGGATCTTCTCCTCCTTTGGTACAGCTGGGCTTCATCAGTACTTTTTCTCCCCCTGAAGTTTCCCTTCCCAAATTGCACGGCTGTTTCCAAAGGGAACACTTCTAATTGCGAGTCCAAGAAGTGGAGTCACTCCTGGACTCATTCTTCACCCTGATTTGAAACTAATCCACCCGCTAATGCAAGGCAATGTGACCCTCCACCGGTCCTGGCCGGGTCTCCCTTGGAGCCCCAGCAGCGGACGGGGTTGTTGTGGGTTAGGAGGACCATGTCCCAGCGATGCTGCTGGGATGGGAGCAGTGTCCCGGGGGGCACTGGCTCCTGCTCCTCGGTGACATTGGCCCCACCGGGGACTGGTGGCTGGCGACCACGTGGCTGCTGCAGCCTCATGCTTGCCTGCCTTCCTCCCTCCCAGATTGCCTCTTCAAAGTATGTCCTATGAACCGCTACTCTGCCCAGAAGCAGTACTGGAAGGCCAAGCAAACCAAGCAGGACAAGGAGAAGATTGCGGACGTGGTGCTGCTGCAGAAACTCCAGGTGAGCAGGGCTCCCGGGGGCAGGGCATGGGCGCGAGGGACCGTCCTCCCCAGGGTGGACGGTCCCTGTGGGTTGGCTGGGTGATGACATCCAAACCTCTCACCGTGCAAATCCCGATATGTTTTGCTTCCCTGAAAATGGCCTGCATGGGAGGCCAGGACGTGCCCTGGGTTTTGCTGTACTTAGTATCTCAGCTCTGTTGTCTCCTGCCCCACCGCCCTCCTCTCCCCATGGACCATTAGCCACAGCCACCTTTCCTAGAGGAACAGCTGCTGTAGCCGTCAGCTCTTAATTAATCACGGCATACAGTGTCTAATAAGGGGGTTGAGGTAGGAGCTCTGTAAGCCCAGGGATGTGCGATGCACCCTGGGTTACCCTTACGCGATGCTCTCGTCTGGCCTCTGCTGTGAGAGGCAATTGGCCCGTGGATGCTGCCGCAGGCTCCTGATGGAGCTTCCACGCCGTGCCTGCACGCGTGTCCTTGGTGCGGCAGGGAGCCCCGGGCAGCGTGGCGTGGCCGGGCTGGATGCGCGCCGTGACAGCGCAGGGCGAATACAGCAGCGACCAAGGAGCCACAGATGATTTTGTTGCTCCCAGTGCAAGGGAGATGTCCCAGGGGAGACCTGCAGAGAAGGATCCAGGGGACTGAACAGGCGGGGAGAGGAAGGGAAGGTAGCAATGCTGCTTTTGGGATGAGAGGTGACATCCACCTGCCTTTCCACCCTCGCCGCTATGCCCAGCCTTTGCTGTCTCAGCCCTTCTGATGCTCGTGGCAGAGCAGGGAGAGGTGCTCGGCGAGCACAGCCCTGCACCCCCCGCAGCACCCAGGGGTGCCTGGCGCGGGGGACGGAGCTGCTGTGGCCAGGACCTGCTCCAAAGGGCTGTGGAAGAGAAAGACTCCTGTTGACTTCCATGAGGTTTGGAAAAGGCCCATGTTAAACACTGCGTAATCGCCTCAGACAGCTGGCGAGGCCCAGAGGATGATTCATAAAACCAAAGCTCATGAGGGATTCATTAAATCATCTCGTCAGTCTTCGCCAGCCCCGGCCCCACAGGTCCCCCAGTTTTGCCTTTGGGGAGCGAGATCCGAGGCAGCGTCCGGACAGGGCGTCCCGGCTTGGTTCGAAGATGCGGTGTCCAGCTGTATGTGGTCGCTGGTGTGTGGAAATGCTATTTTCCTGCTCCGGTTAGACTGTAACTTGTAATGTTGACAGCTGTACTGGCCACGACTGGACAGAGAGGCTCATTTCTGAGCCTGATTGATTGCACCTTGGTTAAGACTTGTCTTAAAGAGATTCTGTGATTTCCTTGCCCCTTTCCGCTGCTCCTGGTGTTGCCCCTTTGGCAAACGCTCCCGCGCGTCCAGAGCCGAGTGCTGGGGGAGCCCGGGCAGGGAGGGAGCTCTCTGCAAAACGCTGCCCGTGCCACAGTGCGGGCCCTGGATGTCCTGGCAGGACGCTGGACTCCAGGCTGTGATTTATCAGCATCTGCCGCAGGCTGAAAACATCTTCCAACCCATGGAGATAATTTCCTGAAGCAGAAGCAGCCCAGGTCTCGTGCGGAGAATCCCTGCCCAGCCATCCGTGATGCCCACGGTTGCCTTTCCGAGCTTGTGCTCTTGCGCCATTGTTTTTAAGTGGGTTTAATGCTCTGTGTTTTCTCGGCTGACTAATTGTAGGTGCAGCCAGATGCAGCGTAGACATGTTGTGGAGGCTTTCCTCCCGCTCCGCTGATGTGTCCCCATCTTCCCTGCACCCCCCCGGGCTGCCCACCCATGCGTGCATCCCTGACACCCCATCCCACCATGGCTTGGGGACAGACCCCGTCCCATCCGAGGGACACGCTGGGAGCATCAGCCCCCGTGGGCTTGCGTGCTCAGGGCAGGCAGTTCCCAGTCCTGGCCCCACTGGTTTTCAGCAAGGGAGGAGCTCAGATCTGGATGCAGATCTAGGACAAGCCACGGTGCCGGAGCTCTCACTGGAGCTGTGTTGCTCCATGGGGTTGTTGTTAAACTCCCAGCTCCGCATCAGTGCGGGATTTCTTGGCAGCAGGTTTGTTTCTGGATGGTGGCAGCCACCCCCACGGGGCTCGCATCCCTTGGGTGGCACCCAGAGCTGCGTGGGGACGGAGAGTTAACTGAAGGGGTGGCAACGTTCCACAGAGTAAAGGGTTTGTACTGCCCGCGATGTGTGCCAGGCATGTTCAAAGCCCCAGCATCGCCTGCTCGGGCACTCACGGACCACCTGCCCCATCCTCCTGCAGGGTGTGGAGCCACGATTTCCCAATTCCTTCTGCTCTCACGCGAAAGGGGATGAAAGCAGTATGGGAAAGGGCAGATGCTGTCCCAGCTCCGTCCCTCGCTGACATTTCCCATCCTGGCCCAGGCTGGCGCCAGGGCTGTGGGCGCACCCTCGCCCTTCCCCGACAGATCTGCTGTGGGAGCAAGTTCCTGCCTTGTTCCACATATGTCAACATCGCTCCGCAGAATGCCAGAGCCAGCGCGCAGAAAATATCTGTGGTTTTGGGCAGAGGGGCTGCAAGTAGTGCTGAGCAATCCACTCTTGGGGCATCTTGGCCGGCAGGGACCCATCCTGCTGCATCCGCTGCAGCAGGTCTGGACTTGCAGCCGTCTCTGGGCACGGCACTGCTGGCAACGACGCCTTTTGCTCTTCGGTCTTGGGGCTGCCGGGAGCCCCCAGTCCCCATGGCCCTGCTGCAGCAGAGCTGAGATGGGTGCGTTGCCCCAGCCTGGCCCATGCAGAGTCCCCTTTTGGTGCTGCCTTGTAAGACCTGCTGGGGTTTGGGGGGAATTTCAGTGCCATTTTGTCCCTGCCCTAATTTTTAAGTCCTCGGTTTAAAGCTCACATGGACTTCATACAGCTGCTCAGGGCCACACCAGGGTCCTGGGCTGAGCTCTCGGATGCTGAGGACCATGTTATAGCTCTGGACTGTGTTGTCTGGGGGACAGAGGGATGCTGATGCTGCATCCCAGCCTGTCCCGTCTTCCCCATAGCTGAGGGTGCAGGTGGCCCCTCTGGGACTTGCTCTGGGGGGGAGTGAGGAGGGCGCTGCTACACTCGGCAATTCTCCTTTTGGCATTCAGCATGCAGCCCAGATGGAGCAGAAGCAGAACGAGACGGAGAACAAGAAAGTGCACGGCGACGTGGTGAAATACGGCAGCGTCATACAGGTACGGGCGCTCGCTCTCCGCTCCTCTGCGCTCGGCCGATGGGTTTTGGGGGGAGATGCACAGATCCAGCACATGCGAGTTAGGCAGCTGCTGGGAGGGGGCTTGCGGGATCACTTCTGGGTACGACCAGCCCTGGGGACCTTGGGGGGCTGTACGGGCACAGCTCACCCTGGCGTTCGCCTTTCCAGCTCCTCCACATGAAGAGCAACAAGTACCTGACTGTGAACAAGCGGCTGCCAGCCCTGCTCGAGAAAAACGCCATGCGGGTGACACTGGATGCCACTGGCAACGAGGGATCCTGGCTTTTCATCCAGCCCTTCTGGAAGCTGAGGAGCAATGGAGATAACGTGAGCGTGGGGCCAAAAAGTCCCCAAATGAAGCTGTGCAGAAAGCACCGTGTGTGCCATCTGCCAGGGCTCGCCTCCCTGCCAGGCACCCGGTCTCATCCTCGCTCCCTCCTTTCCCATTTTGCTCCCCAGGTAGTTGTGGGAGACAAAGTCATCCTGAACCCCGTCAACGCCGGGCAGCCACTGCACGCCAGCAACTACGAGCTTGCTGACAACGCTGGCTGCAAGGAGGTATGGGGAGGCCAGGCTGCCTGTGCAGGGTCTGGCTTTTAGGGCTTGCCTGTTTTGGGTTGTTTTTTTTTTTTCCCTCTTTCTTCCTTTTTCTCCTTGTGACAGGGATCATGACCTCACTCTCTTGCGCCTTAGGTGAACTCAGTCAATTGTAACACCAGCTGGAAAATCAACCTTTTCATGCAGTTCTGCGACCACATGGAGGAAGTGCTGAAAGGGGTAAGGAAGGAGGTTCAGCTGCTGCCGGCCACCTGGGACCTGGTGGGCTCCGGGGACCCAGCCCCGGTCCCCTGCAGGGGCAGGACGCGTGAACAGCTGCTTAGCTATGTGACAAGGGCAGAGGAAAGGGATCCTGCCTTGAGGACCTTAATTTCTAGGAGAATTCATCACTTGGAGAACTTAACAGCAAGCTAGAGTTGGATATTTTAGTATCTCCTGGCAGCAGGTACCCAGGGGGGCATGAAATTACCCTCCGCCTTATTGTATTAAATTGGCTCTCGAGGACAATACGAGGCACACGTAGTGCCAGCAGTGGCTTCTAGCTGCGAGGACAATTTTCGGCTGTTTAGCCATGCAGCAGGGCTGGCTGTTGCCTGGGAAAGGAACTTTCCCTGTGGAGCTATTGTTCGGGGCTGAGGTCGTCCAGGAAGCAGCTGGATATTGATTGTTATGATCTTACAGACCCTCGTCCCCAGGCGCCGCGCTTATCCCCAGCTTCCCGCATCCCCTGCGTCCTCCTCCCCGGGGCGTTAATGCCTTAAGCACATTGGTGAGCGGAGCCTTTGCCCGCTCCAGGGGTGTGAAGTGGTGGGTTTGCACCTGTTCTACAGCCCAGAGCGGGGAAGCAGAGAGAAGTGGCTTGCATGGATAAAGGGAGCGATGGCATTGCGGAGTGCGGGGTGCCCCGTGCCCATGCAAGATGCCCTCCCCTGGGTTCAGAGGAGTGGCTGAGGGAACTGGGGGTGTTTAGTCTGGAGAAGAGGAGGCTGAGGGGAGACCTTATCGCTCTCTACAACTACCTGACAGGAGGTTGTAGTGAGGGGGGTGTTGGTCTCTTCTCCCAAGTAGCTAGCGATAGGACGAGAGGAAATGGGCTCAAGCTGCACCAGGGGAGGTTTAGGTTGGAAATGAGGAAAAATTTCTTTACAGAAAGGGTGGTCAAGAATTGGAACAGGCTGCCCAGAGAGGTGGTGGAGTCCCCATCCCTGGAAGTGTTCAAAAAACGGGCAGATGTGGCACTTCGGGACATGGTTTAGTCTAGTCTACCCTTGATTGGCTTAGAGTAGACTTGGTAGTGTGGGTTAATGGTTGGACTGGATGATCTTAAAGGTCCTTTCCAACCTAAACGATTCTATGATTCTATGCTGCTAGAGGCAGGTTTTAGCACAGCTCAGGTAGGTGGGACTGGAAGAGCTGATGGTGCCCTGCAATGCCCAGGCTCCTGCGGTCTCGCCGTGCCGTGGCCGGGAGCTGTGCTCCGCTCCGGACCGTGTATGGGGGAATGCCGTCCCCTTTGCAGGGTGGGGGGTCAGAGGAGGAGATACGTCAACTGGTAGGAGAGCCGTGCCCTGGGTCTCACCACCATGTCCTGCTCCAGGGGGACGTGGTGAGGCTCTTCCACGCTGAGCAGGAGAAGTTTCTCACCTGCGACGAGTACAAAGGCAAGCTGCACGTCTTCCTCCGCACCACCCTGAGGCAGTCGGCCACCTCGGCCACCAGCTCCAACGCCCTGTGGGAGGTGGAGGTGAGCGGGATGGGACGGAGCCCGTGTCCGTGGGCTTTCGGGGTACCTCTGTGGGTTGCTGCGCTTTCACTGGGGCGGGGGTGCTAGAAGCAATGGTTATTTCTATACATTTCCACCTCCGGTAGCCTGACTGCCCTGGTGAGAGCCAGCGCAAGGCTCGAGCTCCATGGGAACCGCGGCTGCTGGTGTGGCACCGGTGTCTGAGCTCTGCACCCTGAGTATATTTGCTTACGGCCGCCTTTGAGATAGGACGGGGCTCTTATCACCAGGGTGTTTGCCCGGGGTCAGCGGAGGCTGGGAGGCCGGAATGGTGTCCCGGTTCCCCGCAGCCCCGCGTGCCACCGGCTGAGCTCTCCTCTGCTTCTCCCAGGTGGTCCACCACGACCCGTGCCGAGGGGGAGCCGGGCACTGGAACGGCTTGTACCGCTTCAAGCACCTTGCCACAGGCAACTACCTGGCAGCGGAGGTAAGGGGGCGAGCAGAGGGCCGCAGAGACCTGCCCTGCCCTCGGGAGGCCGGTGCCATCCCTTGCGAAGGCGGTGCCCGCCTGCCTGAGGCAGAGCGCCCGTGCCCTGGACTGCCTCTGGCCCCGCTCCCGTTTTCGGAGCCGTCCTGCCCTGGGCTGCTGCGGCTCCTCCTTGCTCGCAGGAGGCGTTGGCACCGGGGCTGTGAGCACCGGGGCTGTGAGCACCGTCGTCATTTGCCCGTTTGCAGGGCTAGGCTTTCCCCCTGAAATCCCTCACCCCACAGTGCCGGGGTTCGCTTGCCAAAATCGCTGTTCCTGGCTCCCTCCTCTTCTGGCCCTGGGGGGCAGGAGAGGGTGGCCAGGGTTTTCCTCTATTTGCTCGCTCCAGGCCAAGTGACTGTACTGGCACAACCTCCTGGTAAGATGGAAACGGGAGATAATTCATCCTGCTGCATTTAACTCTTCCTGATCAGGTTTTGCCCATTCTCATCCTCTGGTCCGCAGCAGCATCCAGGGCTGTCCTTGCCTGCAGAGGGTGTGGGCAAAATCTGGGCCTGGAAATACCATTTGCCAAATTTTTTCTTCTTCCCATTTAAGGCCGGCTCAAGGCCTCCTGACAGAGGCACAAAGAGGTTTCCGCACTTAGATAGTGTGGTTTATATGACACAAATGAACAGCCAGGACCAAGGGAAAGACAGTGTTACACCCAGCTGCCGGGGAGCAGGGATGTACTGGGGGGGGTTCTTGGTGGACCATGTGCCAAAGGTGCTCCCTAGCTGGAGAAGTCAACCAAAGGCAGCCCCCAAGGGCCCCTTCCACCACTGCAGGATGGAAAATAGCAAATACTGGGGCTCTGAAATGGCTGTTTTAAACCAAAAGACACTCAGGTGACATCTTCTGCAGAGGAAAGAAGATCACAGAATGATCCCCATCCCAGGCTGGTGCTGCCCGGCTCGTGTTGCTCACTGAGACCTCAGCCTGGGGCCTCGAGGGATTTACAGCAAGAGCTTGTCTTGCTGCGACGCAGAGCCCTGGGGCTGCTCGGTCCCGCTCCTCGGGGATGGAGCGCTGCGCACTGGGTGCGGGTCACGTCCTCCGGCCCTATCTGGGCAGGTTTCCTCTCTCTGCGATGTGATCAAGGAAGGCAGGACTAGAGAGAACGCCCCGTGCTCAGGGTTTTGGAGGGACCGAGTGGGAGGACTGATAGCTGTCTTTCATCTCCCTCTTTAACTTTTCAGGAAAACCCAAGTTATAAAGGAGACGTGGCTGAGCCCAAAGCAGCACCCACGGTGAGCTGTGTGCAGCCTCGCTAGCAGAAATGCTGCTGCCTGAAATCATGCCGTCTCTTAGATTCTGCCTGAAAGCAGGGAAATGCCCTGAAACAGAGCCCGCCGTGGGGACGGTGCCCGCGCCATGCCGCCGGGTCCCGCTTGGTGCCAAGGCTGTGGCTGGAGGCTGTCCCGCTGCCCAGCACAGCATCCCCGCGCCCCGCACTGTAGAGTAGCATCCCTGTGTCCCGCTTGCGAGAGGACCCTGCCGAAATCTGTTGGAGGGGTCCCAGTGCATGTTGGATCCCCAGGCCCCGGGGAAGTGCTGGTAGAAGAGAGATTTGAACTTCCAGGGTTGTTTTTTTTTCTCTTTGCTGTTGGTGAGATTTGGAGAAAGGGTGGCCTCATAGCTCAGGTGCATCATGCCGCGCTTGTGCTCTTGCAGCCCCTCGTGTGTCCGCGCTGCGAGGCTCAGCCCGGCATCCGAGCAAAAGCTTCTGCTCTGAGCATAGCCACTGCGTGTCTCCTCTGATGCCGTGTGCGCAGGGAGGCTGGGCTCGGCGGGGCAGCTGCCCAACACCGGGCTCAAAGCCGCTTTCCCTGGTGCAGGGGGGCGGCGGCCGCGCCAGCCGCAGGAACACAGGGGAGAAGATCAAATACCGGCTGGTGGCCGTGCCCCACGGCAATGACATCGCCTCCCTCTTTGAGCTGGACCCTACCACGCTGCAGAAGACAGACTCCTTTGTCCCACGGTACGTGAGCGTGCATTGCCGTGGAGGGACTGAAATAAAGAAGGGAGGCTTAATTGCGTGGTGTGAAATTTTGGCAAGTCTTGGGGGGGCTTTGCTGGGTGTCAGGGGAAGCGGAGGGTGCTGGTGTGTCCGTGTGGGGATCGCTCAGCAGGACACTGTGCCATTTGCAGGAACTCCTACGTGAGGCTCCGCCACCTCTGCACCAACACCTGGATCCAGAGCACCAACGTGCCCATTGACATCGATGAGGAGAGGCCTATTCGCCTCATGGTACGGCCCCGCTCCCTCCTCACGTGCGTGGATTTATCACCTGTGCCCCAACAGCTCTTAACATGCTCCTTCCCACCCAGCACCCAGGCTTTAGCTGGGGTCTGAAATACCCTGATGATTCAAGGGGGTGGCTGGACACCAGCCTAGAGCCCATCCCAGTAACCTAGAGCCCATCCCAGTAACCTAGAGCCCACCCCAGTCCTTCCCATGGGGACAAACTGGGTTACTGATTTCACGCGGGTTGGTGGCAGAGGGTGAGAATGTGCTTGGCATTGCCCTGTCTGTGTGATGCTGCTTCCCCGTTGCTTCCCAGCTGGGCACATGCCCCACCAAAGAAGACAAAGAAGCTTTCGCCATCGTCTCCGTGCCTGTGTCTGAGATCCGGGACCTGGACTTTGCTAACGACGCCAGCTCGATGCTGGCCAATGTGGTGGAGAAGATGAATGAAGGTTTTCTCAGCCAGAATGATCGGAGGTAAGAAATCATTTCCACTGGGAGATGGGGCCATGCTGGGCTCCTCCAAGAGCTCTCCAGCATCGCTGCAGGATGGGGCCCCTGCCTGGGTCTCGGTGCCAGCGCTGTCTTGCTTTCCTGCCCACAACCCAAATCCACGCCTGCTTCTCCCAGGAGTCTGGCGAGGAAACCAGATAACACCGCAACCCCGCTCCGGCCCCTCCTTTGCCGCTAGAAAAATATCCGAGGGGCTGAGAGATGGCCCCACGATAGGGGCAGCCGGGTTAGTCATGGTATTATTTTTAGGTGGGTGGGTTCTTGGTGCTTCCTGAGCAAACACAGATCCCCCGTGGGACAGAGCGAGCTGCTTCCGCCCTGCCAGCCCGCCCCGTGCAGGTCCTGCAAAGGTGACTAAGGGGGCAGAGGCGTTAAATGCAAAATCCCTGGCATGACTCATGAGCAAAGGCTGCTGGCATTTACCCTGGCACATATAGTTTCCTTAGGAACCATAGGGGCTGTAAAACTCTTGCTTCAGGGCAGCCATTAACCTCTAGCAGGGAGGGGAGGACCAGCCAGCAGCTTCCCTGGAAGTGTTTTGAGCCTTGAACATGAGCTCTTTGGTCCTCCAAAATGCACCAGCATCATTGCAGGGACCCGAGTCTGGGTGGGCTGTGTGGGGTGGGCGAGCAGCTGCACAGCCGGAGAGTCCCACCTCTCCATTTGCACCCTGCCCCTTTGCAGGTTTGTGATCCAGCTGCTGGAGGACTTGGTGTTTTTCGTCAGCGATGTCCCCAACAATGGCCAGAACGTGCTGGACATCGTGGTGACCAAGCCCAACCGGGAGCGGCAGAAGCTGATGCGGGAGCAGAACATCCTGAAGCAGGTGAGTGGCCCTGGGGTCCTGCATCCGAGCAAGGCTGAGGTCCTGTGGAGATGTTGTGTGCTGCCAAGGGCCACGCCGGAGTCCAGGGATCTGGAGACCCCCATGGAGGACGTGTAGCTGGTCTCCAGCTCGTGCCCCAGTGGTGCACCAAGCCCTCCTGGCAAGCACGGCTGGTGTCCAGCCATGCGTGGGTGTGATGGTGTGGAGGGGGACGCAGCACTTATCATCTCTGCTTCTGGGCAGATCTTTGGGATCCTGAAAGCCCCCTTCAAGGACAAGGGTGGAGAAGGGCCCCTGGTACGGCTAGAAGAGCTGTCGGACCAGAAAAACGCTCCCTACCAGTACATGTTTCGGCTGTGCTACCGCGTGCTCCGGCACTCCCAGGAGGACTATCGCAAGAACCAGGTGCTTGGGGGGTGATGAGGGGACCCCCCCATCCCACCACGTGTTGCAAAGCCCGGGGGGGCTGCTGAGGTCTCGCTGGGGCATTGCCAGACCCCAACACGCAGCTCCATGTGCTCACTGCCTCTCTGCCCGCTCCAGGAGCACATTGCCAAGCAGTTCGGCATGATGCAGTCTCAGATCGGCTATGACATCCTGGCTGAGGACACCATCACGGCCCTGCTGCACAACAACCGCAAGCTGCTGGAGAAGCACATCACGAAGACCGAGGTGGAGACCTTCGTCAGCCTGGTGCGCAAGAACCGCGAGCCACGGTGTGTGTCCAGAAAGGCCCCGTCCCGAAGGGCTTTGTGCTGCGTGATGGGTGGGACGTGCCTTGATCAGAGGTGGAAGGAGCCCCCTTTCACAGCGAGCTGTCTCTGCTCTGTAGGTTTTTGGACTACCTCTCGGACCTGTGCGTGTCCAACCACATTGCCATCCCTGTCACCCAGGAGCTGATCTGCAAGTGCGTGCTGGACCCAAAGAACAGCGACATCCTCATCAAAACTGAGTGAGTATCCAAGGGGAGATATTTTCCATGATCAGGGTTTGGTGCCTGGCCCTGCCTTCCACCAGCTCCCACGGTGCCCTGGTAAGAGCCCTGTCACCCCTCGAGGTGCAGCTGCTCCCTGTCCATGGGAGCATCTCCAGTTTTATTCCTTTTCTGCCCTAGGCTGAGGCCGGTGAAGGAGATGTCCCAGACCCACGAGTACCTGAGCATCGAGTACTCAGAGGAGGAGGTCTGGCTCACCTGGACGGACAAGAACAACGACCACCATGAGAAAAGCATCCGGCAGCTGGCGCAGGAGGCCCGGGCTGGCAATGCCCATGATGAGAATGTCCTCAGCTACTACAGGTGATGATCCCACAGCATCTTCTTCCCAGGTGAGGACATAAGAGTCTCACACACTCACTCCCTCTCCCCCTTGTCCCTGGGCAGGTACCAGCTGAAGCTCTTTGCCCGCATGTGCCTGGATCGCCAGTACTTGGCCATCAAGGAGATCTCCCAGCAGCTGGGTGTGGACCTGATCTTCCTCTGCATGGCAGATGAGATGCTGCCCTTCGATCTCCGGGCGTCCTTCTGCCACCTCATGTTACACGTGCACGTGGACAGGGACCCCCAGGAGCTGGTGATGCCTGTGAAGTTTGCACGGCTCTGGACTGAGATCCCCACAGCCATCACAATCAAAGAGTGAGACACGTTGGGGCTCGCAGTGGCTTTGAGGGACAGGGCAGGAGGTGGGATGGCAGATGCCATCCTGGCTAGGGACTGGCTTGGCTTTAGCAGGGACTGGGAAGGGGGCATTTGTGGAGTGAATTTGGCAGGTCTCAGCCTTCAGAAGGAAGCAGGCTCCGTCACAGTCATGAGCATCACTTCTGGCTGTGATGGCTCAGCAGCTGCCTGCACAGTGCTCCTTTCAGGCTGGGTGTGAGGAGACTCGCTGCCATTCAGCTCACCTTCGCCATCTCCTCTTGCAGCTATGACTCCAACCTCAACGTCTCGCGTGACGACAAGAAAAATAAGTTTGCGAGCACCATGGAGTTTGTGGAGGACTACCTCAACAACGTGGTGAGCGAGGCAGTGCCCTTCGCCAACGAGGAGAAGAACAAGCTCACCTTCGAGGTGCGAGACCTGTCGGTGTCACCGGCATGTTGCAGGATGCAGGCTAGTTTGGCTGCAACTGCCTCTGCAACAAGGGTGGCCATGCTGGCATCCCTGTCCCCAACGTCTTTTTATCCTGCTCAGCCTCGAGCATGGCGAGGTCTGGAGTTGCTTTGTCCTTCCCCAGGTTGTCAGCCTTGCCCACAACCTCATCTACTTCGGCTTCTACAGCTTCAGTGAGCTGCTGCGCCTGACGCGGACACTGCTTGGCATCATTGACTGTGTCCAAAACCCCCAGCTGATGATGCAGGCAGTCTACAACGATGAGGTGACGGGTGAGTCCTTGTTCCATAACCAGGCGTGGTCCTGCAGGAAGGTGTTTTCTGTGGTCTGCCCGGTGCTTTCCAGTTTTAGCTGCAAGAAAACAAGCCACTGGTTTGCTGACGTGGAACCTTTGGCTGGGTCTGCACTGGGAGACAGGAGGTGTTGAGCCCTTGGCCATGCCAGAGAAATGGCCAGGCCCTCCTACTCGTTCTCTGATTAATATCTACAGCATTTTGCAGTCTAAGTGGGTCCTTCCGTTGGTCCTCTGCCACCTCCCTTTCCATCTGCATTAACTGCCCACTGTGGCCGCCTCTGTAGGGAAGAACGTACGGAGGTCGATCCAGGGCGTTGGGCAGATGATGTCCACCATGGTGCTGAGCAGGAAACAGTCCATATTCAGCCCTCCAAGCCTCAGTGCTGGCTCTGCCCCGGAGCAAGTGGACAGAGGGAGGAGCATTGAGAACGAGAACATTGTGGTGATGGAGACCAAGCTGAAGATCCTGGAGATCTTGCAGGTTGGAGCTGGTGGGGAGTGAGAAGCATTGTGGAGCTGTGGGTGGGACCTGTGGGATGGGGTGCTGAGGGGAAGACATGGGTTTCTGATGCAAAGAGAGAGCTGGCATGAAGAGGGCACTCACTTTTGCTTTCTTCTTCTTCTTCACTGCTGCCAGTTCATCCTGAACGTGCGGCTGGATTACAGGATTTCCTACCTGCTTTCCGTCTTCAAGAAGGAGTTTGTGGAGGTCTACCCCATGCAGGACAGTGCGGCTGACGGGACGGCTCCAGCCTTTGACTCCACAAGTAACTCTTCCACTTTGCTCCTGGTACAGCTTCAACTCAGCAGACCCCACAGGCTGGGGACACATGGGTGATGGAGGTGACAGCTCCAGCAGTTCTCCATCCACTGCTGCTGCTGGCAGGGAGCGTGGGGCGGGATTGAAGTTTGTGCAGATGGGATGAGGTGTCCTGTGTCCATCATGGATGCTCGGAGCAGGGGCCAGGGAGCTGGATTGGTTCCTGTGGGTTTCTGCCAATGCACAGGGATCACATTGGCCACCCCTTTCATCTCCCTTTCCTCTCCCTTCAGCTGCAGCCATGAACCTGGACCGGATCGGCGAGCACGCAGAAGCCATGTTTGGTGTGGGGTGAGTCCCTGCCCCTCCGGTGCATAGTTAGCCTGGCCATAGGGCTCTTCCTCTCCTGTCCATACTGCCGAGGCTGAAAGCTGCAGGCGACGAGGAAGATGAGGCTCTAAAGGCTAAAGCAGCTGTCCCCATCAGCCCCGAGGGGTGACTGAGTGCATGCAAACTCCCACGTGGCTGCTAACACCAAGCGCTTTCATCCCGGCTTCAGGAAGACGAGCAGCATGTTAGAGGTGGACGACGAGGGAGGGAGGATGTTTCTGCGGGTGCTGATCCACCTGACGATGCACGACTACCCGCCGCTCATCTCCGGCTCCCTGCAGCTCCTCTTCAAGCACTTCAGCCAGAGGCAGGAGGTCTTGCACACCTTCAAGCAGGTAACGCTGGTGGGACGCTGCTCTGGAGCACCTCTAAGCCGACACTTGGCTGTGGGTGCAGGACATGGGATGGGTCCCAGCCCCTTTCCTTGGGATGGAGGTCTGGAAGAGGAGGGGAATGGGGTTTGTGCCCCAAACTGGAAACCCCTGGAAATGTCGCTGCAGGTTCAGCTGCTGATCTCAGCCCAGGATGTCGAGAACTACAAGGTGATCAAGTCAGAGTTGGACAAACTCCGCACTATGGTGGAGAAATCAGAGCTCTGGGTGGACAAGAAGGGCAGCAGCAAAGGGGACAGCACGGTGGAGGGGAACAAGAAGGAGAAGAAAGAGGTGAGAGCCCTGAGCAAGACCCTGGGAACCAGGGTGGGAGAGGAGTGGGAGGCAGAGGTGCAGCTCACTTCACTCCAACACCTAACACCTCTCGATGGGCCGTGCACCCCTCTCCCTGGAAGAGGAGGGTCAGGGAGGGTCCTGTGGCGTGTAGTTATGCCCCAGGCTTTGGAGAGCTGCGGTGGGACCCTGGTGCTGTTTCTGTCCCCTTGCAGCACGCTGCTGATGAAGAGGTCATTGCTCCGGGAGAAAAGAGCAGCGAGAACTACCAGATAGTCAAGGGGGTAAGTGAGACCGAATCCCGTCCCCAGGGCTGTTCCTGGAGGCACAGCCAGCGGTGTCTGCCTGGCCTGAGCTGGCATGGGTGCACCAGTAAGAAGGGAAAGGTTGAAATCATGGAGGGGATTTCCAAGCTCTCCTGTGGTTCAGTAGAAATGAATCCAAGCCAGGGTTTGTTCCTGCCAGCTCAGCACAAGGAGCCCTGTTACATCCCCAGGGCTTGCAAGTGAGCCTTGGGGTGGGGGGCTGGAGGGGAGAGGGTTGGTGTTGGGTATGAGGGGTCTCTGCGTGGCTCTGCAAGGAAGATTTCTGAGATTTGTGAGTGATGCAGGGAGCACCTGGGTTTACAAAGGGCACATCTGGATTGCAAGCAAGCCCCCACTGCTGGTGGCCATCCTGATGGGCTCCCAGGCTCAGTGCCCCTCTGCCATGGTCCTTCTCTCCCCAGATCCTGGAGCGGCTGAATAAGATGTGCGGGGTCGGAGAGCAAGTGCGCAAGAAGCAGCAGCGCCTTCTGAAGAACATGGATGCCCACAAAGTGATGCTGGATCTGCTGCAGATCCCTTATGAGAAGGTGGGTGGGCGGGCAGAAGCTGGCTGGTCCTGAAGTGCCTGGGGCAACGGGTGGGGGATGCAGGGACCCCCCTGCATGGCTGGGTCCTGCAGCTGGGCAGGGCACGAGGGGCAGCAGCCTGCTGCTGCTCTCCGTCCTTTGCTAACTCTTGGTATCTTTTTTCTCTGCCCTTCCTCAGGGTGATGCCAAGATGATGGAGATCCTGAAATTCACCCACCAGTTCCTGCAGAAGTTTTGTGCTGGCAATCAGGAAAACCAGGCCCTGCTGCACAAACACCTCAACCTGTTCCTGACCCCAGGGGTAAGGAGAGGGGACCGAGGGGCGGTTGCAGACAGCAGCGCAGGGAGAGACTTCAGTACCGCTCCTGGGGCTGAGAGCAAGAGATACAAAAGCCAGGAGGAGACCCCGGGAGAGGAAGCGTCGGGGCAGGAGGGAAGACTGTTCCTCGCAGCCCCCAGCCTCACTCTGCTCCCCTGGTCCTGCAGCTCCTAGAGGCTGAGACGATGCAGCACATCTTCCTCAACAACTACCAGCTCTGCTCAGAGATCAACGAGACGGTGCCCCAGCACTTCATCCACTGCGTGGCCACCCATGGCCGCCACGTGCAGTACCTCGACTTCCTACACACCATCATCAAGGCCGAGGGCAAGTACGTCAAGAAGTGCCAGGACATGATCATGACCGAGGTGAGCACCTCTCCCCCCAGCCTGTGGGGTATGGGCGTGGGGTGTAGCAGGGCATGGCTCCTGGGAGGTAGACAGTTGGCTTCTTCCTTGGGGAAGAGCCTTTCCGGCCATGCTGGCTTCTCCCTGGCGTAGGAAACATGCCCAGGAGCTTAATGCAAAGTCTGAAGCCAATAACCATTTTGGAGTCCCACAAGCTGTGATATTTTGATTGCACTGCAAATGCCTGGTTTTCCCTGTAAATGCACGGCCCTTCCACTCTTCACTGGCTGCTGTCCCTCATCACCTGGCTGCAGAGGACACCGTTTTCTGCCTTGCGAGGTTTCTGACCCTCCTTCTCTGGAGCGGTGACCACTGACCCTTCCCTGCAGCTCACCAATGCCGGGGACGATGTGGTAGTTTTCTACAACGACAAGGCTTCACTGGCCACTCTTCTGGAGATGATGACAGCGGCCAGGGATGGGGTGGAGGAGAACAGCCCACTGATGTACCACATCTCACTGGTGGACCTGCTGGCTGCCTGCGCCGAGGGCAAGAACGTCTACACAGAGATCAAGTGCACATCCCTGCTGCCCTTGGAGGATGTGGTGCGGGTGGTGACACATGAGGATTGCATCACAGAGGTACAGGGTGTCCAGAGAGGAGGGTGCCAGTGGCTTTGCACTGATTGCCTTCTCCTGACAGTGCCTGTGCCCCCCCGCCTCCTCCCTGGCAGGTGAAGATGGCCTACGTGAACTTTGTCAACCACTGCTACGTGGACACGGAGGTGGAGATGAAGGAGATCTACACTAGCAACCACATCTGGACTCTCTTTGAGAACTTCACCCTGGACATGGCCCAGGTGCGTGGGGAGGGTTGGGTGGGAGAGACACAGCAGCGATGGCTGCTGTATCGGATGGGGGCAAGTTGGTGTCACCGAGGCTCCGTCGGAGCCTAGGGAGCCAGAAAAGGGGCATGGGCACCATGGAGATTTGTGTAGCTGCCACACTAGGGGCTGGGGAGCCCTCAGGGCTCCCTCGCATAGACCCAAGAGCTGTGCCACTGGCCACATCCTTCAGCTCAGCAAGGTCCCAGCAGCGCTGTATGCCAGCAGCATCCAGCCAGGATGCGTGCTCACCTCACCCTGGTGCCATCAGCATCCTCTCTTCTCCTCGCAGATGTGCAAGAAGCGAGAGAAACGCCTGCCAGACCCTACGCTGGAGAAGTACGTGCTGACGGTGGTGCTGGACACCATCAACGCGTTCTTCAGTTCCCCCTTCTCGGAGAACAGCACCTCGCTGCAGGTAATAAGGCGCTGCACGGACAGGCCGTGGCTGGGGGAGGAAAGCAGCTCATCGAGCCCCCTGAAACAAGGTCTGGACACACCTTGCACTGATACGTACCTGCCTGGTCTCTCCTTCAGACCCACCAGACCATTGTGGTGCAGCTTCTCCAGTCCACCATGAGGCTGCTGGAGTGCCCCTGGCTGCAGCAGCAGCACAAGAGCTCGGTGGAAGCCTGCATCCGCACGCTGGCCATGGTTGGTAAGGAGCCGCAGCAGAGCGATGCTCTCTTCCCCACTGACCAGGAGGATGCAGCCACCCTTGGCTGCCTCCGCTCCGGCAGCGAGCAAGAGCCATCGTCCCTCCTGCGGTTCTTGGCAGGGTGCCCTGGCGAGAGGCTGCCGGCTGGGAATGGGGAGGTTTGGCTTTGGGATGTGCTTTTTTTTTTCGAGCTACACCTCCAGGCGTGACCAGGGTGGCGTGGGGATAACTGAAGCCTGGGCTTCCTTGGGAGATCCCTGGTGTGTCCCTGCTGGTGAAGGGCCTGGAAACAAAGCCAGCATTGATGGTAGTTTTCCCTCGCCAGGACTTTGCCCTCAGCCTGCTTGTGGCTGCCTGACTCAGGACAAGTGTTATTAGCACTGAGTCACCATGTGGAAAGGATTGCTCGGTGGTTAGACACTGGGTGGGGATTTCCCTTTGTAATTTGAGGCAGGGTGCTTACAACATCTCCATGCTGGGCTTTCCCAACCAAAAACTGGAGGTGGTGCCTCTTTCCATCCTACCTTGGGCTGGGGGGGCTGGGGGCAATGTTGTGCTGTAGTGGGGAGGGATGGATGGAAATACTCCACCACTCGCTAGCCTGGAGGAGTTTACTCTTGTATTTAACCCAAATCTTCTCTGCTGCAAATGAAGAGCTGGTGAAGGGGTGCCCGGCCCAAGGCAGTGTGGTAGGACACAGCCGATGGGGTGGGCTGGGTCGTGGTTGTCCCCAACCCTGGCTCCGTCTCCTGCAGCCAAGAGCCGCTCCATCGCACTGCCCATGGACCTGGACGCCCACGTCAGCTCCCTGCTCAACAGCAGCTCCACCAGCACCATGCAGAGGAACACATCCAGCTACAAGACGGCCACGCGGACCTTCCCTCGTGTCTCCACCACCCCGAACCAGTGGGACTACAAGAATATCATAGAGAAGCTGCAGGTATGGGGCAGGGAGGCGGGGTAGCGTGGATCAGTGCCTGGTAGCGAGAAGGCGCTGGTGTTGCAGGGGTCCCTCTCCCGTGCTCGTGTCTCCTAGGCATGCATTGGCCCTAAAGGTGTGTGCTGTGACTTGTAGGACATCATCAGTGCTCTGGAGGATCGCTTGAAACCGCTGGTGGAGGCTGAGCTGTCTGTCCTGGTGGATGTCCTCCACCGGCCGGAGCTGCTTTTCATGGAGGGGACGGAGGCGTTTCAGCGATGCGAGAGCGGAGGTTTCCTGTCCAAGTGAGGATGCTTTGCAATTGCCCAGGGATTGCTGGGAGTGCTGGGAAGGGCTGGTGACCTTCATCCTTTGTGGGTTGTGCATCCCGGTGTGTGCCTGCAGCCCGGAGGGATGGTGGGGACGGTTCCCTCGGGGACCCCCTTGTCCCTCTCGGCTGTGTGACGGTGGCTCTGCTGTGCCAGGCTGGTGCAGCACACCAAGGACCTCATGGAGACAGAGGAGAAGCTGTGCATCAAGGTGCTGAGGACACTGCAGCAGATGCTGGTGAAGAGGAACAAGTACGGTGAGAGGGTGAGCACCATGGTCCCACGGCACGTCCTCAGCCCCGCTCCTTGTCTGTGCAGCCCCCGCTTCCCAGGCTGGCAGTGCCCTCCCTGCTGCAGCCCACGGGTGCTCAGCCTCGTCCTGCTCTAAGCGCTGGCTCTGGCGTTGGGACACTCATGACGTTTATTTGTCTTGGCAGGGCAACCTGCTGCGGAAAATGCTCCTGAACAATTACCTGCAGAACAAGAAGTCCAGCTCCAAAGGGGAAATCGTGGATGCTGCTGGGGGAGGTGAGTGCCCCTCTCCTGCACCCTTCCTGTTTCTCTACGCTGTTCACACACCCCTTGAATTCCCAGATCCCGAGCCATGATGGGATCAGGTCTGTAGTCAGTTGCCATACCCCGACCTCCATAGGAGTGAAGGATTTGGGGAGGTGAAGGGATGGGTCTGAGATGCCCCCGGCAGCGATTTAGCCGTGCTCATTCTCCTGCACTACCACAGCATCACATTCGTCCGTGTTCTTTCGTGCAGGCCAAGACCAGGACTGGTCCGCTATTGCTGCTGTCCAGTGCCGACTGGACCGAGAAGGGGCCACCAAGTTGGTGGCTGACCTCATCATGAACACCAAGAACGAGAAGATCTTCCAAGAGAGCATCCTGCTTGCCATCCGGCTGCTGGACGGGGGCAACACCGAGATCCAGGTGCTGAGCCCTGGCTGCGCGGTGGGCGCCAGTCCCGGGGGGATCGGACAGCCACGGTTTGATGCGTGCAGCGTAACTGTCCCAGTGCTTGGAAGACGTGGGTGCAGGGCAGTCCTCTGTCCTGGGTTGGCCCCTGGGCAGCAGGCTTTGCCAAAATACTGTTTGGCTGCATGTGTTTGCTGGCCGTCCAGCGGAGGAACTGCAGAAATCTGTCTGGTTTTGAGTTTTCCAGCTCGGTGGCTGGATGGAGCTGGAGGTCTGGGTGCTGCCGAGGGGGCAGGTTGTTGCAGGTTGTTTCTGGAGTAATGCTGATGCCCTCTGCCGGGTGTTGCTAAAATGGCTCAGGGCTGCAGCTCTCAGGTGATAACTTGTGGGTTATCTTGAACCCTTTATCACGGGGGAGCTGACAAATTAATTGTACATGCAAAACGCAGTAGGGTGGCAGGCCTGGAGCTGCTATAATCGCTGCTTGCTCTGTCCCTAACCCTGCTTTTAGGGTAAAGGAGAGCAGAGCGGCAGGGGACGATGCACCCCGGTAAATCCAAGAGGACTGTGGTGTCCAGGGCTGTCGTATGGAAATAAACCTGCTTGCCAGGTTGTCTCAGACAAGGTCTTGAGTGCTGGAGGCTACCAAATCAGAGGGGCAGGCAGGGACAATTTGGACCCCGTGATGGACACTTGAGCAGCTGTACTCCCTCCTCCCAGAAATCCTTTTACAACCTCATGACGAGCGACAAGAAGTCTGAGAAGTTCTTCAAAGTTTTGCACGACCGGATGAAGAAGGCGCAGCAGGAGACCAAGTCTACGGTGTCTGTGAACATGAGTGACATCGGGAACAAGCCTCGTGAGGACAAAGACGAGCCTGACCCTGGCACCAAAGGTACGGGGCGGTGTCCCCTCGCTGGAGGCAATGTCTGGCTCATTGGATAGCCCGATGCTAACAAGGTTGGATTGCCCTCTAGGACGAGGAGACACTTTCATGATGCCTGGCACCCCCTCCCGATACCCGATGGCCGTCGGGTTTCGGAAGGGCCATGACACCGGGGAGCAGGGTCAGAACAATGAAATGGGGGTGACGGTCCTGATCATGGAGCCTATCCTGCGGTTCCTGCAGCTGCTCTGTGAGAACCACAACCGGGACCTGCAGGTTGGTTACAGGCGCTCCTAAGGTCGGGGGGGCCAGGGCAGCCATAGGACTGGAGTGTGGGAAGGCTGGGCTCTGCCCTAACTGGGTCCATAAAGGCATTGCACCAGCCGTTCTGTGCCTCAGTTTCCCCTCTGCAAACGCACCATCCCTTAGGGATAACTTTCGGTGTTGTGGAAGGAGCTGTTCATGGCACGACTGTGTCCATGGGACTGAGCTGCTCGTGGAGGTCTGTACATTACAGAGGCGGCCCCAGCCCAATCCTCCATGGAACTGCAGCTGGAGGGGGTGTTGGGAGGGGGATCAGGACTGCCCCCCCCCCATCAGAGTGATGCCGCTCAGCCCTGTAACTGCAGGCTTTGCTCGACAGAACTTCCTCCGGTGCCAGAACAACAAGACCAACTACAACCTGGTGTGCGAGACACTGCAGTTCCTCGACATCATGTGTGGCAGCACCACGGGGGGGCTGGGGCTGCTGGGCCTCTACATCAACGAGTACAACGTGGCCCTCATCACCCAGACCCTGGAGACCCTGACCGAGTACTGCCAAGGGCCCTGCCACGAGAACCAGGTCTGTGGGTACCCCTGCAGGTCTGGGTCATTCCCGACGTGCCTGGGGCACTTTGCTGCTGGTCGAGGGATGCCCAAGGGAGGATTTGGGGGGGATGTGTGGGAAAGCAGCAGGGACAGGGGCAGCTTTTGGTTTCAGGGTGTGAATAGGAGCAGAACATGGGTAGCAGCGGATGCCAGGGTGCACAGGGATGCTGCACAGGTTATGAGCTACTGCTTGGGTAGATAATATGGTGATGCAGGTGGGGGTTAAATAATGTAGCGGTGCGAATGGTGCCCTTTCCAGGGAGATGGGGGTTTGGGGCTCCTGGGGTAATCAGGCAGGGTCAGCGCTGTAGGGAGGGCACTGTTTCGGACCTGGGCTGTGTTGGAGGGTGAAGCTGGGAGGACTGGCAGCATCCGTGGGATAACACATTGCATTGCTCCCCCAGAGCTGCATCGTGACCCATGAGTCCAATGGGATCGACATCATCACAGCCCTCATCCTTAACGACATCAGCCCCCTCTGCAAGTACCGGATGGACCTGGTCCTGCAGCTGAAGGTAGGCAGAGCCCCGGGTGGGGTGGTGGGCACGCATGTGCACGTCACTCGTGGGCTTGCTGGCGTGGCCGTGGGGTGAGGCTGCCGTAGCAGGGACTGTGCACGTGTCAGGCCCTCGAGTGTGGGAGCGTGTGGGCTTGGTGGGACGGGGCTGGTGCATCTCCACTGCGTGAGGCTCAGATGCCTCTAGCACGGGGGAGTTACAGCTGACTGGGGCATGGCAGGGGTTCTGCCCACTCCAGAGCCCTGGGCAGCAGCAGGGCACAGCTCCCCTCAGCAAGGACTTCTCCTCTCCAGGACAATGCCTCCAAGCTCCTCTTGGCCCTCATGGAGAGCAGACACGACAGCGAAAACGCCGAGCGGATCCTCATCAGCCTCCGCCCGCAGGAACTGGTAAGGGCTGACAGTGAAGCACCCCCAGCCTTGCCCCACTGAGCCCCCAGCCTCCCCCCGGCCCATTGCTGGGCCTTCTCTGCCTCTGGGTCTTGATGTGGTTCCTGGTTTGCGACCCAATAACCCTCTCATCTGCCGTGTTGCTGGTCACCGCCTTTGCACAAGCATCCTTGCCCAGTGGTTTTCCCAGAGCCATTCGTGGCCAAAGGAGGAAAAGGAGGCAAGGAGATGGTGAGAAGCTCATTGTCCCTCCGCTGCCTTCCAGGTCGACGTGATTAAGAAGGCCTATGTGCAGGAGGAGGAGTGTGAAAACGCCGAGGTTTCTCCCCGGGAAGTCGGCCACAACATTTATATACTGGCGCTGCAGGTAGTGAGCTGTGACAGCAGGGTCCCTGCCAGGGTGGGCTCCCTGTGCCACGCTGGGCTCCCACTCACTGATTTGCACGCTTTTTTCTATATTTATTTACATTTCCTCCAGCCAGGCCTCCTTGGGGAGACATGGCTGTGGGAAATGTGCTTTTGGCTCCTGTGAAAAGCCAGCCCCCAGGCTGGCCGGCCATCCCGCTGCCCTGTGCGCCGGTGGCTGCTCGCCAGCCTGTGCTCACCTGGCTGTCGCTGTCCCTCTTCCAGCTGTCCCGACACAACAAGTCTCTGCAGCAGCTCCTGAAGCCGGTGAAGCGAATCCAGGAGGAGGAGGAGGAGGGCATCTCGTCCATGGTACGGAGGGGCCCCGGGAACGGAGGCAGAGCCCCTGCAACCCACCCCGACCCTGACTGGAGACTGCAGAGAGCTGCTGCGCCCACCCTTGCCGAGTCACCCTGGGTTTTGTTAAGATTTGATGGGTTTTGGTATTCCCCAGGGGGACTAAAGAAAGAAAGACTTATCAGTGCTCTGGTAGCCCAAACTCCAAGCCCAAAGGCATGTGCACCAAGCTGCAGAGAGCCGTATTTGTGGTGCTCTGCCGGGCTCCCCGGGGAAGGCTCATATGTAGGGTGACATCCAGCTCGCTGCAGGCACAGGCCGGTGGCCCTGGTGAGGTCCTGCTGGTACCCACTTTCTCCTGTTCCCTTCAGAAAAGCAAGGGCCGAGTCCTTTGCTGTCATTTCTTGCCTATGTACCTTAGATCCCGAACAAGATTCAGCAGTGATATGATTTCCCTGGGGTTTTATGGGCATTGATTTGTAATTTGTGGATTAGCAGCATTTGGATGTAATTATTGCAGGGAATCGAATGTCTGTCACCTCAGGGAGAGCTCGTACCCCTTTAGGAAGCTTTAATTCATTTGCTTTTCCCTGAAACATCATCAGCTTTGGTAGATTTTGAGGAACGCTGTTGTCAGTGCAGAGTTAGACCTGACTCCTCCGGCTGAGGCCACTCTCATCCTTTCTCCCTCTCCTTGCATCCCAGCTCAGCCTAAATAACAAGCAGCTGACACAGATGCTGAAGTCGACGGCCCCAGTCCAGGAAGAAGAGGAGGACCCGCTGGCATATTACGAGAAACACACATCCCAAATTGAGGCAAGACCCGGTAGCTGTTGGGTTGCCAGGATGCACATGGTTGGTGAATCCCATGTGTGCTCCAGCTGCCTCGTGCCCGGCTATTTTGCACTAGGAGCCTTCCCGTCCCTGTGCAGGCCATAAGCAGAGGGGCCTTTTGCTCTGGAGAGAGATGGAGGCATTAGCAGAGCCTGTGAGGAGCTGAGGGAACAAGCTGCCCGCCTGGACCCTTCCTTTTTCTCCCAGCAGCAGCGGGGACGCAGCCGATTTGGCAGCCCCATCCTTGCTTGTCGGCACGGATCTCCTTGCAGATGGGCCAGCAAGGGTTCACGCGCTCTCAGCTTTCCTCCAGCACAGCCGGGGCTGCCTTTTCTGGGTTGATTTGTAGCATTATAGATGAGTGACCAGTGATATTTGGATCCCGGTGGAGTCAGGGGGAGGAGGGGAAGGCACAGCTAGGTCTAGGAAAGAGGAAACCAAAGCGTGGCAGGGTCAGGATCTGACGGCACCCTCCCCTTCGCCCTACTTGCTGCAGATTGTGCGCCTGGACCGAAGCATGGAGCAGATAATCTTCCCCGTGCCTGGCATCTGTGAGTTCCTCACCAAGGAGACCAAGTACCGGCTCTTCACCACCACGGAGCAGGACGAGCAGGGCAGCAAAGTCAGTGATTTCTTCGACCAGTCATCCTTCCTCCACAACGAGATGGAATGGCAGAAGAAACTGCGCAGTAAGAGCAAACCAGACCTTCCCTTTGGGCTCCCCCCGGCCAGCACGGGCACTTTGAATAGTCCTGTTGTGAAACTGGGAGGCAGCCCTGCTTTGAAAGGGCTGCAGACCCTGGCAGCAGCCTGGAAATCACATCTTGGAGCTCCTTGTGCCCCTTGCTCTGTAGAGCACAACACGTTTGGCAGTTTGCAGGCAGTGGAGGTTAATCAAGATCCCAGGGATGTATTTCCTCCATGCCTGTTAGTGCAGTTCCTCGCTAGTCTGAAATGCATCTTAGAGCACATTCCCTGGGATTACACCTGCAGGTGTTTTCCCCTGGAAAGCCCTCTCTTCATTTGTTTTCAGTTGCCTTCTCCTAAGCCAGGATCTAGCAGCTACATATGGGAAATAAAACTTGTTTCTCTGCACCCTGCAGACCTGCTTAGGTGCTTTCAGGGCTGCATCAGTACGGAAATCCTGGCTTAAAAAAGACTCACACTATAAATACTGCGATGCAGCTAAGGATTAGCGTAGCAGCTCTGAAAACACTTGCAGATCCAGTCAAAACTATCTTAGGAATTTGGCAGGAAACAAGTTTCCAGTATAGATGGGAAATTGCTGGCTGGGTCTCCTCTGGGACCAAGCACCAGCGCTGAAAACACAAAGACACTGTTGTTTTGAAGGACGTGAATGGTGAGGCTGTAGGAGGTGGGAGATGGGGAGGAAGGTGAGGAGGAGAACGGAGCCGATCTGATTCCAAGGTGCCAGAGCAGGTCAAAGGGCCAAGAAGCCAAGAAGTGTGAGCAGTAACATTTTGAACTTGCGTTCCTATTTCAGCAGATGAGGAGGGAGCTTAATAATTATTAATGTTTTGAAGGAAGTGGGAGGCAAGGGTCCCTCTAGGCCCGCTAGCTGTACTGAGCTGAGACCTTCGGATGTCTGGGAAGACAAAGCCTTGCCCGGTTGGCACAGGGTTGGCTGAGATTTGTGTATCTGCCTCCTCTCCCTCCAGGCATGCCGCTGATGTACTGGTTCTCCCGCAGAATGACACTCTGGGGAAGCATTTCCTTCAACCTGGCTGTCTTCATCAACATAATCATTGCTTTCTTCTACCCCTATGTTGAAGCCACTTCCATGGGTAAGTGCCCCAGTATCTGCTGCTCATTGAGGTGGAAGAAAAAGGGGACCTTCATATGCAGGAAAATTGGTCTCCTTACCTATACTCTCCCCAGCCTCAGTCTCCTTTTGACTCCTAAAGCCCCAAGTCTTTTCTGCTGGTCAAAGGAAGGGATTGAGTCAAGATTTCAGTTGCCAGCTCTCCCACTGCTTCCTTCTTAGGGAAAAGTCTCTTATCCCTGGGCTGTACCTTCCCCGTTTGTAAAATGGGGGAAGCAGTGACAGAATACATACCTGCTGTCAGGCAAAGCCTCCATTATTTACAGTGGCTTTGAGATCTCGGATAAAAGATGTTAGAAAAATATATCAGTAAGAACCATCTTAGTCAATACTAATCTTCGCAGTCAAGCATAATTCCTCTCTTTCTTCCCTCTGATAATCAGCACATTAGTTTTTCTGGACAGTCTGGACAGCAGCACAGTGTCCGATTGGCAGCATGCATTTAATCTCATGCCATTTAATTGCTGTGGGTCTTCTCTTCCCAGGAGTGCTGGATTCCCCACTGATCTCACTGCTTTTCTGGATTCTGATCTGCTTCTCCATCATGGCCTTGTTCACTAAGCGCTACGGTGTCAGACCGCTCCTCGTGGCACTGATCTTGCGATCAATTTATTACTTGGGGATCGGACTGACTCTGAACATACTGGGAGCTCTCAATGTAAGTTCTCCATGTGCTGGGAAAATAGCGTAGCAGCCCATGACACGGGAGGCTGTTCTGCGTTCCTGAAGTGCAGCAAAGCCCACTCCCTCCCATTTCTGGTTGTTCCCCAGCTGACCAACAAGATTGTGTTCGTGGTGAGCTTCGTGGGCAATCGTGGCACCTTCATCCGAGGCTACAAGGCCATGATCATGGATGTGGAGTTTCTTTACCATGTTGGCTACATCCTGACGAGCGTCCTGGGACTCTTTGTGCACGAACTCTTCTACAGCATCCTGGTACAACAAACGCAGATGTTTGTTTGGGGCACGGAGGTAGCCAGTCTGCCCCGTTAGAAGCTGGAAGGTTCCTGTGACACCTTCCAGGGGCTGATTGATAACAGCAGTGAGAACAATTCACTGTGCTCTAATCTTTGCGTAGGCTGATCTTTCTGCCTTCCGACAGTATCTATTACTGTCTGTCTCCTAGTCTTTTGCTATCTCTCTCTTTCTAATCTCTACCGTGTACTTTATCTGGGTCAGCTGGGAGACAACGTGAGCTGGCGAGGGCAGAGGCAGGGTGCATGTATCCTATTCTTGGCTCTCCTGCTGTGCATAAGTCACTTCATTCTTCTCTGCTTCCCTACAGTAAAGCTGGGAAACTTAAATGCTTTATGTGAAAGTTAGTCAAGGTCTGCTGAGTGATCCAAGATCTCAGGATAAAAGGGGATGTAGGTAGGGCAGGCATTATCAAGAAAAAGCACTCCACGGCATTTCTTTGCTCCTGGGTCCTTTCAGCTGTTTGACTTGATCTACCGTGAGGAGACCTTGTTTAATGTCATCAAAAGCGTGACACGGAACGGGCGCTCCATCCTGTTGACAGCCCTCCTGGCTCTCATCCTCGTCTACCTCTTCTCTATCGTGGGCTTCCTCTTCCTGAAGGATGACTTCATCCTGGAGGTGGACCGGCTGCCGGACAGCAAAGCCAAAGGTTGTTCAGCCCTTGCCCTCGCTGGCTGCGGTGTTGGGGCTAGAGAGGGGCCAGGCAGAGCATGGGTCCCCTTCTGCAGCTGGACCATTGCATGAGACCCTCCCCGCTGCAACAGCATGCACATGTCTGTGCGTGTGCGTGCATTGTGGGTTTTATACCCTTGGCACAAACTCCTGGTAGCACCGGTTTTGGGGTTGGCAGGGAAGACAGCTGCCCGTGCCGACTTAAGGACCTTGTGCTGCACAGAGCAGGGGTTTGGGGCTAGGAGTGATTGGGGCGGGCAGCTACAAATGAAGTTTTAGCACTGTAGAGGTCTTACTGAAACTTGAGCAAAAGAATCAAAGCCTAGAAAAGGCTAGGAGAATGCAAAGCACCTTCCCCCCCCCCCCCCCCCCCCCCAAGAAGCTTGAAAGCTGCAAGAAGAGGCAGTGGAAAAGCACCAATGACAGCAGCGAAGAGCTTTACTAAGGCAAGCTGATGCTCTGACAAGACCGTGGTCTCTCTTACTTGCAGATGACCCCTTGGGGATGCAAAGGAACACGGAGCCCTTCATGGAGTCATGCAGCAGTGACAAAATTAGCTGCTCTGCCGTGCCCACTGCCTTGGAAGGTAAGTGAGCTCATTAGAAAGGTCAACTCTGTTAGCAGCAGAGTAGATTGGCTGCCTGGTTTGTCAGTGAGCTCAGAAAAATCCTAGCGTTTCAAAGATGGCAACAAACAACCCACTTTCTGGCACATATAGGCAAGAGGCCTGCAAATTTTGCACTGACCCTGGCACAAAAAATGTTGAGGTAGATTCAATTTAGTCATAAAGAAAGTGTGAGCTGCAGGAGCGCTCAGCCAAACACCTCCACAGCAAGAAGCAAGCTGGAGGAGCTGCTGGGAAGTTGCTGGTTGGGAGATCCACAATGAACATCTGCTCCCAGGAGATTTGCCACTGCATCACTGCAGCAAGAATCATCCCCGCAGCTCTGGATTCTTTGCAATTGTCTGCTACTTCTGCCCTGTCTATGCTCTCGCTTTTTGCTTTTATTTCCTCCTCTGGTACTCTAGAAACAGATGCTGACCAGTGGGAACGTGCCTGCGACACGCTGCTCATGTGCATCGTGACTGTCCTGAACCATGGCCTGAGGAACGGAGGGGGCGTGGGTGACATTCTGCGGAAGCCATCGAAGGATGTGAGTTTGGAAAGCACGCGGGACCCCTTTTTTTTGCTCTAAGTCCTGCTGCATATACTGCTGTGCAGCTGCCCTCCCTCCCTGGAAACTGTGACACTTCCAGCTCTGTCCCCCACACTGTCCTGCAGTGCTTTCTTCCTCTCTTCCCCATCACGTCCCTGCTATTCCTCCTCACCTGGCACCCGCAGCCCATGGCCCGTGTAACGAGGCAGCACGGGTGGGGTGGCTGGAGGAGAGGAGCGCAAGAGCCACACGTGTGTCCCTTTCATTACAGGAGTCCTTGTTTCCCGCTCGAGTTGTCTATGACCTCCTCTTCTTCTTCATTGTCATTATCATCGTCCTTAACCTCATCTTTGGGGTCATTATTGACACTTTTGCTGATCTGAGGAGCGAGAAGCAGAAGAAGGAAGAGATACTGAAGACCACCTGTTTCATATGTGGTGAGCATTGGGACCTCGGTCTATAGGAGTTGCCCCAAAGCTCTTTCTCTCTTCCAAGGTTGAGGGAAGAAAAGGATTTTGAGCTGGTTTCTGGTTTTCCTTTGGTTCACAGCAAAACTTAAATCTGTTCACTGATGGGTCACTGCAGTGTGAGGAGGCTTAAACAAGGCTACAAACTGAGAGGGGAAATTGTTCCTCGCCTTCTGTTAATGAGGTGTTAAACTAAAACGCCACACTGTGGAGTTCTTGTCGCTGTGCATCTATCACTCCTGAGACCATCACTTAGCCAGTGGAAAAAAAAAAGCACCATATTACTAAGGAAATCAAATACAGAAAATGTTCTGGAATGCTTTCAGTCATAGGAAGGCATCCAAAAAAAGGGAAAAAACCCCAGTAAGTCTAGCTGGTGGGTTTTTTTTTTGTTTTTTTTTTTTTTCTTTAAAAGATCCACTGGGTGCATTTTATGCTTTTAGATAAATAAGCAGGAAGCATCGCTAGTAGTACTTTAAATAGAAGCCTCCTGAATACACAACTGGGTTATTTTCCCCATTTTGGGTTCTCATTGTGTGCTAAATGCCAACTAATTATTAAAAGCACTTCTTGAAAGTCACACCTGGGAGAGCATGCAATTATCTGTACTTCCTTTCACATTTGTTTGCTTGCTCACTTCTTACCTTCTCCTCCCCTCCCCATCTCCTGCCTCCACCTTCTCCGTTCTTGACTGCCTTTCCCAGGACTCGAAAGGGACAAGTTTGACAACAAGACGGTGTCCTTTGAGGAGCATATTAAATATGAGCACAACATGTGGAACTACTTGTACTTCATAGTGCTGGTGCGAGTGAAGAACAAGACAGACTACACAGGGCCAGAGAGTTACGTGGCGCAGATGATAAAGGTACATGTCCTCTCAGGGCAGCTCTTTCATTATTGCGACCTGCCTACCCCAGGGAAATATTTGAGAACAATGGACTTGCCAAAGAAAAACAGTTTTGAGAAGGAGCTTCTGGGAAAATATATAATAATGCTCTTGTGCCTTAGTTTGTTCTTAGCTGGTTATTTCCACTTTGCAATCTCAGCCAACAACACACTGTCTATTTGATGTTTTGTACTGTGTATTTAAGGATTGAACCAAGGCAGAACCAAGCAGTAGAGAGTGTGACTTCAAGGTGAGTTCAAGGCAAGAAGGGAGGGAAAGGAAATTTAGAAAAGAAAAACTTCTGAACTTGAGCCCAGAAGGCTGTAAGGAAAAGAAACTGGAAATGGACTATTCATGGAAAATTTGCAAAGATACAGACAGGACGAGCCTTTGAGAATTTCTTTAATCCCTAAGCACAGGCAGGCTTCTTGTGAAATCCTACCAGCTCTCTTCCCTCCTCCTTACCCCCTCTCCAACTCCTATTTTCCATGGTTGCCTTTCCAGAATAAGAACCTTGACTGGTTCCCCCGGATGCGAGCCATGTCCCTGGTCAGCAATGAAGGGGAAGGGGAACAGAATGAGATCCGAAATCTTCAAGACAAACTCAACACCACGATGAAGCTGGTGTCCCATCTCACCTCCCAGCTGAATGAGCTGAAGGAACAGGTACTAAACACTTTTAAAAATAGGAATGCTTGAGGAACACCTGACCCTGGAAACCTGCTGTCCTTACCAGAATAGACACCGATTGCAAGGAACAGGAGGCAGAACCAGCCCAAGCCAGTGCAACTTGAGATACAAAGCAAAGGGCTCCCACAGCTCTTTTTTTGGAGGGGGGGGGGGGGGTCAGGGACACGTGGGACAAGTGTTGTTTGATATTTCACTTCCTCATCAGCTAGAGTCCGATGCACGGGGTTTTCTGGCAGATGCTTAGAGCAGCCTGGTCAGTCACATGCTGGAGGAGCACGTTACTGAATAGAAAGGCGGCCTGGTTGCCTGGTTTCCTACCTCACTTGTGTCCTTGTTTGAACTTCAGATGACAGAGCAACGGAAGCGCAGACAAAGGATGGGGTTTGTGGATGTCCAGAATACCATGAACCACTAAGGCGGAGAAGAAGCATCAGCTTCACCCACCGAGAGACTAGATGTATGTAACAGCTAACGAGGCTGCTTATTCCTGGGTTCCACACGTGAACGTCACTGTCGGAGAAAGACGGACCATGCAGAAGGCCTTCACAATCAGCATTTTCCTTAGAGCGCTTATAAGCAATTCAGGAACAAGGGACTGGCCAGGATGCCTCATGATACCCGGACCCACATGTTACTCTAATGCCCTTGTAGGAAGATAAATTATACAGGACTTTTATTCCTCATTGCAATAACTCTTTATTTTGCAAATGTGGAGGGTTATATCTTTAGCTTCTTGCACTACATTCTGGTGGCTTCCACCTCAGGTGTAGTGTAACTAGCTGTAGGGCTGCAATATTTAACTTATTCCAAAAGTGGCACTAGTACATGTGGATCTTTGCAAACCAGCCGTCGTGTTTGCTGTACCTGCTCCATGCTGATCCCTCTCCATTTAAAGAATTCTGTTCATCACTGCAGTGCAGTAAAGAGGAGCTAAACTCAAGGAGATGGATTTGTTAATTTAACTCACCAGATGAGGATGAGTATCCAAGCTTGTACTAGTGTGAACTAGTCTTTTGCCTTCTGTGGACCAAGAAAATCGGGGCAGTAGTAGTAGGAGACTGCAGGTTTACAGGAGTTCACTGTGAAGGGGTGTCCTGTGTTTTAGTTTTATCTCTGGTATAATATTTTACATTTTTTGTTGTTGTTACTTAAGAACTGATAGCCTTAAATAAATTAAATACAAAATCATGTACTTAAACATGGTAAAGAAAGTGCCCTTCCTGTCCACTCTGGTCTGTAATGGGGCTGTTTGTTAGAAATAGAAATACAGAACAGGCAACCAGGGCTGTATTACCCAAGGTGCTCCACAACCCAATGCTCTCAGCACCCGATGTTAAACTCTAAAATGTAGTACAATGAAGAAGAATGCTACCATGAAGAACTACCTTGAACATCAGCCCTGTTTGCTGAAGCTTTGGATTAGAGCCTGCTGCAAAGTTTCAAATTCTTTCACTACTTGCCAAGAAAACACCGTTCAAATACATAAAGAGCAGCTGTTGGCACTGCCTGGAGCCAAGCGGAGTCCTGGCATCGCTGTGTTCTAGACACTCATCCTTCCCAAGCCAAGCAGTGCTGTAGCCACCCCAACTACAGTCCTGCGCCTCTGCCTCCCGAGAATAGACACTGATGCAACCATTAAAGCTTTAAAAAAGGAATAAAAATAGGCCACAGCAATGGACTAATCACACCTGAAATTTGTTTACAGCCCTATATACCAACATGTCATAGAACATCTCTTTATCCCTCAGATATCCAGTAACCCCTATGGAACATTCTCTTCACGCTGAGGGAAAGCTGCACATAGCTAGCTGGACCAGCAGCATGCCAGTTAAACTGATTGAAATCCCAGTTAAACTCTTACACTGCTCCACTGTCACCATGGTAAACTTACCCTCAGTCCTCTCCTGTGTCTTCTCAAAAGGAAAATAAATGTGATTATTAAAAGTTACCCCCCCCCTCAATTTCACTGTTACCAGTGCTAACACACAGAAACACAAGCATAGCTACATTTTTCACATCATCGCTATTGTTACCTTCCCAAGGAAATTTAAAGCTAACGCAGTTGTACCTACTTGCTCTATGCATCTCCTGGTTGTTCCACTTCTTGTAACACAAAGGATCTGGTCTAACACCACAAAGTTCGTTCTACGCTACATTGCTCCACTATGGTTCCAGCACAAATGTGTTAAGCTATGTCCTAGATTTTTCAGGGAAAAAAGAGGGGGCACTAAAAGTGAAGGGTGTAAGGTGTAGTTCTGAACAAAAATGCTGTTGCTAAGAGGAATAAATGGCTTTATTCATCATGGCAACATACAGTGCTTTAGGAATATGTACAGTGGAGAATCTGGGAGTTAGCCTATCACTTTGAGTCCTCTTCAGGTTTCTTGGCATAAAACTTTTCTCGCAGTTTTTTCCATGTCCCTTTTTTCATGTCTTCCATCTGTTTCAGAACGTCTGCAAAAGGAGAAAAGAGAGAGAGGGGAATAAGAGGAAGAAAAGCAGAAAAGCAAAGGAATGAAAACCCTCTTATAAAAGCTTTGCCTTACATGTATTTTCTTTTTTTTTGACTTTTCATCTTAATGAATTTCTATTTCAGGGCCTGAGGCAAGTTTGTTTTCCCTTCCTATCAATTGTGTGGGGAGTCCCTTATCACTAACAACTAATATTCAGTTTCCACGCACTGCAATCAAAGTTAGGAACTGGAGCAGAACAAAACTGCAGTAGCTTCCTACACCGCACTTAATAAATGATCTGGTTGAGAGTATTTCTGCATCATGGTACCCTGTTTTCTCTCAAATTCTAATACAAAAGGAGAAATACTGAAGGGAATTTGAACATGGTGAAACAGAAGCTGAGAATTTTTTGAATGAGGTAGCAAACGTGCATTTCTTTCACCTAGCTCCTGCTATCTGATCTCAAAGAGCCCTTGCAAACCCTTTGCTGTTCCTGCCCAGTGCAAAATACAATCGACTTTTTGCCCTGATAGATTACTGAAGATCTCCTCAATTATTCCTGAACTTACTCCTCATTAAACATCCTAATGTACTTGCACAGCAGTCCCATTCTGTCCTTTAGACACAGGTGTTCAGTAGAAATGATGCAGCGAACACCACAAAGGCTAGAATGTACTTTATCTCCTGCATTGACTTAGCTACAAATCAAGCACAGGATTAGTACCTGTTGCTAGTATCATCTTGCAGTCTTCTACTGTCAGTCCAGTGAAGCTTGTGTCTTTCAGGCGTGGATACTTCACAAGTGAGCAAGTAGGTGAGAGGAGAGAGAGAAAAAGATGTTACTTGTAGTGCGTTAAAACAGGTAAAAATGTCACCATACAGCACAGTCATTTTCAGTCAAGCTCTAAGAATTCTGTTCGTACATACCAAGAACTATCACCTGCATTGTTCATACATGTCACGGGGGCCAAGATGTCTGCAGCTTTCCCGGAGTGACCAAAGGCACCAGGTAGTGCTGCATCCACCTGACCGCTCATTTGTCTGTTACATTTGTCTGAAACCCCACCGGGACAAGGCAGCCAACTGCTGTAGGTGGTGACTCACCCCCTAAAAGAGGGCTGAAGGCTAATGCCAAAGCTCACCTTGTTTTTGTAGTAGTTGGTGTGGATTCTGACTAAGCTCTCGTACATTCGGTCACAGGTCTCAGGGTCAGCAATCTGGAAAGGGATAAAAGCATCACACAAGTCTTATTTTAAACCTCCATAGGAAAACCCACCTCGTTTCAAGGTTTTGTGAGAAGGACAGTCAAGGAGCAGCTTAGGTGACTTCTCAGTGCAATGTAGGATGCTGGTGACCCCTATTATGCTGGTCCAGAATGCAGATCATTTTCTTTCCCTTCTACTTCTTACCAGCTTGGCATACAAGAATAACGAGGCACATGATTTCCAGAATTTACCTTCTATACTGCTCAAAAAGATTTGACAGATCAACTGTGAATACACAGTTAATAAGAATATTGCTGGACAGTTTTCTTCTCACGTTTATCGGCCACCGCTGTGAAATCTGCGAGAATTCTTGCTCAAAGGCCAGTTTTGCCGCCTGTTTTATTCTAAAGCATCAAATAGGATAACGTACTAGGACAGAAGTTAGAAAATCCTGGCGCAGGCTAAAAATAGGTTATAATTGATTAGGGAAAAGCAGGATGAAAGACACTGAACAGCTTGTGGAAGGTAAATGGATTTCTATTTTGGTCAAGTAAGTTGGAAAGATTTTGCTAATACCTAAACCTCTGCTAGGTGCCTCAGACCGGTGCACCTGCCTTGCAGAGCCATCTAAATAGCAGTGTGGATGGCACGCCATCTTGGTTTTCTATTTTACAATGGGGGCCAAGTCGACCAGAACACTGCATTGCTGCTCGATGACATGAAACATAAATGATTTTTTAAACGGATACATGAATAAGAATAGTATCAACAGAAACATGTCAGGATAAAATGACATGGCTCATCTGTCCTTGGGACATTGGCACAGGTTCAGCACAAGGCGGGTAATGCTCCTCTGCACAAACTAGGAAAACTAAGGAAAGGCTCTCCTTATTCAGTAGGTAATGGCTGCTGCAGGAGAGAGGATATAGGGACAGACAGACTGTCAAGAGTAAGCACCATCACACTGCAGGTGATCTTCAGCTTAGCGTATCTTGCAGTCACATTTCAAATGACCCTGCTAATGTTTTAGTAATGATAGCAGAAATAGCTATTAAATGGGTAGCAGAAACAGTATTCCCCCTGCCCCGTAAAATCAGAAAATCTTACTTCATGTGAATAAAACAGACATTAGACTGATAAAGTATCCTTTATGGTTCTAGTTCTTTTCTCATACATTCCTCCTGCTGTCTGCCAGTACATTTCCCTTTGCTGTATTAAGCCTTTATACATACAAATTGACATCAGTGCTGCAGGCATCAATTTAGATTTTCAAGATGAGTGGCAGCTTTGGGATCTTGTAAGCAATTGGTGCAGCATATTCAGCTGTCCTGAGCATATGAAAAAGCAATAAGCACTTTCCGAAATGTCTGCTGCAGACTATTCTGGTGACCAATATAGAATTAGGTGCCTATAATGGCCCCTTGAAGTAGAAAACGCATCTCTGGAACAATGTTTTTATGCTAAGAAAGGGCACATTTACATTCCACAGCACTATCTCCAAGCCTATAAAGGTCTGCAGCCCAAGTCAAGCATTAGCTTCTCTAATTTATTTCAGCACCAAAGCCTAACCTCCAACAAAATTACAACTGTAGCCGGAATCCAATTTTACAACTGCTGCATCCCTGCATCCTAACAGTTCCAGGCAGTGTTGCATTTCACTACGTACTCCACACTGCATTGCACTATCATCCTGTCATAGAATCACAGAATGGTCTGGGTTGGAAGGGACCTTAAAGATCATCTCGTTCCAACCCCCTGCCATGGGCAGGGACATGGGCCACTAGACCAGGCTGCTCAAAGCCCCATCCAACCCAGCCTTGAACACTTCCAGGGATGTGGCATCCACAACTGCTCTGGGCAACCTGTTCCAGTGCCTCGCCACCCTCACAGTGAAGAATTTTTTCCTTATATCTAATCTAAATCTACCCTCTTTCAGTTTAAAGCCATTAGCCCTTGTCCTATCACTACATACCCTTGTAAAAAGTCCCTCACCAGCTTTCTTGTGGGCTCCCTCCAGGTACTGGAGGGCTGCTGTAAGCTCTCCCCACAGCCTTCTCTTCTCCAGGCTGAACAACCCCAACTCCCTCAGCCTGTCTTCTAGCAGAGGTCCTCCAGCCCTCGGATCATCTTCATGGCCTCCTCTGGACCCGCTCCAACAGGTCCACGTCCTTCTTATGTTGGGGGCTGCAGAGCTGAACTCCAGCAGTGCTCCAGCTGGGGTCTCACCAGAGCGGAGTAGAGGGGGAGAATCACCTCCCTCGACCTGCTGGTCACGCTTCTTTTGATGCGGCCCAGGACATGGTTGGCTTTCTGGGCTGCAAGCACACATTGCTGGGTCATGTTGAGCTTCTCATCAACCAACACCCCCAGGTCCTTCTCCTCAGGGCTGCTCTCAATCCATTCTCCACCCAGCCTGTATTTGTGCTTGGGATTGCCCCGACCCATGTGCAGGACCTTGCACTTGGCCTTGTTGAACTTCATGAGGTTTGCATGGGCCCACCTCTCAAGCCTGTCCAGGTCCCTCTGGATGGCATCCCTTCCCTCCAGCGTGTCAACTGCACCACACAGCTTGGTGTTGTTGGCAGACTTGCTGAGGGTGCACTCAATCCCACTGTCCATGTCGCCAACAAAGATATTAAACAGCACCAGTCCCAACACCAACCCCTGAGGAACACCACTCGTCACTGGTCTCCACTTGGACGTCAAACCGTTGAGCGCAACTCTTTGAGTGCAACCATCCAGCCAATTCCTGATCCACTGAGTGGTCCATCCGTCAAAACCATGTCTCTCCAATTTAGAGACAAGGATGTCATGCGGGACAGTGTCAAATGCTTTGCACAAGTCCAGGTAGATGACATCAGTTGCTCTTCCCTTATCCACCAACACTGCAACCCCACTATAGAAGGCCACCAAAGTTGTCAGGCATAATTTGCCCTCAGTGAAGCCATGTTGGCTGTCACCAATCACCTCCTTGTTTTCCATGTGCCTCAGCATAGTTTCCAGGATGATCTGCTCCATGATCTTGCTGGACACAGAGGTGAGACTGACCAGCCTGTAGTTTCCCGGGTCTTCCTTTTTAAGAATGGCAGTTATGTTTCCCCTTTTCCAGTCAGTGGGAACTTCACCGGACTGCCACGACTTCTCAAATATGATGGACAGTGGCTTAGCAACTTCATCCACCAGTTCCCTCAGGACCCGCGGGTGCATCTCATCAGGTCTGATGGACTTGTGCACCTTCAGGTTCCTTAGATGGTCTTGAACCTGATCTTCTCCTACAGCGGGCAGTTCTTCATTCTCCCAGTCCCTGCCTTTTCCTTCTGTGACTTGGGTGGCATGGCTTGAGCACTTGGTGGTGAAGACTGAGGCAAAACAGTCATTGAGTACCTCAGCCTTCTCCATATCCCGGGTAACCAGATCCCAGTTTCCTTCCGGAGAGGACCCACATTTTCCCAAGTCTTCCTTTTATCACTGACCTACCTACAGAAGCTTTTCTTGTTGCCCTTGATGTCCCTGGCCAGATTTCATTCTATCAGGGCTTTCGCTTTCATAACCTGATCTCTGGCTACTCATCATGGTAAGCAAAACACACTAATTAACTAGGTTCCAGGACAGTGCTGACAAATTGACAGTGTTTTGTATCCCACTTCCATAACCACGGGAATGAGTTCTCCAAGCACATAGCATAAACGGTGCAAGAATCGGGTATAAACCGCAGCTTGTCCTATGTGAGGAACAAGCGACGTGGCTCACTGGGGCTGACTCAGGCCTGTATTTCAAAGGTGAGCAGGGCGTTCACATACCAGCCCGTCCTGGGCCCTGAGGGAAGCTCTGCGGGGCTGAGGAGACCCGAGGGAAGCTCGTTTCACTACCGGTGCCCCACCGGCACAACCTTCTCCTCAACTGCAACCGAGCGAGCTTGGAGGCAGCGGGCACCACTGGAAGAAACCCCGTGTCAGCACCAAACTCCTGATGTTTGAGCCCAACAACCGCCGCAGCCGCCTCAGCGAGACCGCTCCACCGGCCCCGGCCGCTCCACCGCCGGAGGCCGGGAGGGCACGAGGAGCCTTCGCGGCCCAGGCCCCGCCTCGCCCCGCCTCGCCCCCCCGCCCCGAGCAGGCCGCGCCGCGCCGGCCCCATCCGCGCCCTCACCTGCGTGTTCTCCCCCTCACGGAAGGCCTGCGCCACCCGCTGCCGCAGGAAGACGCCCAAGTCCCGCTGCCGCTTGGTCTCCTCCACCGGCCACTCCTCGCAGAGCTTCAGGAACCGCCGGTACCTGGTGGCCGCCATCGCTGCCGGCGGCGCCGGCCGTGGCGGGGTCACGTGACCTACGGCAGCCGAGAGGGGTCCGGCGGGGCCGCGCATGCGCAGGGCGGTCCCCGGCGGGGCCGGGGCCGGGGCCGGGGCCGGGGCCGGGGAGGGGGACACCCCGGCGCTGCCCCTCAGCGCTGCCCTCCGGGGGGCAGCACCGACAAGGAGGGCGGCGGGGGGGTCCCAAGGGGCTGCCCCATCCACCTTCCCCTCCCCGAGCCCGGGGGTGCTTTCGGTGAGGGCTGGGAGACCTGCCAGGCAGGCCCTCAGGCCGCTTTGCGCCCTCAAGGCCCCGACCACCGACAGGTCGAGGCCTGCGGAGCGACGCTGCTCTTCGCCAGCGCTCCCAGCACCCCCGGCGGGCTCACGGCCTACCCCGTGCTTTTGAAAAGCAGCTGGTGAGCAGCCTGGCTTTGCCCGTTCATTTGCTAGGTTGCTGCCTGCGCTGCCAAGCGTCGTGCTTTGTGCTGCTGGCAAAGGGATCTCGCTCCTGCGGTGCTGCAGACACCCGGGCCAGGCAGCCAGCAGTGCACCACGTAATAGCTACCTTAATGCTTGGCTTCTGGCCGTTTTAAAACCTAGAAAGTCTTGCCTGTTTTCCCTCCTCTCTATGTGGAGTACGTAAGGTGGTATGCTGGCTCAGAGCTTCTCCTCTTGGCGGGCAAATGGTTAAATGCTTGATAATTATGTGCTTGTATAAAAGGCGTGAAAAGGTGGGGAGTGGGATGCCTTCTGTCACTATGCAAGCAACAGGTTGCCGTTTTCTTTCGAGGAGCAATGGCAGATGAGTCGTGCGGCCAACGGGGGTGATCTGCTGCTGATGAGGGGGTCTGGCACATGCTCAGCTGCTGCTGGCATGCTTGGCCCTGTCTCCCGCCTTCCCCGCTTTTGGACCCGATGTCCCGGTGCACGCATCCGGCAAGGGGCTCAGCAGTGATGCAGGTGCTGAGGTGGGTCTCTATAAACCCCGGCAGCCATCAGCCACAATTAGCGCTGATCGCAGGACCGCGGGTGCACGCGTGTGAGCCAGGGCAATTGATGACTCAATCCTTTCACTACCCAAGCGGTGTCTGTGGCTTTTTTTTATAGCCATCTGAGTTTGCGGGCGAGAAATATGTAACACTGTGAACAATATCCCGTAAATAATGAGGTCTTCCCAGATGGACTTCAGGCCAAGTAAAATATGCAACTGGGCCAGATGACTTAAATTTCCCAGCTATAAATTGTAGCAATTCACCAGCTGCATGCAGTAAAATACAAGTGAAGGGGTCTCCCTTGAGATCTGGTGTTTAAACCTGTGGAAATAATGGCTTTCTTCAAAACATACAGCCCTAAACAAAAGGTGACATAACTTAAGGATGCTGTGGAAGTGAAAAAGAGATGGGCAACAGGTGGGAGTTACATAGACAATTTTATTTATATCCCCACTCCCCAGTAATGGGGTTCTGTAGCTCTACTCCTTGTGCAAGGACTTCTCTTTCAGGTTTCCCACACCATGCAGGAAGGAATTATGTTTGTTCCGTAATAATAAAATCTGTCCACAAAAGCTGTAAACATTATTTTGAGTCTTTTGTTACCGTCTCTTCCAAACACACACGCAATATTTGTATCAAAGAATTTCTAGGTGACCTTTAATGTCTAGTCCCTGACTCAATCTCAGACTTTTTTTACTTTTTTTTTTTTCTTTTTTTTTTAAGCAAAAATACCTTGATGCGAATGTTTTTTGTGACTGATACCTGACCGGATCATCGCGTTCCCATACTTCCTGCCCCTGCAGAGCCCCTTGCTTAGAAAGTTTCTGAAACATGCCCTGTTATAATCCTGCAGGGATATTAAACCTTCACAAGGTCCGGTTCTTGGTCTGAGGTCCCCCTGCTTTTACACCTTCAGCAGCGCAGAACCTCTGCAGCGTCTCGTGCTTCTGTGTTTCAATACCCGTGCTGTATGGAGAACACCCGACTGTCTCGCAGCGCTGGGCCTGTGGAGCGTGGATGTCAGGGTGTGCATTTTTCTTTCCCGCTTGTGTCTTTGCATTCAGCCGGTAGCGTTGAGCATGAGTTGAAAGTAATACTGCAATCTGCTCAGACTTGCCAGCTCATTTTAATAGTCTCACTCAAATGCACAATATCTCCTTAGCCCGCTTGGCTTCATGAGCGTAGAGGTGAGCAGGTCCTATTTTATCATTAAGACTCTTTCAAGTAATGCTTTCTTTTGGCTCTCAAATAAATCGAGGACAGCAGTAAAACAAGAAAGGAAAATAAATCTTCTGATTGATTGCAGGCAGAACAGATTCTTTCAGCTCTTTGCTTTTTACGCTTGAGTTCAGTAATGGCACGTAGCGTTTTTTGCACTTTCCTAGCAAGCTGTCCATGCTCTCATTCCAAACCGTGCACGTGACATCCGGCAGCTGTGAGGGTCCCATACAACTGACCCAATGCGGTACTTTTCAGAGCTATCGGTCACTAGTAAATCCAGGCTATTTCACAGAATTTGTCATTTTCCTTCTGAGATATTCTGAAGGATTTTGATGAGATTCTCCAGGCCAAAAATATAGCCGTGGTCTGGCCCATCGTAAGTGGTGTGATTGCTTTTGGAGCCTTTGAAAGTGGTGTGGGCAAAGTCTATCATGCGGACATCAACTCTGGAGTGATTAGTGCCATGTGACGTGGTGCAGTTTGTTTTTTGGAAGTGCAGGTGATTATCCAAGGGTGCCGTGTTCTCCTTGTGCTCCTGTCCATCATAAATGATGAGAAGTGAGCTGGAGTAGAACCTGTAAGAGCTTTGCTTCCTAATGACAGAAAGCAGAGCTTTTAGTCGCAGGATGATGGGCTCCAGGAGATCTGTTCGGAGGTAGTTACCGTTGCACAGGAACTGGCGCAAGGTTTGCCTGAACCCCTCCGGTGAGAGTTTCCTGCCGTAATACTTATCTTTGCAGAGAAAATAGCCAGTGTCCGCTTGGTAAACCTTGAGGAAAGAGAGCAACAATCCAGATTCAGTTCAGTTTTTCCAAAGCGCTAGATTTCGCCCTAATATGAAAGTTCAGACCCAAGCTGAAACGGGACACAAATCCTCTGCAGTCCAGCAATATCTAGCAAAGCTGGCACCGTACTGCAGGCTTCTCACTGAATCCCACCTCCTGTCTTTTCTGGTGATTTAAACTATTCAATTTAAACCACTAGTGCAGATTCTTGTTGTACTGCTATAAATTACCCCTTTGTGAAACCCAAATCGCTGTAAGTCATAGCCATGTCACTGGTGATTTACAGCATTTTGCCTCTGGCTACGGTAGGAGTTTGCAGGAATACCCCACCCCAGCTTTGCACCTTCTCGCACTACGTAATGCATGGGTAGCAATAATCCTGCTTTCTTAAACGCAGAGAGACAAGATGTAGACAGAAATTTGTATGTGAGGCTCTGGTAACACTGAGTAAGAAAAGAGGGAGTGAATTTAGAATTAGCTCACACGCCAGTTATAATTTAAAGGATAATCTGCTCAACAGAAGGATGTCAGAGACCAGAAAGGGACACAGGTTTTGACACCGAGTGTTTATGCTGCTATAAATGTGCTTTATAATCATCATTGTCATAATTACCCTTCAGGCACAGCAGAACAACATTTTGAAACCTGCTTGAGAAATGTGAGTGAAACAAATGCATGGTTTGGGTTTCTAGGAGGAAGGGCAGCGATTTTGAGCAAGAGGAACCATAATATTTAGCACAAAATAAACCCCTGCTCTTGCAGCAACAGGATGAGACAGCTCCGCAAAGGAATGAGTGGGGCGAGGGATGCTTTTTTTGGGTTTTGTGCAGCAGCCAAGAGCTGAGCATGAGAGGGGAGTCTGTGTTCATGTGCAGACAGATTCTCAGCCGGGGTAAACTGGTTCCAGCTGCTCATGCTGGTGGCAGTGGTGCGGGGTGGTGCTTATGCAGCCACCGCTTGCGAAAGCAGCCAAATCTCCAGAAGTCAATGAGGGGATACGGGCAAGGGTTGCCCTCTATGTGCCATATTCTGTGCTCTCCCCCAGGCTCATCTCCTGTTTGAGGACAGAGCACACAGCCGAGTGGCCAGTCCTTACAGCCTGTATTTGCAGGGAGACAGGAATGAAACTGCTTCAATTCACACCGACAAAGGAAAGAGTCCCTTTAGATTTCCAGCTTGGTTTCAAGCCGTGCATCAGGCAAACACCAAAAGGACCAGGGCTCCCTCTTACCTGCATCCCACAGATGCGAACACCCAGAGAGGCAGAGGTGCTTTGTTCGCACTTCTTGATGTGCCGGGCTTTCTTCTCCTCCGAGGCATCATCGCCATGCTGCCGGGTTCCCATCTTTAAGTCCAGGATGCAGGGATAGCTGTATTTTGATACCACATTTTCAAGCAATAGAAATTCTGAACATGAGTTAAGGGAAACCAAATACTTTTAAATTCTAATTGAAACAGGTCTTAAATCAGAGCAACTGCTGACGCTCTCCATAATAGCTCACAACTGTAATGAGACTTTCTGAGCCAATTTTACCAACATGTCATTGCTATCGGCCCCTTGCTGCCAATTTCAGTTAATTTACTGTAGTACAGTCCTACCAATTAAAGCACCAACAGCTCCATTCTCCAGTGACACGATAGCCCTGGGCTGTCAATCCGACACCTTGCCTCGGTGCCGTACTCACTCCAGTGGGTGTGGGAGAAGTTGTTAAGCTGTATTACTCACATGACTGGTGGGTAATGAAGTGTAATAGGAAAATAAAAGGCGAGGCAGCTGCTAATTCCTATATAGTTGTGTTTTGAAATGTATGCCAAGGGGATCCTTGACTTGTGCTGAATACCCTTTATGGGAAGTGGTTTTTTTTCTTTTTCTTTTTTTTTTTTTTAGACTAGAATAGAATATTTCAGTTGGAAGGCACCTACAATGATCATCTGATCCAACTGAGCAGTGGGAGAAGATAACAGAGCAACTATATTCTGTGTATTCTGTATATTCTGTATTTCTGTATTTTCCCAGACTGGGCAGAGGAGGGATGCATACCCCCTGCAATAAAACATACATTGATTATGAGCTGTTATTTGTAGCCAAGACTATGCTGGAGGGGAGAGAGGAAAAAGGATACGATGAAGTTTGTTCTCATTATGCTTGGATGACATGCGGTTCAGGTGCTGCCTGTGACAGTGCAGTCCCCAGGGGTTGTAGCTGTTTCTTTCCGGCTGGTTTCGGTTTGCCTCTTCTAAAAGTGAATCTGTGTGGTACTGAAGGTCTGTCCTCAATAGCATCTTCCCCGGGCAGCTAGACAAAATACACAAAAGAACACGTTTGGTTTATAAGCTCCAGAAGAGATTATTCCCTCCCCTCCTCTTTTGTAGAGCCTCAAACTTGATAAGGTAAATTTTCAGGGACTCTCAAAGGAAACATATTCATCATGTCCAACCTGTGGAGATCCTTTGTTACACCATAAAAGTAATTTTCAGAAAGCCAGCTATTGCTGGGTGCCAATATTTTCTTTCATTATAATTTCCAGGTGTGCTTGGCTCCTGTGAAAAGCGCCATTCATAGCGCCAATGACCAGGAATCTCTATTTATCTACCTAACAGGCACAACACAGGCAAATTGTCCAACAATAGGAATGAGTCTCAGTTTAAAGGGGCTGGCTTCGAGGAGGGGAGGGAGGGAGCGACCAGGAGATTTGTTCTCTTTGGAGGGTCATTCCTTGGTCTCGCTCATCCAAAAACCATAACTCCCATCACACCGAGGGCAGCGTTTTCACGGTAGCAATATTGCACCCTTCAGTCATAGCTGACCTAAGTCTTTTCTGAACCGGTTTGAGATGAAAGATGTCTTGCGGAAAGCTTCTGCGAGCCCTAAGGTCACGGTGTGCTTGCAAGCGCTGCAATGCCTTTCCGAGACAGCTCTCCCCTGGGACGAGGACAGGATCGAACAACCTCGGGGCTGCTGCTTCTGGCTGGGTACCAGCTGGTTACCACCTGTTACGTGCTGGGTGCTTGGTGGCAGTTCTCATGGGGCCTGTCCTCCCTCTGGAGCGTGCTGCGCTCTGAGGAAACGGGTTTAAAGCAGAATTTGAGGCACGTATTTGAGCAACAGCATCTCAGCGATAGCCTGCTCTGCCCCGCTCCATCCACAAGCTGGGGAAGAGATGAACCATGAAGCCACCAAGCTGGGCTTTGCTTTTCTTCACCTTGGCTGGGCATTGCTTTTGCTCACTTTCCCTTAAAACAGGAGTTGTGCCAGCAAAACCATCCTGGTTAGACCTTTCCCAAAGCAGCAGGCAAGGACCAGGAGGATGTTTGCAGGGAGCAGCAGACCCTCACCTGTCTTTGAAGGTCTTGGTGAGCTGCGTGTGACTCCACGTGACGAGTGCGTGCTCGCTGCCGGTGCCGGTGCTGGCAGCCCACTTGCATTTGTGCCATATTGTCACCGAGGAGTCACCGATGGCATTATCCAGCCGGCCACGGCTCTCCGTCTGCAGGCTGGGGCTGGCGATCAGGGTCAGGTTGCCCAGGCTGTCCTTCTTGAGATGCACGGAAACGATGCCTGGACAAAAAGGGGGAAAAACAAACCAGAATGAGAGCAACCCGTGGGTTACCATACAGGCTTGGTCACCATCTGCACCAGCCTGAGGTGGTCCAGCCTTCCTGAGAGGGCGGACGCTTAGCAGGGCAGCTGCCTCCTTGTATTTTCATGGCCTCTCACACTGATCCCACTCTGATTTGAGGCCCAATAAACACCATTAGTCTGAGACCCTGGAAAACAGCCACAGGCTTTTTTAATGAACCCTCCTCTCAAGGCTTGGCTTGAAACCTGCCTCCTCTGAACATCTTGTTCCTTTGTCGTCCATCCCTCCGGTCTTTGCTCTGCCACAAGTGACCCAGCAAAGACCCCTGCATTGGACCCAGAGCTCCGGGTTTATTTATGGCATGGGATTTAGGTCTCACTTTTTAAGACAACGGCAAGGCTGGAAATGCTTTTCATTGGCAGGAAGCAAAGGGAGGGTTGGGGACCAGGAATTTTCCAAAGATAACCAGCATGCCAACTGCTTCCTTTAATTGGAGAGCCCCCAGGAGCAAGGGCAAAGGCATGTGCATGGGCTGGCAGCGCTGCCTGTGTACGCGATGCCTGTACATTGTCATTATTGTGTCCTTCCCCAGGCGCCAAGGACCAGCACCCAAACAGCCGATGGGGGGGGCCCGACCCTCACATGTCCGATGTTCATGCATGAGGAGGAGCACGACTGTGAACGGGGATTATTACTTTCCACCATAAGTGCTTAAAACATTGTGTATTTTAGCATTGCAATTTTCCCTGACTCTGACGGCAATCACAGGACTCAAATGCCATTCAGCCCATCACATATTTAGCCCAGTCTCAGCCCATCCCTGGCATGGGGACGGCTGCCTCCTCGTTTCAAATGACGGAGCAGGAATGGCCATGGTTCGCGTACCAGACGGCTCTGACCTTTCTGGGAAAGGCTGATAACAGCAGTCCTGCTCCCGCAGCCCTCTGTCAGGGCTGTCTGAGCCTCTCAAGGCAGCAGAGGCATTTTTAGAGCATCGCCCTTTGGGTCTCAGAGGGGATGCCAGCCACATGGGTTGTACCCTGCTGCTTTCACGTCTAGCTGCAGTAAGGCAGATCCAAGAGGATGGTCAAGGCTGTTGGACCAGCAAAACTTGTCACTGGAAAGATCTCCCCTGTCCGTTAGCAAGACATGAAGCTGGGTTTTATCCAACTCTCCCCAAGATACCCTCACTTGGTCTGTTGGGCACTGCAAGGAGATACATTTTGGCAGCTTAACAAACAAGGGAGCTCTGTCTCCCAAGCAAATTTGCCAAAACGAATAAATACGCAAACTCCCTTCTCTCCATTTAAAGTGAGATTATAGTAAGTAAACACAGACAGAAGGATTTGCCTTCTCTGTGTGTGCACAGAGTCCTGCCTGCTGAGTTTTGCTGACTGAGGAGGTTTTCACCGCCCGAATTGCAGGAGCCCCGTGTGTCTGCAGCCACCGGCCACCTCCGTCAGACTCGGGGTGCCCATCCCTCCCCGGGTCCTGCTCCCCATAACCCTGCAGCTCCAGCTGTATTCGGATGCGCTACCCTCCCGCCCTCCATACGGCCCCTCTGCTCAGGCACCACAGCCATTTCTGTTCCCTTTTGCTGTAAAATCGGCATTAATCTGAACAGCGTGCCATAGCGGGCTCAGTTAAATCAGCTAATTTTGCACTGAAATGGGGGAGAAATACACACAGGCTGCTTTGCTAAGGGAGCTGGGGGGGTTGGAAACCTTAATTAGGGGGTAAGTAATATTTCTAGCTGTCTTAGTCCTTTGCTTATGGTCATGGTGAGCACAGGGAGCTCTGTCGTCCTCAGGCTCCGATGTTACCCACCTGATCTTTTGCTGAGTCCCATTCGTGAAAAAATCCATGTTACGGATAACTGAGAGCAAGAAAAATTCCTATCAGCTCGGATGCTTCCTTTGAATTTTCAGGGGAGGTAGGCAGGAAAAAAAGCCAGCGTATCTTCTGCCTAAATCAAAGCCTTTTTATTTTTAAAAAGTCACTGCGAGGCGAACGGAGTCCTCAATTCCAAATCTAGCCCTACGCCTCAGTTACAGTGCTATAGCAGCCTGTAACCTTAAAAACTGTCCCAATTACATATCTGCAAGTCAATGGAGCTGTGCTGATTTACATAGTGCTGACAATCTGGCCCTAAAAACGTTATATATAGCATGAAACTAAGAGTTCTTAAGTATCTTACATTAATATGAAAATTAATGGGGAGATTTTCAAAGGCAAGAATGAGCCGTTAAATTGCAAGGGAATGTGATCCTCTCACTCCTTCCAGCTGAAAACTCTGCCTTCATAAACCTATGTCTCAGCCTGAAAAATACTTTTGTTTCCTGGTGTGCTTCCGTACGGGTTTTGCATATATCCTGCAAGTGACCTACGTGTGCAAAACAAATCTGCAACACATGCCTACCGACCTTCTCTTTTATTGCAATAAGAAAACATCTATCTGGGAGCAAAGGTGTATTTAGGGACTTGTCTTTGCTGGCCTTTTAGTGTCACCAAAACCTCAATTCCCCTCCTGTCCCAAGCTGGCGAGGCAGCCAGCGGGTATTTACGGGTGCTGTCACCACGCTAGTGGCATCCCAGTGATCCTCAGGAACGTTTTGCTATGTAGCTCTGCCCTCATGGATTTATTTTTAAGTTTACAAGTGCATTTATTTACTGCCACGTGCAATAGGAATCTGAGCAGAACCGGGCTTGAAAACAAGTCCGGCATCCCTTTGCAAGCTCAGCCTGGGGCAGGCAGAGGTTTGCGAGGGGTTGGTGGGGGAAAGCCGGTCCCGAGGTCACCAACCTGTCTGAAACGGTTACGTGAGCGGTAGACATTTTTTAAGCAGCCGCCTTGGTGTTAGGTTTGAATGATGACATTTGATCAACACTGCACATAATGTCATCATTACATAATGGTCCCCCAGCCATCCCGCCCTGCAGCCTAAGAATAGAGATGAGGAACATGGCCACGTGTGAGAGGGTGATGAAGACCTCAGGGCTGTTCCCCGCAATGCTCACCGCCCCCATCACCCTCATGGGAAAATGTTCCACCTCTTTCATTCGCCTTCAGGGCGTTCAGGGCTGGGCCGGTTATAAGCAGAATAAAAAAATGTGTGTGCCCAATGCCAAACTGGAGAAGAATTGCTATTTAATTACCCCTTGTCTCAAAACTCACTGGGATTTGCAGTAGAAGAGAAAAAGCAGACTAAAAGGTATTAATAACCGGGCCACCCCTGAACTGATAAGCTGGGACTGCTTAACATCTTTATTAGAGAGACAGAGCAGGGCCCAGCTCTCCAGCACTGAACCCTGGCCCCCACTAAAGAAAATTGCTTAGAGGAAGACTTGTTTTCTTTATTAAGCATCCTTTTAATATTGTCCCATAAATCTACAAAGGCTCCTGACTTTCTGGGAAAGGGAGAGATTGGATTGGAAGCGCATCGAAACCACGACTGACACTTCGAGCTCTTTTCTGTAATGCTGAAGGACCAAAAGATATTTTAAATTTTTATGTGACAGCTGAGCTTCTCGCCTCTTGCAAAAATCCAGGGTCAGGAGCTTTATGAGCAGCACAAGTCTGGCAGTAAAAGCAGAAATAGTGAGGGAATAAGAAAAGGAGGGAGGGAGGATGGCTTTAAAAAAATGCTAGGACCCCCACAGACACCAAGAGCTGATTTTCAATAGCTAAACAGAAATTCAGCTGGGAAAGTGGTTCAGGGCAAGGAGAGTTTAGGGACAGGGAAACTGAAGGGGGGACTGGGCAGTGATGGGGGGCACCGAGCAGAGGGGCAGGTGGGAGGCTCTTCCCTGTCTCAGGAGGTTCTTGCTTGTGGCAGGACAGCTGCCTGGATTTGATTTTTAAGAAGTTAAGCGGTTTGTGCCTCTAGTTTTCCAGGGACCAGTGCTTACAGGAGCACTGGGGGGGAGCAGGGCTTGGCTGAGGTGGAGCACCCAGCAAAAGCAATGCTTCATACATCCCTGGGCTGTTTTTCCAGGCTCAGTATTTTTCCAGGCTCAGTATTTCATGCTGGCCCCAAAGGACCATCTTCATGCTGGCCCCAAGGACTATCTCTCCCCCCGCTCGTGCTAGTGCCAACCCTTACCCTTTCCTTGCCCTCACTGACTTCTCTGCCTCTGACACAAACCTTCACCTCCTCTAAAACCAAGTCCTGGAGCAATGGGGCCACACGTGGTGCAAAGGCACCCTGAGCTCTGCTCCTGGTACAGAAAACCTTTCTTATCAGGGGATGCTAATTCAAAGCTCTACTGAGCAGAGCACATAATGTGTCAGATCTTGGGAATCCTGTTTTGAACAAGACTCTCCTAATCCCTGCTTTCCTGCACCTACTCAGTGCCACCATTCACATGCCATCAGATCAGCTTATCTGGGGCCACGACCTGTAAAATCCTCAAGGCAAACAGTGCTGAGAAACCCCATCCTATTCCTACCCCTTGTTCTGTGCTTTTTCTTACTCTCTCTGTCCCACTCCTGCGCTGCCCAGGCTTTCGGCTCCTCGGGAGGGGATCGTGCTCATGCACTCAGCCTTCACCTTCTCATGCCCGTCCCCCTCAGGAACAGACCAATTTCAGTCCTATTTGACATAACGAGAGTCTCCTCGTTACCAAGGCCAACCATGGCAGCAAGGCGATGGGCAGAGGGGAGGATGTCCTGGAGCCATCAGCCAGCGCTCAACCCTTATTAGCCACCAGAGACTCCCCCCAGCCACAGAGACCCAGGAAACCCTCCCAGTCTCACAGACCTGCTCCTGTGCACACTCTCACCCGGGGAGCATCTGTGCTTGACAAAACCTGCATGAGTGACGGGGCTCCACAGCTCAGACCCAGCCCGACCGAGCCAGCCAGTACCTCCCGCGCAGCCAGCAGTCCCTTATCCCAATCCCAGGACTAATCCTGGTGACAACACTGCCGGCCCTTCGCTCCTTCCCCAGCGTCTCCCCTTACCTTTGTACTGGGGTGTGAACTGCCTCATGGCCAAGGGCAGCGACTCGTAGAAGCTCAGCTCCTGCGAGACCAAGGGCTTGCAGACCGTGTGCTCATCGTACTTCATCATGCTCATGTGGCCGCCCACCTGATGGACGAAGGGCTCCAGGAGGACGGCGGTCCCGCTCTCGCTGGGGCTCAAGGGGCTCTGCCCCACCATGGTGCTGGGCGAAAGGCGGAGCGGGGCTCGCTCCCCTTTAGTAGCAGCGACGGCAGATCGGAAGCCGCGTTTGGGACATAGTGCGCTGGGCCAGTTAACACCCGCTCGGGGTTTTCATCGATGGTGTCTGCAAAACAGAGAGCGTGGGGGAGCGTGAGAAAGGGCGACGAGCCACCGCAAAGCCACCGTCTGCGCCGGCATCCCGGCAGGGCTGGGAGCTCAGCCCGGCCTCGCGTGCCCCCGCGCCACCCACCAGCAGCCGGGGCCGGGCATCGAGGGCGCAGCCGGGTGGGATGAGCTCTCTACACGCCCAGGGGCTGGCAGGGAGCCCCAGCCTGAAATGCGGAGTCTGGAAAAGACCCGGTTTAGACCTGTTAGGGGGCAAAAGAAACAGAGGGGAACGATCGAGAAGAGCTATCAAGTTAATGCGGTGGCCTCATCAAACCAGCTGGATCAGGGCATTCCTTGGGCCGGTAATGCCAGGTTATTAATACGCTGTATTAATGACACCCCTTGCTGTGAAACAGCCCCAGTTTGCCTTACGAGACAGTGTTAATGGTGGTCGTAGTCCTTCCCAAGCTAGGACATTAAGGACATAAAGCTAGGACATAAAGCGTCTGCAAGCCTTCGAAAGAAACCCCAGTTTGGGACATTCCTTGTCCTCTAACACCAGTGTGTTAGTAGGAGCGTTTCCTCCACTGTGCTATCACCTGGCACGAGGATGTCAACCCAGCACCGAGACGCTTCGCACCCAAGCGCCGGCTCCCCTGAGCTCTCCAGCCCTGCCCTCTGCTACAGCCCAAGGGAGCATCCAGCAGCAGATCCGTTCCTGATTCTAGCCACCGAGAGAAATTCCTCCTTGATTTTGACAGCAGCAAGTCCTGGCTCTAAAACAGTAAGGTAGGAAAAGCACAGGCATGGACGGCGTCTGTGCTGTACTGCCTCGGTTTCTCTTGCAAGCACCCGGCAACACCCACCCCTTCACTTTGTTGTTCGCAAGAAGCCCATGGATGGCTATTGCTCTGGTGGACATCAGGCAGGAGAATCCCACAGCCACTGAGGTAGGCAAAAAAGGCAGCTGAGCTAATATTTATGCTGGAAGCAGTCTGGCTTCATACCATTGAGGCAGTAAAATCAGAGGAAGACCCTCCAGACCCCAAACTAAAGGGACGGGGGGAAAAAAAAAATCATCCTTTTGAGGACTGGTCCATGTTCCTGCAGCCCTCAAAAAGGGGCGTGCAGAGCCCTGGTTTGCCTGCCCCTGTTAGCACGGGTGACTTCCTCCTTGTTCCTCCAACTTCAGCCAAGCTTGGGGACTTTTGCATCCGATTCTTACCCCACGCGGTAGCTAAGAATGTCTTTGGAAGATCCTTCTCTCTACCAAAGCCTCCAGGATGTGCTGCTGGGTGTGAGCAAAACCATCTCTGCCGATCCCAAGCCTGGCTGGGACCGGGCAGCACCATCACCCCCTCCTTGGGCCAGAGACACCGAGTAGCAGAGGGATGCTGGTACCTCCCTGCTCACACAGGAGTAAACCCCGAGTTTCCCATCATGGGCAGCTGGCTGCCAGGCTGCTCCCGGGTCTCTGCAAGGAGGGCAGGCTCAGCCTTTCCTCCCATGCCAGCATTGGGAGCTTTAAGCACTAAAATGCAGCATATTCCTCATCCTGCAACAAAGAGCCAAAGCTCTGCTGCTTAAATTTCCCCTTCACGCTCCTCCTGCTGCAATTAAACCACGGAACAAACAAGCACTCAGCGCAGGTGCCCGTTTTGTTTTTCGCCTGGAGGAGTGGGATGAAGTGGGTTGAAGGCAGAGATGGGGGAGAAGAAACACTCCTACCTCCAAAACACATGGAGTAGCTCCTTTACCTTCCCCCAAGGTGTGGGTTTTTTTTTTCCCCCCATTTTTCTATTCTTTCGTCACCACACACTTTGGAGAGGAATTTCTACTCTACAATTACCAGCCTGTACTGGCACAGAGGGAACAAAGCCAGGCCACTTAGATGAGTGCTTTTCAGCCGGGGAAGAAAGCAGCTCTTCAGAGCCTTTCTAGAAGTTAATAAAAGCATTTAGCATTTTGTTTAAGTTGCGGCAACTTTTAAAGAGGATTTCTCCCTTGAAAGCTGTAGGTTTGTTGTGGTGGTTTGGTTTTTTTTTTCCCTCCTCCTCCCCTCCTTAAAAAAAAAAAAAAAAGAAAAGCAAAAAGCAAGCAGATTTCTTATAACACCTCTCTGGAGCAGGGAGTGCAACATGACTTCAATTCGGTATTTATTGCTTCAGAGACAGTCCAAGGCTGAAACTTGGCTGACATAACACACAATTCTGGCAACCTTGGCATTGTGAAGAGTCGGGGGAAAAAAAACCCTCAATTTGATAAGGCTCTTATTGTTTTCTCTTAAGCAAAACTCGGAGCAAGATTTCCAGTAAGAGAAAGGGGCTCTTTTCATTTAGTTTTTGTTCTGAAGCAGCTCGTCCGTTCAGAGCAGATAAATGTTACCGCAAACGCTTACTGAGCTGCTCTGAGCTCCTCTGAAACAAGACACTCTTGAAATAAATCACTTCTGCCGGCTCAAGTTATCGCGGATGCCAAAAGATATTTACGTCGCTAAAAATACGTGGAATTACATATAAATCTGTATCCTCAAAAACAAAACCAGAAACCTTGAATATTTTTCCTCTAGCTAAAAAAAAAAAAAAAAGGCATCCCAAGCACTGCAGATGAAGATGAGTCAGAAAATATTGGGGAAGGAAAATACTTCTCAGTATAGAGAACTCCCCTCTCCAGAAAAAAAACCCTGAGATACTTGAAAGCATCTGCAAACACGCATCTCCCCGGCTCTTCTCCCCGGTGACTGTCAGAACACGCCAGCTTCCCCGCCAGTGCATGGCAGCAGCGTCACTGGCCTGAGGTGGACTTGCGTTTCTGACGATCGCGTATATGCGACGAGGACCTGCCAGGCTGATGGGCACCGGCCAGACCGCGGCTCTGCCGGGAGCACAAGCCAGGGCTTGCGGGGGCACCCACTGCTGGGTACCGCTACCCTCCGCCCCGCTCTCATTTAGGGCTACATGTCAAGAGTCTGAGCTAAACAGGTTATTTATTCCCAACTCTAAACACAGCCAAAAGAAATCAAGCAGATTACATTCTCTGATTTTTAATTAGTGCCTACTCCGTCCCATCCCAAGCAGAAACGTCGTGGCTCTGAGTCTGACATCCTGGGGGCAGGCAGCCGGACCCTAGCAGAAAGCCCACGCCTTGTACACAGCCAGAGTCCTCTTAGCAGAAATACTTTGGAATATTAAAAAGCAAAATCGCTTTAAAAACAAGTGCTCTGTCAGCACAGGACCATGTTCTTAGTGTTACACATAACCGCAGTTAGCACCTTCACCTCTGGGGGACCCAGCTCCCCGGAGCATCTCAAACCCTGCTGCCAAGTCAGGTTTCGAGCACTGCAGGGTGCCGCTGATTTTTTCTTTTTGCTTTATTAAAAGGCAAGAAAATTATGTAGCTGTTAATTGGAAGAGATCTGCATGTCCATAGCTTTTGGTACCAGAGCTGACCTGGATTCAAAGCCAGCTCCTGCACCGAGCACCAGCCCAGCCCGAGAGCAAGTTGAGGGCAAAGCCCAGTTGCCCCATTTCCCTTCAGTCTTTGGCCTCGTGCCTCCCAACTCTGCAACGCCTTGGCCATAAGGAAAATCCTACCGGTTCCAGCTCAGCGCCCGTCCCGGCAGGGCTTGAAGCAGACTCGGGCTGTTTGCACAGGCAGGCAAGCGGCTGCAACCCTCAATGAACCTTCAAATCTGCCTTTCTTGCTCTTCCCTTGACTATAGTGAGTCAGAAATAGTTGCAGGACAGCATCATGCCGGGAGTGGAAAGCTCAGCTCTTGGCAAGAAACCCAGCTCTAACCATCCTGCCGTAAATCCTTACGTGCAGAAACCCTCAGCTCTTTTATCTTACGTTTCCTTTCCTGAAAGAAAATGATGTTTGTAAAGTTGATGACTGGTCCCCACGTTCCTCACGAAGGAGATGCAAAGATACAGGTAGCTGCACTGAAGGATTTATTTGGCTGCTTTGCGGGAAGCAGCAGGATGGATGGGGAGGGATAGGAGTTGTGTTATCTGGGGCTGGCAGGCTGCTGGCAGCCCCCTGCCCACCCCTGGGGCTGGCGTGGGCATCGGGAGATGGTGCAGGGCAGCAGCGGGGCTGGCAAGGGCTGGGCTTCCCGGTGGGACACAGGAACGTGCCTTTGGACCGCGGCAAGAAGCTCGGGGCTGCCAGCAGTGCCATGGGATGGGGGGATACGGTGCCACTGGATCATACGGTCCCCTCACCACCCTGCCCCATTTCTGCCTTTCACACCACCAAACACCATCTGCCCTTTTGCCAAGCATCCCCGCACTTCCTGGCAATGCCATGAGTGCGACAGAGAACCAAAAGCCACCAGGCTCATTTTTTGCAGCCCCCGCGTTGCTCCAGAGGTTTGTACCAGCCCCCCAGGTGCCGGCTGTCCCCCTCGTTCCCATCCCTTATCACAGAATTGTTTAGGTTGGAAAAGACCTTTCAGATCATTCAGTCCAACCATTAACCTTACACTACCAAGTCCACCACTAAACCAATTAAGGGGAGAGTAGTAATTTCATGTTTCATGGCTTGGTGGCTGGATTATTTTTTAATGAAAGTGAAAACTAAGAATCATCCTTCCCACAAGCCACAGCTGTGCTCAGAGCCTTCCTAATAATATCCCACTCACTCTCCAAAACGAAGCGCTTGTTCATCCTGCCCTGGAAGGCGGCCGGTGCCGACGCAGGAGCCGCCCCGGACCTCACCTGCTGGGTGTCCGTGGCCGGTCTGGGCTCGGCGGCGAGTGTGGGCTCGGGGTCCTGCCTGGGCTGGGTTTCTCGCTGCTTCTCGGTGTGGCTCAAGTATGAGAAATAAGGGAGCGGGGGGAGCCCGCGGACATTTGGGCCATCACCTGACTGCTGTCATCGGTGCTGACAAGCGCCTGGTATGTCCCCTGACAGCTGAGCTTTAAAGGGGGCAGAGACACCCTTGGGTGTTAAAGGAAAACAAAGCCACGTGTGCGAGAGGGTTAAGGATGGAAGGAGAAGGGGCTGGCCGTGTGCAAGGCTTTCCAGAAAGCATGGCCATGCTCCGGCTCCCTTGTGCAATCATCTCTCCAGGAAAACAACTGTTGCTTTTTTCCCGTCTGTTTTCCACCGTACCACCTGCAAAAGCCCCCCCGGCTCGGTCCCATCTGTGTTTATCACCTCCCTGCGGGAGCGGGCTGGGAGCCCTGGCAGGGAGAAGGCAGGGGGCTGGCAGCGGGAGCGGGAGAGATGGCAGCTTCACGGAGCTCCCGGCAAAGAAACCCACCAGCTCTTTGCTCCCTGCGCGGGGAGAAGACGCCAGGGCGATGCAGGAAGGACGGGGCAGGGGGGCTGCGATCGCTGGAGGGAGGTGGCGAGAGGAGCCGGGATGCTGCGGGACAGACCGAACGCTGAACTGAAGGGGTTTGGCAAAGAAAAGCTGTTTATGGCAAGGGGGGCAAGGCACGGGGCGAGACCAGGGTTTGCCCGAAGCTGTGCAGCAGGTGAGTGGATCAGGGAGCGGAGCCCGCAGCCGCCCAGCCCCGAGCCTGCCAACAGCCTCATGCAGGGAAAAACGACACCCTGGCACTTTGGGACCGGTGGGGGAATGGAAAAGTCCCAGGCAGCTTCTTGCCAGGGCCGAATTGTCTCCTCCTGTGAGTCAAGGACAGCGCGTGTCCCCCCGCTGCCTCCAGACCCCCTCCCAACACTCGCTGCCCCATGTCCTCTCCCGTGTGTGCCGAGGGCAGGCATGCTCCAGACATGCCGCACCAGCCCACGCATCCCAAGAAGACAGGACCCATATATTATTTAGGGGATCCGGGCACCCCTCAGGACAAGGAGGGGGTGGTGCCCGCTCTCACTGCCCCGTGCCGGGGGACCTGGACCAGACCCCACCGATAACTCGAGGACATCAGCAAATCAGTGCCCACGACCGGGGCACCGCAAGCTGCAGTGGAGAAGGTGCTGGGAGGGCTTTGCAGCAAAACAGCAGGAGGTTGGGAAGAAAATCTCACTGTTGAGATAACGATTGATGGATGTGGTAATTCTTGCTAACTGGAGGGGAGAAAACAGGCTCATGGAGACCAGAGGGATCGAACTGATGGCCAGGGGCAGAGGCTGAGATTAAAGACAAGGATGAAACAAAGACCCTGATTCCCGAGCCCTGACTTCACTCTGCTTTATGCTGGTATTTTAGCTCAGGAAAGTGCTTTTTTTTTTTTTTTCCTCTTTAACAGCTTGGTTTCTGAAGGAAAAAAAGCTGACCCCGGGTGCTCTGCAAGGCCAGCCGCAGTGCATCCCCTGCCAACAACTTCTGCATCCATCGGCCAATCTCAGCAAAATGCAATAGAGGCATCAAGAATTCAGGGTGTAAACTCCTCTAAGGTACCTCTCTGCTTTCCAGCGATGGGGTCAAACGTCCCCCAGCCACAATTTGGCTCTGCTCGGCCTCACCTACACTGCAACAGCACGGGAGCAGCCGGAGGCCGGGGGAGAGGAGAGGTCAGGAGCAAAACACACAGAGCCGGGGGAGACTGAGTGACCTTTCCAGGCAGGGTACCTTGCTTGGCCGTGGGGAAGATGCTCCCATCCTCCCCATCCCCGCTGCACCCCCCTCGCCACAACATCATCCCTGATCGCATCCCCTCAGCTGAATGGCTGAGCTATAGGTTAGCCCTAAACATCGCTGCTGTGGGGCTGTGGAGAGCTCGTGCTCAATAACGTAACCCCAGTGAGAGACGGAGGGGTTTGGGGGGTTCAGGTGCCGTTAAGGGGGCAGCGAGGCGAGGAAGGGCCAGCCCAGACGCGGGGCTGCAGTCAGGGCTGGGGATGTCGGTGCAGACCTGGACCCAGCTGCTGCCTCTTCCATCCCACCTGGGCTATGGTCCCCGCTGGGCTTAGCACCAAAACACCGGGCTCTCCTGAGACAGGGGGACAGGGGACACAGCCAGAGCTGTCCCAGGGCTGAAGCACCTCTTGCCCTTCAGCAAGCCAGGGCTGATGGCTGCAGGCACCAGCTGCCTCTCCTGTGCGTCTGGAAAGGGCTCAGCATTGCAGGATGGGATGCCCGGGGGCCACGGCTCAGCATGACGGACCATCCCAGCAGCAGGAACATGCTGGTTCCCAAGATCTGCTTCTCCCATCCCCCAGCTTGGGCATTTCCTCCTCCTTTTCCTGGACAGATGGGCAGGGCAGGTTTCCAATGCAGCTCTGCCTTGCTGTGCCCACCGCGAGAATCGCACGAGCAAGCGGCGAGTCCCCACATGCCTTATTCTCACCTTCAGGCGCTACAGCACACTGCTCCAAAAGCCCCCGGAAAGAGAAGCCAAGCCAGTATGCAATCCCCAAACACGTCAGGCTTTAAATCTAATCATTACTGAGCTGGTCGGAGGGGGCTGGGACCGTGCTGGGGGGCCCCTTGGGCTCAGTCAGAGGTGGGACCGAGCACCCAGGTTTGCCCTGCGGCCCCAGGGAGCCCAGCGTGGCTGTCCGGCTACTGCAGCACGTCACCGACACGCACCTTTCTCCTTTGCAGAAGCCCGTCCTGCTGGATATCGTATATATTTTTAATGTATGTGTTAATTGAAGTCATCTCATTTTTATGTCAGGCGTATTGCCGGGCCGGGAGACATGTCCTTTGCAGTTATCGCTCCATTAAAGCGAGCGCACGGAGGATGCCCGAGCCGGAGCCTGTGAGCAGCTGCAGGGTCCCTGCACAGGCAGCCAGGCTGATTGCCACTGTCGAACGGCCACAGAGCCGCAGAGGCAATTACTCAGCCTCTTGTAAAAAGCAGAGCACTCTAAGGGGAGAGCAACTCTGTCTCATATTAAAACTATGCTAATTAGGAACTAATTACAGGCACAAAGATATTATTACCCTTGGCTAGCCTGCAAGCTGCAGCCTTAGTCCTGACTCCAAACCTCTCCAAGCCAGCACGGAGTCCAGGCAGGGTGGGCACACTGTCATTAATAAAAGTGGAGGCCAAGCCTCGAGTGAGCCAGGGCTGCCTGGTCCCCAGCTCCCGGGTAACCTCAGCACGACTGAGCCTCATCCTGCCATGACCTGTGCCGGGCCCTTCTCATATTAAAGGACTAAATTTATGTCTGGGGGAGAGCTGGAGTGAAACTGCGTGACTGAGGCTTGCCTTGGACATTAAAGAAAAAGCCAGTAAAGACCAACAAAAACTGCTGAGGCCACGCAGGGAGCTGACACCAACTCTGCTGTGCTGCTCCCATCCTTCCCCCTCCTGCACAGGCACCGACAGCGCACGTTTTTCCCTTCGCATCTCAAAAGGCTTGGGACCATCCTCATGTATTTGCCGTTGGTTTATTCTCCATTCTCTCCCCAGACAGGCAGCGGTACCAGACAGGAGCTGCAGCGGTGACACGGTGACGCCAGGACAGCCCCGGCCGGGTCGCTCCCTCACCCCGAGCCAGCCCCGGGATGGCAATGCCCTTCGTGCTGCTGGCGGGTGCTGGAGCCTCACCTGCCAGCTGGCAAACACAGGTTACCCCTTGTCGAGGCGTCCTTGCTGCTGGCGGCACCTTTGGGACCCTGGCCGGGAGCAAAGCAGAAGCTGCTCTCCCGGAGGGAGCATGGGGACCCCCCCCCGGGGACCCATTTTGGAGCTGTTTTACATGGAAGTGGCTCAGTCGCACCCTGCGAGCCCAGCCCTGCTCCCAGCCCCCAGCCAGCAGCTCCTTGCACCCCAGGCTGTTTTCCTCTGCCGTTGCTGTTTGGATACCAGGAGCTGTTTTGGAGCAGCGAGGTAAACACTGAACCCGGCCCTACAGCAGGTCACTGTGAAGCGACACAGGGCAGGCGGTCTCCTCCATCAGAGGGGAGATCAGCAGCGGCTCCGGTGTCCTCCTGCCACCCGAGAGCACATCCCTGGGGAGCCACTGCTCTGCCAGGAGCCGGGGAAGGGGGAGCACGGGGGGGCTCCTGCAGCGCAGAGCCCACGCTCTGGCCCCTGGGGAAGACGAGCATGAAGCCAAGCAAGGTTTCCACAACCCAAGCAAGGTTTCCACAACGCATTGGGGTTCTCCTCATCTTGGAGAGCCAACTCAAAGACACCCGGTGGGCTTTGCATCAGACCTCGCCAGCCTGGCAGAAGCGTTCCTACCGGAATACCGTGCTACTCTGAGGGCAGCGCAGAGGTCTGGTCCCCGTGTTGGGGTCTGCTCTGCAGCTGCCGGCAGCCCTCCGAGGGGTAGGGAGGCGGGGACAGGACTCACACCTCGCTCTCTGCTGTAGTGAGGGTCCGTTCATTAACGTGCACAAAAATGTTTCGCAACACCCACCTGGAGGCTGTTCTTTAAAGGCTGAATGAAGTGGAAGTGCTGGGGGAGGCGTTGGGGAGCGATCGCTTCGGACGGGGGCCGTGCTGGAGAGAGGGCCTTCGGGCAGGACTCACTGGCCGTGCTTTTTCTTCTCCGATTCACGTTGATCTTTCCAGAAGAACTGGCACAGTGCCCTGCCTCTGCGCCCCGTAAATAAGGCACAGCATCAGCTGTCATGTCAGCAGGAGACAAAACATTTAATGTGAAAAGCTTTAAATGGAAGCAGGAAATGAAAAGATAAAGGGCAAATTTTATTTTAGATTCCTTGTTGGTACATATTTTCCTTTCTGACAGTAAGGGGATGCGATGGCTTTATCAGCCCACCATTGGGGAATTTATTTATAGAAACTTAATACTTTGCAAGAGAGTGGGAGAGGGATGTCAGCAACTCTGGTTGAGTGAATGCAAGTTGTAAGGAGAGCAGGGCAGGGGAATGAACCCAGTTATCCCCTCTTCTTTGAATGGACCTGGAGTTCTGGGAAAACTGCTAGTAGCACAGACATTATCAATACAGTTTGTACAGAGCAAGCAGGAGCTTGGCAGCGAGCGTGGCATGAAAGTAGTTGTCTGCTCTCAAGATAGCAAACGAAAGGAGGGACACGGGGGGAAGACTATCGCAGAAAACATCATGGCAGCTTGGTTGAAAGCAAACATCCTCTGGCACATGTAATTACGCCAAACTGAAGACTATTTCCTAACCTTGAATATGTTGCAGCTGTAACTTAGCAACCTAGACTGGGTAAAAGCATCCGAACAGGAATGCAGGTTCAGAGGAGAGATTTAGCCTTGCTTCCCTTTTGTTCCCATACCTTAGCAACAACTCGACGCCAGAGCGGAGGTAGCCAGCTCCCACTGACTTCCACGGCAGCCGCGGAGCCAACCTCCTTCCACGCCGGTGGAAATCTCCCCCTTTGTCATCCAGACCTACATTATGAGATTAATTAAACATTTCTCTAACTAAACACGAGTGAGTCAACCATGTCCACAGAAGTTACACAACGATGATTCATGGACTACTCGTGCCGTTTCAGGAGCAGACTTTGAAGAAGTTGAAACTCGCGGTAGCACACGTTCTGAGTCACTGACACTCAGGTGAGAGAGGAATTGAAAACACTCCAGGAAATGGACCCTGAAGACAACTCAGACTTGCCATCAAGATGTGCTTATGTGTCTTCTACTCACCAGGCAACCTTGGAAACCTTGGGGACCTTGTAAATAGTTTAAGACTTGACTTTTTGCCTTTTTCCTTGACATAAATATCCCCCCTTTTACAGTGCTTTCCAACAGCCTTGCTTAAAGTGTGGTAATGCTTGGGACACAAGGAGGGAAGCGATGTGTCCAGTGACAAGCAACAGCCTGGGGGCAAGGGCAGGAAGGGACACCCATCCCACCCAGCACCGTATCCAACACCCTCATTACCTCCCAGCCTTCCTATACCGTCACCTGGCATTTCACATCACGTCCCAAAAATCAGGCGAGCGAACCATGGCCTGAGGATGCCGCCACACACAGGATTAGCAGCTTGGACCAGAGTCAAGATTTTCTGCAGCGGCTGTTGACTTCAGACACCCAACGTGCCAGGGATCTGCTTTCAGAGAACAAGTGCAAAAACACACGAAGCTTGAGGCACCCTCACTTGGTTACCAGCCTTATTGCACCATCCCATTCCCCGCTTTAAATAACTGCTTAATTACGGGCCACAGGAACACTGATCAACCTGCTAAACTAATATTTAGTTTCACAACCCTCCAAGCTGTCAATCTCGTCAAAATGCAGCTAAACAAGCTAACTGCTTTTCATACACACCTCTGCTTAATGCCAACTATTCCCGAAACACAGATTTAATTTGCAGCCAAACACTTGAGACTGCTGGCTACTGCGCCAAGATCACCAAGCGTCACAAGGATCCACGTTGTCAGGTTAGGCTGTCATGCAATCCCCACGCCATCTTCAGTTTTATTCTTAGAAACCGTGAGCTCCCTGGAGCAGGATCTATTTGATCTGCCTGAGCAAAAGCACTTGGAACAATCTGTGACTCCTCAATAAAAATAAAGGTAACAAATTATTTGTAATAAATTTATTTTATATATTGATTTACAGAGCTAAATTGAACATGTAATAAACAGCACCAAGCCAGTGAAATTTATTCTACAAAAACATGTTTAATGCAAAAAGATGACTGCAATGCCTGACTCTTCAGTTCTGGATTTGGACGGTTAAAAAAAGCTAACCCAAACCCCACAAATATTTTAAAAAGGCTTAAAAATGTATGTGCTAGTGTTTGCAAAAATTCCTATGGCAGCAGTGATGATCTTGTTACAACATTTTAGAAGAATCAAGGCTGCCTTCACTTTATCCCCTATTTTATTAACAGTGGAAGAAGCTGGTCATTGTCTTGAAGAGAGCTGTTGAGACTCCTCGTCTCTTCAAACACCCTGCCTTTGCAACCAAAAAGAAAATATGGGGTGAGAGTCAACTCCATATAGGATATTTCCCATTTAATGGGAAAGACCTGCCCGTGTTTTGTTCCTGGAGAAATCTGCTCTCTCCACTCATTCTGGTTGACGACCAGGAGCAGGAGGTATGTAAGGAGTCTCTGCAGTCCTTCCGCAGCAGCCTGGGGGGTGCAGAGGTGGAAAACCCCACCAGAGCCAGCAGTGGGTCAGAGAAGTGCAGACTTCACACCGGGAGGTGAGCAGGGACTGGCACAAGGAATCCACCTTGTACGGGGCATCACCAGCCTGCGAAGCGGGGAGCAGGGCTGCGGCAGCCATCCTAAGCCAACCCAGAGCCTGGAGAGGAAGCTCTCCGTACATCCAGCGTCAGAGACGAATGCAAGCGCTCACACTGTACCCACGATGCTAAGGAGAACAACATCCACTGGTGACAAGGGTTCAAATCAACGCCAGCTCTTCTCTCTGCAGGTTTTACTAGCTTAATGCCAGAAATTAATTTGGTCCCTGCTCTCTCAGTGGTGAGCTGGACAGCTGTTTTACAATATTGGGAAGAGCAGATTAGCAGTATCTCTGCCTTGCCTAAACTGCCACACACTGGTGCTATTTACTTTGAAACAAACACTCGTTTGCTGGACGTAAAAAGGAACTTAAGTAACCAAATGATTATAGATACAAAATACGACGCCTGCAGCACGAACAGAGGATTGAGCGCTGCTCCTTGGAGCTGTTGTGAGGCTGCAGGAACACTGCCTTGGCAATCCCTGTACCGCCACTCCACGCGTGGTACATCTCCGCTCCGACACACAGCACACACATTGCAGCTGCCCAGGAGAAACATGTATATTCAGCCCTAAGAGCCTTTTCCAAAGCTGCTCTTTAATAGCCCATGAAGCAGTCCCTTTGGCTGTAGCCACAAGAAAGCGCTTTTGGAAGCTTCCTAGATCCTTTATTTTCCACCCAAATCCCCCCCCCCCCCCCCCCCCCCCCCCCCAAAATGATAAAGCACACAGACAGCAGACTTATAAAGTATAACAGGGTCACCACCACTCTCCCGTCCCAAACCACCAAGGCACGTCAGGCTGCCCTCCCTCTAGGACTACCTTCACCTGACTTTTCCCCCTCTCCCCCACTTTTAAAGGGTGAAGCTGACACAAATATTTTCCTTTTTAGGAAGCAGCAAGTGCTTTCATCACTGTCTTTGTACTGATAAAAACAAGTTTTAACAAAATGCATCTTAACTGCCACCCTAATGTTTCCATGGGAAATGTTAATCTTCTTTAAACACGTTCCCTGATGGATGTTACCACCAGTTGGCCTTTGCAGAATTGAGGTCAAATTTTAAACACTCAACCTTTGGCAGAGAGATCCTAAGTCCCTCGATATTAGGTATGCATTTGTTTTTCTTTTTAAAAAGTTGTTCTAGGTTTGCTTGCCTACAGATATCTGCTAGAAGGCTAACTCTGTTGCAATTCTAGCTTCCCACCAGCTCAAGCCCATCTTATTTCCAAGCCAAAATTATTGCCCTGAATTTTTGTGCATGAAGATTTTCAGAAAGAAGAGCAAACAGATGCACGCAATCCCCAGCCCTAGGAGATTAGGACCATGACCTGCTCTTTCCCACCACCAGAGAAGGGACTGTCCCCTTGCAGAGGTCCTTATCAACAGCTGCTCGACTTCTGCTCCTCTTCAGTGCTCTGAATCTGAGACGTAAGAAGGCTGAGTCCATCTCCACACAAGCATATCTTCTCCTCCTACTCTGTGCGATTCTGTCTGAATCCGTGACTCATTTGAAGCCAGAAAGTCCACAGCTCTCTCCCAGACCCGCTTCATTTTTTTTCTGCAAGAAACAGCAACAAAAAGAACATAAATTAGAATCATATCCTCATTGTGCTGTCCTGCTTACAGCAATTGTAGCTGCTGATCAAGCTACTGCTTAGCTGCCTCCTGTTCCCTGTGCAGACAGTAAAGGAGATTAAACCAGAATTCTGGTTTAGAAGGGATTTCAGGCCAGGACATGAAAACACAGGTCCTGCCTGGGGGCGGGGGGGGGGGGGAAGACAAGACCCTCTATCAGTACCAGTAATTGATGACTGCCCTGGATTTCAACCTCAATTCGTATTGCGAAGGGACTCGATTAGCAAATTGCCCTCACCCTTCCTGCATGCAGAGAGATCTCAGATGAGGGAGGACAAACCAGAGTTCACCCCAGTTTTGAGTCAGTGTCTAGTAATTCTGGGCACCACACACACACACAGATTGGTTCAAAACAGCCAAAAAAACTCCTTTTCATACTAGTGGTATCGTGACTGATAAAGGGTGAGAATGTTTAAGACTCTGCAGCACACATAGCTTTCTGTGCCGTTAGGAGAACAAAGTAGCCTTTAACCAAAACACAAGACACATTCCTGCAGAGAAGGAGCAAGTGGCACATAAACCCCCGAGAGCCAGGCTGCAGCCCTCTGGCCCCACCATCCATGGAGCAACTATCTCAACCACAATTCCTTTCTGAAAAAGCACCAGGACCAGCCATCTCACTATTATCTCCCTTTCAAAGCTGCCCAACTCGAACTGGTAACTTCCCAGGCAGCAACATACACACCTGCTTCAGAAGAGCCCCAAACCCTACTCAACTCATGGGAAGATTTGTTCTGAAAAGCACAGCACCCGTCTGGAGAATAAGGTACAACGGCTAAGAAAGAGGATAGCATCCTACACATGTTAGATGAAGGAGAGAAAATCAGATGCTCCATGCCCAAGCAAAACAAAATCCAATTACTGTTTGACAGAACAATGACAATACACCTGTGTGACTGCACAAAATATCAGCCCCAGGACTGTCACATTAATCTGCAGCAGGTTAAGACATAGCCTGAATTATGTCAAAATCCTTTATAAACTGAAAGGCCAGACAGACTCTTCTTGCAGTCCAGCTTCCCATCAATTGTCTGCTCATGGTCCATTGCCCCGTAACTGCAGTTTTTAGCTGAGCTGAATAACATCATGCTGACAGCCCTCCTTAATGAATAAAATTCAGCTCACCTGTTTTGAGGAGGGATGAGGCTGTCCCGAACGTGGAAAATGCCGACATAGGGGTAACGTTCCAAATTCCGTTCCCATTCCTTATAGTGGTCCTGGACAACAGCTGGAGGGCAGGAGGACAAAATGGTGAGAGACCTCAACATGGCAGAGAGAAGAACTGGGCTACTTGCATTTACACAGCTACTGGATTCTACCTATGATCTTCTTCACCATTTCATACATGGCTTGTTCCTCTTCCTCCATCTTCCGCCAGCGATGCTTAAGGAAGATCAGGATTCCCCAAAGAGTTATCAGACCTAGAGGAATAAAAACAAACAGAATTCAATAACTGACGGACGTGTACTTGCTGGATGCTACCAGTTTTATTTCTGACACTGCCTCTCCCCAGATGCAGCTTTTACTCCCTGCTGCCCAGGGCTGCTTGGAACTGAACCCAATTAATTCATTTTGTCCACCAGTGCAACTGTGCCCCACAAAAACCTTGGAGTACCAAGGTTTACCAAGATAACACCTGCAGCAGAAGAGCACGCATGCATGTGGGAAGAGGCGGTCGGAAGGCCTCATCACTGAGGTTTTCTCCCCCCCCCCGCCCCCCAGCCCCCGCCAGCAACCTCAGCACAACCACAGGGCTTCAATTCTCCAAGTCCCAGAGCTATCTCTTTGCTAGAGGCCTCCCCCACAATAATCACTTAGGAAGACTGTCAAGCTCCACTGCTCCGAAGATAGCTGCTTGATAAGGAAATAAAGCCTGGGGCTCCAGCACCAGCCCGAAATTCAGGAGATCTATACTGAAGGTTTAGCACTGACAAATGCCCCTGTTAGAACATGAGCTAACTTTAGTATCTCAGTCTCTACAATAAACATAACTACCCACTTTCACCCCTACCTTGTCTGGCTAGATTATAAACTCTTCTAGTCAACACTCATCTCTCGTTATCACCTCGCTCAGTAAGACCTCTGTCTCAGCTGGGGCATGACAGACTATTCCAATAAAACCTCTAACACTGAAATGCTACAAGTCATTATTAAAGAGGCTAGAAGACTTTGCAGCTTAGTACAAGAAAAGAAAGAAAAAATCCAAATCTTTTAGGTAGGTTACCATACTTATTTTGCAGACCATAGTCATGAGTACTTGAGGAATACCCAGGTAGCTAATCAGCTTGCTGATTTAAAGTAAGTGTTAAGCACTGACAGCACAGAAGCAGGTCTACAGGTCTCCCTCTGCTGCCAGAGCAAAGGTTAATTAGAAATTAACTCATCAGAAGATTTATTTCACCTCTGTTAGTAATTTCATATGGCTGGGAGAATGTGTGTGCGCACGCAGGTTCATCTCTAGAGCTAGCAAGGGGAGAAGCTGATTACTAACACCAATGACTTACTCCAGAAAAACAGGAAAAGGTTCATAATGGCAGTGACCACCGCCCGACGGAAACGGCAGCCGAACCCCATCTGAGGATGGGCCGATTCGAGACAGAACACTTCCTCCACTTTGGTAACTGGTTCCGAAAGGTCTCTGCCTTTCAACCTGATGGGAAGAGGCAGAAAATATTCACAGAAAAGAGCAGACACTCCAGCTGCAGTCTTTAATCAAGACAGGGAGAACAAACAGACTGCAGATGCAGTAACTCGTTCTGTACACCACACAGAAAATGCAACAACATCCTTGCAGCTTGTCTTTCCAGAACATTTTGGGACTGGCTGCTTAGCAAGGAATGGATATGGCTTTAGAAAAGGCAGCAGGGCTGGAACTCCCACTGGTAAACTGAAGTCTCCCTCTGCAGACTCTCTGACAGCACCTCTCAGCATGCAGAAGATTAAACTTTAAATTGGATTCCCACCTCCCAGCACAGAGAAATGGAAATGTTTACTGAGTCACTCATCAGCAATTGCAGAGAGCATTGAGGGAGACTGCGAATGTCCGTGGAGGTTGCGCTGTTTTCCTCAGTACAGATGAACATAAACAGTTTAGCTAGAAAAGTGACAACGCATCAACTGTATCTGCAGCGAGAAACAGACACACCCTCAGAAAGCATTCAGGGCAAAATCGATAACACGTCCTCCTGCAAAATCACTTCTACACACCTGCTGTGCTATCCGATACGTTTTTAACTCACTTCTTTATATACAGATCTACACTGACGCGGTTTCCTTATTAGATATTTTTAGCCAACAGCCATCGAGTAATCCAAGTGCGAGCCATCAGATTCAGAGGAATTGGACTAAAGGGGATTTTATTTTTTTTAAGCTCCTAATTCATTCTAGGTTTGCAATGAATAACCTATTAGACAAAGACGTTTTCTCAATTTACTAGTGCACAGCTCACAAACTGCTGACAGCTTGTATTTGGTTACTGGATTCTACAGTAGCTGGAGACACACAGTTGTTTGCCACCCCCTTGTCTTATTTACAATCCAAATTCCATGAAAATATTTAAAATATGCAGCAGAATCATCCAGTGCAGAGCTCATTTTCAGTTCTGCCTCTCAGACTAGCACCTAGAAAAATAATCTCACGTAGCGTTTGCTAAAAATGCCACCCGCAGGTTTTTAAGCATGCGGAACACTCATTCTGCACACTATGCAGACTTTGTGGAAGTGGATCCATTTGGCGAACAGCCGGCAGAGTTGATAATTATGAAAATAAAAAAAATGGGAGTATATTGTATCACACGGCTCCTGACATGAGCAGTGCTCCTGTATAAAAATATGAATTTGAAAACTCTGGATCCCAGCCCACCTACAAATCCAAACTTGCCGCTAAGGAAACTATGTCCTGTCCTGGGAATTTGCTGCACACCAACAATCAAAGGAGTAGACGCTGTCTGATCCTTAGATCACAGCAGCAGCTGCAGAAATTTTTAGAGAAAAATCGAGCAGTGGGAATTCATACAAGCTATGCCCACCAACTCCAGCATTACTACTGTTACAATTCATTTAATCAGAGATACATTTAGCAATGTTAAAATGCAAACAAATGTTAGACTTCAGAGTTAACACAGACTGGAGGCAGCCCACACTTCCCGGAGGAAGATAATGATGCCTGCGGAATCTGGATAACAGTATTTCATTAGGTTATGGACTGAATGATGTATTTCTTTACCTGAAAAAACTAGTATTTTTGCTATTTCTCATGTACTGAAGAGACTGCTAGCCGAGAAACCCAAGAGAAAAAAGCCGCATCGATGACCGACCAACCAACACCCTACAGTCAGACCATTCATTTTAACATGTATTGTGTGTTCTGCCAAAAAGACAACTGACACTGAAGAAAAGATACCATTCAACAATCCATTTTCCTCTCCTCCTCATCAGGACTTGCTCTAAAGGATCCCAAAGCATGGGTGATGTTACCTACTGAACAGAGTGCTTTGCTGTCCAATAAACCTTTTGGTCAAAGGATGCAGCTCCACACAATATTGAAGCTCTGTCTACAGTAACTGTACTGAAGAAAAGGTGTCTTGGGAAAAGTGACTATATGGGCAAATTTAACAAGAGTACAGTAGCCGCAGGACCATGGGCAGGACACCAGGACCACCACTTCTAAACCTTGCAGGAAGCACAACATAACTCGACAGCCATAAACAGCGCTGACCTCAGATTTATGCCTCATCTGCAAGACAGCGTGTTCGCGAACGCAATGTCCCCCAGTGCAGAGGCTGGGAAACAGACTCCCAGGGCATGAGCTCAGTTGCCAATTTTTGCTGCGGGACTGTACTTTTCATTTGGAAGCTTGCTTAGCAAGCGCTGACAAAGCCAATCCCAGATTATCTTCTAAAATCTAATGACGTATGGGAGCTTTTAGGGCCCACCACAGAGATGTCAAATTACATATCAGCCAACACCAAGAAACATAACTTTGACACAGTGGGCTTCCACTTACCATATTCCTAAATCCTTGTTACTGTTTAGTATCCAGTGCAAGGCAGCTTCAAACTTCTGTGGGGAACTACCAGTTATATTCTGTTCAAAAGAATCCGTAAGAAGATTAGCTCTCCATTCATTTAAAATACTGAATAACATCATTTCATTACAGCAGTGGGAGAATTCATTCTATACGGTCTGTCCCTAGGTTAATTCTAATCATAATTCTGCAAACTGGAGGAAGGAGAACTAAATCTGAAGGTCTGTCTGGACTAGAGTCTTCTGACTATGGTAGATGATGCATGAAGCACTTTAAAATAACACTATCCCAGACTGTTAAGACTAACCACTAAATACAACATAATCTTACTGACAGTTTACCATGAAAGAAATGGAATGCTAGATCAAAGCAGTCTGTCTTCTGACACTTTGGGGTATAGAAAAATCCTTCTTCTGCCCAGCCCTCAATCCAGGGAAATTTCTGGTTTCAGAAGACTGATGACTATGGTGAAACAACAAACCATTAAGTTAGATTTACAGGGGCTGAATCAGAGATGTAGGAGAAGATTACTTTAAAAAGAACTGCTGAGAACAGGACTGGCCAAAGGGGAAGCTAGAGATATGGGAAAGAATCAAAACAGGATGAGGAAGTAAAACAGATGGTGAATTGCTTTAGTATCTATTATTTATTGCCTTATAAGAGACTAAGCACTATGTTATAACAATAGCTGTTCACAGCCTACTCACCAGCACGTGATCCCTCGCTTCACTAACCCAAATGCATTTGCTTTTTAGATTTTCAGGGTTTCCGCATTCAAAATTACCTGGTAAAAAAAGTCAGATAGAAATAGTGTTTTCAAAAAAAGCCCTCGAACAGTTCAGAAATATAGTGAACTGGCTGGAAGTGCTATCCTTTAAAATTGGCTATAGCTTTGGGCAAAATGATTACAAGGTAAGATTTATACTGAAGACAGATAAGATTATGACTATTAATAAAACGCTCAGCCACTGCATATAGGTTGGATAAGGGCAATCAAACCTCATGCTTCAGTGTGTGAGCTACTCAACAGAGAATGAGGGAAAAAAAATACTGTTTCTCCCTCTTGCAGAGTATATAACCACCTCTCTGACCTAATGACCTGCAGAGGGGCTCCTTCCATCAGGTATCAAAGACTGCAGCACTGGAGTTAATGATCAGCATTCAAAATGCTTCTAAGGAGCCTAAATCGCAGCTCTACTTTTTAACCCAGGCAGAGAAATGCTGGCAAGGAACTAAATCTTCTAAATCTTCCTTCACAAAGTTGACTAAACAAATGTGCTGAGAGACTATGTAGAACTGGTGGAAATTCTGCAGGTGCTGAAGTCTGATTTGGAAAGATTTAGAAACGCTGTGAAGCTTAAGCATCTAAAGGCTTCAGTCTTGTTGAGGTTTGAAATCTAGAAAATGGAACTTAAGCACTTTTACTGATTAACACTGTTAGACATCTTGCTGAACAAGTTTCTACTCATCCACTGAATTTCTAGCAGCCTTTTCCATCACAAAATACTAGTTACAGACCAAATTTGCTCATACACAGGAGAGACTGGCTGAACTACTGTGCTTGGTTAGCTCCTCAGTTAAGAGAGCCTGTCTTACTCTGCACCGAGAAAAAAAATAGAGGTACTCACATAACCAGCTGCCACATTTCAGCAGAGAGCTGGCAATTTCTTAAGTTGCTTTAACTTTATTTGTAAGAACAGATCAGCTTACACTTACTGACTCTGAGTGTCTTGAAGACAATTTCAAGACGCTGGTAGAAAAGAATGGTAAAACTGAGTATTTCTACCTCAAATTCCCAATATATCAAGTGCAAATAAGGACCACTCCACAAGAGCACAGTGATATGAGTGCATTAGCTAAGCACTATTCAGAATAAAAATAAACACATCTTCTTCTATTTTTCTATTACCTGACTTTCTCAGAGCTCTTCAAGTGGAACTGACTGTTCCATAAACCCCTCTCTTCAAACTGAGGTTAAAAATGTCCAGACAGCTGGGAGAGGCAGTTTGCTGAATGCTCATAAGTGTTTTATAATGACAATTGGAACTTACCAGCTTGTATGGACAAGTAGTTATACAACTCGTGCAGCACGTTCATTATTATGTCCTTCTGTTTGGCTTGACAGAACTGAAAGTCAGAAACAGGTAACAAACATGAACAGACCGGCAGCAACAGGACAGTGGTCAGACTAGCTAAAAATACCAAAACAAAATACCAGCAGCGGGGTTTGGCTCAGTCACAGACCACTAGTTCAAATTAAACACACCTGTAGCGAACATCTACAGTTCCTGAGTCAAAAGCCAGCTAGCGTGTCCTCTGAAGGTGCCACCGACACCCCCAGCCCAGACGGCACCACCAGACAGCCCACCTGACCGACCACAGATGGATTCTTTGCCTCCAGAACGTCACAGGAGGCTAACCGTAACTCTGAATCCAATACAAAATTTTCCTCTCTCCTAATAATACATTATGATAAAAGGAACAGGGCTGTACAAACGCTTTATGATGGAGTTCAGGGAATTAGGAGGATTAAATCTTGCATTGTTAAAGCTGAACACAGCTTTATTGCAAACCAGTATCGCTTCTGTTACAACTATTACAGAAATTGATTCACATAATTGGGAATTTAAATTTTTATCTTTTGGAGTCTCATACAGTCGTAATTTAATCTGGCCCATTAATTCCAGCTCATCAAGTCAAAATTTTTTTGTAAAATGATAGAACTAATAATTTTGCAGCGATACTGATACTAGTGGAAGTTACCTAGAATAATTACTTTTCTGTGAGAATCCCCTACCCACAATACCTGAAGATAAATAAAGATATGCTTACATCATCCGTTCTTTTGTCACAATCCACAGCCAAGAGATTAACTATGAGAGAGAAGGGGAGGGCGAGTTAGCTGGCTGCAAAACAAGAGCTTTGATCAAGAAAGTAATTATCTTTTTAAAAGAAGGCTCTACTTTAAAGCCTGATTCTGCTATTCTTAATCTCACTCTACACAGTACCTTGCTATGCAAATAGCGCATTCAAAGCGCTGCTTCGGTAGGCAGCCCTGAAAGCAAAACAAATAAAACGGGTGCAAATGATGAACCCTGTTCAGCTGGAAAGTAAAAACCAGGGTCTGAATGTTTTAACGGCTCCCGTTTAAGTAGATGTTTCACGCTCCTTTACTACCCACTGCTTTGCACTGATCTTTTACAATCTAGTAATGCCGTTCGCTGCACGCCATGGTCACCTGAAATATCACAGTGATAACAGGGATTTAAATCAAGCCTCCTCAAGGCAAAAGCAGAGGATTTATTTTAGTTGGAGCTGTTAGCTCTGCAGATTATGGCCTCTGCTTTAACAGCTCCCTCCCGCCCTGACAACTGGATATACACCGGCCACTGGTCCACCATGCAGTACTTTCTAGCAATCTTAACTACCTGAGAATTTAAAGAATTTGCAGCTGTGCTGCAAGATCTCTTGCTTCAAAATATCACTGGTTTCAAACTATCTAACAAAGTTGGGAAGGGTGCATCAGAAACTCAGTGACATTGGACAGTTTTATTCTGACTTTGAGAAAGCAGGAAACAGCGTTCCCAGCCCATGCAAAGTGCACGAACACCTACAGGCACAGTGTGCTGAGTTCAAGGACTTGCGCCTTCCCAAGCACACCCCAAACCCCTTCTTTCGGTTCAAAGCCATGAAATGACAATATTTCCACCTGCTCTAGCTGGGGAACTCTGCTTTAAAAACTGGGTGACGGGGAAGCCCCCCTTTTCAGTTCTCATTAAAGCTCTGCCACGCTTGAAGTGCCGAAGTACCGATTCAACCGCTGTACTTCTCACGTGGCCAGGACAGAGGCCATGAAGGGCCATGCTTTGCAGAGGCTAACATTAAAACACACAATGGGCAATTACACAGACATTACGTTACACAATGGACAATCATAAAATACATCCTTGGCCTAGCAAGAATGTCACTCTCCGTAAAACCCATGGTTTTGAAGAACCGAAGGCCAAACTAATTTGAAAAAAAGCACACACTTAATTTGCATGACTAACAAGGTTTCCCATGGGCAAGGGGAGATGGAAACTGGGACAGAAGCAGAGATGTCAGGTTATGGCGATGAGAATGATAAATGTGATGGCGATGGAAGTAATAAAGGGAAAGCAGAAAAGAAAGGTGAAGAATAAAGTTTACAACCAGGTTTAAACCTATGCACGTACAGTTCTCCTCTTTCCTGTCAAGCCAGCCTGACCCAATCATCTTCACCACGAGGATGCCCAGAAAAATCAGCAGGAGCACAAAGCTGGCAAGGCAAAGGAACTGGGAGAGGTAGTATTCGAAGCCTTTGCCCTTTCCTTCCATCCGCTGCTTGGGGGCTGACCGCAACAAGCGAGTGCGGGAGGTTATTCCCTGTCCTGTTCCTGACACATCCCACCAGCTCCCCGAGGCCTGCCCTGCACTGCTCGTAGCCCTCCATGGGAACCGCCGGATCAAGCCCCCTCCCCGGCTGCCGGGGTTCAGCTCCCTGTCTGCCTCCTTCCGAACACTGGAAGCCAAGTCCTGCTTCCCTCTCCCAAACTGGTGACTCAACCCCCCAGGTCCCACCGAGCTGCCCCAGTGGGTGCTGGGCGTCACCTCGCTTTCCCGCCTCCACGAGCTGTTAGAGGAGAGCCCCTTCCTTTCCCCCGCTGTCTCCCACTGGGCTCGGGAGCTCTGCCCCCCAATTCCTCCTCCCGATGTGCCCCAATGGCTCCTGGACTTCAGACCCCCAATCTCATCGCTGGAAAGGGGTTTGGAGCTGAGCCCCCCACTCCTGCCCGTGGAGGCACCCCAGTGGGACGCGGAGCTCGGCCCCCCAACCCCATCCAGGGATGTCCCCGACCCAGCCCTGATGCCGAGCCCCCCGCTCCTCTCTGCAGATGTGCTCCACTGGGGTGTGGAGCTCGACCCCCGAAACCTGTCCAGGGCCGGCCTCGACCCAGTGCTGAGCCCCCCACTTCTCTCCGCTGACGTGCCCCACTGCAACGAGGAGCCTGAGCCCCGAAACCCATCCAGGGAGGGCTCTGAGCCAGCGCTGAGCTCCTCGCTTCTCTCTGTATACGTGCTCCATTGGGATGTGGAGCTCGGCCCCCGAAACCCACCCAGGGACGCCCCCAGCCCTGTGCCGAGCCCCCTGCTTCTCCCCGCAGGCGTGTCCCACTGGGCTGCGGGGCTCAGCCCCCCAGACCTATCCAGGGATGGCTCCGAGCCCGCCCCGAGCCCCCCACTTCTCTCTATAGACGTGTCCCACTGGGAAGGGGAGCTCAGCCCCCCAAGCCCCCCCCGGGACACCCCCAGCCCAGCCCCAAGCCCCCCACTTCTCTCTACAGACACCCCCCACTGCGCCGAGGGGCTCAGCCCCCCGAAGCTGTCCCAGGACAGGCCTCCGCCCCGGCCCGGGGGGGACCCCCGGGAGTCCCCCCAGGACAGACCGCCTCCCTCCCCAGACGTCCCCCAGCGGGATGCGGGCTGTTGCCCCGCTTCCTCCTCCTCCTCCTCCTCCTCTTCCTCATCCTCCTCCTCCTCCTCCTCACTGTCGCGTGTGGCCCCGACGGGTGCGCTGAAGCCGGAGCGCTGCCGGGAGGGCGAGGCCTGCTGCGGCCTGGCGGGGCTGCGGGCCGGGCTCGGTGGCGCACCGCGGCCCCTGCGCCTGGCCGCCGCCACCTCGGCCCGCAGGCAGCCCAGCTTCTTCACGTAGACCTTGCGGGTGGTGGCGGTGATGGGCCCCGGCCGGTAGCCGAGCGCTATCAGCTCGTTCCGCAGCTCCGTGTCTGTCAGCTCCGCCATGGCCGCGGCGCTGACACCAGGCCCCGCCGGAAGCGCTCTGCGAGCAGGGAAGCGCGGGCGCCATCTTGGGAGGGGCCCGCCGCAGCCTCTCGGGCGGCCATCTTGGGAAGGGCAAATGCGGGGCTCCGGCGGCCACATTGATAGGGGAGGAGGGGACGGGGCGCCATATTGAGAAGGTCGAGGGAAAGCGCGGCTTCCCGGATACCGCGCCCGCCATCTTGTGAAGGCAGGGTCGCCGTTTCCGCCATGTTGGGGAGGTCAGGGGCCCGCTCGCAGAGGGAATGGTGCCGGGCGGGAGCTGTTGCTGGTATCAGGAGGGCGAAAGAGGGGAGAAATGGAGAAAGCGAAGGGCAAAAGCAGCCTCAGCACCTGGGGCCGGCCAGCGTCACCACCCCATCACTTTGGGGGACCCTGCTCAGGAGCAAGCGGGGGCTGTTGAGCACCTCTCACTGCACTCCCACCGAGCTACACTGATGTTTTGACACTTTTAGGGACATTTACAAGGAGAAATAAGTGTCTTTCCCAGCCACTTGCCACCCCCCCCATGCACGTTTTCCTCATCCCTCTCATCACTGCCAAGATACAGTCATTTAACTGGCACTTGTCAAGCGGGTTGGAGCTTTGCCACCACTTTCGGCAGGATCAGGATCTGGGTCCTTGGGATATTTGCCGGGGAAGGAGGTTCCTTGCATACTTTGCAGCCTAAAAAGGCAAAACCAAGCGTCAACTTGAAAATTTATTTTGGCAAGGTAGTGATCTACAGTAATTGCTTTTTCCTGCTGCCACCTATAAAGAAAGTAATGAAAGTGGCTGAAATACTGTGGCGTAATATCGGAATTTAATTAAAGATAATGAAAAAGTAGTGATGAATGCGTGCAGACTGTCCGTGCATCGCCGTTTTTATGATCGACGCATGATACCAGAGCGGTGGAAATTTGGCGGTCCTGCAGGAGCAGGATCTGCTGCAAGCGGGAGCTGGAGGGGGCTCCAGGAGCTCAGCACGGAGCCCCACCGCTTGCTACCATGAAGCTGGAGATGCTAAACTGTGCCTTCACGACATAAAAACTTCTTTAGGAATACCCCTCCTTTCACGCTCACTTTGCTGCCGTGCCCTTCTTGTTTAGGGCATCAGGCAAACCTTGCCTCGCTCTTCCTGATTTATGCAAGAAAGCAGCAACAAGATGCTGAGGTTTGTTAATCTGGTTAGCAACAACAAACATACACTTAGTAGAGGCCAGGGAGCCCATTAAAAGAGCATACGCAGTTCCGGTGGGAAGTGTGAACGTGCTAAGCTGAGCCTCCCTTGCTCACTAACTGGAAAGCACAACTGACAGCTAATAATTTGGAGTGGTGTCTAATGTAAATACAGAATTAGAATATGCTCTTAGTACACAGTTTTTGTAAGCTCACAGCTTTCAGTTTGGAGAAGCTCTGCCTAGACATGCAGATGCATGCTGGCATCTAAGGCTGAGCTGATACAAGCTCATGAATTAAGTGAACTCCTCTTGCTTTGGAGAAAAAGCACACCAGCAACAACAACAACAAAAAAATGAACCCTTCAATTTCTTGTGTTTCTGGATGTCAGTGAAGTTACACCAGGACAGAATTTGACCCAGCAGCCTCATTGCATGACCTTCAGAGTGGAGAACATGGGAGTGGTATTTGAGAACTGGAAGGCTGGGGAAAAGCTGCGATTCCTTCACAGAAGGGAAGTTGGCAGTGCTGATGCTCAGCGGGAACAGATGCTTCTTCTTTGTGGAGAGAAATCCGTGACCCCTCTCCCTAGCAAGACAACCCTTAAGACCATCCCTGCCTTCCCTGGAAGGTGCCTGGACACCACAGAAAAGGCAACAGAAGACAGCCCTCTGTCTCTCAGACATGACAGAGCCTATAGCCCCAAGGAAAAGCACCTATATGTTCTCATCACCCAGCCCACAGTGCTGATGATGAGGCTGACAGTGGAGTTTCTGGTTTTTGCAGCCCCTTCGTCATCCCCACAGCTCTGGGCAGCAGCAAAGGCTGCTGGGGCGAGCGCAGGCCTGCTGATGCTGCAGATGGGCTGTGATGCTCAGAGATACTCGGCTGTGAAAAGCCAGTTTCCCAGCCCACGGTGCAGCTCTCGAATATCTTGGCTGTAAATATCCTGAGCTGGATGTGGGAAGATAGGACAGCAAGGAGGGGACAGCCTCCACCTTCCCTGCTAGCCCAGAAGCTGCCTTAGGCCTGCTGGCAGTGACTCAGATATCAAATGGGAAGAGCAGGCGTGCCGTGCCGTCTGCTTCTCCTCTTGAAGTATCAAGACAGGACTGGTGTAAGCAGAGGGGTAGAAATAGATCTGCACCATCTTCATAAGGTGCCTGAAGAAGGGAACGTGCTGCACCCCGAAAAGCACGGGCAGCAGATGAACCCTTCCAGCCCTGACTGAGGGGCTGCTGAAGAAAACCCGCCATCCCACCCCCTCTTCTTATCCCATGGCATTTGGACGACAGTCCTGCATATGTCACCAGGGGAAGTGCCAAATCTTACTTGGAAGCCAACTGTGCCAATTTAACACCCTGTCACTCACAGCCGCAGCACAGGTGTGACCTAAGAACACCGCTTCTCATCCTCCCGATCATATGTCATGTCCTCAGACTGCCGAGCTTCTTATTAGGTTAGAAAGTCAGCGCTGATATCACTCTTTTCTCTCCTTCTCCTTTCCCTGCCTCTTCCCACCAACTGTTTGTCTGCTCATCCTGCCACAAAACTCTTGTTTGGTTTCTGGAGCAGCAAGATCTTCCTACCTGTTTGCAGGCATGAACTTAGGTGCTGCTGGCTGTCAAAGCAGCCTTCCAGGGCACTGGGGATACACATCTGTCCTGCAACTTGGAGACCATTTTACTTCTTAACAGGAGATATAGCCCTGACAGTGGGAACCATGCCCGGGAGGATGCTTGGGGTCCATCCATCTTCCCCTTCCAGCAGAAGAATATCTGCTTCTTTCCCACTACGCAAGCCCCTGAGGCTGGAAGGAATTTAATTCCAAAAGCTGAAGGCCCCCTTGCACTTTGGTGCCTATTTGGACAGCACGGTTGTTGCTGCAGGACAAGACAGGGGGTTCATACAGTTGCTGTCACAACCAGCCATACATCCCTGAGCTCATTTATAGCTGGGTCAGCTGGGAAGAGCCATTGGCACAACCAGTAGCCAGGGTAAAAGCAGACCTTTGCTGCTGCAGCTTGTCTGGGTCAAAATGTAAGAGCAGAGGCAGATATCCCTGCAAAGTCACATTGGTGGATCTCCTTATGGAAGTGTCCGCAGCATCAGCCCCACCATCACCCTGGTGGGAAATGGTCCAGGAAGCAAATCCAAGAGCTCATGTTCACTTTCTTTCTTGCTGTAACTGGGCAGCATTCCTTCCTGGATGGCACAGGGGAGCTGGCAGCCCAGGAAAACACTTGAGTGAAAGAGCTGGGCAAGTAGGGAAGTCATAGAGACAGCTCTGACTTGCAGTGGAGCTCATGTAGGGCTTTTAGGAGCAGTTTGCCCTTCAAGGGGAAACTCTGATTGTTTTCCCATGGCAGAGCAAATTTAAACCCGGAGTAAAGGTTTGGGTCTTTCAGAAGGAATGCATCAACAGTGCCTGCTTTGAAGCAATCGGTCTTGTCCCTGATCTTGCTGGACACTGGTGTAAATGTGGTGCAGCTCCTCCAGTGATTTCCATGCTGGATCTCCCATGAATACCACTCCGCTGCAGACTGATTTGCACTGGCTGAGCTCCTATAGCCTAGCAATACATGCAGTTGCTTTCACTTTCAGCCTAATGGAACGTATTATTTTCTATCTTCCAGCTGCTCAGACTCATTTATAATGATTTCATAGCTCAACCTGCCTCAGCAATAATCCCTGCAAACTTTGAGTTACACTGAGCTGATCGGTCCATGGACTAGGAGTATGCCTTTGAATCAAATGTTAGAGCTGGAATCCACTCTGTGCTGGATGTTGCATTATACATTGGGAGATTTCTTTCCTCCTAAGGGATGGCTTGCAGCAGAGAGCATACTGTGGTTGTAGCACAAACACAGCTATTTAAATGAGCCACAGTGAGAACAGAATTTGTGTTAGGCTGGGAGGATAAAATTGGATTGAAATTGGATATATTCACATACGTACCATTGATCTCATCCGTCCTTACTTTACATATGTTGGATTTCCTGCTGCCAATATAAAGGAGCGGATCTAAAATAAGCCAAAGGTATGCAAATGGAGAGCAACACGTTCAAGTGGAATTACCATTTCACCTCTAGGTTTGTTCGAGAGGCAGAAATAAGGCCAGAGCACTGCCTTGTTTCACACATGCTGTGCCTGTTTGCATCATAGCTATGGAAGAGGTGCTCCTCACAATGTTTTTTAGATTTCTATTGCCTAAGTGAGCAAGAGGGGGTTAAGAGCACAGGTAGGAACTGCAAATCAGGGCTCCTGCTTGCTCCCAGCAGTGTGGGAGAGAGTGCCCTCCCGCGTCCAGAGCGAGGAGCCTGGTTAGGGACACCCACGTCCCCCACCCAACACTCCTCATCCCACACTTGTGTTGCCAGTTTGGCTAGGAGATCCGATAAATATTTGCCACAGTTTCTCTCATTGCCAAAAGGGAGGGCTAAAACTTATTGGCCCACAAAGATTAATTACTCGGGCTTTGCAACATGTTTTGCACTTCTCAGAAGGACGGTGATGTTCTCTAGAACTGGAAACCCTCCCTCTCTTCTTTCCCACACTTGCTGCTTGCCATCTGGCTGAGAGGCATGCAGAAAAGAAGACACGAATCCTCCATTTAATTATACTGCGCATTTTATTATCTCACCTCAGATTTTGTTGTTAATCTCTTTTACAGATTTCATTTACATAAGTGGAGTCTTTTAGCTTTAGCAAGCTACACCGCTTTCTCTTCTGATTCTGCAGATATCAGTCAGCTAAAAAGAAAAAAAGAGGAAAGAACAAGTGTCCTTAAATTTGTCATTCAGTCTTTCCTTGGTTTTATATATTGTTTCCTCCTCCTCAGCTCCCCAACTAAAAAGCTAGAAGGCAAAGTGAAATCAGCACAGCCCAAGTGGAATAACAACTCCCACAGGGATACAGGGTACCCTCTTGTTTGGGACATTTAAGCCCAGATAAGACAAAAGTCCAGAGATAACACTAGTGAGACCCATTCCACCACCCCCCAAGTCTGCAGGCAGGAATAGCTGCATCACATACTGCCCCTGGATATTTCTTTTTGCAATTCCAATACACTAGAGAGCAAAGCCCAGGGCTGGATTTGTTAGCACGCAGCTCCTTGAATTGCAGCTAATTCTAGCTGTAATTGTGAGTGTTAAGCCCCTGTGCAGGGAGCAAGGTGCTCAGGTCTGACTGCAGGTGCTGAGCTGCCTCGCAGGTGTAGCTTGCATTATAAGCTCTGTTGGAAATCGCACCCTGAAGACTGAAGACTTTTTGGGAGGAGGAGTAGGGAAGTGGGAAGCAGCACCAAGGAGAGCTGCTGGGAAGTGTTGCAATGCTGCTAACAGTCGATATCGGCTCTAGGACACAGACAGCACCCTAAGAGAGTGAATAACCTTCCCAGAAGAGGAGCCTGTACACGAGAGCGGGTGGGGTATCTGAGGACTCTGTAAAGTGAGCAAACATGACACAAACACCCTCCTGAGGAATATAAATACCTCCGCGATGATGAGCTGGTAAGAGGAGGGAAAGGCAGAATTCCCAAGGCAGAACTCAACCTCCTGACAGTACCGTCTGGGGTGTCCTGTAACATCTCTGCTAGAAGTTTCTCCAGGACATCTTGGTATTTTTCCAGCTGCCTTGGGGTGAGCCACATCCCGGCTTTGACAGGAACAGCTAGCTGTGGAGGAAGCCAGAAAAGTCAGAAGGAAAAGCAGAGGGGAGCACAGGGAGGCAGGTTGGGTTGCTTTGGCCCCACTTTGCTCAAGTCGGTAGAGGGTCTAGGGCTGATTTGAAGGGAAGAGGATGATCCTTATACGGGGAAAAACAACATTTTTAAGTCAATGCAATCTTGTGCTGTTCAGAGTGCCAAAGTTTTCATGCATTGGATCATCTATGGGCTGACTCAGAAACACAGATAAAGGTACCTCCTGGCAACAGAGACTGTAAAGAAGAAAATAATTTCTGAACCTTATAATCCTCCACTATCTCACACCTTGTCCCTTCAAGCCATCAGCTTTACTGATGCTGGTGAAGCACCCTGCCTTAGTAAAGGCTGCGGATGAGACATCATCCTCCCTCCAGACTGACTGACTTTGAGCCAGCTGTGGCTCAGATGTACCTGAAGTAAATAGAGTTGTTCCGGTCATGGCTGGAGGCACAGGAGGGCTGGTGGTTGCAGCGGGGGGGTGTTAGACACTGAGATGTGCCAGTTATTTAATGCTTTGAACTGTGAATCCTTGCTGTTTAAATCCTGTTATTGATTGTTGGTGCACCACGTTTGCGAGAGTAGTTGCACATTAACCTGCATCTTGGCCAAATTCCAGCCTAGCTAGTCCTACTGCCTGTCCTGCTCAGTCTATCCTGCAGTTTGGGGTGGACCTACACACTCCCTTTGCTGGCAGAGAGAATGGCTGAGCTCACTGCAGGAGCAGCTGCGCAGCCAGGGCAAAGAATTCCTTGTATTCAAGTGGAAAAGCACAATTTTCAGACTTGGATAACCAGGTAAGGATGCCTATGAGGGCTTACACTGGCACTTAAATGCCTAAAATGGGCAATTTTCTGCTCTGTATACAGACTTTGGGGGGGTGCAGCTGTATGGGCCCAGGTTTATAAATAAGGTCTTGCCAGTGCAGAGACTGTGAGATCAGAGGTGACACCAGGCAGCTAATCTGGAGCTGGGTGAAAAAGTGACAAGTTAAACCCAGAGCTGAAGCAGAGCTGCAAATTCCTGCCTTGCTGGTGTTCACTGAATGGCAAAGAAAGACCTCGTGTTGTTTCCATCTTCCTAAGGGAGAAAGCCAGGCTGGTCTGAGGGGTGACCAAGCTGCTGAATGTCCAAGATAATTTATAGGATGGAGGTAAAACCTTTCTCTGACACAACCTTGCTCAGTTGCCTGGCAGGAAACGGGTGGTATTCCTTTATATTGACTGTGAGCTCCCTGTTAACACCTGCTGCCTTCTCATGCAGCACCACCAAACGCTCCTCTGTGGCCAGGCCCTGTGGGCTGACTCTTGGGCTACTTGTCCACCTGCGTGCCCTCATGGGCTCCTTAGAGTTGCATGGTTCAACATACCTAGATGGTCTTGAACTTGCTGACATCTGCACCGGATTCAGAGAATCCGGCTTCAGAGAAGCCTTCCTCTTCCAGCTGCTGCAGAGAGGTCAAGGATTTCTTCTGCCCTCCTTTGTTTCTCTCTTTCCTGCAACTTCACAGTAGAGAGCAAACAGGGCAGTGATGCTGGGACGCAGCATTGTGCGGGTACTAAACCTGCTCTGCACCATATCAACAGTGTGATGCCCAGCAGCCAGGAGCCTGTGGAGCTGGGCACAAAACCAGAGGGACTGGAGATCTAACCGCTGCCCGGATCCAACACAGCATCCTTCCCCAGGGCCACAGCTCACTGGGAAGGGACCCATCAGCTGTGGTCAGCATGGCCTTGGGGGCTGTAATTCTGACATGCAGCAGAGGCTGCAATGTTGGGTGTAAGGTCAGGTTACAGGATTGCATGTAAAAGACCTGTAGCAAACATGACGCTCGTAGATGACTCTTTGACCTGTGCAAGGTAACGCTGTCAGCAGGATGTGGTAGCCAAGTATACTGACCTTACAGAGCTATTCTAAAGGCCTGGTTCTGTTCTGTGGCAATGGCAATGAAGTTTAATAAAAGCCTGCACAGCCTCATTGCAAATGGAGACGTTGCGTATTACCAGCCTTTCTTACAGGTCTGTAATATCAGTCCTTTCCCATTTATGGGGCTAAACTTGGCTTCAGGACCCTCCCTTTCTTCCCAGCCCAAAGAGGAAAGCCAAAGCTGTTTTGGGATATGACAGACACGACAGGAGATGTAAAATGCAGGGAAGGCCGTGCTCAGTGTCAAACAGACTGCTTGCTGTGCACTTGCTTTGGTTTGAACGTGTGCTCGGAGGAGAGGAGGCAGCCTTTGGAAGACTGATTTCACCCACGTACATCTAGAAGACCCTCAATCAGACACATAGCTACGAGGGTTGTGATGTATGAACAATCGATCTGGGGACCGTGCGTGGGTCCCCATCATCTTCCTCAAGGAGGCTGAAGGATGCCTGTACTCCCCACAAAAAGCAATTGCCATCCAGCGAGAGGATAGGTTTTGGAAACAAGATTTCTCCCCAGAATCAATGGGTGTGTTGTGCGGGGGAAGCTCACTTTGGCTGTGTTTAAGAAGATGCAGTCTCTGAGGCTGCCTGCCTGACACCTTTCAACAGTATTAGTTTCACATCAAAAGAAAAAACATTCTCCTCTCTGCACATCCCAGAGGTGACAACCATCTGGAGGATGGTTAATTATTTGTTACAACAAAAAGACCCATCAGTATGGTGATGGGAGGCTGCAGCTTCTTTATAAAAATTACAGCCACTAGCATGGAGGAAAGAAAAATGAGACCCACTAGCTGCAGATGATAACCCACACAGGTCTTTTAGTTCTTATGTAAAGGAGTCCAGGCTCTTCCTTTCTAGTCTCACGTCGTAAAAGTTGTCTCTGCCCTCTCCCATAGCCCTTAACTTTGGGACGAGTGAGGGACTGCCAGTATCATAGTATCTCCTGTTTGAACAGAAGGGGCAGATGATGGGGACGACAGTGGCACAGTGTGATTTGGCAGAGCTTGGGGGATGAGGGAGGAAGAAACACCTTTCCTGGTTTATTCAGGGCACCAGCCCCTGCAGTACATTTCTTGGGGTTACCTGCATTTTCCGGAAGTCGCTCTGGGTGAAAAAGGGCACGAAGCCTTCGGTCTGTTCAGCCAGCATAGACACCATGTACACCAAAAGCAAACTGGCCACCACCTTCTTTGAAACCATCATGAGAGTCTGAATGACACAGGAAAGAAGAGACCAGGGTGAGAGTGGAGGTGGCCATTTGACAAGAAATCCCTTTGGCTTTTGATCAGCTGCGATCTAATTTATCCACCAGCTAACTAGAGGTATATTTACTCTTCCAGTTGCTCCTGAGCTGAGAATAGAAGTGTCTTGACTGACAATTCTCCTCTCAAACCTTTTTCTGTAAACAGATTTGTTCTTGAGCAATATTCTCCAGAGACTTCAAGCCCAGCCCTTCAGTACTGTTAAAGACTCTCTCTGTTCTGCAAGCTTTAGCCCTCCAGCCGTACTGGTTTAAGACCCGCACACATCTAGAGCAAAATGCTTCCATCAATTCCATTGACAGCAAGGGAGACAGAGTGATGCTGTAAGAGAGAAAAACCCTAAGACTGCTGTTTTGTTAAATTTTGTTTTCATATTCCTCACCCCTGAAAACCTGCCTTGGTGGACTGAATCTTCTAATAAGCCTCATTGGGTCCAAGAGAGCTGGGAAGGGCATTTGCCAGCCCGGATCCATAAAAGCCGAGTATAAAGGGCTTTAAAAGCTACCTTCTGAAGTGATTTAACAGCGACTTCACGTCAGAAGAGAACTTACGTAAACATTAAATGTTCTCTTTAAATATTAAAATATTCTCTCTGGACAAATTTAATGAAGTCTGGTCCCACAGCTTAACTACTCTACCTGATTGGAGCCTGATCCTTAATTAGTTTCAGAAACCTCTTGGTTTGGACGTTATTGAAAAGACATTGTTAGGTCAAAATTGACCCCTAAATTAGATTCCCCATAAATATCAGCTAGTATTGAACCAAAGGCCAGTGGAAGTTAATAAATATTCCCTTTCTGTAGCACTTGCCAGTCACATCCCTCCGCTGTGTGCCAGGCCAGGGGAGGGCTGGCGGCGAGCGAAGGCAGCTGCAGCCCCTCTCCTCTCCTCTCCCTTGGCACTGCTTAGGGCAGCACCGGTGCCATCTCCCCCCTGCCCACCCACGCTCGGTCATCAAAGTTATCAGCTGCACTGGGACATCGCCCTGGGTGACCCAGCCTGATGTACCATTTGCTGCAGTGATCAGAAGAGGATTTCTCGGGCTCTCCCCTTGTAATACAGCATGTTGATATGCATATGTGCTGATAACACGGTGTTATCTCAGTAGCATCAATCTTTTGTGCCTTTTCATTTATTCTATCACCACAATAAAATACTGCCATATACAAAGGAATAAACCCAGTCACCTCCTTCGTCTCTTATTGACTATCCCTTTGTGAATTGATTCGCTCCCTCTTCCCCCGGAGAAACACTCCCACACATTACTCCAGTCAAAAATTGTCTTTTCTGAATGTCCCTTCCTTATTTTGTAAGCAGGACATGTCTTTCAGACCCGAGATCTCTAGCTCAATGCCTCTCCAAGCAGACACGTACTTTGTTGTTAGTGAATTTGCTTCCCAGCTACAAAGAGAAAGCACAAAGCAGGAGGATCCCAAGTTCAGTATCGGCACAACAAAGTACTGCGGTTGCATGGGGCTGGGTGCAGCATTGCCCAGCTCTGCTTATGCCTGCGTAAAATGGGGTGAAATGCCAGTTTGGGGGCAGGAGGGGTGAACATCCACCTGGTAGTGGTGTGAGCACAGTGACAAGACAGTACGTTTATCTACTGAGCTGTCTTCCAAAAAAATCAAATCGTTACTGTCAATAGGAACTGTCTGTGACTCATTTTCTGTCTGTTCAAAGCAGCTCCCCGAGTGCAGAGGGCACCTGGGGCTCCCTGTGCCTCTGCGGCATGCTGGGTGCTCACGACAAGCAGGGAGGCAGGAGATGGTGGAATCGATGCTCCCACGATGGAGGATGAGCAGAAAACACCTTTCCCCTTGTTTAAGCATCGATTTTGTTTCCTCCTTCTTGTCAGAGCTCTCTCTGCTGAAGCCAACATGTGCTGGTAACACCAGCGCCTATCTGAGCACCCAGAAAGTGCCCACCCCACTGAGCTTGCAAATGGGAGCAGACACCAAGCACCTACCTGGCGAGCACAGCTACGGGATGCTGGAGGTCAGCCCTCTTCTTGCTCCTGTTCACGCCTGGATGCTCCTGCGGGCTTTCCCACCCTTTATATACGTGTAGAGGCACCAGTGCACAATCGCTTACCTGCTCAGGTGCCCACACTTCCAGCAGAGCTGACGAACGGCTACCTGGCATGCATGGAAACAGATTTGCCGGACAGGGAACATTGTTATCTGCATTGGATTTTTAAGAGTTTCTCGTTTCCAGGAAGATCCCCTTTCCTCCCTCCCCAGGCTTCTGTCTTTAGGCTGGCAGCTGTTCTCGGTGGGTCCCACAGCTGGACAGGGGATCTCTGTCTCAGTTTCCCCATCTATGAGCTGGAGAAATTTCTCTCTCCCAGCTTGTCTTTTTAGATTGTGAGTCCTCTAGGATAACATGTTTATGATGCGAGAGTATCAGTGGTAAAATGATGCCTATATCTTAATTATATTTCTACTGTAACGTGAACAAATCACAATAATAATGATGTTGCCACAAAATAAGCATAATGCAGAATGAAGTTTCACCCACCAGCATTACAAAAAGTATAGATTTAAGGTTATAAATCCCTGGCAGGATCTAGAGCTAAATATTAAAATAATAAATAAAACTATACGTGCTAAATCTATCACCAAAAAGCTTTATAAACTGAGCAGACAAGTGGGAAGATATCAAAGCAGTCCAGGAGATTTATCTGTCCATTTTGAGTCTTCATGTGGCCCCTTTTACCATCATAACTGAGCATCTCACCGTCCTGGACACACTGAACACCCCTCAGGGACACAAAACCCTGCACTGACATCTCTCTCCAGACAAATGAGGTGCAGAGAGAGCAAGTGACTTGCCTAAGATCTCATCTTCGGTCTCCCAAGACTATCAGACAGGCGCTGATGCTGGAGGGTTTGGGATCAGGCCAGAAATGTTCTGGTGCTTCTCACAGACTGGTGGCTACGTGTGAGGAAACCTGAGAGCAACCAGCTGAAAGCAGGCGAGATGCAAGAGGGAAAAAAATGAGTGGGGGACGCAATGAAATCCTACTGCATCAAATGGCTTTATGGGGTGTTATAGCAGGGGTGCGCAGCGGCATGCCTGCCTGGCTGGTTGAAAACTAAGCACTGGCAGTATTTGCTGGAGACAAGGGGAAAAATGCTATTGCCCGAGCCTGTAAAACGACTTTTCTCACCTAGCTCCATTGCAGCTAGTCAATACGACATGTACACACTGCAATGCACGTTGGTCCTCGCAAGGGACCTGCTGCTGTCACTGCAGTCAATAACGCTCGATTTGGGCCAAACCCGTCCTTTAAAAATGTGGCAGTCACTAAGATGCTTCCCAGATCCCTGTGCATTTACTGCGGCTTATCACCAGGCAATGGAGTGGTCCTAAACTATAAAACTTCCAGAGAGGTCAACATCGTTTTTCTCCCTGGGACCATGTGTATGTGTGCTGATGAAAAGGACATTACACGACAGGTAATAACCACCCCCCCTTTGCTAAAGAATCTGCGCAAAGCCCATTTGACACCGGTTCTCATTTTAATTGACTTTTCCAGTATTTTTTGCATGGTTATGATGGATGCAGCTGACGAGTCAGCAGATGGTGTTGGGAAGTGACAAATTAATTACCAAGAAAGGTCACTTTTTCAAAGCACTAAACTTTCCCATGTCTTGTCCCCTTTTACCTCAAAAATGTGGCTGGCTGGCAGGTTTCCCATCCATCTGTGATGAAGCTTTCTGCATTGGAAAGGACAACCTTTAAAATAAAAAGGGAAGATGAAAATTAATCATATCTGTATTAGTTGGATACTGTCTGCCAGGTTCACCTCTTAATTATGCAAGAGTACTCAAAAAGGAACGAAAACAGGGAGCTGAAAATAAGGGACCTGATTCCAAGACTTCTTCAGCGGAAGCACCAGAATGCGTGGGAGCAACAGACACCTTTTTGCTCTAGGTTTACCCAGCCCATAAAAGCAGCTTTTAGCATGTCCCCATGGCCAATGCAAAATGAGGATAAATGGAAATAAAAATCACAGCTGGAAATCTCACTCCCTAGCATTATAATGCAAAAAAAATCTGTCTTGCTGCAGTCCCTGTAACCATTTGCAATCTGCAGCGCCCCTGAAACTGTCCTTGTTTTATGAAGCAAAATTGCAGCAGAGGTTAGAAGCTGAACAAAAATACGATGTACAAAATGGAGTTGCTTGCAGTTCTACTCCTACCTAAAGTTAAACGTTTGCCGTAATTGGGAGTAATTTTAACAGGAAACTGGCAGTAGTAGTAAAGTCCATTAAGCTATGCATCAATTGCAATGTCAAGGAATCAAGGGAAAATGAGCTCCCTGTGCCAGCGACGCTGAGCATTTGTCTCCATGTCCTGTACTTTTCCCTCCAAGTCACTCTGTGCTTGGGGTATTTTGGCAAGTGGGTTGCATAAAAAACAGGAGATAGAAGCTAACGTGAGTCTGAAGCTGAATTTCAGCCCTAGGCTAACACAGCGGGCAGAGAGCATGCGGGGAGAGTGTGAAAGACTGAAATCCTGCACTGCTGCTCCGCCTGACTCTTGGTCAGGCACCGGGGTGTCCCCCAGCAAAGCTTCCAATTTCGGGGTGAGCATCAGAGCTGTAGCCCTAGCCCTGACAGCCATGGTGGCCCAAATCACCCTCTCTGCCCCCTTATCTGACAACCCTTGGATGGGGCTGGCACATATAAGAAGGGAGGGCATGGCTTCGTGCATGTCCAGTTTGCTCTCACAGTCCCACCAGACCCACAGCAGCCATCAGGCTTGGAAAATATGTGTCCCTCAGCCCCAGTTCCCCTTCCTGATGCCCATGCGATATCCATCTCACCCCACACACAAAAATTAAATTATTTTTGCTTGGAGTCAGATGGGTGAAAAACATGGCACATGCTCTGCTGAACTGAACGTCTGCAGTCACACAGCTGAAGTCGACATGGGTAAGGAGTTCATTTTAGGCTCCCTGCTTTGGAAGTAGCAGAAAGCCCTTTCTCACAGCCTAGGCTCCATCCTCCAGCTGCTGTCTCTGCATGGACACTTTGCAGATTTAGCAGGCGCTGCTGTCTGTGGCTGCCGAATGCTCCTAATAAATAAAGCACCAGTGGCAAATTTTAATGTAGTTTTCAAAATATTAACACTAGATAAATATTTGAAGAATCATCAGGCTTAAAACACATGTTAATTTGCAGCATAAATATTTTAAGGGCGCAGACTTCCCCCTCCTTTCCCCACGCTTGCCTGGCGCCCACTTCAATTTCTCCCCACTGCTCAGCGGTGTAATTCACGGTAATTCACGGCTGCACAGCCGGGCTGGGTGAGAATCAATAGCAAGGATTTAACTCCTGCTGATTCCCAAAAACAGTTCACCCTCGTGGTTCTAGCAGCAAATAATGATCTCTTAGATTAATGGGGAATTTGTCTCGCGTTGTTTCTCTCTCTTCCTACTCTGCCTGGTTTCTACAGCCAACCCAGAGACTGGAGGCTCTTCTTGCTGATGGCACCGAGCTGTGGATAAGGTGCAGGTCAGACACGGGGAAGGAGGTGAAGGTTTGGACGTGCAGCAGAGGGTAGGGAGTGTCCCACCGCTCGCCTTTCAGAGGCAGCGATCTCAGTTTTACCTGCAAATGCAATGCTCTGTAGCTCTTCAGCACCAACATCTCCAAGAGACCCCAGATGGAGCAGCATCTTTGCAGCAGACCCATCTCCAGGGGGATCATGCTGATTTACATCCTCAGCAGCTCGCTGACCTCCCTCCGGGTCTGCAATGCACCTGCAAGAGCTTCCCACAGGCATTTAAAGCCTGACAGATGAGTGCTGCACCCTGTACCACCAAAGCCTCTCTGGAAACCAGGCCTGAGGTGACCTGAGCACCCCAAAACTGGGGACACCTGGAAATTCTGCCTGCTGCCTCAGTTTTTCCATGGAAGGATTGAAGGACAAAAGAAAGAGGAAAGCACATGTTTCTGCCCATAGCCTGGATGGATTTAGCCTCTCTAGTGGTGGAGGAGACAGGCACTGGCCAAAGTGTCCTATCCCATAACAACTGTCTTCCATTGGAATTAAAAAAAAAAAAAAGAAATAATAATTAAAAAAAGAAATTTAAAAAAAAAATCCCTTTTTTAATAAAAAATTTCTGTGCTTATAAAACCTTTCTAGTCTTTCAAACAAGGAAAAAAATAAACAAGAGAAAAATGTTTCCTTGCTTTGTTTTTCTTCATTTTTGGTCACTCCTTTGCCATTCTCTCCCCGATCTGGAATAAGTGAAGAGAGAAAGGAGAGGAGGTGAGAAAACAAGATGCGATGTTTCTCATCTGTTTCCATTTTGGTTTTCAAATCCAAACTACCGGGTTTTCACTTGAAGGCTCAGGAATATTTTTAGGAATGATAGAAAAATGCAGTTTCATGCGCAGTGAAGGGCTGCGGCTGGCTCTGCCCCTCGCACCCAGCTGCTCTCCCTTCGCACCCGGCTGCCCTGGCCTCTCCGGCCGCTGCAGACGTGGGGCTTGGCTGACGGTGACCGCGGGGCAGGCAAGGTGCTGTGGCCGGCGATGGGAGACCCTGAGCGCATCTGATCAGGCTGAGGCTCTGAGGTAGGGAAATCACTTAGCATTTCAGAAAAGGAGCTCCCTACCTCACTCACAGGGAATATTTATTAGATTTGATGAAAGAGCAATTTAGCCTTTACACACACCAGGCACCCACTGACCTTTTATTTTCTTATTACCTCCTTTTACCCCCCCCCTACTGTTTCCGTATCAAACAACAATATATCAGGTTAAGCATAGCAAGACAAAACACTAAGGCACCAAGAAGTGCGTTAAATTGCTGCTTTGCAGGGCTGCTTGCACTGTCAAAGCAGCAGGAGGACAATGTATGATGTTCTTGCTCACACGCAGGATGCAAAATTCAAGTCCTGTGGTCACCGTTGCAGATAAAGTTTGCAGGTAAGCCCTGGCTCGTGGCAGAAGGCAGCGGCTGTTTTGCTGAGAAGGGGAGGTAAGGAGCAGTCAGGATGCAACCTCCAGCATTTGCAGTTGTTGTCCATGGAGATTATCCGTCCGTAAGAGAACTGTAGCATGAAAAGCCATTGCTGGGCTCAATGATGCCAGCTCCCAAGAGATTTCCTGATACAGTGGACTGGATTATGCTGGATGCCCAGGATTTATCAGCGCTTTCAATGGAGAGTCACCCTTCTCATTCCAGAAGCCTTCATCATTTAATAGCAGTTTATCTACAACAGGAGAGAAGAGTTTGCTGCTGCTTTATCTCCCTTCAGACTTTCAAGGCACCAATTCATTCCGCAAGGCAACAAGGAAACAGGGTCAGATGCCTTCAGGGCGAAAAAGAGATAGTGCACGTGGCAAGTCAATGTGCTCACTGGTGAATATTTCTCATGGGAGAAACCTGGTGAGTCAGTGAAACACAGTGGCACATGCATCCCGGCTGGGACACGGGGCCAGAAAAACCAAATGGAAAACTCAAACAACAGCAGAAAGATCTACAGAGACATTTGCGCCTGTCTAGGCAGGTCTGATTCCAGTACAGGACTCAAATTTTATAAAACAACCATTTAATCTATGGATATTTTGCTTAGGTGATGAATTGCAACCTCAGTGAAAGCCCCTCAACCACAAAGGCTTTAGAGAGCTAAACAGTAAATATTGGGAATTAAGTAGAATAAATATTAATGAAAGGAGTGCAGAAATCAATAATTTTTCCAGACAATCCTGTCATTGCTGTGCTCATCTATGTAGGGCTGTTGCATTTACCTCTTCTCTCGTGCCATAGGACCACGTGCTCAGGGGATTCATGCAGAGACGCAACCCCTGCCTGAGCAACGCAGAGGCCGGAGGAAGCACACGTTGCATGTGGAAAGGAAAAAGAGGCAGCAAACAGGAAGGGAGCAGGAACTGCAAAAGAAAAGGGTGGTTGTACCAATGTGGGATTCAAGGTGCAATAGGAATTGGTGCAAACCCCTCCGCTGGTTTCAGCGGCTGCAGGTCAAGCCCCGAGCACCGGGCCTTGGCACAGCCCAGAGCCGGCGTCGTTACGTAAAGGGCTGCGGAGAAGCCCGGGATGGGCTGGATGGAAGAAATTAATCCAATTACAGGATGAAGAGTGAAGGGAAAGAAAGGACATGTTTGGTCTGGAGCAAATCCCTAGAAGGCTTTAAAGCAGGGACAGCAAGAAAAGGACAAAAATGAATTCCAATGCAGGATACCCAGCTGCCACCAAGAGGAACAGGGGCCTCAAAATGGGGCAAAAGACAGGGGATGGGGCTCTTCAGCTGGCTGAGAGTGTGGCCAGGGCAGTGACGTGAGGGATTCTCCCTGGAAGACCCAAAGCACCACCAGGATGTGGCTCTCCTGGGAGCTGGAACACCAGCTTGGCTGTTTGTGGTCCTACAGGGACATTGGAGCAAGGAGCCAACCCCGCCAGGCCCTGCTGGAAAGCGGAAAACAAGCAAGCAACCCCCAAATTTCCTCTGCACTGTTTCCCAAAAGATTATAAACCAGCTGGCCATGTCACAGCAGTCTCCAGGCTTCCACAGAGAAAACCAAGGGCTCTGCACTAGAAATGAAAAAAAAAAAATTGACCCAGTTATGACAAAACGAAACAGCATGTATAAAGCATTGCTGCAGAGGGCTACAAACATCCACAATAAGGCCCTCAGGAATAACAGGGTTCAACTTCAAATGGGATTTACAAATTAAAAAGAAAAGAGCTGGATTATTTCTATTTGCCTAAACCCCCTTTTCTGACTGCTCAGCTGTTCCCAAAGCTGGGCCATGGCAGGCGCTGCTGGACGCTGCAGAACGGAGGTGGTTGGTGCTATGCTCTTGCATCCCTCTGGAATTAAAAGCAAGCCTTTCTTTTGCCTCTCTGACTGCAGTTAAGCACCTGCCTGCCACTAGTTGGGCAAAGCAGAGCTTGGAGAGAAGAGCTGGGCACAGATCCCTGACCCAGCTCTCCCTGTTAACACCTCCCTAACACCTACGCGGGTCGAAGAGCCCATAAAACACAACAAAAATCCAGCAAGGGTTTGGCTGCATTTTGCAAGACAGGAAGATCCCACAGGAGCGGACAGCATCTTCTCCCTTGCATTGTTCATCACCCTCATCAGAGGATGGCTTGCTCCCTTGCGCAGCTGCTAACATAAGAGAAATGTGCTTGTGCTGCTCGGATTTGTGGGGCTGTGCTGGCTGCTCGTCCCGTGGTGCTGCGTGGCCGGTGAGACTGTCTTGCAAACCTGCCTACACTGCCACAGCCCTGGTTTATCACTTAGTTAAAAGTGTTGACAGCACCACACGGAGTGGTGCAGGTTCACAGCTGAGCCGGGATTGCTCAGCTCCTTGGCAAGAAAATGACAGGTCCCAAAGACTTCTCTCTCTCCAAGGAAATCCTACAGTGCTTGCAGGGATGTTACCTGGATCAGCAGCAGGAGGAAAAGCCTGGGAGGTGACAGGGGCCTGCTTGCTTGCAAATACCATGTGAATGAGATGAGGTTGGCACTGGTGAAGCTCTCCCCACTTCCCAGCTGCCTTCTGGCTCTGGTGCATCCACCCCCTGTGAGGCTGTGCTGGTGGGGAGAGCCTGGAGAAGGACCTGTGACGGGGAACCTGCATGGAAAACAGGAGCTGGGATTCCTCCTGCCCAAAACCCGTGGCTGCAGCCCACTGGGGGCTGTGAGCAAGGCAGGAGACAGGCTTCTGTGTACCCATATTTTTTGGAAAAGAAGCAAGGGCATGGCACAAAGAACCTCCCTCTGCACCACCAGATCCTTGTCCTGGATGGATGTGACTGCAAGCCTGGAGGAGCAGCAGGCAGCCAGCCCCAGCGTTGCGGCTGCTGGCAGAGGGCACGGCTGCCTCCTTGGAGCCGCCAGCCATGGCCGAGTTAATCCCTGCTGAGGGAGGAACGGCCCACCGAACCAAATTGTAAATACATCTGTGTCCTCCTTCTCCCTGCCACACATTTAAATCTATTTGATCCACTCTAATGGATTGATCTACAAGTTTGTGCACACACATCCTGCTTTGGACGGGGCGGCTGGCAGCGCCTCACCCATCACGACCTGTCAGCTCCACTCAGCCTCACCTCCACCGGGAACGAATCCAATTACAGGATAAAGGGTTTTCTTCCCCTCCATATGGTCTCTATAACGCTCCGACTTTATCTTGCTTTAACCCCTTTCCTGGCGAGGGAGCTCACAAGCCCAGTGTAAGCGGCTCAGCGCTGCGGCCACGCGTGGCTGCTATCTGATATGGGGAAACGAGGTCTTCCCAGGGCAGCCGGGGGTACCAGCAGGCACCGCAGTATGTGCCTGCCCACGGGAGAGGAACGAGCCCCTCCAGAAGGGAGATTCAGGGCAGCACATTACAAAACCAGCCAAAAGCACAAAAGCGAGCTCAGCACCATTTTGCATTCAGCGTTGGTGTCCATGGCCAAGGTTCAAGGTCCTGTGCATTAGTCCATCACCAGAATTTAAGCACAGATGTTTGCTTCATGACTGAGTTCTATTGCTTTTGCATTTCTCTACGCCTTGCTTTGCAAATCAAATTTCCCTGCGTGCCCTTGGGCAAGTCACTCCCGTGCCTTTGCCCGAGCAGCAATGAAGAGCCTTGCACAGGGACGGGGAGAGGCACTCCCAGCTGCCACCGCTCCGGGAAACCCACCTCCCCCGGCACATCCGCGTGGTTTGCACTGCCTGTTGCTCAAGCCCAGTGAACCAACCATATCAGCTCGGTGCAAGTTAGTTATTTGATTTTAATTATCATTTCTTGCTTTACACAGGACATGAAAGCCCAAAGCAGCTCAGGGCTCCATCACACAATGTGCTGACAAACAATGAATAAGAGACAATCTCATCTCAAAGAGCTTAGCAAAGCAGAAAAAACCTGCAAGAAGGAAGAAAACCCTTCCTTTTCTTAAGGACAAACACAAAGAAAGCAAGCCTCTCCTCTCGCATTAAACAGGGCCTGAATTTTACTATTGCATTCTTTGTTGTAGAGTCAGCAAAGAAAACAATTGAGAGCTCCCTTGGAGACAGCCCGTAAAGTTTCCCTGCTAAGAGACACCAAATTAAAGCCATCACTTTCCATTTCTGTGACAGAGACACAGAGGGAACCAAGGTTGCACTCAGGACGCGTCCTGGAGGAACCAGCTATCCTCTCCGGTGTCATGTTCCTACACTGAGTTTATCTGAGGCCTTCGGCATTGCTCCGGCTGTGGCTGACCTGCGGAGAGCTCTAAATCCACCAGCCTCGGAGTATCGACCAAAACAGTGACCTCAGCTTGCAGCGGGAGAAAGCTGAGTCCATGAGGACAGCCGGGAAGGGACAGACCCCTGTTAGCATGGCAGAGGTGACTCAGGCTTACCTGCTCCGTATTCAGCTCCCAAAAAGGGGAAAGGTCCTGGTCCAGCTCTAGTTGAAGGTCAGGTGAAAGTCCTCTTGGTCCGGTTGTTGGCAGTCCTCTGTATGAAAGGCTTCTGGATACCATGCATGAAGCCAAAGTTGCACCACTGCTTAGCTGAAAGAAGGGGGTGGAGAAGTTTTGCACTGATCAAGGAAAAAATCTCTGTGCCAAAAATACTGCTGATGCTTTCCTCTACCACCCAAAACAGACTGTCATTTCACCTCTTCTCCCCATAGCCGTGCTTCATTTGTACAATTCTTTACTCTTTAGGAGAAGACAGAATACGGCAAAGATGTGGCAGAAAGTCTCACAGAGATGGGAGGTGAAAATTACTTTCTGGAAGATGAAAATTAACTTTCCCATGAGATAACTGTGTTCATATACAAAACCTTGGAGAAGCACCAGAGTTTTCAGATGCTGCTGGCACTGACAGCAAGGTCCAAGCCTTTTGAAGGTAGAAATCTTTTAGCTGAAAAGAGTTGCTTTCTACCATGGAAGCTGGGAGGGACACACTGGAATTGAGATGCACATCTGTTTATGTGTATTAACATTTCTGGGTTCTCCTTTAATATTCACTTAATTCTGCAAAAATGTGCCCAACTTTTGTATGTCCAGAAGCCTGACTATGGCCAGGAGAGGCATGAAATACATCCAGGGAAAGCTTTATGAGAAGTAAGGCCATGGGACTTCTCCACAAGAAACTCTTCCCTTCAAGGAAGACCTAGACTGGGAATTTCATGACTGCGGTTTAACAGGATGTGCAGTGAGATACCTTCTGAGAGGCACAGACATCCCACGGGGAGTCCTTGTCCTAGGGCACCTGAGGCTGATGTGACCCACTTATTCTCACCACATCCTAGTTCTGCTCCTCTCCAACATGTGCAGCCAGATCAATTGCAGGTCAGCAATTGGGACACCATTCATCCCACCCACACCTTCCGCTCCTGCCCTCTAGCTCTGAGACACTCCAGTCTTGCAAAAGACCTCATTCATCCAGCAAGACAGCATTGACTTTTTCCATCCACCTTGTCTTGGTAGAGGGCAGCGGTGAGAAAGAGGCTAACAGCTTACGGCATTAACAGATCAGGGCCATTAACACCACCAGATGTCAGAGATTAATGGAAGAGCTTCACTAAGGCGCCTTAGGCAGGTATCCTGGAGAAGGAGCATCCATGACCCAGAAGGAAGAAATGGGGAAAGACCTTGGATGAGATGGAGCATTGGTGCTCCAAGCTGGCACTGACCCTGCTGAGAAGGGTTTCAAGGTCTCATGTGTGCTGGGATGGGGATCCCACACCCCACAGTGAGTGCTAAGAGACTGGGAGAAGCTTCTTTCCATCCCACTTGCTCTCCCAGTGTGGCTACAGGCAGGTGCTGATCTCTCTGCGCTACCTCTGGAGGGAATTCAGGACATCAGCATTGCTGAGGTTTTACCTTCCCTTCCCCGAGGCACTCAGGCACTGCTTCTCCAGCAAGTAGTGGCACTTTGTCAGGCTGGTTTTAGAGCTGTGGCTAAGGACCCTCCCTAAGCCCCACCAGTCCTTGCAAAGCTGCAACCCAGACTGGCGTCCTACTTGCTGGGATGGGGAGGAGACTCGGGTGGGAAATGCTCACCACCAGCTCCCTGGGAGACAGGGAGTCGCACGGCTGATTGTGCCACATCCATCCCTGCTGGATGGTGTAATCCCCCCTGTCCTGCCAGAGATCCTTGGAGGATCAGCTGAATAACACAGATCCTTCAGCCCAGAGAGGAGGCAAGGCAGAAGAGAAAATTCACAGTCCTTTCCATTCTAGCACAACCAGGGCACGCAATTTGGGGCGTAATACAGCCAAGAGACCTGCCCCCAAAATGCTGTGTTTACCACAATTGCAGCCTTTGGGATGGGAAATGGTTTCCCCCCGTCTTTGCCCAGCTTTGTGCACAGAGGTGGCCCTTGGCCATGTTAGCAGAGCTCAGTTTTGCTCTGTGATGGGGACACGTATCCATATCAGGCAGCACCCACACTGAACCAGGCACCCAAAGCACAGAGCAGCCAAACAGCCAGAGCCGAGCCAACGGCTCAGACCCACAGAGCTCGGTCCAGTCTTCCCCCAGCGACCTCCCCAAGGCCAGTGGGACAGAGCTGGGCACTCCCCAGCCCCAAACACTCCCACGGAGTCCTTCAGCCACCCAGGGACACCCCAAGGGCTGTGACCCCTGTGGACCCAAGCATGGACCCATTTCCCCATCAATCACCCAAAGGAGCGGCTCCCCAACTCACCACTGCTCCTCCTACCTTTGCCCCTCATTCAAAGGGCTCCCCACCCCATCCCTTCCTCCCCCCGACTCCTTAAACAATATTAAACACTTAATGGCAATTAATACGCTTTAATGCAGGTTTTGGGGCCAACTGGCTGCTTAGAGGGTGCTTAAACCATCAACCCCTCTCAATCCCGTTGCCCTTGTCACACAAAGTTAGCCGAGCCCCTAATCCAGCCTCCCCCCGCGCTCCCTCGAGGAGGCCGAAGGGTATAAAACCTCCCCTGGCACGCGGGCACCGCCAGCCCTCGACGCGGAGCAGGGGCAGCGCACCACCTCCCGTCCCCTCAGGATTTACTGTTCTTATTAATTTATTCTTTTTTATTTGGGGGGGTGGGAATCCTTTAGTTGGGTATTTTCCACATTGCGGGGGTGGGGCTTCCCTTTTTTTTTTTTCCCTTCAATTTGGGTTGAAGCAAAATTAATTACAAAAAACAGAGTGTTTGATTTTTAAAAAAAACCTTAAAAGCAAAGCAGCTGCCATAACATTGGCAGGATGAATGGGACAGAAGGTATCAATTTTTACGTGCCTATGTCCAACAAGACAGGGGTGGTGCGAAGCCCCTTCGAGTACCCCCAGTACTACCTAGCCGAGCCCTGGAAATACCGTGTCGTGTGTTGCTACATCTTCTTCCTCATCTCCACCGGTTTGCCCATCAATCTCCTCACCCTCCTGGTCACCTTCAAACACAAGAAGCTCCGGCAGCCGCTCAACTACATCTTGGTCAACTTGGCGGTGGCTGACCTCTTCATGGCCTGTTTTGGCTTCACGGTCACCTTCTACACTGCCTGGAACGGCTACTTTGTCTTTGGACCTGTCGGCTGTGCCGTGGAGGGCTTCTTCGCCACGCTGGGAGGTGAGTGCTGCGGGGTGGGATCTTGGGTCTAAGAGCCAGGCTTGGCAGTGGGTGATCTTGCTTCTTTAGGGCTTCAGGAGCCCGATTCCACCCCTTCATCATGCTATTGGGATGGTTGCGATGTATGCAGCATCCCTCCCATGCAGAAAGCCATCTTGTGTGCTGCTGCGGTGCTGCAGCTTGTTGCATGGGGCAGAGCTCGCCATGTAGGTGCTGCTTCCCTGTGGCTTAAAGACGGGGATAAAAAGAGACATTTATGCAAGTTTGATCTTGATGCCAAGAAGCGCCTATCTCACAACTAGCAGGGCTGCTGCAAGGAAATGAACACCAGGAAGGGATCCTTGTTTGCAGGCTCAAGCCTGGGGCCATCTGGCCACGCTGCTCTGCATGCATTCAGGGGGTCTCATGCCAAAGTTGCACGGCTAGCAGAGACCTGCTGGGGATGACCACATCATGTCCTTGAATCAATGTCAAGCATCTTTGCCAAAAACCTTTTCTTGGGAAAAGGTGAAGCATTTGGGAGGGTTTGGGGAGGGAAGATACATAGCTTGGGAGGGGGACCACTCAGGAGAGGGACCCCGCAGAAGTGGTATGGGCATGGAGAGGAGGAGTTCAAGACAAGGAGAGGGATCACAGCTTACTTAGACTTGGCAGCTCTTAACCAGAAGAGAAGAGCAGCAGCGTGGAGGGAAAGGTGGATTCAGGGTTGCACAGAGCTAGGGAAACCAAGCCCAGGCTTTGCAGCAATTGCTCAGCTCTTGTCCCAGTTGCACCCGATTTGGGTGCCCTTGGGAGCTTCCTTATTTCACTTTTCAGGGACATGAGAGCCGCTAACGCTTCACCCTGTAGAAAGCCCCCGTGCAAAACAGGGAAAATTCATTTTGCACCCTGTGCCCACGCAGCCAGCCGGGCCCACATGACACCTCGTGATGGATCTGACAACTGCTAATCCTTGCTGCAGAGATCCATAACCACTGCAAGGACTTCACTTTTTTTTCCCCTAAATGGGGCAATTTCCCGCAATGATGCTGATCTAGGAAGAAAAGCAAAAAAAAAAAAAAAGCATATTCTGCCAGGCAAAAGCAAAGCTAAATGTCCTGATCTAAGCCAAGGACCGAGGAAGGGCTTGGTCTCGGGGTCAGATCATACGGGTCTGCACCATTTCTGATCAAGTGAGCCTGTGGGCTTTCAGGCAGCGTTACTTGCCTTTCCAGTGTTTGGATCTAGTAAAGAACAAGGAGGGTCCTGTTCACAGGGAAGAAAGTTTGATGGGAAGCAGCTACTGTGCGAGCAGCAGGTCTCCAGCGAATCCTAGCACAGGGTGTAGTTATCAGCAGATTATCACAGCTGGGGGCATTAGCAGGCTTACAGCGCCGACTAAACGCTCCCAATCCCCTGAAGTTTAATTATCCCTTATAAATACATGTGCACGCATGCCCACCCACGCAGCCTCCCCCGTACACCTCCCTCTGATCCAGCACTGGCGGAAGACTCATGAAATACGTCGTTGCTGGAAATTCTGCTTCCTCACGCCCAGGTGGAATTCACCCCCTTGATTTTTAAATTATTAAAAACCCACGATGATCCCCCCCCTCCTCCATCACCAGCATCTCGCTGCGGCACAGACGCTCCCCTCGGCTCCCAGACCTTTTGCACGTTATGGCCGGGAGACTCTCAGTTATTGGGTAAGATGCTGGTTATCCCTTGCTGATCCCCAGCTCCTCAGTTCCCTCTCCTCTTTGCTGCAACCGCGAGACCATGAAGGGAAGATCAAGCCCAGAGGAGCTCTTACTACCACTGCACGCTCTCGCTTTGTCTCCCTCCCGCAGGCCAAGTTGCCCTGTGGTCCCTGGTTGTCTTGGCCATAGAGCGCTACATCGTCGTCTGCAAACCCATGGGAAACTTCCGCTTCTCCGCAACCCATGCCATGATGGGCATTGCTTTTACCTGGGTAATGGCCTTTTCCTGTGCCGCTCCACCCCTCTTTGGCTGGTCCAGGTGAGTCAGAGGATGCTCAGCAGCAGCCCCAGCTCCTGTGCAAACACCCCGGTGGGACAGGAGATGCACTCGGGGCTCAGACATGAAATTCCTTGGGCTCCAGGCGAGAGAGGCAATGGGGCAAGTCAGAACAGAAATGGGACCTCAGCTGTCAGTCTCACGATGGCTTGGTGTCCCCTAACCAAAGGCAGCCACAGCCTCAGCATCTCCAGCTGCAATAGCCCTTCGTGCTCCCTTTATGTTCTGCAGAGAAAGAGGGGCTTCCACAGGCATGGCTCGTCTCACCCATGCTGCGAAGAGCCCATTTCTGGCCATAAAGAGCATTTGGACAACCAGTCCAGCAGGCAAGGCTGCTCTGCGGAGGCAAACCTGGCCTTGCTGATATGCTGCCACCCCAGCATTGCTCCTGGGAGCCCTGCAGCACCTTTCCCACCACCCCTGCCCCACTGTCCCCCTGAGCCCATCTGTCCTGCTCCCAGCACCGCAGCACATTTCAGCTCCCCACCAACAAAAGCCCCCCCAACAATAACAGAGGCGATGCTGGCTGCTCACACCACACGCTGCTCATTAGGCTCCAGCAAGCGTGTCCTCCGGGCACCTAAATCCAATGTCTGTGGCTCTTGCATGCACCCACATCCCCAGCCAGGAGCCGATGCAGCAGCCAAAGGCCACGCGGAGCATAAGGGAGGAGCTGAGGTGGTGCCGGTAATTTCTCTAATGCTGCAGCTCCGGCCCCTCCTGACACCCCACTGCAGAGCTGTCCTGTGGGGTCATAGCAAGCTCCTACCAGCCCTTTGGGCACTTGCCAGAGGTGACTTTGGGGCAGCAAAGTCCCTTTACCATCCACCTGTGATGATGCACAGCCAGATGGTCCCTCTGCAGCCTTCAGCTGGGCTCCTTGAATTGGGATCCCTGCCCAGGCAGCCGGTCCTTGGCTCCCAAGCAGACCCGAGCTGCACCCCTTTGAGCCAGGGCCCCTCCAGACACAGGCTGTGCGTCCCTCCACCCTGTGCAGCAGTGGGGATGAAGCCCTCAAGACCTTGGACCCACCAAGCCAGCGGCTCCTGTCCCCACTCAGCATCCCTCCATCCACAGAGGGAGAGCAGGTGGCTCCCGGCAGACAAGTGCTCAGCCATGTAGGAAGGAAATAAATAGCCCATTCCCCGTGGGAGGGAGCAAGTGTCACAACAGACTGATGCTATGTGCCCAAGCACAACATGTCAGCACGGCTAGCTGCTGGCCCCGAAGGAGCCGTGCGCTGCAGAGCCAGTGAGGCCAGGTGTGTGGGGTGCAGAGGAGAAGCCAGGGAGGAGCTCACCCAAAACACACATGCCATGGAGCATCCTCCATCCTTGGGGAAATCAGTCCCCAGGTTGAACCCCTCCCGTCGTCCCCAGGGAGGGTCCTGGCGAAGATCCTAACCTTTCTCACTGGCAGATACATGCCGGAGGGGATGCAGTGTTCCTGCGGCCCCGACTACTACACCCACAACCCTGACTACCACAACGAGTCATATGTCCTCTACATGTTCATCATCCACTTCATCATCCCAGTCGTGGTCATTTTCTTCTCCTACGGGCGTCTCATTTGCAAAGTCCGAGAGGTAACGTTGGGAGGGGATGAGTGGGGACAGGGTGGGCAGCTTGGGTAGGAGAAGGGAGGTGGTCTGGGGGTGGAAAGCTGCAGGGTGCCCCTCACCACCCCCTCTTCCCACAGGCAGCTGCACAGCAGCAGGAGTCAGCCACAACCCAGAAAGCCGAGAAGGAGGTGACACGGATGGTGATCCTCATGGTGCTGGGGTTTATGCTGGCCTGGACGCCCTACGCCGTGGTGGCATTCTGGATCTTCACCAACAAGGGAGCGGACTTCTCCGCCACGCTCATGGCAGTGCCTGCTTTCTTCTCCAAGAGCTCCTCCCTCTACAACCCCATCATCTACGTCCTCATGAACAAACAGGTGAGATGCCCCATGTCACGCAGGGCCAACCTCTGCCCTTGGCTAACTGGCACGCCTAGGGTCACCGCAGGCACCTTGCTCCTCCCCATAAGCGACTGCATCTCAGCCTGGGGGAGCAGCAAGCTCGGGGGTTGTTGGCAGCACTCTATGGCAGCACATCCCCGCTGGCCCCCGGTGCCATCACTCTCCATTTCTCTCCCTCCTTCAGTTCCGCAACTGCATGATCACCACAATCTGCTGCGGCAAGAACCCCTTTGGGGATGACGAAGTCTCCTCTGCCGTATCCCAGAGCAAGACTGAGGTCTCCTCCGTCTCCTCCAGCCAAGTATCACCTGCATAGACCATGGACAGTTTGAACTGGGGCGACCTGCCGAGCTCGGGGACTGAGACAAACACTCACGCACCCACAGTCTGATTTCATGGAGTCACTCCCTCGTGCACAGACACCCTCCCCTGCACAAGCAGTTAGCCCAGGTCCCTTTCCCAGCTCCCGGGAGCTGGTCAGCTTTTGGGGACTGTCCCTACCTGCCCCAAGCACCAGCAAAATCCCCTGCTTTGTTCACATTGTGTTAAAACAGCAGCAGCCAGTGGGAAAACCCAAATTGCGATATTTTCCTCCCCGCCGCTCTGAAAACACACTCCCTGCTCGCATCACCTTTCCCTGGTGCTCGAGGGAGTGTCGCAGAAGCATTTGGCCCTCATTTGCAAAAACTAAGTATGCAGACAAAGCACCATTGCAAAAACCCCAGAAGCACAAACCTGTGGCTGGAGCAGTCCCGGCTGCCCCTTGCCAGCACCTGAGCCTGGGGCTTGCCGGAGCTGCGCACCCCGCTGCCGGCACAGCCGATGGAAATCAATACCCGTAGTCTTTATAAATCAATATAACAAATGGAGCTGGGAGCAGGCTTCACTTCAAGCCCAACTCCCTGTATCCCCAAGACAACACTGTAGATATTTTTTTTTTTTTTTTTGTCTTGGAACCTGTAAATATTTGCTCACATACTTTGAAGTCTCTATCTTTCTCAGCCCTTTCTCGTCCTTCTCCCGACTCCAAGGCAGAGAAACCATCTTTCACCTCCAGTCCTGCCAGCTGGACACACACGGCCAACCTTGGAGGGTGGGACCGGTACCCAAGCGCTTTCCTGTACATATTTTATAAATAAATAATATGGTGTCAGCACAAGGACTTCTACAGTCAAGAAGTAGGGATTAAAAAATAAGAAATAAACAGAAGCAGCACAGAGAAAAATACAGGTGCTCAGTCCTTGTCCTTTCTCCTGGGCTGCGCTGACAAGACACCGATGTCCAGCTGAGAAAACGCGATGCTGCTGTTGGAGACGCAAGCCTGGAGCTGTCTCGAAAGCCATGGCAAGGGGACGTGTGGGTTAGACCAGCCTCGATCACAGAAGAGAGAGCAGTGACTGTCCCCAGCAAGGCGACAGCCCCATTAGCTGGAGCACCAAAGGGCTTTGGGAGGCAAAGAGAGGCACAGACAGGGCACAGGGCAGCCGGTGCCACCGCTTGTGCCACGGCCCTTGCTGCCCAGCCTACCACCAGCCATTATTTTTTCAGCCTTTAATATTTAAGCATCCCCCACGTAGCCTTAAATAAAGCTTCAGCAGAGAGCTTTTTGCAGAGTTCAAGTTCCCCTCCCCGCGGGGCCCTTCGAGTCAGCGTCGTTAAGGAATTGGCAGAGTCAGGGAAAAATTGTTCCCTGTGTCAGTGAATTTGTTACCGAGCTGGCTGGAGAGCAATCCCGAGCGCGTTCGCTGCCGGGGCTCTCGCCCTCTGCCACCCTCCCCGTTCAGCGCACGTGTTCCCCCTCCCAGGCCTTTTTCCTCCTTTTTTTGGTTCAAAGCAACCAAAAGTGGTGGGAAGCCCGAGGCTCACCACTGGGAGGGGGGTGCAGGAATAGAAACCACCTTTTGCTCCAAACCACCCGCGCAGCCGTGCCCTGGGGAGCAGGGGAAGGATGCAGCCCCCAGCCCCAGCTCTCCGGGCACGCTCCTGCCTCTGTGCCCCACGTCCACCCAAACTGGGGGCTCCGGGCCAGGGCCCGATGCTGGGGTCACGGCAGAAGCAGGTCTCGGCACCACTCCTGCACCGACAGCTACACTGAATAATTCATGGCCCACTCTCCCCAGGTCTCAGGAGCCTCCTTTCCTTCGCCTACAAAGCAACAAGCCCATTTCCTTTTGTTCTTTGAAGCGAGGGAGAAGCAGAGGAGCGGAGGCACCGGGGCTTTTTTATAGTGAGTGATTGAACACGCCGTGTGCGAAGGAGGCCTCCTCGGCATTGCTTATCTCACCCCCTAGACTTTTGAGTGCAATATATTATGGGAACACAACCCTCCATACCCACATGCCCTGAACAGAGCATGGTGCCTGGCTGTGTATCCCCCCACACTTTTTTTTTTTTTCTTTTTTAAATGCTGCAGTTATAGTTGAGGGCTGCTTGCCTTTTGCTGCCGTGCAGTGATGCCGGAAGAATTCACAACGATGTAGCAGACCCTGAAGGGGGATAACAGCAGCGCATGACCCCTAACAGGGAGCTCCGGAGAGCCAGGGAACACCTCGGGGTGGGCTGAGGCTTTGCAGCTGCATTTCCCATGGGTGCGAGAGGGATGGAGCAGAATGCCCGGCCCCCGTGGTGCTGCAGCTCACCAGGCAGCGGCAGATGCTGGCAGCGGTGCCTTCTGGCTGCCCCCACCCACGCTCAGCTGCCAGCTGCCTCGCCAGATGTGTCACCACCCGCAACACCGTGGTGGACAAGCGAGCACCGTTTGCAAAGCCGGCCGAGGTCACGAGCACCCTGCCTGCTGCCGCAGCCCCAGGGATGCTGCGTAGAGGGCATCGTCTCCAGCAGAACAGCTTTACCTCTTTGGTGCAGCCACCCCGCTGCAAGGAGCCTTCCCGAGGTGGACGTTGCCCAGACAGGCTGTGCACATGCGGGATCCTGAGCGCAGCTGGCCAGGGATGCTCTGAGGTGCAGGTGGCTTGAAGTCATCCACGATGCAAAGGAGGAGCTGCTTTATTTGGGGCCAAGGCTGCGGATGGGAATAAAAAGATAAACCCAACCCCAAGAGCACAACCCCTCTGCTTCTGCCTCCAGCCCCTCTCTATCCGGGGTGGCCCACAGCAGCAGCTGACGGTGCTCGCCTCTCCTTGAACAAATCCCTGCAAAAAATTAAAGCATCCAAGTTGCAGCACTGGTTCCTCCAGAACTGTGCCAGGCAGGGGTAGGGGAGGAGTGCAGCAGCCAGGCAATCTGCAACCAAAAGCTAAAACCTCATCTAGCCCTCATCGATTCAACCTTTCAGTAGCAGAGGGCATCTCATTGAAGGGGTTTTCTTTTTTGTCCCCCCCTCCCCCTCCTTGTTTTAAACACTGTTTTTTGGAGGTGCGAAGCCATAATTTCCTTGCAACTGCCTGCCAGGCCATGCTCCCCTCATTTTTCAAATCCAGGGGCTTTTAAAGATGTTCTTTATCGATCCAACACTTATTTATATGCGAACAATAGGAGAAGATGGTTAGTTCAGTTATTAAATTTAGAGAGCTGACAAAAGCAATCAGAAGATATATCATTTAATGGGAAATTAAGAGGGAAGCAGCAGGAGCCCAGATTTCTGACCCAGAGTTTCAGATCGTTTTATACGTGTATATCTATGTATTTTTACTGCTCAGATGGCAACATAATAAAATGATACAATTGTGCGCTTTTGCCCACAGGGTTTTATCACTAATTGATTTTGCAACAGCTCATCTAATAATCTCTGTTCTAAAAGCTTTTGTGTGGGCTGCATCGAAGGGGACTGCCCTGTCCAGGGGCATCTCCTGGCAGAGGGAAACCCAAGGCTGGGGGGGCTGCAGCCAAACCGGGGAGTACAACAGGCACAGGGAAGAGCTCGAGCTTGGTCCCACCTCAGTGAGACAGAGCCTGGGCACCAGCCACTCGCCACCCTTGGCACGAGGAAGCCGTGCCCAGGCTCTTCCTCGGCTCAGCCTGCCGTGTGTGCGTGCCCCAGCCAAACCCGCCAAGGGCTCCGACCTTGCGGCCAAGTGAGCCGGCTGAGGAGCGGTGCGGGATTTGGCCTGTCCCCATCCCGGAGAGCTGGTGGCACATGTGTCACTCCTCACCCTCTCTGCTGGGACCGTGGCACACTGTCGCTGCTGCTGGCGCAAGCAAATCAATATTGCCCATGATCTGGAAAGACAGACAAATGGGAACCTGATTTCAAGATTCCTTAACTAATTTTCATACAGTTAAGCTTTAATCCATCTTCATTATGTTTCCTTTTCACTAAAGCTCCTCATTTTACAAGGACAAGACATCCAGTGACAATTATTTGTTCTTTAAAATTTTATGAACTTCATATGCTGACTGGATCTGGGCACGGCAGACCAGCTTGGCATAGCTGTGAAATAACCATTTGGTTAAATATCCTGGCACAGGAGCTACCCTTTAGGAGCCCTTGGACAGCCCACACCTTTCCCATATGGAAAATCCCCATGCGCACCAGCCATAAAGAACTGGGAGGTTCCCAAACCCAGCCCCAAGTTCTCACCTTTGAAAAAAACATCCAGGAGTTATTTCTTTCCACTTTTCCATAAATATGTTGATATTTTCAGGCACTGCTTGCTTGCAATCAGCAAGGATCATTCCAGCATCACTCAGTCGTAGCAGATAATTGCACACAGAGCAGGTACTGTCACCTTCTCCAGCACCGTTGGCCTGAGGTTGCTCAGCAGCCCTCGGCTGCTACCACCTAAATTCACATACGATTGAGGAAAGCAGCCAGACTTAACCAGGAAACCGAGACAGCTGGAAATCTGGGCCCAAAGGGCATTTCAGTGTCTAACTCTTATCCCCGCTGCAGCTGGGATTGCTCCTCCTTACCCGAGTATTGCCGTCATCTGTTTTAGGAAAACTGCAGTAATTGGCTCAATTCATTTTAAATCAGTTATTGTTTGTGCAAGCAGCAGTCAGGGGAAAAGCAGCTTGTAGTTAATAACATCCCTAATTTGGAGATATCCACAGGGATGAGGAAGGAGATCTCAGCAAGGGGCCGTTCTTTGCTCCGTGCCCCGCGGTGCCTGCGTGAATCCCCTGCAGCTGCAGGGCACAGACCGAGGTCCCACACCAAAACACGGGGACAGGCGTGGGGTGCGAGGCTGCAAGGTTTGAGGCGGGGTCCTGGCCCGGTGCCAGGCCGTACGGCACTCATCCTGCCCCAGGGCTGATCCCCTTCAGGCTGGGACATTGCTTTCTGGGGTTTCTCCTGGGAGATTATTTATCACGTCTGAGTGCAGAAGTGGCAGCCGGCATGCTGGAGGGTCTGGCTCTATCTGTTTGTCTCTGCCAAAGGAAAAGCATCTCCTTGTCCGGCCACGCGAGCAGCTCTGGAAACAACAAGATAAGATTAAAAAAACTCCCCCCTTCCCTCCGTGCCATCGCACTCACAGGGCTGAGGCGGTCCAAGTCCCACCCTCGCCCCTCTCCAGGGTGCATGGGCACCAGTACCGTGGGGAGAAGCTGCCCCTCAGGGGAAAAGCTGTTGGGGTTACAGCTTGGGAGAGGCTACGATTCCCCCCGCCAGTGCCAGGGACGTGCCGGGGCACATTGCACAGCCCCAACAGCCTCTCCTCCACGAGGCGGAACCCAGGGAGACCCAAGTGGTGTTGGCACCCCCCAGGAAGGGTGCACGAGCACCCACATTTGTGCCACTTCCCTGCACGGACATCCCCAGCCTGTGCAAAGACTCCCTGAATCCATCACCACTGCCTGTGTCACATTAGCAGCAATAAAAAGATTCAAACAGCAATTCCTTACTTTTATGAACAAATGGCCCTGGATGGATGATTCAGGCAGCATTCAATTCCCAGCAAGAAAGTGTCAGCAGAAACCCAGCCTCTTTCATGTAGGTGGATAACTGCAAATAAAAGTAGGGAATTATTAGCACTTAATACTTGGTGGGTTTTTTACTCCCTAGTGTTCTTCTCTGGTAGATGCCAAGCACTTTGGGTAAACTAACAGGCAGGGGGCCCTTGCTGAGGGGAGATGCATGGACTGCGGTGACGGCTCCAGACACCGACACCATCCCCATCCTGCTGCCAGGGCTCTCCTCCAGCCTGTGCCCAGCAGACCCCCTTTACTTCTCCCCACGGCCCCTTCTCCCATCTCCTCCCCACCCCATCCATCCCCTCCTCGCCCCTGCCCTCTCCCTGCATTCCCACTCGCAGCTCCCTGCCACCAACGTGGGAGCCTTGGGTCCCCCCAGCCCCACCGTGGCACCGGCCCCCAGCCCGGGGGGCCCGGGGTGGGTTCCCCATGAATCTGGGGCTGCTCGTGGCTGTGAACAGCCATGGAGAGACACGCGCCAGCCTCCTCCAGACTCTCTATTTCTCCTTCATCATGACCGCCTATATTTTTCTTGTTCATCAGACTGACAAATGGGCAGAAAACAGACTTCTGGCTATTTCCTGCGCAAGCTGCCCACTCCTCCTCTCCCCTTGGTGATGACTGAGAGCTGAAGAAGCAGGAATAGCATATAAATTTCCTCCCTCCTTTAATAAATACCTCTATTACCTAGCACTTTCTCCCAGCTCTCTCCGGCTGGCTGCTGCAGGCTCCTTCTCGCTCACTTGGTGGCTTGCTGCCTGCCAGGCAGACGTGATAAACTGAAATTCTCATTTCTATGGGGAATAAACAGCAGGACTGAGCCAGGCAGGCTGCAAAGGGCTGAGGCCAGCATAGGAGGGGAGAAAACCCCGCTCTGGGGTCTGTCTGCAGCTTTGCATCATCACGTGGGGAACCAAATGAATTCATTTATTAGGGAAGGTGGGCTCGGGGCTTGTCTGGCTGCCTGGCAGCAGATCACATCCTCTCTTTGGACACTCTGCCCTGGTCCCGAGGGGGAGGAGGGTTCCCGCAGTCCCCAGGGCCCCCGGTGCTGTGGGTGCAGCTGGGCTTGTCCCAGGCACTGCTGTGCACCTTGGGCCAGTCCTGAGATTTAATGCAGGAAGGGAATAAGGACAAATCATGCTTAAAGTCTCATCAAGATGGTGCAGAGGTAGCAGGAGGGTTTGATGGCAGAGGGAAAGCCATCACAGAAGTGATTTGAGCTGCGGTCAGCAGCGAAACCCGTCCCCAGAGGCGGCAGCTTTCTGCTCAGGAGCAGAAGTGATGCAGGTGGCTTCTGCTGGAAAAATGCTGATGGCAGAGAAAGTCATGATGTCTCAGGAAAGGTGAAATGCCTGTCTGCTACCCCTGCAGAAGGCTTCCAGTATGGGGAGAAATCGGGGGACCCAAGGGAAAAGGCATTGTTGAGGTAAGGGCTACAAATGGAGACCCCACACCCACGCAGAGGGGACCCGGCGAGCCCACAGCAGAACGGCTGCGCTGGCAGGGGATGGTGTCTTGGCAGCACTGCAGCCAAGCAGCTGCCTTCTGCAAACCCAGGGTGCCCTGAGCTCCCAGGTCCATCCATCTCCCTTCTGCTGGGGGCATGGAGCAGGAGGGGACAGATGCCCCCAACTCACACCCACAATGCAATCCGCAGCATTCAGGCAGCATAAAGCATACAGAGAGCGCCATAAAAATACAGAAGCCACATGAAGCGAGCTGCAGACCTTGGGGCACAAGGCAATCTGTGTGATTTTCAGCAAGATGGGGATGTCCTTGCAGTGGAGACCCCCACAGGTGTCGCTTGGCATCAGCGCAGCTCTGCAGGCACTGTTGCATCTCTGTTGCCCAGAGCTCCCTGCCCAGGACGTGGCAGCACCGCTCGACAGCTTGTTTACCGAGAGGCCCTGCCCAGAGGTGACTCCTAAACATATTTCACTCCATATGATGCTGCAAAGAGACATCAGAGAGACAGGATTTGTCCCCTGCCTTGCCTTACTCAACAGCTTTTGCATGCATGCCTGAGCAGGGCTGCTGCCTTGCTCCAGCCCGGCTGGGGTGCTGCTGCAGCATGTGTCCCAAAACATCCTGTACAAAGCCAAATGCACCGCCCTGCTGAGACCGCCTGAATTCCCATCCTCAGCTCAGCTCCGGTGCACAAATGAAAACAAGCCACGAGGCTGGCAGCCTGATCCCTTGCTGGGTTTCTCCTCCCTGTACCTCCTTTTACTCCTAGCCCTTTCCTGCAGCTGTTGGGGACACCCAGGACAAGGCTTACTTTGTCAAACGAAGAAAGTGCTGCAGCATGCCAGCCATCGGAGCCCTTGGAAGCACAGGCAGCCTTCCCAAGAGGCTCGAGCATCGCAGCAGGATGGCAGAGACCTTGCTCTATCCCTGTAAGACAAGAGGTAAAAACCATCAGCTTTTTACATGCCCAGCATTGCCGACAGCCCCTCGGGGGATCAGGCTACCCCCCTCTGTATCGGGCATATCCCCTGCGCTTCATGCAAGTAAAGCTGCTGCAGCCCCACCATCCCATCTCCCGCCCACCAAGCAGGCAGCATTGCTGTCCCCATTCCCTACGGCACACACTCTGCTGCAGCCCACGAGCCGCCCTCAGCTGCCTTCACCCTCGCAGCTGGATTGATGGCGGTGCTTTGCAAAGCCTGAAAAAAACCCACCTTAAAAAGGTGGTGGGTGGCAGCCACCCAATTTCCCCCGTAGCTGGCACTTGGTGTCTCATCCGTTTCCTGGAGTCTATTTGACTTCTAAATTTAACGAGCTCCTAAACAAGTAATAGCAGCAAGTGGCAGCACCCAGCTTCCAACCTGCGAGTGGCATTTCAGGGGCCAGGCCGCCATCAGCACGAGCAATGGGAAATTTCTCAAATGTCTCTTTGATTTATGGCTCTAGTTAACTCTCCCGGAGGCCTGTGAGCTGCCCCGAGTGCACAAAACCTCCAAGGGATAAATAATTTAACAGGTGGTTAAATGTTCTTTAAGGTCTAGAGAACATCAGCAGGAGCACAGATATCGGGGGTTAACACAAAACTACAAATTGAGCACAAAAAATGGGGGAATGGCCTGAACTGGGCTCTGCCATCAGCTTAGTGCTGAAGAAGCACCAAGACGCAGCAGCAGAGCTGATGCCATGAGAGGGAAAGGACCGGGACATCCCACCGCTGCTGCATCTCCATCCAGCGGGATCAGACACAGCGGGGAACAGGCTTGGCCAGAGTTTGCAGGGCAATGTCCCACCCAGATGTGCCCTGCCAGCTGTGTAATGCAGATGTGCAGCATAGGCTGCCCTGCTTGTGCCAAAAAAATTTATTAAATGGGGAGCAGGGTGGGAAGCAGGGCGAGGCGGGCGCCCAGGGCGTGCAGGCAGGGGAGGCTGCCTTGCTTGGCAGGGCTTGAGCAAAGCTCGAGCTTCAGACGATGCTGACGCTTGGGGCAGAGCAGCCCCAAAAGGTGCCTGGCACAGCCCAGTGCCCTTGGAGGCCATGACATTTGGCAGTAGGTGCCTGATGAAACGGGATGTCAAGGGGATGTTCCTCCTGCCCTTGCTCTTTCTCCCCCATGAAACCCTCCCGAGGCACGGAGAGCAGGGAGGCACTTGCACCCCGCCGAGGGGAGCGAGCAACCTTTGGGCTGATGCCAGAAGATGATCACGGTGCGAGAGCCACCACTGACCGAAGCAGAGGGATGAAGAGGAAAAACCAAAGGACTCCCCCTGCAAGCCTCCCAGCACCATTTCAGTCTCGGGTTGGGATGTTTTGGGACTCCCAAGAGGAGCAGGGCAGCCCCAAGCCCCGCCAGCAGCCCACAGCGTGTGGCAGCAGCCCACGGCACACACGGGCTCCCCACGGCACCGGGGCTGGCTGCCGGGGAGCCCGGGAGAGGTAGATGGCAGCAAAGCTTATTTCTTGCAGCAGTCAGGATGCGACAGCCAGGTCCCTGCTCAGGCAGCAGCCAGCCATGCGGGCCACCACACCGAGCGGGTATTTGCAGACCATCCAGCCCTTCGCTTTACCCATGGTCTGAGTTTTCCACCACAGCTCCTTTTCCCCAGGTTTCTCTCCTTAAGCATGATTCAGAGTTCAGGATGGATCTTAATTTCTCCCTAGTTAGGATGTGTCAAGCAAATTAGCTGGCCAGGTGTATATAAGTGCCTCCGTTTCTGGTGCTTGGCTCCTTGCCTGCCTCTCCTTCCTTACCCTGGAGCAGGGAATTCCTGGGTACCCCTGCAGCAGCCAAGCTGCCACCTTGATTTCAGGTTCATGGGGGGGACAGTACCTGTCCTTCCAGGGAATACACGGTGTTCCGCTGCAGACAGCCTGCCCTGCTCTCCCCTTGCAGGGACACGACAGACCCCGCTCCCTCACTGTGTCTCCAATCCCCCTTCCCCAGCCCTTTGGTGATTTTTTTCAGGTGCCTGCTGGGGATCAGCACATGATTGAACAAATTGAGCAATGCTTTAGGGAATGAGGTTTCCCCCCAAATCCCTTCCCAGAGCAACCCCGTGGGGCCCCTGCCCCCGTGGGTCCCATGCCGATGGGGAAGATGCGAGGGTCCGTGCCTGCCAAGGGGAGCCCACACTCAGTCCCAGTCCCTGAGGGTTTATGATAGCTGCCCCTGATAAATGGATAATGAATAATTCACTGTTGGCTTTTGCTTTATGAAGTATTCATTGCATTCGAGCTTCCCAAGGTAATTAACTATCCTATGAGCTCCGTGTAACACAAGCCGGCCACAATCCATCTTCAACACTTCATTAGCAGGTCCCCACACCACTTCAATAAATTAAAGTGGAACAAATACACAAACAAAACTTTCCTCTCCCTAGGACCCCCTAATCCCCAGGAGACTCAGCCATCGCATCCCGGAGGAGGGCACTTCCACAGTGGGAACGCACGGGTGGGTGCCAGGATCTGACCGGCACAGGCCAGGCACCATGGTGCTGGGGACAACCCACATTTCCCCAAGACAACGAGGGATTTTTTGCAGCTGGCTCAAGACAACACATTTCCCCAAAGTACTGGGCAGCCCCAATCCTGACACACTAATGCCCCAGCTCTCACCAGTCTCAGGGCACTAGCACCCCCAAAATCAAGCCACGCAGGGGGTCTCCAGTGGAGACATCCCCTTGCAGGCCAAGGCTTTCCCCTTTTCTTGCAGAAATAATACAAAATTTTACCCCTTCTCCCTGCCCAGCTGCAATGCCCCACTGCTGAGTTGCCCACTCATCCGTGCTCACTGCTCTGGCCCCATCCCACAAGGCACAACGTGGGCTGATGCCTGCTGCAGAGCTGGATCCATGCATTGAATTTTGCCCTGCTTTGGGCAGCCCCAGAGAGGCACAGTCACTCGTGCAGCCACCGCTGCCAGTCTCAGCCCGGAGGTGAGCCCGCAAGGTGACACACAGCCAGCAATAAACACAGACAGGAGTGGGACTCATCGCTTTGATAGATGTGTAAAAATTTCCTCCAGCCTCCATTGCTGAGTCAGCCTTTCTGACTTCAATAATTTACAGCAATAAACAGTAAGATAAGAGCAGGCGCATGTGGGACGCAGCTAACCTGGGCAAGATGAGTGATGGCTCTGCCGACAGCCCTGCTCGCAGGGACGGCACCAAGCACAGCACGCAATTAAAGCCAATTGCTGGATCCAAGCTCAGCTTGCACCAAAACGCTCAACCCCAGCCCCTGGCTGCAGAAAGAGCCTTGGCTCAGCAGGAGGGGTGAGTGCCAAACCCCATTGCTGGGCTCTCCTAAAGGAGCATCCTGTAAGCCCCAGGGCCTCTGCACAACCTCAGCAGCTCCTCTCCCTGCAAAACCTCCCCACAGTGTGACCAGCCCCTTATGAATGGCAAAGCCTGGGGTCTGCCCCGCCTGCTGCTAATCCCCAAATTGCCCCAGCTGGGGCTCATCCCCCTTCTCAGCCCCCTCCCTTGTCCCACTGCCCCCCAGCTGGGCTTTTCCCACTCCCTGCCTTCCTCACGCCCTCCCCAGCAGCTTGATGCCAGCTTTTCCTTGTTTTCTTGGAGGCAAGCAGAGCTGCCAGGCTAGTCATCTCCGCTATCCTTTACTGCTGCTAAAGATGCATATTCCCAGGATCCAGGCCTTGCCCTTTTCCATCATGCCGGTTCTGCCTCTCCCAGTGCGTCCCTAGTGCAGCTGCAACCCGTCTCATTTTTCCTTGCCTTGTCGGGCGCCTAATTGAATTGCTCCCCTGATCCTGCCAGCTTCGCCGTGCAAAGCCTGGGCCGGAATCTCTGTTCCCTGTGTGCTGCTCACTGTGGGGCTGCCTGCGTGCGTGAGCATCCCGGCGATCCCCAAGCTGGCTTCTCGCCTCCGGCATCAGCCCAGGACGGGGTGGACAGTGAGATGTGACACCCCAAACACAGGGACAAAGCACATGCTGGTGTCCCCTCCTACGGCACAATACTCATTGCTGAGAGTGATGGTGAAAGCAACTGATATCCCTGAGCTGGAAAACTGATGGGGTTTTATCTAAAAGCAACCAAGCAGCTCGAAGGAGGGCATCCTCTGCGCTAGGAAACAGCCGATGCAGTTCGGCCCCTCTCCATCGCTGGAGGAGATGGGCTGTCCCCGGGGAGCCACTTCCACAGCAGCTCAAGCAAATATTGCCCTAATAGGGAGAGCACGTGTGCTAAATCTGGAGCCGTGTATCCTGGCCGCAGGCTAGGTATAATGTACCTTCCTAGTCCGGGTACACATGTCCTATCTTGTTATAAGCCACATTAAGGGAAAAAATTAATAAAGCTACTATACGGCAAAGAAAAAGCGGCAATGCTTGATGGGGATGTCTGCCCAGGCAGTGCAGCCTTGGGTGGAAGGGCTGGGCTGCACATCCCAGTGGGGATGCGGGATGGAATGAGGCACCAGAGCTGGGATGGAGGCAAGGGGGCTGCCGCGGCCCCTCGGACAACCGGCTCCTGCAGCCGAGCGGGGCTGGAGGCAGTGGGAGCCGCAGGTTGGGTCTTCCAGGTGCCCTGTCCCATGGCCACGCGTCCCGCTGGGTGCCCTGCTCAGCTGCAGTGTCAGATTTAGGAGCCATGCAGGGTGCAGTCTGCAGGTGCTGGTATTTGCTTTAACACACTACACTTGCCAGGCAGAGCCAAGGCATGCAATTTTCATTATATGATATCAACATTTAGCTCTAGCGTTGGCAATGTCAACCCTAATTATTTTCAAGAAGTCTTGATGGCTGCAGGGGTAAATCAATATAAATAACATGTTCATAAACTCTGAATCATGTTCCTAACAGCATTATGACTTTAATTTGAATCTCAGAAAGAAGGAGTTTGGGGCAGGTGTCCCCCCTCCCTTTTTCTTTCTTATTAATCTTCGCTGTCCGTTTGTCCTCATCCACCACATCCCACCAAGGAGGATGCTACGGCGGGAAAGAGAGAGGGCAGCTCGAAGCTGGGACGGCTCCATGCTTTTCAGCAGCAAAAAGGAGATGGCAACCTGCCAGCGCCATCCCAGGCAGGCACACGCATAGGGCCGACGGACAGCCACCGGCACGTGGCCGGATTCGGGGCCGTGATGCTCTTTTCCCTGGCTCTTGGGCAACCTCCTCCTCCCCGGGCTGCGGCGATGGGGCTGCCTCGCCTCCCCCGCCTGCGGTGCAGATGGCCCAGCATATGGGCAGCCTCCCCTCGCGCTCGCACCTTGTAAGCAGATTCTGTCAGGTTTAAAGAGGAAAAGCTTAATTAAGCTGTTGTGTGTGTACAATTATGTCCTTAATTATCTCCGCGTTTCACTTCTTTGTTGTTTTGTGTTTGCAAGAAGTTTGGTAACAGAGGCGAACGTTCCCTGAAGCAGGAGCTTTCCTTTCTCTCGTTTTCTTTTTCACTCTCCCTCCTACCTCATTTTAGGGATGTCTTTCTGGACTGAACTGAGCGGCAGAGCCTCCGTCCGGGCAAGACCCCACGAGCTCCGAGCCCTCCTTGCTGGAGAGCCAGAGCTGGGATTCATCATCCTCAGTGCCTGCTTCGGTACCCAAACCAGAAGCAGGTTTCCAGAAGTGCTGCGTATGCAAAGTGCAAATCGAGCCAGTAAAAAGCTGGCTTAGCCAATTTTTATTACTCCACGCGTTTGTGCTACAGCAACACCAACACTCCAGCCCAGCCCAGCGCAGGGCTGGCTGGAAAGCGCCAGTCCTCGCTCCAAACACCCTCGAGAACAAACAGGTCCTGCGAGAGCATCATTGGGGTGATGCTTAATTGCACCCACACCCAGGGACTTGCATCCAAGGGACAGCCCTGCCTAATTAATTCCTGCAATTACTCCTTTCCACCCCATTTCCCAGCCTGGGCTACCTCTCCATCCCGCAGCATGCAGCGAGCCAGGCACCCTCCCCAGGGACATCCCGGTGTCCCCTCGCTGCCTCCTCGCTCCCAGGCAGGGTTTAGAGCCGCCTGCAGACATCAGAGACAAGAGGCAGCAAAAGCAACTGGCTTAATTTGTGGCGGTGCTTTTATTTTATGCGAGGAGCACTAAACAGTCATAAACATCCCGAGTTAGATATTGGAGCTGCGGGTATTTTTATTGTTTGTAAGTCCTCAAAATTTTGCCATGTTTATGAAGCTTTTATTAAAAATAACCCCAAACTCTCGCTTCTCTAATTGAGTGTATTTCAAAAAACACATGCCTGCTTTTAATATGCTGGTATATTTATATCGCCATCAGTTAATTTTTATTTACCTTATAGTGAAACTCATCTTCATCCTTAATTCCCAAGCTCATATTTGCTTTGAAATCAGAACTGGACCTAACAATCAGTCGTATATTTAACATGCCATTAAATTCTCAGTTCTGCTTTCATAGCTTTCAAACCAGTCAGCTTAAAATACAGCAGCGATTCCCCTTTTCCTGGCTTACCTGAAAGCAGGTAGCTTTCCTGGCCAGGCAGCGAAAATGAATCTTCACGTGGCTGAAAGATGTCAAGCACTGGGAACGAGCCCAGAGAGAGCAAGAGAAATGATTGGGAGGGGGCTGCAAAGCAAGACCTGTGGGCAGGGGTGGCGAGCGCCGAGGCTGAGTGGTTCAAAGGAGATAGAGGGGAGACACGACCACAATTTTCAAAGATGCAAGGGCGCTGTGGGAGAGGAAAGGTATAATCTGTCCCCTGGGTGCACAGAAAGGAATAATGGGTGTCAGAGATCATAGACTCATAGAATCGTTTAGGTTGGAAAAGACCTTTGAGATCATCCAGTCCAACCATTAACCTCACACTACCAAGTCCACCACTAAACCAATTAAGGGGAGAGTAGCAACCCCACGCCTCCTGGCTTGGTGGCTGGATCATTTATAATGAAAGTAAAAACTAGGAATAATTAAGATTGGAAAGGACCTCTAAGATCATCCTTCCAACCATCAACCCAACACCACCATGCGATGCCAAGATTTACGCCGGGCTGGAGGAGAAGCTCTGCAGAGAGTTTAGCAGTGGAGAGGGAGGCAGACGGGGAAGTCTGGGGTCTTTGGGAAGCGGCAGCACAAGTGAGCCCGAGTGTTGAGCAAAGCTCAACCTCATCACATCCCTCCGACCCCCGTGCTCTGTGCCAGCCCCGAGAAGGGGCTGCGTCCAAGTCTGGAGCTGCAAATGGGATCGTGGTGTTGGCCATCCCTGCCACCGAGCTGGGGGGAAGCAGAAGAAACTGGTTTTCCCTATTGCCAAGCATCCACGAAAATCTGCCCACTCGGAGGGGCAGGAGGGAACCCACCCCCATCTCTGGAGCATGGTGGGACATCGGCCCGTCCCCCCGTCCGCCTGCCTGCTGCTGTGCTGAACCTGACGTCCCCAAATGGTGCTCGGGGCAGCTCCACTCCCCCCGGCCCCGCTCCGCTCCCCGTCCCTGCCACTGCAGCGAGGAACCACAGCGGTGGAGGCCCAGATCCTGCAAGCGCTGATGAGCGGGGCCTGGGGACCTGGGTGAGCGGTGCCTTGATGTTGGCAAAGAGATTAGGAGACAAGCGGATCACAGCCTGTAATTAAACGCCCAGGGAGGAGGTCTGTGATGCTGGAGAAGCCTTTCATCCAGCAGTCAAAGCGCAACTTCCCGAGGGATGCGGGGAAGGCACCAGCGCTTGGAGGCTTTCACTGATGTCTCACCCCAACCGGGCTCCGGTTATGGGGTGCAGCGGGGAGAGGCTCTGTGCAAGGGTCCGGCAGCATCGGCATTGGGATCAAGACAGCCAAGTATCCGCTGCTTCTACCCAGCCCTCATCCTGAAAGGAGGTTGTAGTGAGGTGGGTGTTGGTCCCTTCTCCCAAGTAGTTGGTGATAGGACGAGAGGAAATGGGCTTGAGCTGCGCCAGGGGAGGTTTAGGTTGGAAATTAGGAAAAATTTCTTCATGGAAAGGGTGGTCAAGCATTGGAACAGGCTGCCCAGAGAGGTGGTGGAGGCACCATCCCTGGAAGCGTTCAAAAAATGGGTAGATCTGGCACTTTGGGACATGGTTTAGTCTAGTCCACCCTTGATTGGTTTAGTGTGGACTTGGTAGTGTAGGTTAATGGTTGGACTGGATGATCTTAAAGGTCATCCAACATAAACGATTCTATGATTCTATGGTCATCACCATGCAAGGGTGGCTCGGGGTGCAGGAGATGCTCACAGCTGGAGCACAGGGTGGAGAAATGCATCTTGGAGAAATGCATCTGCACCCCAAAACCACGTCCCCAAGGATGCCGAGGAGTTGAATTCAGAGAAACCAGGGCTTGCGTGACCCTGCCGTCTCGTCTTTGCTCCAACACTTGCTGCCGACCTTCCCAGGCATTGTTGCGCTCTTCGGCTGAGCACGCTGCAGAAATTAAACCAGGCAGCGCTGACAGCGAAAGTCCTTCCCAGCGTAACAATCTCGGGTACTATTAATAACACTTGTAAGGATTTGTTCTTGAATAGATATGATTTTTATCTTGACGGTGTCTCTCTAAATCATTTTTATCCCCATGAAGTTTGCAAGAAGTGTATTTTCTGCACACCATTTGTCTTGCCAAATATCCACCACCCCTGTTTATTACTCACTCCCTCTTTAGCTGTTACCGATGGGACTGGTCCCCACCCTCCACTTCGGCACTGGTTCCCAGCTCATGATGCTTCTCTTCCCTCCCTCCCTCCGCCCCACAATTCCCCTTTGACACGTGTTTTATTGGTGGCAGCAAAATGAAATCAAGTGCTGAAATCTCTGTGGCTGAGAAGCCATCGGGAGGTAGGAAGGGGTGTGCGCTCAGCTGCCAAACATCCTTAGTGTCTTTGCTCCTCTCATTTCTTCAGTTAAAAGTCAAGCTAATAAAAACACAGAAAATTCTCCCTTTTTCTCTGCAGAAAAGCGGCCACAGCCCCTTTGCTGCTGGAAGGAGCTCTTACCAAAATGAGCTGGTGCATCGCAACATCCTCTCCCCGCCACCTCCCTCAGCCGCTCCGCATCTTCAACATCGATTTTAGAGGCTCCGGCCCCCGGGAAGGGACCCCCGGAGTTATGACAAGCTGCGGGGATGGGTGGGTTCAGGCAACTTCTTAATAACTTCTGTGCAAAGGCAGCCTTGTGGCTCTTAAATCAGCCCCAAGGGCTGCATCCCACGGGAATACAGCCCTGAGAGCAGAGAAGGGTTTTGCAGGGGTACTCACCGGGGCTCCTCCAGCAGCCGCTGTTTGGAAACATCTTGCTCTTTGCAGCTGGAGCCAGCGGGGCCAGGAGCGCAGCACAGCCGTCAATGAATCGATCGGCACATCAGCACACGTGGAAATGAAGCGGTGAAGTGGAAACGCGGCGGAGACAGGGAGCAGCGGTGCCGTCTCCACGTGGGCGGCTGCAGGGTACGGGAGGGCGGCACGGGGGCATCATCCAGCCCCTTTGCACAGCTGGAGGGGAGCAGAGCCCAGCCACGACTCCTCGGGGATGGGCTCCCAGCTAGCAGGAGGTGGGGAACACAGCCGATATCATTTGGGACAGCCTGGATGGGCCAATGCAGCCTTAAATGCAGGGCTGAAAGGACATTTTGGCTCCACCACCTCCTTGCAGGGGCATGAACTGCCCCAAATCCACCCTCCCTGCCTGACCAATCCCTCTTCGCTTGCAGCTCCTCAATCTTTCCCCCACGGCACGGATACTTCGGTAACTGCCGGGACGAGCACCTCAAGCTGGCACGCCTCATCGGTTCCTCGTGCTCGGTGGGCTGCAGTCGTCAGGGAAGGACTGTGAAGATGGCGAGATGTGAATGCCACAGCAGCATCCCTGGCTGTCCCCAACAGCGTCCTCGGTGCGAACAGATGGGCAAAGGCACGCGAAAACCTTGGGGCAGGGAAGGCAGAGCAGGGCAGCAGGAGGGGCGGCAGTGGGGGGGCATTCCTGCTGTCACATCCATCGCTTTCTTGGAAATAAGGACTTTTTAAGAGGAGAACTGCAGAGAAAGGAGCAGATTCTCTGATACAACTTAGAAAACACCAATTCTGTTTTCAGATGGCCCACGCTACTCCCTCGGTGGGGCTGAACTCCCCTGGGTGCTCAGGCTGGCACAGGGAGCCCAAAGGCACCTGTCGGAGCAGGGCTCAGGATGTGGGAGATGCAGGCACAGCACTGGGACCCTCACGGTTTCAAATGCCTAAGAGAAGAGCATCCCCGTTGGGGACCATGGCCTGGAGGGTGCAACACAGCCCCTTTTTCTGCCCACCAGCCCTGGGCACGCCACGCTGGCTGGCATCGCGTGCCGAGATGGAGGAGACAGCAGAGCAGAAGGTGGAGCAGCCCCGGGTGAAAGCAATGGGTTGCAGCACATAATTTAATTGGAGCGAGGAGGGAGGAGGGAGGAAGGAGCACCGCACCAAACAAAAAGTAGATGAGAGCCAGGAGTAATAAAATATTCCAAAACTAGATTAAGAAACTACAAGTGGGGAAGGCAGAGTGCTGGCTGGGCACGCGGTCCCGCTGCAGCTGGGACCGGAGCACACACCTCCCCGCGGTATTGTGTGTTTTTATCGGATGAGGCAGCTTGCCATCCTGCTGTGAAAATGAATCTGCTTTTGGTGTATGATTAAAGCCAAGCACTCCCGCTCCCCTTGTTTCTGAAGGCTTCGGAGGCCTTTTTATAGGAACACCTGTTACCAGGACCTGGCTAATGACTCATTTGGGGAATACTTGAGGCTCTTCTATGCTTAATAGGTTTTGCACAAGCAGAGGAGGGGGATCCAGGAGAGACCAGGGCACCTGGAAGCAGCGGGATTTGTCGGTCCCCACAAGGATTTGCTGCTTGAAGCGATTGCCTTTGCTCCCAGCCCCACTCTGCCCTGCAGGGACAGGGACCACGTCACGCAGCGGGGCTTTAGCTGGAGCACTGGGAACGTTCCTGGCCACCGGCAGCGGAGGAGCTGGCTGCGTTGCTGATGGACCTGGGAAAGGCTGGAAATTTCCAGGTGCCAACGAAGCCCAGCCTCGCAGCCAGCCCAAGCGGGTGGATCGCCTGGCTGGCAGCTGACAGCTCCTGACCTTTGCAGTGCTCAGCTGGAGCAATAAAAATGAGATTCGTTATCTCCTTCCTAACACAAATTTTTGGTGAAAGAAAGGAGTCCCCCGAGTGTTTGCACTGCCAGGCACAAGCGACCTGCCATTCCCTACGCCGGCGCAGTGAGAGTTTTGGGCGATGCAGTTGCAGGGTGCAGGCTCCATCTCATCCCACTTGTCCTGCCGAAAACCCATCTGCAGGGATGCCCACCCGCTAGCAGGAGGCATTGCTGCACGGCCAGCCTGTGAGTGCCATGCAGCGGGGCTGTGCCGGGGTAGACGGCACCATGGGGATAGGTCCAGTGTCCATCGCTGTGCAGACGGCATCAGTACTGGCGGACTCGGCACGGCTTTGGAGGATGGTGCCCACCAGAAAGAGCCGCCCGCAGCCAGGAAGCCTGCAGAGCCCGTGCCCCAGCCATGCAAGGAGCTGCATGCCACATGCATGGATGTGCTGCAGCCACATCGTTTAGGAAGGACAAGAAAGCGCTCCGGAGATGGAAGAGAGCGAGCGGAGGGAAACCACCTCCCTGGAAAATGCAGCCTGGAGGCATGGAAGGCCAAGCAGGGGCTCTGGAGCCGGTGGAGGAGTGGACACTTCTGCACATGAAACAGGAATGGCTCCTTTTGTAGGAAGTTTTTCCTTCCCAAGGTGTGGGCAGAAGGCACCTCCCCGCTGTCAGCAGCGCTGCTGGTTCCTGGCAGTGGGTAATTAAAGCCTTTTATTCAGTGCCTGGAGGCACGGAGGAATCAAGGGCTCTTATCAAAGAAGAAACCCAGCGGGCTGGCTTTGTGCAGAGGGGAGGGAAGAGATGCCAAGGCTGCCTGTGCCGGTTTAAAAAAAGTTTTGGCTTCATTCTGCTCTCCTAACTCTTTAAATCCACCTTGTGAACAACTAATCCACATTTATACATCGCTCCACAGCTGGGTAGAGGCCAACTCCTCCTGCTGCCGTCGGGGCCAGCACGAGGGGTCAGCCCCAGCGCGTGGCTGAGCAGCTCCATCCCCCTGGCCATGGTCCTCGCTGTCCTCTCCCCCTGGATCAGGGTCTGGGTTCAAAGGCCGCATGGGTCTGCGTGATAAAGGGAGTTTCTCCCACTCACCCCAAACATGCACCCTGCATGGGATGGAGAGCTAGGGGTTCCAACGATCAGCTCTGCTGTGGCACCTGGAGACACTCAGACACCATCTGCACCATGCAAAGGACAACAGCCGCCACTCAGGATGGGCAGGAGGATCTGCGTTTGGGGATGGGAGGGACAAAGAGTCCCCCAAAAGCATTGGCAGAAGTCCTGGCTGCAGCCCTGTAACACGGACGCAGACGCACACACATGTGTGTGCAATGCTGAGGCCACACACAACTCAGTGCATTGCGTGGGCAGACGCCTGCGCTGCTGCGGCACCCAGGCACAGCACCCCAAGAGCGGTGTCCCCAGCCCAGGTCTGGGGGACCCGCGCCTTCCCCGCAGGGTGACCGTGCCAGGTCAGGGCTCAGCAGCCCTCGTCTTTTGGGGAGCAGGAGGAGCACAGAGGGGACGGGAACAGAGCTCCAAGGTGGAGCGAATTTTGCAGCTCTCAGATATAAGGAAGAATCATAATATCATTTATCATCTTTAAAGATACGCAGAGTTGGCGAGAGAATGAATTCTTCTTCATAACCCAGTTCCCAGGATATTTTTACCGTGCATCATAAATTATAATACCTTTTTATTTTTGCTTTATGGCCTGTCCCTCGCCAATTCTGGTGATCTACATCCTCATTCCACCCCCCCAGCACTTTAGGAAGAATCCCTGCCTGCCTCTCTCCTCCTCCCAGCAGCTCCCCAGTCTCTCCCCTTCCACCATCTCTTTTTCCCCTTTTCCACCCATGCTCTACACTGAGACGGGGCTGGAGAGCCGTGAGCATCACCAGCACAGCGAGGACTGATCAGTTGGCACCTCTGGGCTGCTGCAGAGCCTCGGGCAAGCGTAGCCCGCGGCCACAGCTCCAACCTGCCACTCTCGCGGCAGCACAAGCCCCCACGCAGCAGGATGAGACCACTGCCAGCTCCACGCCAGCCTGGCAGCTCTCTCGGGACCTCCCTGGGTTGCTGAAACAGCCTCAAACATCCCCTGCCCCAACACACCTTGTTTTACAGCACAGCTCCAGATGTTTTCAAGACTGGGATGGCTCTGAGCTTGCTTAGTTTGGCCCTGCTTCGATGCATCCTTCCCGCTGTTGTGCCTGGTTTTCGAGTCCTGTTTGGTTTTCTGCGCCAGTAACAGCTCAGGAGAGGCAGCAGTGTTGGCCAGGGTGGGGATTTCAGCTCCGTTTGCATCTGAAATTTGAAAGGGAGCACAAGCAACGCAGGTAAATTAATGTAAAACTGAGCAGCTCCTGCCTGAGCCAGCTCAAGTGATCCCAAACCCTCGGTATGAACCGCAGAGGAGAGCAGCCCACCCAGGACAGCTTTTTGCACCACCACCGATGGCTGCTTATTGCTACAGCAGTGCCCAGGAGCCCACGGAGATCCCGCTCCCTGGCTCAGCGTCGCTGTGTCCATGGTGCAGCGATCTCGGCAGCCATCACTCGCTGCCAGCCTCACCGGCGTCCTCCTGTCCCCACGGCCGGATGGGACCAGGCCAGCTGAAAGGGGCTCAAGGGTATTTCCCCCAGCTTCTTTCTTTGCAAACCCCTCTCCCGTTAAAGAGCGAGCTGTTTGCAAACCACGCTGGGTGTGTAACCCCCCCGCAAGATGGCAAAGCAAAAAGACTTTTTTCGTGGCTTCAGCAGCCCTCCAGCAATTACAGCCCGACACCGCACCCGCGGTGGAAGATCAGTCATAAAGCAGAAGACAGAAGGAGGAGAGGTGAGTGTTTATCCCTGAGAAATATGGAGATTTGCTGCGATGAGGCTGGCTAAGAACATTACATTTGGCATGCTAAGCCGGAGAGTTTCAGCAGGTTTATTCAGGGCTCAGGCGTTAGGCTCCCTATCAGGAGAGAGGCTTTAAGCGTGTCGGGGATTTACAGGCAACAAGAGAAGAAAACAGCTGGCTCCTGGGAAACAGCCCGGCAAGGCTGACATCTCAGACAGGACTGTATTTTCCTTGCGCTATAAGATGTTTAGGGGCAGTGACTACCATTCCAAGGTCAATACGGGATTTCTAGGACTAATGCAAAAAAACCTCAGCCACAGTCATTCACATTTTCCACCTTTTTTCATACAAATTTGTAGCCTGACCTAAGTGCCTGACAATGGGAATTCTCCCTTGCACAGACCTACATGGATGCACCCTCCGTGCCCTTAAAATCAGCACGTGGGATGGGCAGCGAGGAATAAGAACCGCTAAACGTGCAGCTATGGGCGGCTGGCAGCAAGTCAGCGGCAGGATCGGAGCCGCGCTTGGCTCCTGTCCTTCCCCACCGCATCTGGGGCTTCGCAGAGAAAAATTAGAGTACGGGAGCAGGTTAACAGCCAGGAAAATCATTGCTAACAACACGAACAGGGCCTTGTTCCTTCCCTCTTTATTGGAGACTGAGTGATTACTTGTAGGTAGTTAAAAGGCAGGAGCTGTGTGTTATTGCAGAGGATGCTCAGGAGTAACGGGCGGCTAATTAACAAGCAGCTCTTGCTTGCTGCCGGGGGAACGTTCCCAGGGGCCATGCTGCAAGCCAGAGAGCGACGCTGGCAGAGCAGGTTTGAGCGAGCGTGTCAAGGCAGTGCAGCACGGGGGGATGGAGGAGCCTGGGAATGAACCTGTTGCACTGCGAGTGATGCTCCCGGCCGAGGTTTTGCACGGGGCACAGGGGGCTGAGATGCCTGGGGCAGGGAAAGGGACAAGGGGTGGGCTGCAAAATGACTCAGGCCAAATTCCCACTTCAACCCTGGGAGAGGGAGGACATAAGAGGCTCGTTGGCATCTGCCGGTGGGTTTTGGTGGAGCAAATGGGTCATCCCAGCCTCGCTCAGCCCTGGTGCATCGGCATCAGCAAGCGCAGGCCTCAGGGGCTGCCTCTGAACACAGCTGGTTCTGGGGGGTCCCAATTCATGATGGGGCTGTAGAGGTGGGGGGCCGGAAGAAATAGCTCCGTGCATACCCTAGGACATGTCTAAGCAGATGGAGACAGGATAAGGCCTGCGGTGCCTGAGGACGTCGGGACACACAGGCTGCAGGGCTGCCGTGAGCAGCCGTCCCTGCGAGACAAGCACTTTGGGAGAGGGACGGGTGGGAACAGGGCAGCAGTGACAAATGAGTTTAATTCCTGGGCAGACACCGATGGGAGGGGGTGATTAATGGGAGGAGCACCTCAGGAGCGCAAAGGGCTGTTTTGGCAGAGGATGGAGCAGCAGGGACTGGAGAACGGAGCAGCAGGCACGGATGCCTGGAGGCGTCAGGCTGGGAATTGAGTTAGAGACCGGCCTCGCACCCAGGGGACAGGAGATGACAGCCATGCACAAAGCCCATCTCCCTCCAGCCCATGCTGTCCCCCTGACCATCTCCCAGAGGTTCACGGGCAGGATAAGACCCTTCAGTCATTTCTCCTGTCCTCTTCTCTCCCTCTTACCCCATCAAACACACACATTGCAACGCCTGGGGTGGGTGCACGCTCGCTCCAGGACCCTGTTGCTCTCAGGGGGAGATGCCAGCCAGGGAACAAGCCACCCCCAGCGACGGGATGGCCTGCTCCCGCGGGAGGCTGCTGGCTGGCCCTATGGCTGAAGCTGAGCAGCTAGAAGAACAGCAGAAAATACGGGAGGCAAAATATTTCATGTGGGTAGCTGCACAGAGGGCCATAAAGAGCCTGATTAACTCTGCAATCATCCGCCGCTATTTCACAGTAACAATAAACCGCCCCAGCTGCTGCTAGTTTTGGGTGGCCTCACAGTGCAGCGATGACCAGGTTTGAACAAGAAGGTGCCACGTGTGCAATGAGGAAATCTCTGTGCAAGCACCACTGCATCGCCAAGAGGAAGTTTGGGGAAGTCCTGTCCCCAAAACCCATGGCAGAGCACTCAGGATGTCCTTGGATGTCCTCTCTGCATGGGGCAACATATCCTCTAGCCTGGAGAGGGAAAGGGCGATGCGTTTTGAACAAAGTTTTTAGAGCAGAAAACTTGGTTCTTGCTAATTCAGCTAAAAGCCAACGGCAGCTGGAGCCCACAGGAGCAGGGACCGTGGGCAGCAATAGCGACTTACACCAAGATTGGACTTGACCCCATGGGAGGCATCCAGGAGATGCTGTCTGGGATGTGGCTCTGCGACCGCAGCACAGCCATGGGACAGCAGCAAAACCATCAGACTAACCAACCGTCAGACTGAGCAATTCGTTACCACAGCAATTCAGACCCATAACACCGACAGCCAGCTCTGCCCCAGCGACCTGCAGCACATCCCAGCCCCTTGGCACCCGCCTGCTCCCCATCTGCAGAGGGAGAATTGAAACTTGGTCCTGGAGATCGGCGCAGGACAGGCTGCGCCACGGCGCCCGTCACCTTCCCTCCTCGCCCAGGCTGATGGTCTGGCATTCGCCTGCCTCTGGCCCCATCCAGCTGTGCCTCTGCCTGCAAGACTGGTGCAGAACCAGCTAAACCGGGAGCTGGACGGCCTCTCCTGATGCATCCATGCAGAATGATTTGTACTTCCCAGAGACAGAGTGATGCCATCAGTGCTGGCTCAGCTGGAGGACTACGAGCAGCCGGGTTGGGTACCAGTGGGTCCATCCCTCATCCCCATTCCCCATCTGGAGCTGCTGGTGCCCCCCACTCCCCCAGCGTGTTACTCACTCTCAGCCTTGGTCCGACTCCAGCTGGCTCCTCCAGCTGATTGGGGAGACGGCCCTGGGCTGACAGCTCACCGTGAGTGCCAGGAGCGGCCCCCGGTGCATTGGGCACAGCAGCTGTTAGCACTGATTAAAAAAGGAGAAACCCAACAATTATCAGCCTGTGACAGCCAGATCTGCTGCCCGCAGCCAGGGCTGCCGGAGGCAAGGGGGGGTCAGCCAGTCCGGGCAGGGGGGCTGGGTACCCGCTTGCTCCCTGGGATCCTGCAGTGGGACAGGGATATGCCAGAAAACAAATGTGTGCAACTTTCACACCAGCTGCGTCTGTGCCCACAGTGTGCACGTGCAACAAGCTCCGTAATGTAGCATCTGCGTGTGGCTGTACATGCATATAAACCTGCAGGCCGTATAGCATATAAATCTCCAGGGACACAGCATCGCGTAGGCTGCGGCCGCACGGGGCTGCACCCAAGGATCAGGTTGTGCCACGCCTGGCATGGGCCAGCTGTGCCAGCGCAGGGCGTGAGCACACGGGCGGGCTGGTGCATGCTAAGCACACGCGTGCCACCCTGCGTGCACCTGACCGCACAGCTTCGCCGCCTACGCAACCGTATCTGTGTCAATTGGGACACGGCTGGATGCACGTGTTGCAGCCGCGCGCACGGCGAGCCCCCGGGAAAGCACGCAGACAGGGCTGCAGCCACAGCCGTGCCTCCGGCTCGTGGTTCTTGGCAGCCCTGTGTCTCTGCGGAGTTTCTGAGCAGCCTTCTCTCCCACCGTGCCTGGCCTCCTCGTTAATATCTACCGGTTGAATTATTTATTACAAACAGATGTTAGAGTTTAAAGAGTGTTAAGAGGATATCCTTGGCTAATCAATTTATTTTTAACTAGTTTATGTATTTATTACAGACAGAATTTGGACTTCAGCTGCCATTTAAAATTATCCCTCATTCATCACAGAGCTGCACGTGCTGCTTGGATGCTCGTGCTGTGTCCTTAGGGACCACGAGTGAGCCACAAATCTAGCATTTGCTGGCCAGGCAGTAGGCTTGCTTATTCCCTCTTGTTTCCAAACGTTACGTAAAATTCAGACGCCGAACTGAAATGCGCTGCAAACTTGCTGGCGATGAGCTTTGCCTTTGTGGGCAGCAGAGAGCTGCAGCCGGGCCGGGCGCGCGGGGGTCTTCTGGCGAAGGCAAAGGAGAGAGGAGGGAGATGTTGGCAAGAGGTAGAAGGACTCCAGGCCACAGAGGAAGGAGAGGGAGATGGACTTGGAACGTCTCCATCTCCCTGCCCTTGCAGCCCTCCCCAGAGCCGTTCAGGCAAGCCCTCATGTACCACGGAGCACTCCAGGATGTTCCCGATTCACGCCACTGAGAATCTGACCCTGAAAATGCCCCGAAGGTAATTCTGGGATGAGACCAAGCAAAAGCCAAGACAAATTAAGTGGGTGTAGCTTGCGCACCACAGTTGCCATATGCAAACCTGGTCACCACGAACCCTGCGTGGTCTCCAACCCCTTGAAAATATTAAAAGCAGCTGGGAAGCAGGAGCAGGGATAAGGGAGCATTTTCCAGGCTCCAGCCAAGGCCAAGGGCTCCCAGTCCCACGCTGGGCTGTTACAGCCTATTCTACAACCTCAGCCCATGCTGGGACGTTGTTGGGAGATGCCAGCTGCAAAGCACATGGGCACGAAGGCGGCTTGTGTGAAAACACAGCCCCCATCCCGCCGGACATCACCACCTTCACCAAACGGCACGCAGCCAGCGACAGATGCTTTGCTGCTTGCTGCCGCAGCCGTCACAAATCCCCCGGGTGAATCCAAGGCTTTTCTGTGCCAGTTCATCACCTTCTGGGAAGCACCAAAGTCTTAAAGAACCTGTCAGCTGTGAGGGACTGGAACTGCATTTCAGCTTTCAGCTTGTCACCATTTCCAAGAGATATTGGGGAACAAACAAGAAGAGGAGATGCTGTAGGAGGAGCAAGATAAATGGTGCCAGGAAGGAGGAGGGGGAAGGAGAAAGATTGGAGGGAAAAAAAAAAAAGAGGAGGGGGTGAAGCTGCGCATTGAGCACAGCAATTAAAGCCACCCTGAGCTCACCCAATTAAACTGACTGGAGAGAGGAGGAATCCCAAAGGATAATTTCCTGGCAAATTGCTCATTTGTCTCTCTCAGTCTACAATGCTGGAACGCTTTTGTGTCAGTCAAGCCGTGGAGCTGAGCCCTGGGGAGAGGAGAGAGAGATGTTGGTAATTTAGCGGGCAAAAGGCATCTCTTCCTAGAAACCTTCTCAAAAGTACCATAAATCCGAGTAAACCTTAGCCGTAGCTACTACAAAGCAGCGAGAAGAGACAGAAGCAGGAGGGCTGGGGATGGATGGAGCACCCTACCTCTCCGCGGTCTGCTGGGTGGGCTTTCTGCCTTGTTGCTCCCATCACGGATGCTCCTCATCCATGCTGGTGCTCCCGGGTGGCATTGCCCCTCCGGCTCGGGTCTGGCTCCCCCCATCTCAGCAAGAGCCTGTTTCGCTACAGCCCATGCAGAGACTCCGTTCCTGTCTATGAAAGAGCAAACATGCTTTTGTGTACGGGCAGGATAGAGGGGAGCCAGGGGATCACTGCAGAAGGAAAAATGCCGGGCAAATCAACAGATAGCAGCCTGTCACAGCATAGTGAATGCCGGGCCCATCTTGCTCCTCTCCTGGGCTCATCCGTAATTCACAGCAACCTCGAGAGGGCACGGTGGGGGAGCACAGCCACCACAGCCACAGCCCCGCGGTGCCCGCGGCTGGGCTGCTCCAGCCCGCAGAAACACCAGGACCACACTGGGGATGGGGAGCGAGGCGGGCAGCTGGCTGGGAAGGGCCACGGGGTTTGGGGAAGTTTCTGCTGAGCTGCAGTGACAGCCACGTGCCCAGCTCTGGGATATCTCTGCAAGACAGCGGGGTTGCAGGGGAGACACCGGAGCGGCCAGCCTTGTTCGGACGGTAGTCCTGCCCCACAGTGCAGTCCCTAAAAATGCCCGGTGCTTTCACCTTTTGCAAGGATCTAAACATCAAAAAGCCCCACCTGGTGAGCAAGGGTTGGATGAGCTCCTGCTCCTGTATTTGCTGTCTGAGGCAGAAGCCATCCCCTTCCAGGGAGCAGCAGAAAGGTGTCCCAAGGGCCAAACAAAGAGCCCGTGCTGCCGGCCATCCCTCTGCACAGAGCTCCTCGGACATCTTCATTCCTCGCACACGGCCCCGGCCGTTCCTCTGTGCTGTCAATAAAGCTGGAGGCAAACAAGGATCTGGAGATTTACTGCTGTTCAGCGCGAAGGGCCATGCTGGGTGCTTAAACCTTGGAGTTATGGGAATCAGCGGAGGGCTGTAATACCTGGCTAGACACAGATGAGCAGCTGCCGTGGTGAATAGTTCTGGCTCGGAAAATACCCAGGGAGTTGGAGGAGATGCAGAACCCCAGAGTGTCCAGAGACAAAGCCCAAACCACAGACCAAAGGGAGGAGACAGAGCTTGGAAAAGCAGCTTCAGCTCCGAGAAAACCGAAAACCACCCACAAACCAAGCAAAACCTGCAAAGCCTCCGAGGTGCTTTATTGCAGGGGTGCTTGAGGAGCAGCTCAACAGTTTTAGCTCTTGGACACCCACGGGACGGGTGGGAGCTGGGTTAGACCCTGAGCCTCGCACAGCACATCCAGCAACGGCAGGAGCCCCGTGCCGGCACCAGCCCCCTCCCCAGCCCTCCGTCCCCGCTGCCCGCAGCGGGCAGACGCCGGCAATCAGCGGGCTCCAGCCGCTTTGCCAGCACCGAGTCTCAGGCAGTCAATCAAAGCATCAGCTTGAAAGTGTTAAAGGCCTGTGTCTGTCTTTATTATAATCACAGCACTACACCTTGTCGCCGCGTGTGCCCTAATGCTGCAATATTTTGCGCATGATTTCACCAGCTGCTGCTGGAGGCATTACGGAGCTGATGCTCCTTCGCTGCTCTGGGTGTTTGCTTGCTTGTTTGCAGTTAAGCCTCTTTATATACTGACTTTTCTTTATTTATTCTCCTTTTGCTTTACAGAACAGTTGCCCCCTGCATGGCTGGTAGCGCCTTTCCTGACATTCAGCCAAAAAGTGCACAAAACATCAAAAAAGCAAGGCTTGGACCCAGGGTGGGAGAGGCTCAGCACTGTGCTGCTGCGGGCTCGAGTTAACGTACATGGACTTAACATGAGGATTCAGCCTTGTTGTTGGCATTCGCTGTAATCCCTGGCCCAGCGTGGTGTGCAGCAGCTGGTCCCATCCCTGCCTTGCTCACGCTACCCCAGCGGGGAGAGCGCAGGGGCGTCTCCATCCCCTCAGCTCCTCTGCTCTCCAAAAAGTGCACAGGGTACGGCCTGGAGCCCTTCCCGTCCTGCTCCCTGGTCATGGGGGAGGAAAAATCCCTATTCGATAGGCAGCCCAGGCTGGGTGTCCACAAAGAGCTCAGGAAATAATAATAAATGTGGGGATGAACCATGGAAACTCGATTAAATTAGGATAGCTCCTACCTGAGAGCTGCACAAACACAAGGCTTTTCTGCCTGACCCTAACGCAGAAAACGGCAGGGACAGTCTGCTTAGAGCAGGGCACCCGTTGGCCACAGCTACGATGGTCCTATGGATTATCCAAGGATGCTCATCCCAGGATGTGCACCCACAGCCTGAGGCCGCAATATAAAAAAAACCCAAAACCCAAAAAACCAAAAACCAACTCACCTTTTTTTACTTTCCCTAAATGCCACCACTGTCCCCTGATGGGCTGTTCCTCAAAACTGCCCCCACTCCGGCCATCAGGTGCAAAACTGAATCTTGCAGGAGATTAATGACCTTAGAAAAATGTAATTACACAACAGGGCTCTGCTCTTAATAACCGCGTATTTTACTTGTCAATGTGCCTTAATTGAAAATGAGTAGGCGATACGAGTTGCACTGGAGTTGGCTCGCAAGCCTTTAACGCTATATTAATTGTAGTAATTAGCAGTCACTTTATGTTGGAGTCATCTATAAATAGGGGGTCCATTAGTTTAGCAGAGAGAGTGATTTAAAATGCAAATAAAATCCCAACTATACATATATATCACTTCTTCCCCCCTGCCCCCCAAATTTACAGTCACGAAAGGGCTGCAATGCTGCTCCGGATGAGCTTTGGCGAGTTTGCCCTTAGGAAGGGAAGCGGTTTGGTTGTTCGCCATCGCAGGAGCAGCTGGGATGATCTCAGCACCCCAAGAAGACCCCGGCAGAGGGGTTTTTCCCCCAGCAGTGACTTTGCTTGGTGCTCCCACAGCTGTGGGCCTTTGCCAGGCTGCTGGGTGATGGGGCAGCATCTAAACCAGCACCCCGGCACTCACCGACCCACGCCTTGGGCTGCCTGAGGTGGTTGGAAGGGCGCTGGATAAATCCCAAGAGCTGCGTGGCGGATAAGCAGACCACAAAGTGAAGTGCTCAGCGTCTCTGTCCTGGAGTGGTGGGAATGCTGCAGGGACCACCCTTTGGGGAGAAAAAACACCCAACATCGGTAAAGACAGAGGAAAAGGGAATGCAAGCACCGGCCAGAGCAAGCCGTCGCTCCAGCGATGGTGGACCCATGGCACCCAGGCACGCTCTGGTGCTCACAGCCTGTTAATGACGTGCTCCACTTATTTGATTATTACCAAAGGAAGAACAAGTAAGAGAGAAAGAAGGAATATTCTTTTATTAACACAGAATCACATTAAATTACAGCCTGTACTACCAGGGACAAAGTAATGCGCTAAAATAAAATACTGGCTCCAAAAATCCAAAAAGCAGAGCTATTAAAAATTAAAAAACAAACACAAAAAATCTTTTTCACTGCTGACCAGTTCTTGGTTTAAAAGAGATCATCTGTTCCCCCCCGCTGGCACAGCTCCTGCCTGCTGCTGGGGTGCGGATCTATTCCTGCACAGCTATTCTTGAGCAGGGAAGAAACAACGATCTTGGGAAAGAAAAAAAGGAAACCAAAAAAAGGAGAAAGAAAAAGGGAAAAAAAAAAAAAAAAAAAAAAGGAAAAGATGAGAGGTCTCCATCTACCACAGAAGCAGCTCCCATTCAGGTGCTGTAAAAAGCCCCAGCACATTCTAATTGAAGGTACATTTTTATTACTCTTCACAGAAGATTTCACCCATTCAATAATTTATCTTCCTCAAAAGTGACTGTATTGCACAGATAGAGAAGGGAAAGGAGCTGCCAGCTCCGTGTCCCCTCTGCCGCTCCCCATGGGCACCGCAGGCTGGGAGAGGAGATGGGTTGGGACCCCCGAGCCCCCCGCTCCGCTCACCCTCCCTGCACCCCGACCTGAAACCTGGGAGAGGGGCTGCGCTCCTGCTGCCCCCACCAGCTCTTTTTTTGCTCCCAAGTCATGGGACTGAACAAATACGGACCGAACAAATCCCTCCAGCTCTCCTCCCATGGTCCCCGCCATGGCCCCCCCTTGTCCCTTCCTCCTGCCCCTTCCTTCCCAAGCCATAAGCAGCTCCAACCATGTTTCCCCAGGGAGGAGGAGGAGAGCGAACCCTAGGGCACCCTCACCCCTCTGCACAGCACAGCTCTCCGACCAGCGCAGCCTGTCTGGGAGAGGAAATCCCGCAGCGTGCAAAGGGGAAGAGGAATAACGCTTCTCCATCCACATAATGAAAGGCTTCTCAGGATGTAACAGACAGCAAAAGCCCCTCGGTCCCAGCCTTTGCAATGAGCTCCTGCTAATTATGGCTTTAGCTCCGAGCGCATTCCCTCCTGCCAGCACGGGGGAAGGAGCTGCGAGCGGCAGGGCCATGCCGTTAAGGAAAGGCTATCTGCTGCGGCAACTCAGTGGTGATGCCAGGTCAGGACATGGTCCCCCCTTCCCGCAGGAGCAGATGCTCAAAGCCACGTTGTCGCATGGAGCAGCAGCAGCACGAGGAGATGGCTGAGTCTGGCGGGGCAGGAGGAGACTGCTCGGCTTCGGGTCGGCGAGGGGAAAGCACCCTTCTCCATATGCCCAAACCACGTAGATCTTGGGGCCCCCATGTCCACTCAACCAGGAGGAGCAGAGGACAAACACAAGAGTGAAGGGAAGGTGGAAGAGCTCACACGGACGTTTTTGAGCCCATATTCTCCAAGCGCAGTAGATCAAGAGTCCTTCACCCCAGCAAATTCCCACTCTGCTGCTTGACAGAGATGCAGTGGTTTTGGCCATTGCTTAGCAAAAGCTGAGTGAGCAGAAACCAGAGCAGGGGACTGGGCTCCAGTTCTGTGTCCAGCAGTACAATCAAGGTCCCCAGTGTCACTGATGAGAATTCCCGTTGGCTCCCCAGGGAGGGACTGGGGGGGTCTGCACTGATGGTGCATCAGGCACAGGGAAACCTCAGCACCTCCAGCTCACTGGGTCTGTGGTTCAGATCTGCCTGGAGCCACAAAACACCTTATCTCAGCCTTCCCCACATGCCGAGGCTTGGCGGCCTGGCTCTGCGCTCTCCTTAGACCACTTCAAAGCACAGGTGATCCCCTCTATGTGCCTGGGGGGATTCCACCTACCTCTGGCTTAGGGGAGATCAGGAGCAAAGCCCTTGAGCCAAGGAAGCTGGGCTGGTGGCCATCGGAGACCAGAATTTCTTATCAGGATTCTTGCTAAGTCTAGAGAAAAAAACTTCTTGCAGTTTACTCACAGAACGACCAGACACAGAGCACTGATTTGCCTTCAAATGCTTTCCTCTGGCCCACGCTTCAGCCATGTCCGCGGGCTCTCTTTGGAGCATTCATAGGAAAGGCCAAAGCAAAGCTGAATATTTGTAGATCCATCACGGCTGCTTTGCCCCTGGCAGCCAGCTGGAATTATCATATGGTGAAGAGGTGTGAGGAAACCATCAATAAAGAAGATGTTTTTTCCCCAAAAAAAATCTTCCCCAGACTTGGAAGAGCAACTCAAAGTTCATCAGACATGTGAATACTCAAAGCAGGTGACAGGTCTTCTGGTGCATACTGCCTTCTTTGTAGGAGTTTAATGGAGAACCTGGGATTTACATCACTAAAAACACCCTCAGGTGCGAGTCCTTGGAGACAACATGGCTTTCCCTGACCCTTCTGCAACAGTGTCCTCTCCAAGGCCTGAAGGAAGGGAGCGACGGCTCCGTGAGTGGAGTGAGCTGTGCTTTGAGTGCTGCCTCTCGACGACATGCTTATCATAAGAGGGACAGGGGGAAAAAAAGATGAAATAACATAAAAATAAATACAGAAGCAACTTTGGCATGGAATGCAAAACAGGATTGATCTTTTGCTTGACTTACTCTGAAAATTGCTTCTCCACTGCCCGTTTATGCACAGTAATTTAACGTCTGGCCCGGCTACGCGTCTGTTTAAGTCCTCAATCAATCCCCTTTCGGATGACTGCTGGATCAATAGGGTGGTAATTTAATAAAGGACATTTTCAGTTGGCTTTTAAAAGCCACTGATGGGATTTAATTCTTTTCTATTTATTAAGAAGAAAAGGGGCAGTGGGAGAGGAGAACCAGGGGTCAAACCACGATCTGGCACTTTCCCCTCCCAGCAGCATCCTTTTCAGGCAAGGCTTGTGGTGAACTTCCCAACTCTCCTAGTTGTTCTTCATCCTTCTTGAGACATGACACGGCCACCTGGGATCAACACAACAGCACTGGTGACACTGCCTTTGTCAGAGCTCCCACGGTTTGGCAGCATTTTCGAGGAAGCAAGTTGTCCTCCCAGGAGCAGCAGCAACGAGCTAGAGAGCACGTGGGAGCCCATCTGTCCTCTCCCTCACCAAAGCAACACGCGTGCATTTGACAGCACTGCTAGGACACACGAGAGCACCCTCATCCCTCCCCAAACTCCAACCCCGCCTCAACGGTATTTGCACTACAAGGATTGGTCCTACAGCATCTTCAGAGATCCTAGAGCAAGGTAAGCTTCAAGCCGGTGCATCAAAGTCCTGGAGACAACACATCTATCGCCTGTAGCATCTCCCAGCTGAAGAAGGTGCCAAGTTCAAGGCGACTAACTAAGTCTCCGGTTGTCTGTCCCTTGCAAGAGGTTTGTCCAAGAGAAGAGGCATGTTCGTGCTGGATGTTTCTGGTTGAAAAACCAGAGGCAGAAGAGCTCTATCAAAAGCTCCTTCAGGTTCTTGAAGCGTAGACATTAGGGCCTCACCAGGCAGGAATTAACATCTTTCCTGCCTGCTCCAGCCCCGGTGCTCTTGTGCCACTTGGTTTCAGCCCAGAACTGGTCCCAGCGCCAGGCATGCCTGGCCGGCCTTTGACATGCATAAGCTTCCTGCTCCCTTTAATGTCGTTCCTTCTTCCCAGTGCCTGCACGGTTCAGCGATGAGAGCAATTCCCCCACTCTGCAATGTGCCCTCGCACCAGCACGGCCAGATTCCCCCTCCCCAGCCTCCATCTCCAGCCTGTCCATGTTTAATTTCCTCTAATCGCTTTCTTCACAGCCATCCTCTCTAAACCCTTTATCTTCCTCCCGGCTGCAATTCCCTCCCTTCGCTGCTTCTCCATTTCCTTTCTGTGATGCTTTGCCCACAGCTATCTGCATTACAGTGGTTTAACCAGCGCTGTGCTGGGAGAAAGGATTACGTCCCTGCCTTCTGCTCAGGTGCCCCTGGTCACACATCCCAGGACTGCATTTCCCTGCTAACAACAAGTGTTCATCCCAGAAGCCACGCTAGAGCCACCTCTGCCCACATTGTCCAGCACCACTCAATCATTTTTATCATTGATATATGGCTTTTCGATCATGTCTTCGTTAATCTGACTAACGGTCTCCTGGCTTCACGCATCTCTGCGCTGCACTCTGCTCCTTGCATGGCTTTGCTGGACTGTGGTCACGGGGGCAGAGCTTCCCCCCCTGCCCGGCTCGCTCTAACCCTTAGGCTCAACCCCTGGCTTCAGCAGGGCGCTGTGGGGTGAACGACAGGGAGGCACAGCTCCATTCCTCCCCATCCTGCTGGGTTGGTCTCTTGGAGGGACTTGCTTGATGCCAATACCACTGGAAAACCCTTGACTTGATGGCAGGCAGGTGGGCAGCAAGCTGTGGTTGGCTCCACCAAAATCATCCATGCGGTTCAACTGCAAAACTTCCCATATTTATTTTCTTCCAAGCCCTCATCAGCATGCAGGGAGCTGACACAGCACCCGATCACGTTCCTGCTGCGGCGTGGTCCTGAAGGCTGTTCCTCGAGAGAGGCTGCGGCCAAATACCCTCCCTCTGCTCCAGAGCAGCATCCACGCATCGCAGGAGAGAAACCAGAGGAGCCCAAATCTATAAATAAAAGACATGAATTAAACATGACTCTTGCATTTTCAAGGGTCAAATGAGTATTCGGTCACTTAGCAATATCATCCGCTCCCACAGGGGGGGAAAAAAAGGGAGAATAACAATAAGTGTTTATCATTACTTGTTGTTTGTCAAGTGACATTTCTGAAGGACCAAATCTCACCCCTGCTGCGAGCATGGGAGCAAAACTCAGTCCCACGCACAGCTCCTCTTAAACACACAAACCTCCTCTAAAAAAGGCAGGTGACGACTGTCCCCATTTTAAAGCCGGGCAAAAATTTTCACCGAGAAGATGCTAGATAGATTAATTTGACATACTTAGGCAGAGACGGGAATGCAGCCCATCCTCCTGGCTTTCCAGCCTGCTTCCCAAGCAGGGAGATATGAGACCCACACATCTCCGAGGGCAATGGCGCATCCTCCTTCATTTGGTAGCAAATGCACCCTGCGATAGCGGTTTCCAAATTTCAGGTGCTCCTCTGAAACATCCTATAAACTCACTTTTTCTTCAGTCTGCCCAAACAAACCTCACGGCACGCCGCGGTGCACTCGCTACTGGTGGAGCTGAGCGGGCCACGCACACCACCTCTCTCACGGTCCCCAAATACCCATTGCCAGTCCTACCAGCGAGCGCAGAAATAAAATGAACGGCGATGGATCGGAGGTGTCAACAGCTTTTCTGCTCCATTGCAATCGCTACAAATCACAGCCAGATTTTTCATTTCCAGGCTGGTAATAGATGAGAAGGGACCCAAGCCAAGCTCCCAACGCCTGAGACTCTCCCCATCTTGCTGGAACAAAATAACTTCCCACAACACCATCCAAGCTCGTCAGTGGAGAATTAAGCCATAAAAGTTGGAGCCGCACACCCAGCCCCACATTCCCAGCGTTTGTCTTTCAGGACTCTCTTAAGCACGAGAAACTCCTTCTCATGATGCTGAGACTTTGCACAATGAAACTCGCCCGGAGTGAGCCGAGTTGGGGAATCCTGAAAACTGACAGTGCTTCCCGCTCCGGTGCCCATCACCATCAGCTACAACTGCACTGGTGATGGGCCCTAATTGGTTTTAACACACAGGCAAGGTTGGCTAACGAAGGGAACCACCTATTTATCTGCTCACAGGGCTGCTTTATCCGTGTCGCTCCCCGCGTAGCAGAAATTTCATGTAATGTCGTATTTCCTTTGGGTTAATTTACTTACAGGTGTCAGATTGACTTCATTCCTGGTCTCCTTAATTGGCCCCACTGCTAATACCAGCTCGCACGCCTGCTTCTCTGAGGCCTCTGTTGCTCTTGCTGCAGCAGCCGCCACCTCCTTCTCCTTTGTCTGCCAAAAATATCCCAGCACCGGAGACCTCCTGTGGAAGGCGAGACCCCCTTCGTGCATGCGACGGATCAGCGGCGGTCTGAGATTGAAGCTGCGATTAAGAACAGTGAAGGCATGATGAGCTGTTCACCCCCAAACACAACCTGGTGCCTCGGCAGTCTGCGACCGCACAGAGGGGTGCGCTCCGGGCGGCTGGGGTTTCATGTGTGTTTTTTAAAGAATAAATACGCTGCTGAAGTGGATATTAGCAAGAACAAGGTGCATATCAGACTTAAGCAGGGATTAAGCCTTTGGACCTGGGAAATCCTTGCCCAGGCATTGCAAACACCCCCGACCTTCACAGCCTGCCCAGGCGAGAGCCCCCAGCGCTCCCAGCCCTCACCTGCTGCCAGCAGCCCCTGGGATTTCGTGACTCGGGCGGCTATCGGGGGTCCAGCACCGGCTGCACGGTGCGGCACATCCTCCCCTTCCAGGGTACCAGCCCCGGCCTTGCAGATGCTGCGAGCACAAACCCACAGGCACCGGGAGCTTTTCCAGTCTCAGACTCCTGAAAAGACCTTTAGAATGAGCAGCACTGTCAACAAATGTATTTAAATCACACACACACAAAAAAACCCAAACGCAAACCTGATGTGTTTTTAAATTGGAAAATAAATGAATCGCACAGAAGACAGAACAAAAAATTATTAAAATCTATGTAGTCTTCCATATTTTCCTCCCAAAATTAGGAGGCTGGATGCTCAGCTAGTGTAAATCTCCTTTAAATGGCATTTATGTTAATGATCCTCCCCTGATTTACACCACTGGAGAAATTAGCTTCCTCTATGCCTAGGTCTCTGTGCACATCTGTCCTTTGAGAATCAATAAATAAAACTTGAAAATAATATTCATCCACCATTTATTCTGCTTAATTATTTAAACTTCAGATTCTGGAAATAATAAAGGAGTAATAAAGAAGAGATTTACCATCCACTACAATTGCTGGGAGCATCTCATGCTAGTTCCTCCTTTACTTTTTAATCTTTTCCTCTTTTTCTTTCTTTTTTTTTTTTTTTTTTGGCTCACCAAATTGAATCAATTTATTAAAGTTGTTGCAAAACTGATTTGCTCTGATCTATTGGTGGTGATGAAGAGAAATGGGCTGCTCTGCTCTCCCGTGTCCCCCAAGTCCCGCTCATTAAGAAGGATAACACTTTGCTATCTAGGGAGCAGTTTGCAGCGTGCCTGAATGGTAAAAACTGATTAAAAGCAAGACGTGACTTTGGAGGGTAAATGATACTTGTGATGACAAATTGTGAGAAGGATCCAGCCAAGAGATCCCAGCTCCCAGAAGACAGGCTGCAGAAGACACATCCCTACGGAAATCTGACTGAGCTTACACAGCAACTTTGGAAAATTGGGATGGGCAAAGCCAACTTATTTTAAAAAAGAGATTTTCCTTGATCTCTGGCCTCCCTAGAGCAGCTGGGCTGGTGGCAGGAGGCAAATCATCTTCCCCACTGCCTGACAAATGGCTGGGGACCACTTTTGGATCTTTGGAGCTCTGCGTCCAGGTGGTTTTGGGCAAATCCATCCCTCCAGGTTCCATCGGGCCCTCACAACCCAGCCCAAACTCCACCTGGAAAATCACACCATGCTTCAGCTCCTGGAGGATTAACAGACCTGCTCGCAGCACCAGATGAAAAGGAAAAAATTGCCCAGTGAGCCGGGGGCTGATGATGCTGGGTTTCTGAGAAATGCCGGGGCTCGGATCAGGGACAGTCCTGCCCTGCCTGCGCTCCCGCGCGCAGACGGGCTGTGGAGCAGGGACAGCCCGCAGCATGCCAGCCCCAGCTCCCAGCTGAGCCATCTCCCCGGGGCCGCGAGCAGGAGCGGCAGGCGGCTGTCTGAAATGAAAATGTCAACGCGCCGGCTGTGACGGGCTCTAATCCCAAGCGCTTTGACAGGCCTGGCGCCTGCCACGTTCCCCCCATGCCCCATGGAGACGAGCCGGGTGTCCTCGTCACGCTGTGATTCAGCACAAGCGCCCGAAGTGCTGCGGCAGCTCGGAGGATGGACCTGCGGAGGGGCAGGGATGAGGGGGCTGATTTTGGGCACCCAGGTCCGTCACCGCTCCCACATTCTCGCTAGCGAGCGGGGATGTTACCGTGCACCGTGCGCAGTGTGCTTCCCCACGGTTTCGTTCATGCTTCAGAGCCCATGCTGAGATACCTGCAGCACTGCACCCTGCTCGCATGGAAACCCTTACCTGCAAGGGATGGATCTGGCCTCTGACACGGCACGCCTGGCAGAGCTGCGTCCTTGCCAGGGCTTTGGAAACACAAGGACATGCTGTTTTTTTCCTTGCCAACACAGAAACAGCATTAAAACGCTTTAGCCCAGACCAGCGCTGTTTAACCCATGCACCCAGATCAGGGTAATCAAGCCTGCCACGCGCTCCTCGGGCATGCCAGCTCCCCCAGCCCGCAGCGCTGAGAGCACGGTTGTGCCCCAGCTCCAAGCCACACATTTGCCAAGATTCCTTCTGGTCCCACCATTACCCTGCCCAGAGCATTGCATCCCCTGTGCTGCAACAAGGTCCTAAGAAAAACCAAGAAGTCCTACAAGAAACCAAGCAGCAACCAGGTATCCTACGATCTGCCAAACCCCAAGAGGGTTTTGCTGTTGCTTGTCCTGGGGTCACACACCTCCGCTCACCCCCACAGCCACCAGCTTGGTCAGCACATCACCAGTGCCAAACCAGCCCGACACATGGCAGGATTTAGTCCGCACGCCTCCCCCGGCTCCCCGGCCGGCCTCGCGACGCTGGGCGCCTCTTCTCTCCCCGGTTTCTATTTCCAGCCACCTGCGCGTCTGTGTGCAAAGCCCCAGCTCCCACCGGCAGCTGCTTTGCCAGATGGGCCAGCAGCTGTGTCGCCACCACCGCCATGCTCGGCACCGACCCGCTGGCAGCCCCCGTCCCACTGCGCTCCCTCGCCGAGCCGGCACTGATCCTCTGCACCGCAGCAGCAATGGCTCCTGCAGAGAGCATTGCTGCAGAGGCTGTGGGACTTCATGACCCAGAGCGCGCCTGGATCCGGTAGTTTTGGGGCTCAGATGCCCTTTGCTTGTGGGCCAGGTCAGCCTGCAGCCTGCTGCTCAATCTGCGGGGTGGGATGTGCAGAGACACAGCCCTCGACTGCGGGTGCCACCTTTGCAAGGAGGGGGACATTGCAGCACTCAGAGGCACCAGCACCTTCCGGCACCCACTCAGCAGCGGTGGCCGGCACCCATCACCAAGGTGCATTCCCACCCCAGGGACTTGGCAAACCCCCCGGCAGCCCCATGGCACTGGACGGACCCACTGACGAACCCGCAAAGTGGCTCCCCTCATGCTCCCCGCCAGGCTGAGTTACGGCATCGCTTCCCGGCTGCCAGCGGGACGGCTCCGGCAGCACCAGCACAGCTTCCATCCTCCCCCGCTCCCAGACCCATTTCCCCGAGACTGCTTTTGCTGGGTGCACTCAGAGTGACGCACACCATATGCCGCGGATCCGAGCACCCACCAGGTTCTGCTGGCTTTTGAGAAACAGGCAGCAAAGTGTCAGGGCTCGCATGTTACATGAAGCGCTTCAATATCAGGAAGAGGGCAAAGCTGCCACGTGCCTCCCGGCAGCCTGCCCGGGGTCCTGCTCGGTGGGATGCTTGAGCCAAGGGGGATGCCAGGAGAGAGACCAGCTCTCAGGACGCCTTGCGAAGGGGAAAGGCACCCGTTCCTGCCCCTCCCAACCGCCTCAAGGCCGTCCTGGTGCTCGGCACCTTTATGCCTTCATGTTAAAACCAGCTAAGCCCCTTCCAGCAGCAAAGGCAGATGCGATACCAGGGCAGCTGCATTCCCCAGACCAGAAAGGCAGAGTCAGAGGTCCTGGTCTCCTTGCACTGGAGCCATTAGCTGGAGGGGGAAGCAGAGACCGGGCTTTTGGGGCACAGCACTTGCTGCGAGGCAGACGGTGGGGCTTCTGAGGTCGTAAATCCCAGCCAGGGTTCATTTTTGCTGCGCTGAAGAAATCAGCGCAAGCACCGCATCCCTATTTTGGAAAGGGTTTCACCAAACATCAGCCAAATGCATGGTTTGAAAGAGCAGCAAGGCATTCCCAGGTAACAGCTACAAGCTAAAAGAAGTGAACAAACCCTATTCATAAGATCACAGGCCCTAATTCCCAAGTCTCCAGCACCAAAGGCCAAACAAACAAGCCACAACCCAGCCAAGGGCATGCCATGGCGAGGACTCCCAGTCCATCACCTTCCATACAAGGTCACTGCAAGGTCTCCCTTCCTCTCCCCAGAGTCACAGAAATAAATTAAAAATGAAAAAGATGGGAAATTATTCACCATGGAAATTTTGAGAGCCAGCAATTAATAAATAAAAATAAGTATTGCTAATACCAGGCTTTTATACGGCACTTTAAATTGCAAATTTCTCTTGAAGCGTGTATTATTAATTAAATCATTTGCATCCACTATGGCCTTAATATATACTTATTTATCCTGATAAATAATTTGCAGAGGAATGTAAGGTTGCACTAGACTTGCAATAAGATCTTTTCAGCAACTGGACTGAGTCTGCTTACTGCAAAGCCTTGTCTGTATTTATAACCACGCAGTTCCCAGTCCCCCGTGAAAGGCGAGTGGCTGGCTGCTGTCCCCAGGTACGCGGGGAGATCGGCAACGTTAGCACGGCCCTGATGGAAACTCTTGTAGGAGCTTTGCTTTGCTTGTGCATTTTGGGTTCAGCGATCTGCTGGTGACCCTGGGACCGGCTGTGCAGGAAGGGAGAGGAATCGCCGTACCAAGCTCAGCTACCAAAACCCCTGCAGCAGCGGCTGCTTCAGCAGGGAAAGCTACCTGAATCCTTTCAGAAGACACTTTTGCAATCCCTTCTCCCTCTGCCAGCGCTGCCCTGAGCGATGAGGCTGGTTTACGGCTCGGAGCATCCGATCTCCAGCTTCTGTGAACGCAAACAACAATCTTCCATCCCATGCGCCTTTCACAAAAACGCCTTGTTTTCGGAGGTGCCAAGGCCCGGAGGCGTTTTGAGGGTTGGGAGACGGTGGCGAGCTCATGGCCAGATGGATGTTTGGGCTTTGTCCTTCCAAATGCCACTAGAGGCCCCAAATCCATGTCTGTCATCCTCAGACCCTGCAAGATCATAAACTGCTGGAGGAAGGACGCTGTCCTGGCTCGCCGCTGGACGGCCGGAGAGGACAGGCTGGAGGCTCAGGTAGGCACTGCGGTCCCTCGGGCTCCTGCCGTGGGGTTGCTGTGGACCCCAGATGGACCCAGAGCAAAGATAAGAGGTACCCAACCGCCTGAAACCAAGGACAGACCTTGAGCTGGGGGGAAGGACGTAAAATGAAGAAGGAAGCCCCTTACGTGAATTACCGTAGGCTCAGAGCCCAGCATCCCCCCCAGAGCTCAGCATCCCGTGCCGGGGGCTCCAGCCAGGACCCAAGCTCTGCCCCGAAGGGGAGGAACAGGCAGCCCTCCCTGCAAGAGATGCAGGTTCACATTTTGCTTCAGAAAATGAATCCTTTCAGCAGATTCGTCCCCTCTGCAGAGGTTAATTTATTAGCAGGGGAGGGAGGAGTCCCGTTGTTTTAATGAAACGTTTTGGCTGGGTGCACAGAGAATGTATTCACCTAATAGACCTATTATTCCTCCTGTATAGCAGACCGACTTCCCCATTGTGTTTTATCCTTTACTGCATTAGAAATTTAGTCTTTTATTCTGCCTTCAAAGCAGAGGCTGCCAGGCAAATGAATGTACAGGAAGGTTTCAATGGATATAAAGCGCAAGGCATCCCCGCGTGCGGCAGGCAGCTCCGCCAGGCAGCCCGGAGAGGCACGAGGGATGCATTCACCACAAACCTGTGCTCATTTTCCCTGCACTCGTCCCCAAAAATCCATCTCGGCAGCCTCCCCCCTAATATACCCATCCCTGCGGCGGCTCCACATGACAGCTGCAGTTAATACTTTCCTGCCACGAGATGTTCCAGAGTATCTGTCCCTTTGGTGTGTAAATTACAATTATTTTCGGTGCAAGGCGAAGGGAGATGAAGTTAGCTCTGTTTGCCAGCTTGGAGGGCCTGGCTGAAAAATTACACTTTGCTTTCACAGCTGTTTCTCATCCATTAGACTTATCTATTTTAAAGCAGTCCTCACCAGAAGCGATCGCTCACAGGGGATTTCCTCCACCTCCTGCCCCAGCTCGCCGGACGGGGAGTCAGGATTCCTGTCTGAGAGGCTGATGCAGAGGACGGCTGCAAGCAAAGGCTCCTTGCCTCCGCTTCCCCACCTGCGAAACGGGGCGACCGACCCAAATCCCAGAGGAGAGGCAGCGCGGGGGGAGCGCAGACCAGGGTGGTGAGCCGAGAGCTGCAAGGCACAGCATCTCCAGAGCATTGGAAAGCTGTGGAAACCAAGACAGAAAAAGGGGAGAGCGCTCAGGATCCGCTCTCGCTTTTGTAGCACCGCTGCAGCCACCTCCCAGCAACGACACCAGGCTTAAATCAACGTACGCTTGCAAAAAGTCTGTTTGGACAAATTGCACAGTGCCAGCACCAGGTATCATCGAGTATTTGTTCTGGACGTTAAAAATACAGCTCTGATTGGAGGTGGTTTTCCCTCAGCTCCTAACCCATAAGAAACCCCCGCTACCTGTCAATAGGCTTTTAACTCCCTCTGCCTGGGGGGAAAAAAAAAAACACCAAAAAACCACCACAACAAAACAAAAAACCAAGCTCACAACTAACAGATTAATGCTGTCAACAAAAGAAGGGGAAAAAGCCACCTAACAGAACCACAGACCGAAAAGTTACAAACTAGCAATAGGTGACAAGTAATTATAGAACAGGAAAATGTATAGGCAACTCATTTGGGTGAGCAGCGACTGATTAACAGTTGCAACATTTATTTTCTTTATTTATGGCCTGACATCGCAGAAAATTGATACGGAACACCCCATATACTACACGGCTGGTGACATGTTCAGCAAATGAAGAGTCTGGGAAGAAATCAGCCTGAATTATACCCGCTGTTACTCAACCTCCCCTTCACGGCTCTCCCATCCTTTACGGAGAGGAGTGGCGGTGACACAGCACCGCTGGGGCATCTCGGCATCCCCGGGCTCAGCGGCACGTGCGGAACGGCCAGGTCACATCATCGTGGCCATCACCTCCTGGACAGAGACCCTGCAGCTCCTCGGCCAGCGACCGCGTTGTCGGCAGCAACGTGTATGCCCCGTCCAGGTTATAAGAGAGATCGGTGCTCAGCTCAGCGCCTGCACTCCCCAGCCCTCTTCTAGAGGGTGCGGGGCTCACTCTGCAGTGTGGAAGTTAATTGGGGTGGGATTTAGCCCACAACCCTCCCACCCAAACCCCCTGGCATCCAACAGAGGTGCTTGAATAGGAAGCAATCCCCTTCCTCCTCCTGCTTTCACCTCGTTCAAAAGCATTAAACGTTGAAACAGCATTGGAGCTTTCTGCCCTTCAACGAATGAATAGCAGCAGCTCATCGCAGGCAGGTTTTGCTCCAAAGGGAATAGCGTGAAGGTGCTGTAGCCCATTTTCATGGTACCGAGGGCTGGAGCATGCAGGGGTCAGGACAAAGCCCACACCCCATCCATCTCCCTCTCCAAACACTCAAATCCACGTCCTACAAGGAGAGCTGCCCCATTCCCAAGATAAAAGTAGGACCATGAAAGGCTCCCAATCCCCTAAATCAGCTGCGGTTAAAAGGCTGCTCTCACAAGCAGCTTTCCCCGGGGATGAAAGGCAGCAGCGGCTTTGATAGAAAACTCACTGTCTGCAAACAAAAGTGCCTGGAAGCAAATGGCACCTTGCAGAGTGCTCTCCTCGGGGTGCAAGGGGGGCCCCGGGCATCCCCGGGTGATGGGGAGGGGAGATGACCCTGCGGGCAGGCTCGGGAAGCAGAACAGGCAGCACCGAGTAACTTCAGCTCCGTCACCCGGAGACCCAGCGGAACAGGCCTCTAGTGCAACGTTTTTTGCATTAGAAAGTGTTTTTTTTATAGAAACTTCTCAACAGCAGTAAAAGCTCATTACGTTTGGAGATGGAGAAGCTTTCCAGCATGCTCGGAACAGAACATCTCCTTCTTGTTTTGCCTTCAGAAATGCCACCTCTTTTCAAAATGCTCTGTTTTGTGCTGGAGCATGAATGATTTTAACACAAAAAGGAGTTGAAAGGAGAAAAGCTTCAAATTTGTTAAAAACAGAATACTTCAGTTCATCCAAAACAGTTTTAAAAATTTATAATTTCCTTACATTCTCTGCACTACAAATGTTTCCCTCTGCTATTGTTTCACCCAGGTTTGGGCATGCCTGCACCTGCCCCACTTCTGCTTAGGTGGCTAACAGGGACCCCCTTTCCTGTGCCCGGGCAAATCCCCTCATCCCTTTGTGCTACCTGCACTCGGCCTGCTCACGCCAGGGCTGCTCAGACGCTGTCGGCACTATGGAGGACTTTGGGATGCTCCAGAGGACTCAAACATGCGGGTGAGGGTCAGTAGGTACCACCTGTGAGCAAAAACGTGACATTATTAGCCCCCAGCTTGAGCAGGATAAGTAAAAAGTCTCCTCTAACCTTCCCCCTAGGTTAGGTAAAACTCAGCGCGCCCCTTTAAGAGGGATGTTCAGTTATGAAACACGGTTGATTTAAATGCAAATTACTGAAAAAAAATACAACTTACTTTATTAACATGCAAATTGCACTTCAAGCCCGCTGCCTCCTGCACGTCTCCCTGGCTGCTCGACAGCAGCTCCAGTCGAAGCCCCGGGACTCCCGGGTGCCGACGGCACACGGCGCCTCGTGCCACTGCCCCGGCGTTTTGGCAGAGGAGCCGGCGCGGTGACTGCCAAGGGGACAGGGTGCCATAGCTGGGCCCTTCTGGAGCAGCCAGGCAGGCGCAGCCCCAGCAAGCATGGCACAGAGAAAAGAGTCACTCCAGCACACGGCGCGTTTCCCAGCCTGACTGCTTCCCTCTGAGCTCTGTGTTGTGAAAGGTGTCAGTCTGCCACAGCCTCATTTTCTAACAAGATGTGGAGATCAGGTGTCCCAGAACTGCTATTTTGAAGTGAATAATTATTGTTTTCACATTTCCTGAGATCTTTTCAGATAATTTGTTCCTATAGGAGTGGAAAAGGGGAAAAAAAAAAAGTGACCAGGATAGGTGCCAGGGAAAGCAGAGACACTTGCATCTTGTAGCAAGGGTAGGTCTGTGGCCAGCAACACCCTTGGTACTAGAACCTTGGGTTTGATTCATGATTGCTGTGTTGCAGAGCCACCGAGCACACAAGTTACCACTGGAAGAAGCCCATAGACCTGAAGGGCTCAGTCCTGCGCAGGTCAGTGAAGCCACGGGGAGAGGGGAGAAGTGATCGCACGGAGCAAACCCCTAACGTGGATCCTGCAGCAAGCACGGCACAGGCACAGTGAGGGTCTCCAGCCTCACTGATGCTGGGTTAGAATCATAGAATCATCGAATTGTTTAGGTTGGAAAAGACCTTTCAGATCATCCAGTCCAACCATTAACCTAACACTACCAAGTCCACCACTAAACCAGTTCAGGGTAGAGTAGTAATTTCATGTTTCCTGGCTTGGTGGCTGGATTATTTTTTAATGAAAGTGAAAACTAGGAATTATTAAGGTTGGAAAGGATCTCTAAGATCATCATTCCAATCATCACCCCAACACCCCCATGCCCACTAAACCATGTCCCAAAGTGCCACATCTGCCTGGTTTTTTTAACCCCTCCAGGGATGGGGACTCCCCCACCTCTCTGGGCACCCTGCTCCAATGCTTGACTACCCTTTCCGTGAAGAAATTTTTCGTAATATCCAATCTAAACTTCCCCTGACACAGCATGAGCCCATTTCCTCTCATCCTATCACTTGTTACTTGGGAGAAGAGACCAACACCCCCCTCACTACCCCCTCCTGTCAGGCAGTTGTAGAGGGCAATAAGGTCTCCCCTCAGCCTCCTCTTCTCCAGGCTAAACAATCCCAGTTTCCTCAGGCACTCCTCATCAGACTTGTGCTCCAGACCCTTCACCGGGTTTCTCCAGTGATGCATGAGCGGTGATCCCTGCAATCTTCCAACCTACCCAAATGATGCTTGCAGAGGCTCACGGTGCCCATCTCCCCCAGTGACCCTCCCGCAGTGGTGTGCTGCAACCAGGCGCTTAGTCCCAACACAGTGGGGGAGAGCAAAACCCACAACCGTTGCTTGCAGGAACAGCTGCAGGGCCGGGGGGAGCCGGCACCCTCCATCCACTCACCGCATGGCTTAAAGCAAGGCCATTGCCTTGGTCTTCAGCGGGATACCATGGGCTCTGGGTTTCTGGGACACTTAGGGACCGAGGCAGAGATTCAAGGGGGAGCTCCTCCCTTGCAGCGTTTCCCCATAACACCCCGTCCTTGCAGAGCTGTGGGATACCAAACAACCCGCTTGCAGCCGCACGCTTCGCTACTTTGCCCAACTCCTCTAGGAATTCCTGGCTGTTGCCTTCAGCCACCGGCTGGCTCAAGTTTCTGGAAGATTATTAAAGTAGCAGGGACTGGAAAAGTTCTGAAGTGGCTCATTCTTTCCAGTAAGCCGGTTCCCCCAGGAAAGCATTTAATTGCTTTTTGAAATGATCCCACAGCCTCTGCAAGAGCCTCGCCTGACCACCCAACCATCCTGGTATTTATTCCTCCACGGGGCCAGATTTGGACTTCGTTTTCCTTTCACTTCCTATTACTGTTCCCCTAATCCTCTCCTCCGGCCCTTTCCCATCCTTCACCCTGCATCTCTCGCTCTGTCCTTCCTCGCTCTGGCTTTCAAACATACTTGTTCTGATATTTAGCAAGGGAAATGTCACCATGAGACACCACGAGGCTTAGAGATGGACCTGAAATCAAATCCCTACATGTAAATAGCCCAGGGTGCTGGCTGTGTGCAGCTAAGAAAGCAAAGTCCAGCAGATCAAAGTCCAGGTATGTCTTAACTCCCCACTGCAAAACTGCCAGGGCAGGGACTGACCACGCAACCTGGGCTCGGGGCAGGTCAGCTCCCGTCCTGGTCACCTCTTACCTCTTGCATGTTTCGTCGGAACAGCGATGGGGGAGAGAAGGCAGGTCCTGGTCTCCGCACCACGGGGAGGAACCTGTGCCAGCTGTTATGGGACGCTAAAGAAACCAAACCTGGGAGAGCACCATAGGAGAACAACTTTCTGACTTTCAGCTATTTATGGAAATACCTTGTTTGCTTAGGCTATTTAAAAATAGTCATATAACAAAACCAAGGGCCAAACGGACCTGTAGAGCCCCCACACCTCTGTGCAACTCTGGGAGCTGTCAGACAGGTCAAACTCTCCACCCTCCACCCCCTTCCTTGCGCACCACCACCGTTTAATCACCATTTGGTATTTAGCATCCAGCATAATGGGCTCATCGTCAGGCATATGCCAGCTTCGTGAAGCATTACTTCATCTATCATTGTCTCCCAGGCTGTCTCCCCTACCTCCCAGGCATCATTCCTGCACCTCCCGAAACACTTTGTGCAAAGCCACCAAATGGGCTCTGAGCCAGCACAAAAGTTACAGCTCCTGAAGAATGAGCTGGACTTGCTGTTCCCTAAACAGGGCCCCGGCTGCTGCTAGCAGAGCTGATATATTTATTTTCATTAAATTTAATCCAGGGATATTCTTCTCCTCCCGCCTCCCCCTCGCAGTCCGGTTGCTGAAGCAGCAGGGCTCGGGAAAGGAGCCATCTTCCAGTTGATTTCTTATTCAGAGAAGCCAGGTCCGTGTTCCTGTCCTGTTTAATTAACATAGAGGGAGAATTGGGTTGCACTGGAAATCGCTGCGTTCTGCCTCACCACGCATCGCAGAAAGCTGCTCAGAGTCTCCTGCTCCCGGCCTCGACGCAGGAGCAGCGGCACTGGCTCGGGGCAGAGGCTCCCCCAGCTCAGACCCCCCGCTGCGGGACTGTCACCTCTCCTCTCACCCAAAAACCCCTTGGGCCAGCTGAACCGTCATCCCCAGCTAGAACAGGGATGCTCCAAACTCCTGCCGTGAGATTTGTTTTCGGGCTCCAGCTCCTCCCAGACCAGGAGATGAATTACATCAGCTCTCCCTACCTGTCACCCAGCCTCTCCCAGCTGGCAGGATCTGAATCACAAATGAAATATGTCTCCATCCCCCCCGCTCCCCTGCACCTGGTTTTGAAACAATAGCTAAATAACCTCCCTCTCCTCGGCTACATAAATCACCCAGCCGGCCTGAAGTGACACGGGCAAACAGCTGAGGTTTGAGGTGGTTTTTCTGGCTAGGGATAAAAATAATTAAAACAAAAGCTAGAGAAACTCTGTGATCAACTTGACTTCCAGTGCCAGGCTAGGGTTGAGCCGAGAGAAGTCGCATTTGGGGTTTTGGTGGAGCTGTCACGGCTGCTGCGGGTGGGCACAGCGCAGGGATACAGCCAGCGGCAGCATCTCGGGGTCTGCTGCTCCATCGGTGGCGAATTTAGGGGACCTGATATTGTTTCTCTGCCCTGCCACGGGTCGCTGGGACGGCCCCTGGCAAGTCCCCTAAGCAGGATCTGCAGAACCTTCGGTGTGCAATGACCTGCAGTGCCGAGGTAAACTGGCATGGGAAGGAGAGAAGGAAAGTTTTAGGGCTAGACAGAATAAAACACTTGTGTAATCAGTGCTAAATTATGTAGCATAAGTTACAGGGGAAAAATCCTTAAAGACTAAGTTTCCCATTGTGAAGCATTGTTCCCTGTTTAGAAGCACACTAATTATTCCCTTAAACAAGGATGAGCTATAAGTAATTTAAGGGTTTTATCACTCACACTTTGCAATCATGTAATTGAGTGAGTGGCAATAAATAAATCCCAGAATAAAATGAAGGTGGCCGATTTCCCTCCAAGAGCAAGGATGCAGGACCACATTTCCCACGGCTGCTCTAGTCTGTGGGTTAGCAGGAGATCGGGACGAACCAGGGGCCGAGGGACCACTGCCCAGGGAAAGCTCTCCCCCAGCTCAAGCTGCAAAGAAGAGATGTCAGGGTCCCATCCTGCCCATCGCCGGTGTTCAGTCACCCTCTCCTTGCCGGGTCTGATGCTTCCAGACCTGGCAAAGCTGTTGAGCTCTCCATGGCACAGAGCCTCATGGCCCTGGACAACGACTAACGCAGCCCTTTGCCTCCAGACCTGTCGATCCCCCATGCTAGAGGTTACAGTTATCCTAGGCATGCATTTAGGATGATGGCCAGATTTCACCTGGTGAGTGATCCAGCTGCTCTCAAAGTCAATGCAAGGAGGTCCCTCCTGTTCAGCTGAGCTTCAGGTCAGGCCATGGATTGGTAAAGAACAAAAGCCTAATCCTGAACTTCTCACCCCGCCCTCCACATACATTTCGGAACGGTTTCTGCATTGACTTTGAAAGCCTTTCAATCCGGTTTTCTCACACTGGAGACCCAGGCTGGGGCCACGTGTTTAACGAGAATGCAATAAACTGCATCTCTCCCCTAGTAGTTAATTTTCATTCAACACATTCTTAATATTCAATTACTATTTATGTAACATGCGGCAAAGGATTATCCTATTAAACCTAAATTAAGTGCTTCGTTCATTAATTAATACATCTTATTTCAAGTGCTGCCAATGTTTATCCCTGGAAACGTAATATTGAAAACCAAAATGCACAAATGAAGGAAAGGGAGCTTGTTTGCCTGTTGCTTTTACATTTGCTGAGAGATGCTAATGAGTTATGGAGCCTGTAAAGTATTCACCACCAGCTCTGCAGGAGGGGGACTTTCCCAGAAGTGCAGCAGAGCAAAAAAGCCTGGTACTTTGGAGGTGGTGTGTTGTCTCCCTTGGTGAGGAGGCATTGGAGGGTCAGCCCCTTCCATCCCTATATTTCCTCCGTTTCAGTTTTCACACAATGGGAGAACTCTTCTTTCCCCCAGCCCTACGTCCGCCTCGAGAGCGTGCTCCGCCAGGCAGAAACACACGCAACCCCCAGCTCTGTTTTCCTTGGGGACCCCAGGTTGTCACCGTCCCACGGAGACGGCAGCATCGTCAAGCTCCCAGCGCTTTGCAGGGTCAGACCTCAGCACGCCGCTGTTTGTGGCCGGTGCTGCCTGCGTTCAGATCCTCTGCAGCGCTGCAATTACTGCCAAGGGACCACTTGCTGGTTATTACATCCCTAAGCTCCTTGGAGAGCCACATCCCGGCACCTTTTGACCTCTGTGGAATTACCCCAGGGAGAAATTGGCCCATAAGACCTGCAACACTGACAGCAAGCGCTAGGAAATAGCATGAAATCTAAATTAAGTCGAGAGTCTCTCTTCGAAACAAATTCCTTCTTGAAGAACCAAACCCAGACTTCATTACAACAACTCAATTATATACGAGGCTGAGCTCCAGCGCACTCGCAGAGACAAGAAGTTTGCCGTGAGTATTTCATGCTTCACTCAAATTATAACTTCCCTTCAATGCAAATGGGAGGTTCAGCAAACAACACTCATTTCCCCAACACTGCTTGGAAAACAAATTACAACGTCTGTTCAGAGGCAGGACTAGAGCTTCTGTATCAGCAGAGTCTGTCCTGGGTTGGATTTCTGTGAGCTCACTCCAGGGCCACATTTTAGGGTGGAAAAGCAGAGTTTGAGCCCAAAAGTCCCCCACCTCTCAATAAGGGGAAGAGCAAATACAAGGCACGAGAGCTGCAAATAAACTTTTAAAGCCCATGGGTCTCTCTCTGCCAAAGGAACTCAGTAGCATTAATTTTTTTTCAAACCATCTTTCACTCCAAATGATGTCTTCTGAAATAAAATGACACTTCTGGCTGGCTGCAGCTTTGCAGGAGGAAAAGCTGTGCTCACAGAGGCGTTCAGGCTGGCCCGGCTGCCCTTTGCCCGTTCCCTCCTCCCGTCAGCATCCTCAGGGCCCCAGGAAGCCAAGCGCCCGTTCACCCCCAGGCACCGTTGCTGGGTACCTGGACCATGGGCAGAATCCCGTTGGCAGTGATGGGTGCTGGCTTGGGTGCTCCGCTGGGAACCTCCCTGCCACCGGCAACGCTGCTGCAAAACCCCCATCCTGAAATCTCCATTTTCAAGAGACACAAACTCAGAGCAGTGACTTTCACCTACCAGCAAACAGGGACACAGGGACCCCTCCTGCTCCAAAACCCAGCTTGCAGAACATGAACATGTGGCCTCCACCCCTTTTTGGAAGCACCAAGGAACATTTTGTCTCCTTTCCCTCCTGAGTTTCCAGCTGCCGCTACCTTGGTTCCCATCAAAGCAGCAGCTTCCCCTGGGCTCGCGGTGAGGTCACAAGATTTCGTGTTCTTTACAGAAACCCATCAAGCCACCTCAGAGAAACAAAACAAAAAAAAACCCACTGCAGGAAATCTTCCTGCCCATTATTTTCTGGGATGTGAAGGAAGCAAAAAACCCCAACCCTAAAAAGAAGAATTTACAGGTAATTTCCTTGTCAAAAGTTCCTGTCTATAAATACAATCAAGATAAGACTGACATTGCAAATAGCTCCTTTTCTTTCCTGAATGAATTATTCAATTCACCACTGATCCTCTCTAACTACTTTATATTGCCTTCTGCTTTCCTTATTTATTTTACTTTATTTAGTTCTATAGAGAAGCGCTGCCAATAATTGAAATGAATTCAGGCAATTGCAGGATTCAACAAATCCCTCCAGCAGCTCAGCCCGACCCCCCGAGCTCCTCTGGCCCCTTCCCCACTCTTCTCTCCAAGCTGCCACGAACCATCTCTGGGTCAAAGCACATTGCACTGACCCAGGGCTGCTTCTTCCCCAGGAGCAATCCCTGATGGCAGCAGCATTGGGGCTGGTGTCCGGATTATCCCTCCCTTGGGATAGGAGCTGTATTTTGGGAGAGGTTTCTCCAGGCTGCAGAGAGCCCCCGGGGTTAGGGGAGCCCCATGCATCTGCCTTCCCATCCCCAAAGGATGGGGGAAATCCTATCCAACACCCAGGGAACGGTGGCAACCCCACTGAGCTGCAAACTAGCCCAAATCAAGCTGCAGACTGGTGGGTTAGGAGATGGGTGACTGCTAAGTGCAGGCAAATTCTCCTTGGTCATGTCCCTTAATTGCTCATCGTTGGAGAGGTGACAGCCTCTGTTAGAGAGCGGGGGGATTCACAGCTTCACACGCCTGCGGAGAATTTTTTAAGACAGACAGAAATCCCAGTAACACATCAATAAAGAGCTACGCTGTAGACAGCATTTGAAAGCAAGGAAATAATATTACTACTAAAAAAAAAGACCCCACTCCGCAACCGCACCAAAAGCTAATAAAAATATTACTCGAGAAACAGAACTGTTTCAAAGCAGCCAAATAATATCCACGACGATGATTCAATTACACAGAAGATTAGTGTCGGTCTGTCTGCGGAGCCAAAAGTTTCTCAGTGAGGTTTTGAAACGAGGAGCGGGTGATAACTTCATAAACCTGAGCGTAATGGGGGGTGGGGGCCCGAAAGAACAAAAAAGGGGGAAAACCAGACCAGAAGCCAGACAAACTAAATCTCATTCTAATCACGAAACAAATCATGTGGATTTTTTTTTTTTTCTCCAGGAGCAGGTTTCAGCCAGGGCAACATTTCTTTAGTTTATTGATTAGCAATTAGAGAGGTGTTTTAGCTGCTTCTCTGCTGTGTCCCTGTTATTCCCTTCAGAATTTCAATTGCACAAGACCTATTTCCACCCTGCAGCGGGGCCGGGGAGCAGCACTGCCCAACCCCACAGCTCTATGCCCGAGCCCTCTCTCCAGCCAAAAAGCCTCAGGGAGGAGAGTGCGGAAGGCAGCTTTTGGAAAAAGAAAAATACTCCGGCAAGGACAAGACATAATCTCAATTCAATCCAATGGGAAGCTTCTCCCCTTGGCTGTTAAGAAGGAAAGGCCACTCTTTAGCGGATACCTCCCTGAAGAAGGAGAGTGGCGCTGGGGATCGCGGCTCCGTGAAGGTGCTGGGCGCGGGGCCGGGATGCAGACATGGCTGAGCTCCGTGGGCACACGCAGTTTAACCCGCTGGTGCCTCCGTCTGCCGTCACCCGCGCTGGGTGGCCCCATGAAATGCCACTGTGATGTCCAAGAGCCGTCGCAAGAGCAGCATGAAGGGCAGGAGCGGGGAGGCTCTGCGGAAAAAACTGGTGGAGACCGGCATTAAAAGCCATAAAACCCCAAGCACACCCCTGCCAAGAACTGATGGAGGAAAACCGCCAGCATCTCCAAGGAAGGAGAGGCCAGACCCCTTCTTTAGCAGCAATTTTCAAACCTTTTTATTTGGTTCCTTGTAAAAGGGGAACTTAAAAGGAAAAAAAAATAACAAACTGATTTCTCTTCAGATAATTCACAAGGGCTCCAAGTGCACTATAAATGTATGCCTTTATCCAACAGGCAATTTGATGAATTTCATAGACTGCTTTTGTATTGCTGTTTACTGAGCAACATCCTCTACGGAAATTGTGGCTGCCTTAATGCTCTCTTTAGCACACAGCATAATTGCCCCCTGCAATTTGTTGCCTGGAAAGGTTACCAAAAAAGAAAGGAAGGGAGAGAAGAGCAACTTTGGTGGCTGGGTAGCAAGGGAGGAGAGAGAGAAAGCTGATGGCATTTGAAAGGCAAATTTTTTTAGGCCAAGGAATGCAACTGCAGAAAGGCGCAGACCAGTCCCGTTTCTTGCAGAGGGGCTTCCCCAGTGCAGGCGAAGAAGCTCCATCCCCATCAGCCACGGCTATCTCAGCTCCTGCGTGCATGGGGTCCAACAAGCCCCCATGCCCGCCCGCAGCAGCGTGGGCTGGACATCCCCTCTCCTCCTGCACGCACCTCCACCCATGGGCACAGCAGCCCATAGACCCGACCGAGGGGCTGGAACGCAGACACCGGAGCCAGGGGGAGCGGGAGGACAAATGGCAAAACCAAAGGAGAACGCAGCAGAGGGAGGGAAGGAGGAAACCCCAGAGGAAAGGCTGGAGAAGGGGGTGGAGAGGGGGCGGCTGGCAGGAGGAGAGCATGCCGGAGAGGGAGGATGGCAGAGGGGAGTGCGGGAGGTGCGGAGACGGCAGGCAGTGTTTATTAATTTTCTGCTTGGCTGCGTTTGGTGCCATAGCTCTGAGATCATGGAGCCGCTCCACACTCTATTAAATAATTCAATCTGCGAAGAATCCAAGTGTGTAAGCGAACACTCTTATGCGTCTTAAAATTTAATTGCAGAGCTAAACAAGATTAAGTGCAAGGAAGACATAAAAGATATGAAAATAGATGCCGCGGCTTTTGTTTCTCTCGCTGCCCAAGCCCTGCACAGGAACCTTTCCCCATTTTTCACACTATGCCACTAAAGAGCCTGAGCCTCTTTTCATCTGCTCCCCCCTCCTCTTGTTCTATTTACAGCTGTGTTTGCAAGCAGCAGGCTTGCAAATCACTTAATATCCATTAGAGCAGCTCCATTCACCCTGCTAGGCTCCTGCTCCGGCAGCCTTTCCATTATAAATCCCAATGTTTAAGGGTTTAGAGAATCAGCCACGAGCACTTGCTCCAGCAGCCCCCTTTGTGCGGCTGGAGCCCACCACATCCCCCTACTTGGGCTGGTGATTGCTTCCCCGCTCCCATAAACGCTCTCCTCCCCCTTTTGCATTCCCCTGCAATGCCCCGCCATGCACACTTAGCACCCATCAACCAGCAGCTCCGGAGGGTAAATCCCAGCTACCTGCAAGCCAAACATGACACGGTGCCTTCCTACGTGGACTGGGTTGAGGGGATGAAAGCATCCCCGTGCCAGCACTGCGCTGGAGCCACCCGTGCCCTGCGCCACTGCCCGGCAATTCTGCATTGGCACGGCTGACCTGTGAAACCCCAGACAAGGGGCGAGGGTCTCAGCTTTTCATTTGGAAGGAGGTGGCGAGTCTGTCTCTTGGGACTGGGGAGCAAAGGAGAACCCATTGCTCAAAGAGGTTCAAAACCTGAGACTCCAAAACCAAGCAGAAACACGCGTTAGCTCATTCCCAAGCCAGCCTCACATCTGAAGTGCCGGTGAGTAAGAACAGCCTTCGAGGTTCAAAGCCCAGATGTGAGCATTAGAGATTTGCTCAAAACATCTGCAAGGGCACAAAACACCTGTGCCTGCCCCAAAAGCAACATGCCAGCCCTGCAGCTTGCCCAGCAGCCCTGGCAGCTGGCCCACCTGCCTTCAGAGCAGCTCCCATGGGGCTGAATCCCGGGGGCATCGCTCAGCTCTTGGCCACAGACCCACAAAGACCCTGTGAAAGGAGATTTTTGGGGTGCAGACACAATCCCGGTGGGAACACAGAGCTGAGCGTCTCCTTGTTTGCATCTCCCAGCCCTGTTCCTCCATTTGCTCACAGCTGCAACAGCATCATGGGGATGACAGAGCTGAGCATCATCTGGGAGGGCAGAGAGGGAAGCGGGAAGGAAGAAATACAGGATAATAACAGGGGAGCAGAGAGCTGCCTTTGCACTCCCATGGTTTAATAGGAAGAGCCTTGTCCCTGCTCACCGAGCGTGCTGCCCATCAGCCTCCGACGCGGGCAAGTGCCTTGAAGCACTTCTATGGAGAAGAGAATAAAACCCAAGCGGGGCCGGAGGAGCCAGTGTCACTGCAGCAGAGGGAAGGAAAATTTCACTCACAGAAAGGCAATCCAAGACCCATCGAGGCCAAAATCAAACCGGTGAGGGTCAGAGGGGAAAGGGGAGAGCCTGTTGGCTCCCAAAGCGCAGGATTTCCCCAGCCTTCCACCCAAGAGCTTCCCACTGTCCGCAGGCAGCAGTCGGAGCTCTCCCTGGGGAACAGGGCAGCTCTGGGGACCCAGGGAGACAAGGCACCAGGAGCGACCTGCACAGATGTGAGTTTGGGGACAATTACTATTTCATGAACTTCACCACTCTTAATTAAGTTGTCACGAATAAAGCGCTCTGCGCATGGGGAAAGGAGCTTCTGAAACGCTTTCCGTGTTGAAGTCAGGAGGGGAAGGCGCAGGGCTTTTACCTGTCACGCTGGGCTCCGACACCTCCTTTGACAGCAGGACCCTGCTCCGATCTGCCTTCTGCGGCTTGTCCCGCTGCCAGCCCGGTTCACCTGCCTTCACCCGCGCCGGGCTTCTCCCTACCCCAGTTAGTTCGGCACAGGGAGCCGGCTGGAATCCGCATTCGAGCACGATTGGTGCTGCAGGAAATGCTGAGCTTTAAGCGGCTGTTTATAACGTCACCGGAATCACCCCGTGGAGTTATAGCCACGTGCAGTGGGAATCATCACTTGTCATTTATTTTACACCAGCACGCATGGGAGCCGTACAAAATGTCACCGCAAAAAAATAAGAGTCGCACAAAGTTGGCGCATTTTCATATCTTTGCTGAAATATCAATCAAATGCTGACTCTTCGCAGGAAAAGCGAGCTCAAACATCTCCTGCAAGCCCGCCTTCACCCAAACAAGGCGTCACTGGAATTTCATCTTTGTTATTACACAAGGTCGCTGATGTATTAATATAATTTCTTGCAGAGGGCAAGAAGTGAAACCTAAGGCTAGTAGCCTTGTCTTCACTTGTTTTGCTGCTGGGCTTTTTGTTGATAGCTGCTGTTACACGGGCTGTTGGGGATGCAAACTGCCACAAAACCACGCAAACTTTCACCGCTTGAAATCTCATCAGAAGCCTCCCGCTCCCCAAAAAAAGGGTTGGTGTTTGCTGGGGGCGGGGACGAGCAGCAGAGCAGCCGAGACAGCAAATAAATCAGGTTGCTGCACCAGCTCGTTGCCGAGAAAGGTGCGTTAGTGGCAGGGGACCCAACAGTGCTGGTTAGACATGGATGTCCCCTCCCCAAAATATTCAGAGGTGGCACATCATTTCTCAGGCCCATCCAGCGTCCCCCACACACATTCCTGCGCACGCCCCTCCAGTGACAGATCGCTGTTATAACATTTATAGTGATTGACGGATGGCATAGCAACAAGTGAATTAAACAGGCGCTCGCTCTGACATGAGTGGCGGTAAATGTCATAAAAGATCAACCATTATGTTCCAAACATGGCTTTCCCACCACTGAGTGAAACCGATTTAGGTGATTTAGTGGAAATGAAGACTGTGGAGAGCACGCAGAGAAGGGGAAGTTTGGAGTGGTGCTGAACTCCACTCAGAGCCTCGCCAGGAGCCGCAGCGTTGGCATCCATCAGTTTGTATCTATCAAGTACAGGTCCAAGGTCACCCCCTCAAGAGCAGAGGATCCTCTCATCCCCCCAAATAGGAGAGAGACCGTGCAGAGGCACTTCTCAGCTCATTTTGTGCCAGGGTACCACGTTTCCTCCCTTCCCTGCGACGTGAGCATCAGTCTGGAAGCAGATGAGGCCAGTAGCGCGGGTGTGAGATTCATCCACTGGCTCTTTCCAGACTGCAATCCAAGACATCCCAATGCAACCAGCCTCCCAGGACCTGCCTTCCTTGTACAATGTCAGAAGCCAGCTAAAAACTTACAGCGTTTCTATTCGGTGTCCCCAAACAACCCAAGCCATGTGCTTCTTCCCAGCTCCCTCGCCCTCCCTACACAACACACTCCTCCAAGACAACCCAAAAAAAAAAAAAAACCCAATCTGTATTCCAAAGACACCTGCCCTAAAAATAATGTTATTTTGCAGTAGTGCCACTTTAAATCTTAAGCAATTGAAAAACCAATTTGCACTTAGAAACATTCAATTTGTTTGCAGGTGTTTTCCCCTTAAGTCATGCTGGGTAATTGGGGCTGGCAGAGCGCGCAGGGGAGCCCCAGACAGGTGCCACAAACCTCGGCACCGTCTCATCCGGGGACGGTTTCTGAGACATGACAGGAAAGTCACGGGGCCAAAGCAGAGCTTCTGCAGCGGGGAAATGAATTTGTCATGTCAAAGGAATGGGGTGAGATAGGGGCTGGGCTAAACAACCTGCCAGCACACAGGGGCTCACGCACGTGCAAGTGCAAAAGTTCCCCGGTGCGGAGGGGAGACCCTGGTCCCGTGGATACGCGGGGGACGGAGAGGGACGCGGGGGACGGAGAGGGACGCGGGGGACGTTCGTCTCTTTGCCCATCTGAGAGAGGGGAGATGAGAAAGTTTAAAAGAGGGGGAAGGGGCCAAGGGGTCCTGCTGCAGGAGGGCTGCCCCGGGTGAGAAAGGGAAGGGGCTGAGAGCAGGGCTGTCCCAAAGCAGAGCATGTGTGGTTAACGAGTAATCAATGGATATTTTAATTAACTGTTCATCAGTCACTAGAAAGTCCCACGTGCCTCATGCCACAAGTTTGAGCTGGAGGGGACGAGAACTCCAGGAACCACAGCTCCTTGCAAGAGCAGCTCAAATCAGTTATTCCCAAAGCTTACCACAAGAAAACTCAATGCAAATCTCAACTTCTTTTGTTCAAGAATTTTGTGATTTTTGTTATTCTCCCACCCAGACTCAATAACACAAATCACCCCCAGCCCCGCCCCGTTTTCCAAGGGCAGCTCATACGGCGTGCATGGAGGGCAGTGTTAGCCAAAGCACGGCAGCTCCATCCCGCACAGCTTCAGCAAGAACCCACGCAAGGGCCTGAAATCGCAGCTCCATCTGCTCCCTCCCGTTGTTCAACCTCGAGCCAAAGACAAGACAACCTGCAGCATCTTCCACCACGACGCCATGCTCCCTGCGCCGGCAGTGCGGCCGACAGCCGTCTGCGTTTGCCATCGGATGGAGCCCAGCTAGCGGATGCCTGCTTCTCTCACCAATAGCTATTTGCTGTCAGCATGAGATGGTGTGCCTGAATCTGAGATACGGGATTACCGGTGAATCTGGGAGATGCTCTGCTGCATAACAAGGGTCACGGAGCATCCACAGGCAGCTCCCAACTGCTGACATGGGATGGAGATGCTGAGACACAGTCTGCCCACAAGATTTCCTCTTCTCAGTAAGAAGGAAGAGTGACTAACCCCAAACCCAACCCATACATCAACTTAGTTGTCCTCCCTGACACCCAACGCCCCAGTCCCTCACCCTCCAGCCAGCTGCTTTAAGGTGCACAGCTATTGATCCACCGGATGCCCGTGTGATTGGAGTCTAAAATCTAATGCTTGAGAAGACCAGCCGAGCCCAAACCTCTCAAATCATGTTGACATGTTTAGGAGGTGCCGGGCGCTTCATCCTCCCCAGTCCGATATGTAATTATGTACATGTCACCATGATGTAGGTGTTTGGCAGGGCAATAAAACCCCAGGGGCCCTGACAGCCGGCCGCTGCCGTTCCACGCTGCCCGCGAGAGCGTTCGCTGCCAATTTCTTTCTGTAGTTAGACTGGAGAAAATAGAGCTCAATAAAGTGGCATGTGGATCACAGTGGAAAGTTTGTCTTGAAAAAGCAGGTGGAGGAGATGTCAGAAGGCTGCTGTCACCCCAGGCCTGCACGGGTTTAAGCGTTATTCACTTTCCTTCCTGCTGCAAGGTTACAGCCAGGCAAGCGCGGTTAGCGGGTAGGAGCTGGACAGGGCAGCCTGGAATCTAACCCCACGCCTTTCATTTCTCTGCTGCATGTGGATTTTGTACGCTTCAGACAGCAGCAGCCTGATCCCACCAGACCTTGCCATCCTCCAGAGACTGCCTTCCCCTCCCTCCGCATGTGGGGATGGGGACAGATCCCAGGACCGGCTGGGAACGTGGTGCTTCCCAGCCCCTCTCTCTCCATGGGTTCCAGGGCAGCCCAGGCACTGTCAGGTCACAGTGTGATGCCCTTCACTGCCTGTCACAGCCCACCGGCCTGGGAAACACATTGATGGCGGCTGGGTTTTAGCATGGCACAGCCGGAGCCACACCAGCCCTTTGGCCAGCAGCCTCGTGCTGGGCTGCAGCAGCAACCATGGCAAATTCCTTCGCAGGTTCCCTAATCCCTTCAAAGCCCTCAAAGCCTTTGCTGCTGCTCGGGAAGTTCCCCGCCAGCTGGTGCTGGGAGCGGGGTGGTGGGAGGTAGCAGAGCTGCTCTCCTGGCTGATGTTCCCCTGAAGAGCACAAACAGTTCCCAGCAGCTCGATTCCTCCCATCAGGGCTCAGGAAGCATAATTTTTCTTCACTAATATATCTTTTGTTTGATGAGCTGTTGATGGCAGGAGGATTTAATCTCCCATACCCTTGCTCTCTCCCAAATCCACTAAGGTGAAGGCACTTTATTACAGAACCACTCAGCTGTCCATTCCTATCGATCACACCTTGGCACAGGTGACCTTGGATCGATGGGCTACCGATTATTTAGTGCCTGTTTGCCCACATCAGATGCCAGCAGGGCAGGCACGGGGCTGCCTGCACCCAGCCTCTGCCTGCAGCGAGGAGCCCAGCACAGCTCCATCCCCAAGAGCTCACAGGCAGCAGCGGGGACCCACAGCCAGTCTCTGACACCAACCCAAGATGCTGGGGTTTGCCATCTGGGTACAACTGGTCTCCTTTTCAAGTGGATTCAGGCCTTGGGTTTGATGCTTCCCAGTTTAAATGCCCATGCCCTGCTCCCAGGGGCCAGCCCAGGCAGCGCCGCTCTGTTGCGGTGCAGACCCACCCCTGGCTCTGCCCACAGCCCCTGGGCAATCTCCCACCCACAGCTTTACGCCTCCTACCCCAAGACCCCCATCAGGAAAAGGGCAGCTAAATCCACGACAGACTCGGTGATGTGCAACTCTGCTCCTCGGCCAAAAGGTGCAGGTGATTCCCCCCACTTTGCTCTCAAACCAAAACCCCTCTCTAACTACCTGATGATTCACCTGCCTCCAAGAGATGTCCCCTCCAACCAGCTACTCTCTTACTTTTTAATCAAATCCTTTGCTTCCCTTTCCCTTTAGGAGCCAGAGCCATTTTTCTATTACATACTGATTGATCAAGCTTTCGCGAGCAGGCTGTCAGCATCTTCTTGATACTTCATTTCCAATCCCCACACAGCAGGCTGCTGGGCTGAGCCCATTCGCTCCAGCAGCAGCAAACAGATACATAAATGCACGCAATTAAGGAAAGAAGGCAGGGGGAAAATTGATTCTACTTTTGATTTTATGCCCCCGGCTCAAAACCCGGTATCAAAGAGAAGGAGCAGCTGGCGTTAACCCTGAAACACACGAGCAGAGGAGAAGGGGGATACAGAGGTGAGCCCATAACGTTGCTCAGCGCCAGGAGAAAGACACTCCATCCCTGCACTGTGCAAAAAAGCAGGAGAATAGGAGAGTCTGCAGGGCTCCGGCATACCCTGTGCTAATGAGTTGTTTTCCACTGTAAGAAACAAGGAGAACAAGCCCAGATTCTGCTATACAAGGGCTGTGGCTACAACAGGCCAAAGATCAGCTGCCCCCAAGGAGAATGCCAACAAGGTGGTAAAAACATGAAATGAAACCCTCCTTTCCCTTCCTCCCTACAGCGTGGCAAATTAAATGACGCTGCTGTGACTAGAAAAGGCACGGCGGTCCCTCGCTGGAGCTGGGGTGCTTCCCCTGCTGCACCCTCCGATGCCCCAGGCAGACTGGTAGCAGCGTGCTGCCCCTGGGAAGCCGGGCCAGGGCACCCAGGGAGAAGCGATGCTGCGTTTCAGCTCCCTGCCCCATGCTGGCTCTGGACGTGGGGAGACTGGAGATGGTTTTGCTCCCCCCACGTGCCAGGTGGCCAACAGTTCTGGGATGGGAGCGGTTTGTACTGCAGCAGCTCGGATGCAAAGGGAAGACCTCAGATAATTAACACTGAAAGCAGCTCCACAGCTCCCTCCTGCCCATCTCCTGACAGCAACGAGCAAAACAGTGTTGTAACAGCAAGTGGAGAGGAGAAAATGCATGTTTTCTCCCTTGCTCTCTCCCTCCTTTCGTTTCTTTTCAATTATCCTCTGCTAAGCCGCTGCAGTGCTGGCAGTCAGTGGCACTCCAGGCTCCCAGCAGACTGGGAAGCGGCTTTGGGAGGGTGGGTTGCACCCATGCTCTGCATGAGGGACCCAGGACATGGGCCCACCTGCCCAAGTGATGCAAAACCCCCACGTCAGTCTACGACAGGGGCTGAAGAAGTCCCTCCTCATTGCTCTGTAACCAAGTCCCATCCCCTCTCCGAGCACAAGCCAGGGGCGTGCTGGATGAGGCCACACGCTCCCCCCAAAGCCATCCTGTCCCTGCTGCTCCGCAGGCTGCTGCTGCTGTATCACCCGCTGCCCGCTGGCAAAGAGCTGCCTTATCTGCGCAGGCACGGGAGAGCAGGGCTGCCCTGCCTATCAGCGATCGGCGGATTACCAGGAGCTTATCAGTTTATTAGGGGACAAAAGACACTTAGCAGAAGGGTTCTGAGACAGTGCGAACGGCTGATAAGAAACAGCCCAGCTTCTTAGACACGCCACGTCTGGCACATCACAGGCTGCGGGACCGTGTTACAAAATAAGTAAGTGCACTGAGCGCTTTGGGGAACTGATAGCGCTCATGAAAGTCTACCAGCGCTGCCTCGATGTATGGAGGGGACGGCTCCCTCGCAGCACCCTCGCCCCTGCGGCAGCCCGGCTGTGGGACTGGGCTCTCCAAACCGGGGCTGGTGCCTCCTGCTCCGGCTCCTCTGTGGCAATCCCGGGCCTGCTGGCTGCACCACCTCAGCCCTGCCATCTCTGCGCTGTGCTATGGGCTCTGCTGTGCTTCACAGCCGGGATATCTGGGGTTCCAAAAAAAAAAAAAACCACGCAGGGTGGACAAAGCACCAAGGCAATGCACATGAAAGCGTAAGTAGAAAATACCCAAGAGGCTTTAATTTTCCTTCCAAAGTTTCAGACAACTCCATTGCTGCTTCTCCTTCCCCTTTTTTTAAATTCTATTCCTTTTAATTAACAACGTAATGGAACTCAATACATTTGCAATCTATTCTGGCAAGAAACAACCCTCCCCGGACTCCAAATGGCCTGACTAATAGGGTTAGAGGCTGTAAAAAGTGCAGGACAAAATTTTTAGCTTCCTTATATTAATTATCTTCTCTGAGCAACACGACCACAACGCTACACAAAGCGGCACTCAGCCACAGAGGCTGCCAAGGGGACACGCAGGGACGGGTGAAGGCTGGCTGCCGAGGGGGAACACACTTCGCCTGGTCACACTCGTTGAGTTTCAATGTTTTTAAAAAAAACAAACCCAAACCCCAAAACAACAACAACATCCTGCAGCACAGGATGGATTGAACCCAGGGCAGCCTGGCTTCAAGCCCCTCAAGCTCCCACAGCAGGCAGCCCGGTGCGACCGGTGTTGCTGAGCATGGGAAATAGGGAGGGAGGAGGTGCAGAGGGGCTGGGAGATGGGCAAGCTGGTGTTTTGCCACTGTAATGGTAAGAGGGGAACACGGATAAATAGGCTGACAGCTAATGCTCTTTAGAGACAGACAGACACAGCAGGTAAATAATGATAACGATCTTCTAACGAGCTTGCATCTGCACAGCACCTTGCCTCCAACTGAATCCTAAAATGCTTTATAAAAAATAAAAAAAATCCCAACACAATCCCCCAGCCCTTTACTCTTTTATTGCCTGAAGGTGTGGCGGGGGAGATACTGCCTCATCCCAATGCTTAGCTGTGCCCAGGTCTGGGCCAGAGCAGCCTCTACCCCCAGGACATCTCCCACGCTGCGTACCAGGACACGACCAGTTTCCAACCAGCCACCAAGGCCCCTGCATTTAGGAAAAGCCACTCCTGCACCACATCCTCCAATTTTTTTCCAGCCAGTTGCCTCCAAGTTCTGGGAACCATCATTTAGGACCTCTTGGGCTGTTTCGTTTGGTATGCAACCTGAAGATGAATGCTCTGATCCAGTTTTCTCCCAGACTCAGAGCAGAAGCTTTCAACGTACCTGTTTTAGGGCTACCTCCAGCTCCCAACCATCCCACAGGTTAATCACCATTGTAAGCCTGAGCTGTTATTGCCTCTCTGTACGCTGAGAATGTATGTGTTCCCCCAAGCTGTGTTCGCAAAGCACTTGTCTCCGTAGACCTTTGGGGTAAAAGGCGAGTGTTCAGGACTATTTCTTCCAGTCCAGCTCTGCTCTAATTTCCAACTCTATTTGTTCTATTGAGTGGTTATCAAGTTAAAAATGCAAGGGCTATAGATTTCTTTCCAGCTTAAATATCTGAAAACAAGTGTGCTAATGAGCAATCTGACCACCATAAAAATGATTACTGACAGCACTTCAAGGACCCAACTTTACTGCCTTTAAAACCACTAACAGCAGCAGAATACAACCAATTGTCCCAGAGCCATCAATCCAGCCTTGGCCAAGGGGAATTTCTAGATGAATGCTTATAGGAGAAGAAAACAAGCAGAGAGGAAGAAAGAAAAGCCAGGAATCAAACCACCTCTTGCCAAAACAGCTCAAATCCTTCTACAACGATTGCATGCTTAAGAAAGGGGCCAAAGGATAAGATCTGCAGACCCTCCTAAATCTCTTCCACCACTGCAACTCAGCATGGCAGAGTTTAACACTCCAGTTGCTTTCAAAGGCCTTCTCAATGGCCATTGCCATTCTTGCAGCATTCAGAGCATCTTCTAACAACATCCAGTACAAGATCTCAGGGTTTCATATCAGCTGTGGGTCTGCTGATATGGCAGATATCAGCCATGGGTCTGCTGATCCCAGCACAGCTCCTGGCAGGGCCTCCAAACCATGGAGTCACTAGCCATAAACGGACAGCATAGGAGAGCGTAGGAGCCTGAAAAGAGGAAGGAGACCCAAGAGCTTTGTGTTGGTGGGAAGCTATGTTAAACCCAAGGAGGGCTCACTGAGCCCCAGCTCTCATTGCCGGGAGAAAGAGAGGTTTCCACAAACAAGCAGCCCATGCACACGTGATCTGGATCTAGGATGGAGATCAGCAACACTCTGTGAGTGCACACAAGCTGAGATTTATAAAGTCACTCCCTGTAAGGCAGATGAAATCTTAATCTCTTAGACCACTTTTAATAAAAACTTGACATTAAAACATGTTTACACATTGTTTTGTATTCGCTGGGGACTTGCGGCTTCCGTCCCTGGCTGCCGTTCCCTGCGGTCACAGCGATGACCTGGCTCTTGGCTGGAAATGCAGCTTTCCCCTTGCAGCAATGCAAACGTCGACAGGCTGCGGGGGAAGATGGGGCAGGGGGCTAACAGAAACTAGAGACCCAGGTTTGGGGTTTTACTGCGCAGATTCAGGGCAGATGCTTCCTGCAGCTAAAGATAGGAAGGAGGCTGTTACAGGCAATGATGGATACACAAACAAGGCAATACCGCTTCCGCCTCCTTGGCCCTTCGGGCTCACTCTAACCCAACAGGACTGGCTGAAAGCCACGTCTCCAAAAAGCAGAGACAAACCACCCACTCCTCGCAGCTGAGGGCTCCCATGCAGATTTGGGAGCAGGACCAACAGCATGGGAAGAGGCTGGCCTTGCTCCCAGCCCCTAAATTCACCTGATCCCTGCACATGTGCAGGATGAGGATGATGCTAGTGCTGCTCTCCCACGTGTCGGCTCTCCTGTCCCATCCAAGTGTGAGCTCTGCATCCTCCCAGCACCTGGGACAATGGGGATTTGAACTTCTTTCTCATAACAAGCCCAAGCCTTGAGTTGCTTCTCCATTCATATGGGCAGGAGGAAAAGGGTACAGATAGCCAGAGACTGCCATCAGCTTGGCAACTCCCTCAGCTCCGTATTAAGAGGGGGGGGGAAAAAACCCAAAACATTTGCTTAACCTGAACAGGACCAGCCCCAGTAGTGCCAAGAGCATCAGGCCACAGGATCTGCAGCCCTTGGTACCCTAAAGCCAGCCCTAACCCTGCCCCAGCCGTATCCTAGGATGCTTCCTCAGCAGACAGTAGTCCACGGCATCCAACTCTCTGCCTTCAAAGAGAAACTCACAATATAGCATTGTAATCTATAATAAGCAATCTAGAGTCTTTCTTGTCCCAAACCCTGCCAGGCTGGCACAGAGGCATAACAGAATTGGAGGTCGATAAGGAAAGCACGTAGCCCTTTGAGGCTCCTGGAGCCAGACAAGGAGCCTAATTGGAAAGGCTGCTCTGAACGGCCTGACAATAATGACACGCATAAAGCAGACTTTTGCTGCTTCAAGGGAGGGAGGAGCAGAGATAAGACAAAAGCCAGGCACCAGCGTCAATCCCAAGGAAAACTGGGGTGGGGGGGGTCCATCACCTTCGTCTTGCGCACTGAGCAGGAGCAGCGCCTTACCCCATAGTCACCGTCCCTGTGCTCTGCAGTGCCGCAGGGATCCTACCAACCCAGGTACGGCCGGAGCCTCAACAAGGACTTTTACCTCCTAGAGTTTTCCTCCTACACCCTCCCACACCCATCAGCCTGGCTTGGCAAGTCCTAAAGGAAAGGGGGTTAAAAAAAAAAAAAAAAAATCAAATTACAGAGCTACTAGGACACAGACTTCAGCTTCGAGGTATTTAACGAAATCCTGCCCTTCTCCAGTGCCTAGTGACTGATGTTCCAGCTTATGTTGCCCATCTGTTAGGATATAATCCTTACTGGGGGAAAAAAAAAAAAAAAGAACGGGGGCATAAAAAAAAACCTGCACCATTTAAACACAGTATGGAGATTTATATGTACTTCCTATGCCCCTTTGTTCCTGTAGTGATTGGCCCTCTTAGGGTGCTGCTTTGTTTTTGCAAACAACCACCTATTCTCTCTCTGCCATCATTTTACAGCCAATAAAAGGGAGAGGTGCCAAAGACAAAGTTATTTAACGTGTAGTTCTAACATCCTCTGGAACAGACAGACAGGAGGGACAGAGCCAGCATGAGGCCGCGATCCGAGCACAGATGGGATCCTCTCCCCGTCCCCTGGCACGGTCAGCAGCTCCCGTGCTGGCACGAGCAGGGCTGGCTTCGCCGGCACTGGGAAGGGCTGCCACGAGGATTCTTCCTGGGAGAGCAGAGCATTTTTAAACCTCTCAGGAGCTGGAGTGAGCCTGGAGCCTGCTCACAGGAGAAGAAAGGGTGGGCATTTTCTGAGGGCAGGCCCTGGATGGCAAATCAAGTTGGTGTTCATGCAGGGAGACTACGCTCTGCCCTCTCTGGCTGGCTGGGCGCTGCTGCCAGGACTCGATCTAGGGAGCCGGCAAGACAGCTCGCACCTCCCCTCTTTTTACTGCTGTCACCAGCAAGAGGGAGGAACCAGCTCTGCCTCTCACCCTGCTTCCCTGTGCCAAGATACCGATGCATCCCATCCCCTCCCGCCAGCCCTGAACACAAGGAGACCCATGGGCTGGTGGGGAAAGCAAAGGTGCATCCTACAGCTGCTAGGTAACAGGGAACGCGCTGGCCTCATCCTCTGGTCCTGGACACCGCAGGGCAGCGGGCAGCACTGCCGATGCCCATGTCCCCAGGCAGGTCCCTGCCAGATCCGTTCACTGCAAAATCAGGTCGAGGAGGCAGCTGTGAAGGATGCAGGAGGGTGCTCAAAGACAGCACTGGTGACTCAGCCACGTCCCGCAGCCACACAAAATGAGGTCTCTTTCTACTCTAGAGCCAAAGGGATTCTCTCGCCTTGCTGACAGCGTGAACATGCCACAACAGCACAGGCACATGCACTATTAAAAAGGTTTTTCATCTGCAGAAGATTGAACGAGGCCAGAATTGCGGGAGGAGGAGGAGGAAGCCACCTTAACCCCAGACTCAAGGCACAAGCAAGAGATTTCCATGCCAGCATCTGGGCCATGGCAGATGGAAGCAGAGCTGCTTTGAGCCACGGTTCAGGGTCACGTCCTGGGTTTGTCACTGATCTGCTGTCCCTTGGCTTCGCTCTTATCCTTTTTCTGCCTATCTTGTCCATTTAGATTGTAGCATCTTTCACATCTACTAAGAGTGCACCCCCCACCATGGATAGCTCCAGTTGAAGGCTGGCTCATCCCTGTTAGGGCCGCTGGAATTGAATTGTTAGTACAAATAAAAAGGAAAATAAGAAGAAGGGGGAAAGGCAACCACCTTCCCACTGGTTTCCTACCCACCCTCAAGAGCCCTGCACCTGCAGCAGCTGGTCAGCCCATGCAAAGGGTCACAGTCTCTGTGCAGTTCTGCGGAACTGCGAAGGTTTCTGCCCTGTGCAATCGGCCAGGAGCAAACAGAAAGTTCCCAATCCCAGAGAAGCAGCAGCACGCAGCAATCCAGCCTGACTCGGAGGAAAGCTCAGAGGGCACACTAGGATACAGAAAACACACTCCTGGCTTCAGATGAATTAGAAGTGAACCACAAATTGCGAAAACCATTGCAGGGGATGAAAGCAACTTCACTACTGACTAACTGGTGTTCAAAAGCAACCCAGCTTTGAGGCTAGGTTTTGCAAGAGCCATTCTTGCCCTGGCAATTCCAAATCAGATTTGCTTTAAAACTGCTGCATTTGTAAGGTTTGCTGCCCAAGCCCTGTGCTCCTGCTGGGATCTGAAAGCCAGAGGCTGGTCTTGCTGGCTCCGATCAGCCACCTGTAACGGGTATCCTGCCATGCAAAAGCAAGTTACTCTGGCTGCTTTGCAGAAGGCTCGCAGGGAGCCAGCACCACTGCTGGCACCTATGGCTGGCTCGACAGGGCCAGTGGGACGAACAAATTGCAGCCACCAGACCTGGACGACACTGGTACAGAGGAGCCCATGCTGACAAAGGAAGAAAGGGCTGTTTTATACAGTCACCTTCTTGTCCCCAAAGGCTGAGAAACCAATCCCAAGCACTTTTCAAGTGCTGGATGAATCCTGCCCTCACACCCAGCACAGTTCATGCCCAGCACGCAGGGTAAGGAAAAGTTAAGAGCCAGGGAAGTTAAAGCATTTCCCCCGGGTCCCAGCAAGCATCAGACACTGCCCTGCTACACTGAACAGGGCTAATCCCATCTCTCCTCCTCCCCTATCTTCACAGCCCAGCTCCATAGCTTCCTACAACAGGCTGGGAGAGGACGTATCAGGGAGCTGCACAGCACCTCACAGCCCTGTTCAAGTCCAAACTCTTCAGCCCTCTGCAGCTGGGTTACGCAGAAGGACAGAGCGTGACAAGGGAGCAACCCACGCACGTCAGCAGAGCACAGCTTGCAAAGGCCGCCAAGGGCTCTGGTCCAGGCCACAGGGAGGAGGGGAAGGACAGAGACGAGGAAGGAAAACAACACACTTCCTTCTAATAAAACACACAGATTTTATTAGCTAGAAAAGTCAAATGGCTTTGCAGGAAAATGAAATCCAGGGAAACCTGCCCACACTGGCCAGATGTAAACTACAGGCCACAAAAACACCAGAGTCCTTGACGAACCTCCCAGATGGACGCAGAGGATGACTCTTCTGCTTGTCCCAGCAGCTTCTTTCAGTTTACATTATCCAGCCCCTGTCCAAAAGAGGTGCCACGTACCCCGAGGCTGCGTTCTTAGACCCACCTCTTGCAACTCCATTGTCAAAACCCCAGTTACACATGCAAACCCTGTACACTGCCATCCTTGGGAAAAGGCTGGGAGCAGGTCACAACCCAGGTCTGCATTTATCCAGCTGCAAGGCTCTCCAACCTACAGAGGGTTTTCCCCAACAAGAAGCTTCATGCAGAGCTGCAGGCTGACCCACACACAGAAAACACTCATGGTTGGTGGCCCCTTTGTGCGTAAAGCTGTGTCGCATTGAACAAACAGCGGCACAGAGAGGGGAAAGAGAGAAATAAAAGCCAGCGGACCCAGAGGGATCACTACACCACCACGCTTTCTCTTGACGCTTCTGAGCCTTGGTTTCTAACAACTTCCCTCCCCATCTCAACCCAGAGCAATTCTCTCCTCTCCCCCTGCGCTGCGGGCTCTGACAATCTCTAAGTCATGTACCACGGCCAACGGAAATCGATTCGTGATGAATCAGGCAGTTCATTGGCAACACGGATTGCCACTTTTCACAAATACATCCACCAAGCAAAACACTTCAGAGAGCCTTCACAAGCAATTAGCGTCCCCGGGCTCCCGTTGGGGAGTGTGGGACATTAAAGGGAACATGCTCTGCACAAGCACAGAAACTCAGATTGCTTTGTTGACACCAGGAGAGTAGTGTTTTTCTCCTTGCTTGCAAGACTGCTTGCTCCCAGTTCCCAGGGAAGGCCAGAGAAGTCTCACCCAGAAGGAGCTGGGTTTTCTCCATTCACACAGTCTGTCTCAGGGCATTCTTTCCACTCTTCGGTTTTGCCAAAAGACAGACCCATCTTTGATTCTCAGCCCTTCCCATCACCTCCAGGTCAGGCCTGGCCATCCTCACAGCCTCTATCCAACACGCTACCACCCCAGGAGACCGGGCAGCACAGTTACCATCCTTGTCAGACAGAAAACACAGGCATGATCTCAAGCCTCGTCAAGACACCAGCTCCCATCAAGTCCACAGGGACTGTACATCCTCAAATTCCCTTGCTGCTTTGGGTCTGCATAAGGGACCTGCACAAGTTTGTCTGGGTCAATTGTCGGGGAAGGGATGAACCTCCATTGCCTCACACCCTGCTCACCAGTGCTTCAAAGCTCCAGGCCATCCTTTCTTCACCTCCATCAGCTGCTTCATAGCCTCCTCCGTCCCTGGAGAGGCGACCTGCAGAGAGCTGGTGCAGGACACCCTGCTGCCCAGCAGCGACAGGAGTAATCATGCCAGTACAAACACTAGGCTGTATAATTAAAGCATATTTACATCCTAAAGCTTGCACTGCCTTGAATGAACTCATTTAAGTCAGCAATGGGTCAAGCCAACTGTAACTTGCCTTCATCAGACCTGGTGGAAGGCCCGGAGAGAGTTGCAGGAGGAAGAGAAGAAGCCCTTTTATCCTAATTAGAGCACAACCGGGCAGAGCTCAGCTACCCACCTTTCCAACACCTCCAAACTGCTTAATCACAGACAACTAAGTTTCTGTAACTACAGTAGGAAGTAATTTATGTTGGGGTCCAGAGGTTTAGTAGCATGACCTGAAGAGAAAGCTGGCGTCAGCAGAGAGGATAGCTTACTTGCAGGGGGATCTCCAAGTCTCTAAATCCCTGCCCGATCCATTCCAGAGCCAGTAAACATCATGTTTATGTGGGCTCAGCAGACCCCTCCAGGAATTGTCTGTTGTGTGCTTCTCCAGGAGGGAGCAGGAACATCCCCGGGAAGGGAAGGATCGGTGGCAGGTAGGCAGCCGCCTTCTCCACGCACGTGCAGTTTTGCCTTGGCTGAGCAATCTAGTCCCCAGACTGTCTATTTTTTTTCCCCTCTGAAGACAAATGAAGATGTTTCTTCCAAGCTGGAAGGGGATTTGACCACTGGGCTATCCTAGCTCCTAGTTTAAACTCTTTCATGCAGCATTTTTTTGTCACAGCCTCAGAAAGCCAGACAGGCCATGGTGGCACTTCTGTCCCCAGTCACAAATACCCAGGGAAAGTGGTGAAAAGGGCGCATGCAGCCGCTCGCACTTCTCTATATTCATCACCTGCTTCTGCAAACAGCTGGAAAAGGAATTTCTCAGCTTCGCTAGGGTCTTGTCTTAGCAACTGTGTTTAAGTCAATATTCATTTGCTGTATGTGGCAACTTTAGTTAGGTACTCAAGAAAACAAACACTCCTGCACCGCACTGTCTGGGAAAAGCGGGTTTTGACTTAGCAACATCTCCAACGACTTGCTGTGGAAAGGTCCGGAGCACGCGCTGCTCGCGCTAGCAACCCCGGGGATTGCATGCTATTGACTTAAGTCAGTAAGATCAACATAATGTTTGTTTCTGTGCACAGCGCCGGCAATTTACACTGAGCAAAAGGGTCTGCAGCCAGCCACCCTAGCCCGCTCCTGCTCAGTGCTTTATACATGCAAATAGGCACAATGGCTTCATTCGAAAGCTCAGCGTGAATTTTCCATCTCTAAAGTATCTCCAAGGAAAACAGAGCACAGAATTCATTCATGACAGGCCATCACAGAGTCTATTTCCTAGTCCCTGGCTCAATGTCCCTCAAAATCAAGAAGAAAATTATTTCCCTAAAGCTCTGGGTTTGGAATTAAGTGCCAGATCTTGCAAAGCACTTGGGACCCAGAGCAAATTCAAGGGGCTGAACACTTCCGAAAGCTGCCTGTCCAAAGGCTGTCCCGGGCAGACAGGCTGCTCGCAGCCACCAGTGCTTTCTCTGGCTGCCACAGAAGCACACACTGGCCTTTTACTAGTCTCCCCTCTTTTGCCCAGAGCCTCTTCCCATGTAACTTTTCAAGTTACAAGTGAGGGACAACATGCCCTGAACTCACCCCTGGCTGGGCCAGCAGTTATTCTTCAGAGCAGCTCCTCCTTTCCAATTTAAAAGGAGGAGGGGAAAAAAAAATATCAAAAAAAACCCCAGCATGTCTTCACTGTCATGCCAACGAGCCCCCATGAAGACAAAATGCTGCTCTCATAGCTACTGCACACATGTGAGGAAGGGAACAGAGGCCAACAGAGCCTACATGCATCAAACTATCTCACACTTTGGACATCTCTGCTGATCATCTTTGAGATGCTGAGATCTGGTACTGCCTACCAAAAGCTCGGTATGTGGTCCTGAGCCCAACACAGCTCCCAGTAACAACTCCTATTCTGAATGCATATAGTAGATGGGACCGGAGGAAAATGGAGCTGAAACAACTTGTCAGATGGTGCAGGCAGTCCACAGCAAAGGCAGGGCTAGAGCCAAGGGCTCCCGTCGCCAGCCCAGCCCCACGCGGCTGCGGTCAGCCAAGGGTCAAGAAGCAAGAGCTCACGAGGGAAGTTTCTGAAGTGGGTTTATCAAAGCAAGCTGGATAAATACTGCCGCTGCTTAACAGCCCTCTCATAGGCGTTTACAAACCCAAGCACTTGAACATGAGGAGTTTATCTGGCAAAGCGCTTTCTTCTGCACTGGACGCTGCTGGGGGTTTTGCAACACGAGTCGCAGGCAGTGAAGCAAAATCCATCCAAGCAGAGCAAAACCCAACACCAGCACCACTCACAGAGGCTGTGTACAGGCATTACTGGCACCCACCACCACCACACTCCCTCAGAGATGGTTAAACCCTGGTTTTGCAGGGGGGGAGGGGAAAGCAGCTCACATCGAAGTAGGATTAGAGCTGCAGACCACCTCTCCTGGCAGGTTTGCACGAAGGGCTGGGCAGGGTCTTGGCTGCACACCCAGGAAATCCCTGCAAGTGGCAACCCACTTGCTCGGTGGGAAGCAGCTTGGTCCTTTGGATTAAACTGGAAAAGCATTAAAAAAAAAAAAGACACCACAAATGATCACAAGCTTTCTCTTACACCTAAAAGCAGCAGGTTTATGCACTTTTGGAAGCACTTCCTCTGAAGAGCAGACTAGATCAATACATAGATAGAAAGCACAAGCAAAATACAGTCAGTAGTCCTTTGTCTTATTCCACACAGGATCACATGCAAAAAAACCCCACCACCAAAAAACATTACAGTCAGGAAAGCAGAGCAGGAACAATGAATGCTTGATTTCCCATATTTTATTTTCCCCATCAGCAACTTCCAGATCAAAACCACTCAGTTTACAAGCAACAGCAAGCGCATTTTGCCCCCCCTCCAGCTCAGGCTGGGGTCCGCAAGTCAAGCTGAGCTCTTTCCACTTCATACACCACCGAACCCCCAATACAAGATCCTCACATCAGGGCTGCGTTTGCAACCGATTCGTTAACACACAGGGCAGGGGAGGCTCTGTCTCCCTCCTCTGCAGCTGCAATCCACACTGCAAAGAAGAAAATTAAAAAAGGAGAAAAGAAAAAGAAAGAAAACTTCATTTGTCTCACTCGGGATGACTCCCTGAGTCACCCTTGTTACGGACCCTGCTCCTGGGGACCCTGGCACCCAATCTTTAGCCGCAGGCTCTCTGCGGCAGGGAGGACAACCCCGGCCTCCGTGCTCTGTCCAGAGCTGGGACCAGTGGAGGACCTGCACATTAATTAAAGGTTAATGAAAAGGATCAGAGTGCAGACATCAGTGCCCTCTACTGGGACCAGTCAGAAGGGCTCATGGGGCAGTGCTGGGCATCCTGTGCAGCTCCCAGCAGAAGGGCCGGAGGTGCCCAGGCTTGGGAAGCCCAGCTCGGTGCAGGATAGGTGCGATACCCACTCTGCAGGCTGGCAGGCAGCATGCCCTCCCCGGGCTCTGCACAGGCTCCTTCCTCACTGCTCCCCATCGCCGTCGCGTCACGTCGCTTCCCCGCACAGCCCCCTCCCCGAAACTCTGTGTTGAAGACTTCTGCCATCAGGCAGTGGGAAATCAAATGGTCTTATCAGAGAGCATTAGGACTAACATGCCTTGGCCCACTGCCTCGCTACTGAGCCGTGCTCAGCGTCTCGCCATCTCCTCGGCAAGGCACCTCCGTGGCTCTGAGCTGAATAGAGTTTGACAGTGCTCAGGAGAAGAAGATCCCGAGGGAAAGGAAAGGAAGGGGGAAGGTGGGCTTTACAATTTATAAAACCACTTTCAGTTTGACTGCATTAGCTTTGCCTTAGGCTCCAAACATGACGAAAGCCAGCCAGCAAGAGAGGGGGAGTGGGGAATGGGGGAGGGAGAGGGGGGATGGCAACGAAGGAGAAAGCTGTAATTGCAATTGCTGGAATTCACTTTTAATGCTGGCTGCTGAATACAGTAAACACACTCTCAAGTCCAGGGAATAAGCATTGATTTTTTTTGCAAGTGTTCCAGTGAAAAAGCTTCAAATCAATCCTGTTCTGTCAGACACTTTTGCCTCTTGGCCTCCAATTACTCACTCTCCGTATCTACCCTTCCCTTATCTCACCTTCGCTGGGCACACCTGATGTTGAAGGAGCACTGTTTTACCAGGTATTCCACCCTGCGCCAGCCAACGGGGCCGGGAGGAGCCGGAGGGGTCCGTAGGGAGCCAACACGGCACGCACAGCATATGAGAAACTTCGCCTGCAAAGCGCACGTGGGAGCCGGAGACAGGCAGAGCGCGGAGAGGGAGCGCGTGTGTGTTGGGGGTGTTTCTGCCTCATTGCAGCTCCATACACATGACGGGAAATGTTCTGAAGGTTCAGTCAAGCTCTGCAGGCACGCACACGCTCCCTGGGCTGGGCACAGGGCGCACAGGAGCTTTTTGGGGTTTTGAACTGAACCTTCAGAGACTGCTGCACAGAAACACCAAGGACTCTGTCCCAGTGGGAGCCTCCTCTCCCACCCACCTCCCAAAATGTCCTCCAGCTCTCCAGGTGCCCAGCATCAAGTACATTCCCAAAGCTTCATTTTTCAGTAATGCCTAAGTCAAGGCAAAAGACTGGATTTTCATTCCAAGCATTTGTAAGCTTACTAGTAACATTTGGTCTCTCCCAAGTTTCACAGAGGCAGAAGCTAAGGGGGAAGAGCCGCGTATGGTAACACGAGTGTGGCCAGCACTTCCCCTGCTTGAGTAATATGGGTCCCAGCAAGTCCTACCAGCTGCAGGTCCCAGCTGGCAAGCTTCAAAGCAAAGGAAAAAAAAAAATTCACTTAGCCAGGGAACAACTCAACGCTCCTCTTGTAACTTCTACAAAGACATGCTGTAAAGATTTTACAATAAGCGTGGCATTGACTTTGATTGTCTCTCTGTGTCTAATTCGGGAAGATAAGATGTGTGAGAGAAGAACCACTCAGAAGCTATTTGTTGTAGGGTTTTTGATGCTTCCTAGGACTCTACCCCTGGATTGCAGCATTTTATTAATCTGCTCAAGAATAGAGGAAGGAATATTAGGTAGAAAAGAGATCTAGATTGTGCAATAGGGACAGCAAGCCCCATCCTCACATGGAATGAGACACACAGAGTCTCCTATAAACTCAAGATGAGGCAAAGCTGATTGTCATGTTTTAATTCCAAGTGAGCCTCAAACTCACTCATCTGCTCCCATAGCAAAGGGAAAGCTTCAGCTCCCCATGCTCATGACACGTTCTCATTCTGTAGTGGCAAGGTGGGACAGTGCTCTGCCAGGAAAACACCACCCATCACCCACCCACGCAGGAGTGCAGAGCTCTCCGTACGTCACCGATCAAGTGCATCCCACTAGAAAGCCACAGCCGAAATTCCCTAGGACAAAACTGGGCCCCACACTTCTCCAAAACGAACATTGATGGAAGCAGACACTCGTATCCCACAGGCTCCTGCCACACGTGCTCTCCCTTTTCCTGCCTACCTGTTTGTCCCACACAGATCAAGATCTCCTGGCACAGCAAATCTGCTTTCACATACCTAACTGCAAACACGAGTAGTGACATGACCTTCAGCTATTCACAGGCTAGACATTTCCTTCTGACAGCTCCCACATTCACCCTCAAATTATGTGTACTGTATATGACTGCTAAGAATAATCACAGTATTTGCAGTGGTGTGTTAGGCACCAAATTATGTATAGGCAAAGCGATTAGTACACTATTTTCTATCAGGCAATTTGCAGCAAACATAGCATCTTCTGACTCCCCAGCCAGGAGCAGCATTGCGTGAAATCTTCAAAACCAAATACGTTATCAGAAGTCTCAACAGCAGAGCTCAGAGGGGGTTGTAACAGCCTTGATAGTTTTTAATTCTTCTCACCCCACCGCCTTTCCTTTCTGTCCCAAGTGCCTTCTACTTCGAGCTTTGGCTGTGCATTGCTGCAGCTGAGTTGTGTATCTAGCGCTTAATGGCATAAAAAACTTCTGCTGACTACCATCTTTAGATAAAAACCTGCTCTTTAAGTGTGTTTACTAAAAATCAAAATCCACTATCCATCTCAATTCCCCATCCTACAAGCCTTCAGTCTCAGTCTTGCATTCAGAGTCTTGTTTCCCAGCAGGAAGCCAGAACATGCTCAAACCATACACAAAATCCGTACCTTTCACTGTTACCAGAGTCTTGTCATTGGTAAGACCTCTGGGCCCAGGTCCACCCAGCGTCTCACAACAGAAGCTCAGTGCTGCAGCAGGTCCAATACAGTCCCAGACCTTTGGCCCATCTTGGTTAACTTCTCTCCCTCCTTTCATCCATGGGTCTTCTCCAAAAAGCCAAGCACTTGCCTTCTAAAGCCTGCCTAAGTTTGAGCTAGAAGGCACTCTCCTGTGCTGTGCCCTTACAAACAGATTTAACGCAGTAATTGGCACAGCCAGACCAAGAGGGAGATTACTTTAATAGCAGATTGTCCCATGGGGTAGGGAGAAAATATCAGAACTTCTTCCAGGAGATGAGGAATCTCAGTCTGGGGGCCGATGGGCAGCTCATACCAATGATGGAGAAGACAGGGTGCAGCAACTGTGGGGAAGGAAGCAATGAAGCTTTGGAAGTAGGGGAACAGGAATGCTGATGCCCTTGATAGCTCTCCCTCCAAGGTTGATGGAGCTGCCAGGAGGTACAGCATGTTCTTTCCTATTGATCTATCAATGTCTGCTTTACAGAGAAGGGATTACTCACTTCTGATAACATAGCAAGGTTGCCACTGATGAAAATCAATGGATCTGAGCTACCCAGCCTTCATTTAATTAGATCACGCTGTAAATACATCGGGAGCAGGGGAGAGACGTTCTCCACAACCACCTCTGCTCTGTGTTCCTCTCCCCAGTTTTAGACAAGTATCTTCCTGGGATTATCAAGATAAATGGACCTAGCCAACAGACTTTTAATGTCTGTTCTGTAGCCAAAGAAAGGAAAAGTGTACTTCTCCATCACCTTGGTCCACAGCTGGTAAAGCCACCCAGGAAGAGAAGGGCACTAGAGACGTGCAAGCAAATTACTGGCAATTAGCTCTGTGGGAAGGTGGATTGGATTAAGACTGTGTGTGAGATCGAGCAGCTTTTTACAAGCTAAATAAGCAACAAGCAGTTTGAGAGAGATTTCTCCCCCTGTTTACAAGGCCAACCAAGGCCAGGTTAATTAATCTCTCTTTCCAGTTGCCCTTCTCACTAGGGCTTGTTCTCTCCACTTTGAGCAAAGCACCCGACACAACTGCTCAGATCTCTCACATTGCAGGGGGATGAAAACAAAGGCACAGATGAAAATTGCTTTAGAGCTTAGCCTCTCAGAGAAAACAAACGTGCCCATGCTGTAATTAGGACTAGGCATGCAAAAGAGAACCAGATCTTTGACTGGTGCTTAAGCAAGGATAGTAAATAAAAACAACAGCCATCCCTTCCCACATATACACACACCAAAAAAAGGCAAAGAAAAGGCAGGCCTATTCTTCTGAAGCTCACATAAGAGGTTGGTTCATCTCTCTTGATCCTCATACAAAGGCAGATGCCACACTGTGGTTCTGTGCATGCTAAAAACCAGCAGCAAAGCCATATCAAAACCAGACATTCAAACACACACGCTTCTCCCCCTGGGGAGAGCTTATACACAGCACAGACACATAGTTACGGTGTTTCATGAATTCCTCAGAGCTATTCAGATCCAACAACCATGGCTGCAATACAGAACATCATCTTAAAGTGGTGCCACAGCCCCCTGCAATGCTCCCAGCCAGCACCAAGCAGCTGGGTTAGTGACATGCCAACACTTCCATTTGGAAGCTGCCTGTCCCGCTCCTCCTCCAGATACATTTTAAGGCATTTAGTAACAGTGATAAATTCTCACACGCTTGCTTTAATGAAAAGGTTCCTAGCAATATTTGCCTTAACTTGCCATTAACAGCACAATTAGAGCTGCAAGGCCAAGCTGAACTGTGCCTCAGCCAGTCTCCTCTGCATAAACACTGCCTCCATCCTCTTCTCTTGAGGAGGCAGCACATCTCAGCTCCTTTCCTAGCGCTTACACGGATAACAGACGGCAAAAGTGCAGCAGGCACCAGCACCAAACATTTCCATGGCCCTGCAGTAGGCCATGAGTTAAACTGGTGAGCTGCAGCACTCTTAACAACAGCTGGTAAACATAATAAATGCAAGTCTCCTGTCTATGGAGGACGTTAAAGAGCTAGAAGTCTCTGAGTTTGCTGGTGGTTTGGTAATAGAGCTGATGGGCAGCATGATCCATCTGGCTGTCCAGAAACATCAGTCAGCATCAGGATTTGCCCTGTCCCGAAACATCAGTCAGCATCAGGATTTGCCCTGTCCCAGAAGAACATCTCTGCTCTCACAAAACCCCTGAAGGACGTAATCTGCAAAAAGCCAAACAAAATAAACAGTGGGTTGGAGGGTTGCAAGAGCTCTCCTGGCACAGCTACCTCAGTGGTAGGAGAGTCTGTGGGTACAGCAGGGCTGGCAAACCTTTTCTCACAAGAGACAGGCTACCAACCCTGCTGTCTTCCACCTCTTTCAAGGTCTTCCTTCCAAGCATGTCTTATCATCTGTCAGCCCCGGCACAGCTCTGCAGCACTGTGCAGCCAGTCTTTGTGCAAAAGGCAGGTGCCAAAGTCTTGAGTCACCACGCTCACATCCCTGCCGCAGCCTGGCACGTCCCTGCGAGCTGGGGACGCAGGGAAGGAGCACAGCCTCCACTCGTGCATGCTGCTCCTCAGGATCCGGGCACCATCTCCAACCCACTTGCTGACAGACTGATGCGTTCCACAGAAGAACAAGACATAGTTAGCAACATCTCTTCCTCCTCAGCAGGGGTGACCTAGAGGAATTGCTTTTCTTGGGGTTTTTGCAAGGGCTCTGCTGGCAAAAGGACAGGCTGCAACTCCAGGGGAAGAGGCTGCAGAGTGAGCCATCCATCCCACAAACAACTGGGCAGAAGGCAAGGGCTGCTTGATCAGGAGTTGTCAGCAGTTTTTAGTTGGAAAGATTATGGCAGTGACTGTCAAGGTAAGGGCTCTCTAAGAAAAAAGCACAAGGGAGGGGAAAAATATACCCTTATTTCTAGATCATCTTATTTCTCAGACCCCTGGTTATCAATCGCTTTGAGATATGGCCATGGATGTCAGCAGGCAACTAGTACTCCTTCATACTGGCTGCAGAACAACTCTAGAGCAGGAAAACTGTCCCTGTCCCAGCAATCTCGGTGATTGGCTCCTCTTTTTCTATTGCTCCTTATCAGGGATAGAGAAGGAGTAAATGGAGCATGCACTGAAAAAAAAGAACAAAAGTCAACAGAAAGACTTAAGTTACAAAATAGCACATCTCCAAGACCTTGATTCTTTTCTCAAATTCAGTTCAAATTGGCTAATGTGTTAAAAGATTACTGGGGTAGAAAGAGTAGGATAAATGGACAGAATCCAATCACAAGTGCCTCATTTCTCTCAGAAGCTCTATTAATGGACAAGAAGCCCTTTTGCACATAGATAAGCCCAAAGCAAAGGGTAGCAGTAAGGAAGACAGAAGGAAAATGCCTTCCAGGATCAGTGCCTTCCTGTTTCACTGACAGCTTGTCCCAGGCTGTCTCTAGGCTTCCCCACATCAGTGCGCACACAGCCCTCTGCAAGGAAGACAACTTCCCTGTCACACATACATAGCAACAACTGATCTGCAATTAATCATAATGCCAACTCAGCCCTGAACTTCTTCCACTCCTTCCATGTTAATTTCTTTAATTTATTTCTATAATATTGCTAGTCTCATGACTTAACTTTTCTCCACGCGATCGTAAAGGGGAAGGATGTGGAAATAATTGCACAGCCACGTAAGCCAGGAAATCGTTTCACACGTCAAGTTGCAAAGCCCACTTTGCTCTGGGGCTGCTCGTGTAAACGAACACAAATCAATTGGCTGTGGTATTGACACCGTAGGTGGGCGATAGGTATCCTCCTCCTGCTTCAGGCCACGCCAGTACCCACAGCCACAGTTCCTGGAGCCCCTGTACTGGGAAACACGTCCCTTGTCCTCGCTGACTTTGATGGAGGTATGCCAGCTGGCATCAGGGGAAGATTTATCCCTTTTCACACAAGCCCATCCTGTGCAGATCTCGACAGCAGTGCTGGGAACACTAACACCCAGGAGCAGAACTTCCGTAAGTGGATTCAGCAGACCTGGGCTCAGTTCTCAGCTTTAACAGCCTCCGGCCTTCGATGGCCTGGCCCAAAACATGACACAACCCAGTCTGACCAGATTTAGTTCAGGGCTCCACACTAGCACCCTCTGCAATGCTGCTTTCTCCCTCTGAGCTCTTCCAGCCAATGCTTGTTAAGCCTCATCACAAATTGTAAACCTCAACCCAGAGCTCCCATCACCGCCTCAAGCACGCCACCCAAGCGTTGTTATATTTTCTGCACAACTCAAGCAAATCATTTAATCTTGGTACCTCATTTCCTCCAAAGGATTGTTTCTCCTGTTTCTTCATCTCTGGGATAAAGACTATCCCCAGCTTTAGGTACAGCCTTTAGCACTGAGGGTCCCTGGCCATGCAGAGGGGGTCTAGCTGCAATGGCAATTCAGTCTCCCTGCTCCCAAGCCCAGACAAGCCAGGATGCAACAGCCATCTCCCCAAAGGAGCTACACCAGCAGCCGATTCATTCCCAAGTGACTTTCACATGAGAGACAGCTTCCGAAGGCTAATGACAGCACATGTGCTGCTGCAGCATGCGGAGCTGACCGAATGGCTTATCGCCTTCCCCTCAGCTTATTACGCCTCGGCGGCTTTGTATCTGGGAAAAAGGAGCACTGAGAAACCATTTCAGACCGAGCTCTCTAGCAGGGCCCGGCATGGCTTTGAAAGCAAAAAGCTCAGATAGACACACAGGCACGGCTTCCTCTGGGTCAGGTGGCTGCTTTATCTCCGCGAGAGTTTTGTGCAGGCAGCGGAAGTGCAGGAGCCCCATGCACATCTTGTCAGTGCAGTTACCAGCCCATTCAGTTCAGCTTTTCACAGGGACAACACGGTGCCTTTGAAAGATTTCTGATTACCAGCAAAAAGGTCAGGCAGCCCATCAATACTCCGAGCAGGCACGATCCAGGGAGCCACGCAGATGCTCCCCTGTGCGCCCCAGGAGAGGAGCCAGCATCCCCACTTGCACAGAGTGGACGCAGACAAGGAGTCCAACTTTACCCCTCAACTGCTTCCGATTTCCCTGAAGTACCATCGCCCCATTCTGGGGAGGCACAGGCACAAGGGGAAACTCTTTGCCCTAGGGGGGAAATATGGGGGGCAAAGCTGGGGCACAGCGGTTTGGCTCAGGCCACTGAGCAGAGCAGTCGGAAGCGGGACCGGGTCCCTCCATCGCCCACAGGACACCAGGCAGGGAGCGAAGCCCGGCCTGTCGCATCCGGAGCGGCTCCTCCGTGCAGCGGAGCTGTGCTCTCTCAGGCGGAAGAGACTGCAGCTCCCCTCCGCACGCTGAAACCAGCTTTGCCGCCAGTTCCTTCCAGTATGTAAAACAAAGACATGTCAGCTCCCACTGACAATGAAATTACAGTTTAGGGGAGCCCTGTACCTGTCAGGAAACAAAGCCCTGACCCTCCAGGCTGTCTCCAGCGCTCTGCAGATTGCTCAGGCACCATTGTTAGAGGTTTTGTTTCTTCTTGTGAACGTGGGAAGAGAGAATCATCCTCAGCCACCAGCAGCAGCAAACACAGACGTGGTGGAAACAGCCTGCGAAATTAATGGAAATGGCTTCTTTCCTCTGTGAGGAGCCTTCTGCAAAAGGGCTGGAAACTCCGAGAGTCTCCTGCCTTCTTCAGCGAGAGTGCCACGACCTCCAGCATGTCGGGAGAGAAGAGGCTGAGCCGACGCAGCGCCAGCCCCACATCCTGACCTCCAGCTCTGCGGGTCCCCACGGGACGCGGCGCACACCCCAAAGGAGAGGAAGGTGAGAAATGCAGTGCCATGGCAGGCAGGGCCAGGAGCACTCCCTGGTCCAGGGCAGCCCTCAGAAACCATCTGGGTCTGGAGCGGTGGCAGGGATGGCCGGGAGAGCGAGCTGGGGAGGCAAAGGACTTGGATTTAATTCAGGTGGGCAGCAAAAGCTCAACCCCGTTCAGTGCTCAGCGGGGGTGAGCTCAAGTTGCCAGCTCAAGTCAAGCCCAGGGTGCCTGGCTTTCCTCTTCTTTTAGCTCAAACTCAGTACAGACTTTTTTTTTTTTTTCTTCCTCTAGTGCAGATCAATCTATGGAAATAAGCTCAAAGACAGGATTGTGTTCTTTGCATGTGCTTTAGAAATGCAATATAAGGCAACTAACGGCATCCTGGAGCCTCAGGCAAACTCCCTGCAGAGAAAACACCAACGTGTTGTAAAGCAGCTTATTAATTTTGCGATGCGGACCCCCCCTTGGGCTGAAGGAAAGCGGTGAAGACGGGCCTGGAAGCGGCTGCAGGTGGCACCGTGCGGGTGGGCTCCCCTGCTCCACGCTAGCAAAATGGCTGCAACGTCAGCGTGCAGGTAGGCTTCCCTGCACCGACAGCAAGAAGCTGAGCTGCTGTGGAGCATGCAGGGGGAGAGTTTCTAATTAAAATACCCCAAGAAACTGCTTTGGAAAGAAGAAAAAAAAAAGGGGGAAAAAAAAAATCACAATTGCAAAATTCCTGACTGAACCATTTCATTTTCGTTTTGTACTACAATAGGAGGAGCGCAAATAATAGCTGAAAGGAAACACTCTGATTGTCATGAAGCAAAGTGCCATGTTCATTTTTCATCAAATGCGGATGAACCCGATTAAAAAAAAAAAAATAAAATAAAAAAAAAAAAAAATCTATTTCCTCACTTCATTATCTTCCCCCCACAGAAAAACCGTCCCCTCAGGACAGCTCACTGCCAGCTCCATTCCCAGCCCTGCTGCCCTCATCTGCTGCCCCAGAGCCACTCCGGCTGCTCTGTTCCTGCCTTCCTCCCCAGATCTGAGAGATTTGGGAAGGAAAAGCACAGGAATGGGCAGGTCCCCACCCCGAGGGCCATGCCAGCAGTGCCAGCACCAGCACAAAATGGCCACGTCCCCTCACAAGGCCTGGCCACGGCACCACAGCCAGTCCCTGTCAGGCTGGCCACGTCCAGCTACCAACGAAGCCCTCATCCCCCTCCACAGCGGCAAAGAAGGGGAAAACGAGGACAATTTTGGCTGGCATCACTGCCGCAAGGACCAGGAGGGCTTCCCTTCCCACCATGGCACCTGTGGGGACAGCCCCTGGCAGGGTGACAGGGCTGGGGGACAGGGCCGGGTGACGCCCGTTTGAGGGGGATTCACCCGGCCCTGCTCGCTTACACTGTTACCGTGGTAACGCCTGCTCGGTACAGCCTGTGAAACACTCCATTCGCTTATTGATTGAGCCGCCGTCAAATTCAATCACAAGTGAAAATGGATTTTTTAATGCGACTATTAGCTGCTTTTGAAAGGCAAATTGAGTTCAGTTATACCGAGTCAGCCATCAAAAAACAATTTGCCGTCAGCCAGACGGTCCGGCGAGGCACCCAGCCCGGGGAGAGCTGCGGAAGGGAGGAGAGGCCGCTCGCCCACGTTTCGGGAGGCCCGGACCAGGAATGGAGGGGAAATAAGGCTTTTTTTTCTCCCTCAGTAATGCACTGGATGAGGAAGATGAGGTGCAAGGCTGGGCTTTGAGGAGCTGGCATGGACACTGCCCCACGTCCCTGCAATGCAGCAGGTCTGGAAAGCCATCACCTGCCCTGGGGAGTTCAAAGATGGCAATATGAGTGATAGCGTTCATCCTAAAAACCCAAGCTGGGCTTCAGGATGAGCAAGACGGAGGCTCTCCCCAAACATCGGGATGTACGAGAGAAGGCAAGACGAGAAGGCCACACGACCGAAGCGATCACAACAGGCTCCTGTCCACACCAAAAAGACCAAAGCGAAGCCAAGCCAGCATCACCCACCTCCGTACCACCCCACATCCAACATGATTCAACAAAGCTCATTTCCTTTTAGCGGCTGGAAAATAAGATTTTTCCCTCACTGATTAGGGAAGCAGATTCTCATTACTATGTTAAGCGAGGATCAATATTGCAGCCAAGTCTGACATCAGCCCTGTCTGGCGAGGTTCTGAGCACACCAGTTTCCCCAGTTTGGGGCTGAGCACTGTCCCTGGGGTGCACAGACAGTGTCGCTCCAGGATGGCTTCACAGGGACCAAGAAGCGGCGATGGAGGAACGTGGTGGGATAGGGCAGAGCAGCTTTTTGCTAAAACTTGAAGTTCGGACAAAACTATGCTAGATGTAGCTGAGTTTTCCTGTATACACATATCTACAAGTAAAAAAAACTCTGTATGTTAAAAACACTTAAAAATATATACCATTTTTTTCTGCAGACCTCAAGGACTATGATATAGTCCATTAATTATAAACTCAGTTTTTCAGAAGCCCTGAGAAGCTAAAAAAGCAGACCTCAAGTAAATAAATAAAAATCCAGCTTCACTTTGGGGTGCTGGCCTTTCCGATTATCCTCTGAATCCCAAGAGCAAACTTACTCACAGACATTATTAAACACTTGCAAAAGCAGTCCAGGAATTTCTATAGCAGCATAATCCAAAGAGATCTCCTTTCAAAGAGTCTGTGCTTCCTGCAAAGCTCGTAGTCCCAGCTAATGAGAGCTTAACCACATGTTTGTGGTGGATGAAATAGTATCATTTTGCAATTATTATCATTCAAACATTATTTATTTAACCTGCAGCCACATTATATTGACTGCAGAATTGCTGTCATTTTTACTTTTGATGGCTCTCTTATTGAGCTGAGCTTCAGGAGCTGTGCTCGGTGTTCCCAGCATGGGAGACATTTTTTCCCTGCATGCTCACCCTCTCCCCAGCCAAACCCAAGTCTCTGCTGTGGTGATATTTGGTGCTGGCATCCCCAAACAGACGGCCATTTACAGGCCTTTTCACATTTTTCCTCTTCCCCACCTTCCTCTACTAGTCACATTTGGGGAATCAATCCATTCTTACCATCAATACAAAGCACCACGCACCAAAGACTTCCATACACTGAAGGGCAGAAAATGGACTTTATGCCACCTTTGCAACCTCCCCAGCTGCTCTCAAAGCTCGTATATAAGAGCTGTAGCAGCAGTTGAGGGGCTCTGTGCACCCCAGAAAGTCAAAATGCAGAGCTAATAGCCTGTCTTGCGCTGAAAAGCCTTCTCCAAGGGAGGCTGCAGGGAAGCAGCGATGTGGGTCACAGCCACCGTCCCCAGTTTTTGCAGCAAAATAAGTACCAAGGGGTGCATTTCTCAGGATCTGAATGCCATCAGGGTAAAAAAAAAGAAAAAAAAATCTGCCCTCACTCTCTCTCCTGGCCCTGGTTCTTCTCTCACACATCCCTCCCCTGGAGCCTAGTGAGATGTATTCACATAACAGGAAATCCAACATTCTCCTTTGCCTTTTTCTTTCTTCCTCTCTTTTAATTTTCCCCAAATGTAAAGGATGAAGTCATCTCTCCTCCGGTGATGAAACATCTGCCTGGAGAAGCTTGCAGTGCAATGCAACATATTTTGATCAGTGTTACATCTAATTACAGAGAAGAGAAAAATCACAAAGCAGGGTTTGGAATCTTATTTTCCCAAAAAAACACAAGGCATCTGAAAAATAATAGAAAAGCAGCAGCACTGACAATCAGACCAGAGGCAGCTTCCCCACCAGCCTTGAAAAACAGGATCAGAATACAGAGCCCACTTGGAAAGAGAGAGATTTCAAAGAGCGAGACCAGGGAAAGATGAACAAGGTCACATGGGAATCAAATCAGAATTTCAGTATCCTCAAAACCAAAGATCACTCAAGCCAGGACTCGGTAATAGGCCTACACGCCCATCCTTTTGGGTTCACCAACATTTATTCAAGGTCAAGTTCTTGCAGATCCCTCACACCAACTGCATAAAGAAAGGAGGGACAGTGGTGCGGGAAAGACATCTGCGAGAACAATGCTAAGCCTTAACAACCACCTCATGTTCCTAAGTTTCAAAACCAACCGCATACTTGATCTTCAGGAGCCAACATGCAGAGGGAGCAAAGGCTTGCTCCCAAAACTGAGAAGCACCAACCTACTGTAGACAGAGGCAGTGATACTGCAGCTCCAGAAGGAAGTGCAAGGTGTAGGGAAGGTCTGAAGGCATTCAGATACAGCTTAAAGCAGGCAACAGCAGTGGCAGAACCCTGATGTTGGCCTCAATTCCTGAAGAAAGCATGCTGACAATGGGAGAGGTCTCAAAGGCACAGCAGGCATCACCACCCACATCCCCTTGATATTCAGGAGGGGCTGATTGCCTCCCTTGTTTGTCGCTTTGAAAATTTCACTGTGAAACATTAGTGGGGTGCAGCCTCCAGCTGCTCTAGGATGATGTTCGCCGCAGGAAATAGAGATTTTGGAAGTTCAAAATAAAGCCCTAATCACAATTGTTGCTATTTCCCTGTCTTGCTCTTCAAGCTCAAAGGGAGTCCGTGGCTAACCAGAAACAAACACCACCTCTAACAAGACCTTGCATGGCAAGGAACCAAACACAGACACCTGGGGAGCCTGCTCAACTGCTTCACTGGAGATATGATGACAGGTTGTTTATAGCAGCTTACAGAAAGGCAGCGCAAAATAAACAGAAGGCTGCTTTCCTTCCACCCCTCTCCCCACTGAATTTCAAGGGAAAACTTGATTTCTTTCTAAACGTTTCAAGTTTCCAGAAGAAGAAAACAAAACACTGTCTGTGATGAATGGAGTTTGGCAGCTGTTTGGGACAGGTATGGCACTTAAAGCCATGGGAAACTGGCCCAAAACCTTCAGATGCTGCAAGGAAACAAACAGTTGATGAGAAAGATGCCTGCAGACAGGCAAGGGGGGAGTCCCAAGTTTCCATTTTCCTTCACAGATATTTGTGAACAGCATTCTGGCTGGCCCCCCATCCATTTTGCCAGCAAGCTCTCTTCTAAAACAATTGCTCAAAGGATTGTGTTTGCTGCTTCTTATCCTGCTTGAGTGTGAAGACACGTAAGTGAGCAGCACGTACCTTTCTCAAGCAAACAACACACACCGATTTAATCCAAGTCCATCTACACACAAAGAACAGGCTGAAACGGCTGGAGCGTACAGACCTCATCACCACCATGGGGCAGGGGGGAAATGGATACACTTAGAAATCATGCCTGCCATAGATGTGCTGGTCTGTTCCTGAAAGGTCAGGTCGCTCCACATTGTAGGTTTCCACCAAGTCGTGTCTGTCAGGGAGAGAGAAAAATGTAACCCTAGGGCTCTCCAAGATTGAATTAGGCCTGCAAATTCTCCCCTTTGGGCACGTGCATCTATGCGTGGAGGGAGTGCATAGTCATCTTTGCAGAGCACCACACACTCCCATTCCTCAAGCAGCCCAGCTCTACTGTTGACAAGGTCAAATGCAAGAAGAAAGCTCACCCAGGGCTAATGGGAGGCAGAGAGTTGGAAGATGAGTCACCATCCAGATGTCTGCATTTGCAGGGAGAGAAATGCTGGAAAAAAAAGACCAGCTGACGAGGGGTGTAGGACATGAGAGACACAAAATGGTGTGGGACTCGGACTCTGGTATTCAGTCGCTGGCTCTGCCTCCAAGCTGCACAGCATCTGCTTTCCTCTCTGCATGCCCTCAGTTCTCCTCTTGGGACACTGGGAGCTCTCCGGGGCTTGCAAGGGCAAGTTCTTCCAAGCGCAACCAAAATTCCCGAGTCCCGAATAAACAGGGTCAAAGAGAGAACTGGCTGTCCTAACCCTTAGCAGAACAGCTCTGAGAGAAAAAGAGGTTTCTTCTCAGCTATTTCTACTGTCTTGCAGGACACAGGAGAGTGTTCCCAAGCTGATCTGCCAGTCTATTTGGGGCATCAATGTTTGCCTAAGCAAATAGCTTGGAAAGCTCCACAAATAGCAGGAGAGTTGGCTAATTGGGAAGAAGTCAGAAAACCACAGACAAAAACACATGCAGGCAGCACCAAAGGCAGCAAAGAGTATGGCTGAAGGGGTCTGGACACCCCAAGGGCATGCTTGCCCTCCATAAATTGCTATTCTTGGTCCCACTGCTTCTGTCAACAACACTTTCTGCATATGCGAATAGGACCATACTCCTGCAATTACATGGCAATCAGAGGCAAATTACATTCTTGCTGTTTACTTTCAGTGTCCTTAATTAATCCGGTTATTAGACAATTAATGAAGCTTGTTTGGTGAAAAACTCATAGCATTTACAGCAAGAGCTCACACATGCACCCAGCTGGCATCTGGCTCTGCAAAACCGGCACGCTGGACTGGAGGCAAGAAGCCCAACCCCAACCCCGGAGGCCAGCAGAGCCGGGGTAACACTGCAACCTGCCCCATGGCTCAGAGGGACTCAGGGCTCGGGTCTTCCAGCCAGCCCTCCACTCCACCACTGCCCCACAGCAAGAGGAAGAGCTTGGTCCTCCTGCTCAAGCTAACCACGCCATCTCAGCCGGCCGCACACGCGACCACACCGCTGAGCCCCCAGCAACTGGACAGCCCTCTCCAAGAAGAGCTGGGGCAGCCTGGAGACGCAGACCCACCCTCGCTTGCTGCTCCTCTCCAAAGGCAACAGAAACCACACCGGCAGCTCCTGCCAGTACGAAAGCTGCTAGAGAAGACTCCCAGCTCCGTGCAGCCGCTGGCCTCTGTCTTCCCTCCGCCACCAGCCAGCTCCCAAGACACCCTGCCCTCCCCAAAGGTCACCCCAGCTTGTGTTTGGTTAAGCTGCTGATAATTAAGTGGCATGTTCATCTAATGATCAAATCGCTGCACCAGGAGCATGAAAGACTGAGTAGAACTAATTAAGAAGCTCATTTGCATACTCCAGCATTTCCGGTGTATGGGGTTCCCATAGCAACCAGTACAAAAGCTGATGATGGTGTGTGGGTTTTATTGGGTTTTAAGTGCTGTTCCTTCCCTTTGTTATCCCCACCAGATAACAAAGCCTCTGCAAGGAAGGTGGTGTGACACCCCGCTCAGGAGGGGGAATTTCTGCACAGCAAGGAGGAACGTGAACGTGCTGCAAGGATCCAGGGGACGGATCCTACTCGGGGTGCCATTCAATTCAGACACCTGGAGAGCAGGTATCTTGCGGGTAGATGCACAGCCTTGAACATAAACCCCTCACCTGATAGTGCTCTGTCAAAGAGACTTTATGAGTCACTTGGGCCCCATCTCCATAAGGAACAGACAACTCCAGAGAGAAGTTTCGCAGGGGACTGCGCCACAGCATCCCAGCTTACAAGCACCCTGCATGAGCAGCTGGCTGCAGGGACCCTGGGTGCTGCGTGCAGCACTAGGACATGCTGAACCCTGCGGGACTGGGCGAGAGCCCTTGAAGGCTGCACCCCAGCATGGGCAAGAAGAAAACCAGGCACATGCCAGTGAGGACATCAGCTCAAGACACAGTGGGTTCCCAGCACTGAGTCAAGTCCAGTCCATGCTCCCTTCATCACGTCACTTTTCCTAAGCACCGAGATTTTTTTTTTTTTTTTCTGCTTTGTATTTCTGGCAAGAAACCTTTGCATTTAGATAAGGAATAAAGCCTGGGATCAGATCTGAACTCTGCAGCAGAGAAGATCAACGTTTTAATGAATTAAATATATTCTAAACTAAATGTAACCTCTTAGCGCTCAAAAATTTGAGCGAGAATAACTTAAAGAAAAAGCCAACAATCCACCTCATTTCAGCTCTCTCTGGCTGTGAGCTGGCCACAGGCCAATCAATTATCTTGAATTTATTCGTTATTCAACTTCCCTCAAACAGCCAATTTCCAGGCTGTGAATTGTAGCTGAGCAGTTCCTCCTGCGATGGCCGCGCTCTCATTTCAGACCAGTTTGCAGGCAAAGCAGCTTCGCTGGGCTGCCTGGCAGCGACACTTGGCCCTGGGCCACGCACAGCGTTATACGGGCTGGAGCAAGGCAGGACGCTCTAGCTGGCACATTCGGCATTAGACAGTGCCGGGGGGATTTGGAGGGACGTAGGTTCTTTGACATCCAGCAGCAGCTTTTACAGATGCAAGTACAGCCCAGGCTGCAAGGAGCATCCCCCAAAGGCTGCACAGTGCTGCCAGGCCTGGGCAGATACATTTAATTCCTCCCCGTTAATTTGTTATTGTGCAGGGAGGACATATAGCGTGAGCTACGTAGCCCTGCATCAGCAAAGCATGTTTTGTCGCGGAGACCAGATGCCTGCAATTGAAACACGAAGAGCCAGAGTGCGCGCAGATGCGTGCTAGGCTTGGCAGGGCGGTCTTGGGAGTGGGAGGCTGCAGGGATGAGGCCTCAGCTGTTCTGCTCCAGGCTCAGCCCGTCCTCGGCTGCCCCGAGGCTGAAGGCTGGGGTGCAGACAGAGCAGGTCTGCCCCCCCTCTCCCAGGGCGCTGCAAGGAGACCAATGCTGAAGACCACAGGCACAGCAGCAGAGGAAGCAGTCGTCGGTACTTCATGCAGCCCACGCACACACCACGGTTATGCCGCAGCGAAACCACGTGCAGGCACGATCAGGATTTGTGGACACGCGAAGCTCTCATGCCTCCACTTGAAACACTGCACCTTGCTATTACCCACGCTAATGCCGAAGGAGCCCTCCTCTGTCCCCAGTCCACCCAGCATCCTGGAAAGATCACCTAAGCCTTCAAACTGGAAGAAATTCCCCTTGCCCATCCAAAGCCTTCTCCTCCCCTAACACTGTTTTCATTTCCCCCTCCCCCCCCTTTTTTATTCTCAATAAAAACATAATTACAGGCTTTTAAAAAAAGCAAATTATAGTGACATACTTTAATTATCTCCAAGCAATGGAGGACTAAATTACACAGTCAGGGAATCGGAGGTTACCTAAAAATAAAAGCAAGAAGCTTCATTAAATGCTAATTGCAGCCTTCGCCGCTGAAGTGAGATTTCAACACAATCTGCCATTGACTCGCTCGGCCATACAAGAGAACATTGGTGCTGGGGAGAGACCCTCGCACTTGCGCCACAACCCCCCTCCATCCACGGCTGCAGGCTCCAGCCACAGGGACCACTTCGCCGAGGGGAAGCCAGGCAGTCGGCATGTCCAGCTCCATTCTGCCACTGGTCCTTCCCCAACCGCAGGGCTTGGGTGCTTCCACCTCCCTCTGGGGCACCCACTGCCCCCCACCCCGAGACCACTCAGAGGCATCACCCATCTTCTCAGCGGCACTGATGTGCTCATCACAGCTCTCCACCCTTCTTGCTGGCTTCCCACAGCACAGGAAAATTCAGTTCAAGGTCCTGATGCTCCAGGCCAAAGGCTTCAGCTGGCTGCAGGTCTCATGGGGAGAAATGCTTCCTAGCGCAGAGATGAGCTCAACTTGCTCGCTGCAGAGCTGGTCCCCCACTGGGTAATGAGCCACAACATCTGTCACAGGCTTTGCCGCCTTCTGCTCTAAATGCAAGTTGCACCTTGCTCTGAGCAGCACTCAGCTCTCCTGGGGCCAAAACAGGACTCTGGCTCTGTGGGAGAGGAGCTGGATGGAGACCTGTCTCAGAGCAAGGAACAAGCCACTTTCTCCTCCAGCCCTGGTCTTTCCATCCCCTTCCTCCAGATTTGCTTACTCAGGAGCTTTGCCGTGGCTTCAATGGGAGGTCTCCAGACCCGGGTGGTGAGGGAGTGGTTTTTCCCCAAGTCAATGCTATGGACAAACAAGGTGGCAGGCAGACCAAGAAATTCACAGAGAAATTATTTTGTTTTCCCATTTCCTATCGAGCCGACCTAATTGTGTTGCTAAAGTCTGTGATTTGCCTCTCGCAGAAGAGAGTTAATGACAGGCTCCACGCTGCTGCCGCTCCGCACAGGGCTGGGCAGATGAGACCGCACACAGCCCCCCGCTCCAGCCCCCAGCCGTGCTGCAGGGAGGGCAGCAGGACCCCAAAAGCTCCTGCTTGTCCCTGGAGAAGGGAGCTCGGGAGAGGAGCTGGGGATTGGGAACAGCAGCTAAGGCCAACAGAAAGTTTGAGGAGGGGTGAGATACAAGCAGGCGATGGAGAGAGGCGGCACCAGCCTGGGTTTCTACCCCCCACTTCTCAGATTCACCAAAAAAAAAAAAAAAAGTGAAAAACACACAGGTCAGACACTCAGGGAGCTCAGGCAATTATTGGTATTTAAATTCAACAACTCTTCACAGAAATAAGGGGAAATCAGACAAGTGCTTTTAAGCTGTATGGGAGGCAAGGAGGAGAAACAGCAGCACCGATTTCAGGACAGGCACCTTATTTAAAAAAAAAAAAAAACAAACCACACAGAGTACATAAAACTAGGAATTCCCTCAGCAGATCACACAGCATCTACTCTGCTCTTCTGCTGAGCCACAGGCAGTAGAATTGCCCTCAAAAGCATTAAGCAAAGCAGAAACCTGATCCTAACAGACACCAGCTGGCTCTCAAAACTGCCCCAGCAGCAGCTATCACCTCTCCGCAGATATCAGCACCAGAGCCTGCCTAGATCCATGTCACTCTACATCCATCTCAATTGCTCATAGACTGCTCCCTTTTAATTAGCTTTCATAATCAAATAAGTGTCTAGAATTAAACAGCACTGTATCATGAAATGCCATATAAAATTAACCAGCCATGTTCAGAGGTCACTGCATCTGCTGAAACACACCCGGCACTGGGAGGGATGCAGGTCTATTTAGCAGCGCACAGGAACAGTGCCAGTAAGTGTAGGCTTTAACTGAGGAAAAAATGGGGCCAATTAAAATTCTGTTCCCAGACCAGCGAGGATGGATTTGTGCAAATATTTTGCATATCTGTTTAAGAGCATCTTTATATCATTTAAGCTAAAGTCGGTAAGGAATAAGACTGAATCACTGTAAAGCACACTTACACCAAAATAAGTACCCACATGAGGACTCTCTTGATTTAACACTCCGACAGATCCATCAAGAAATCAGGGTAGCTATTGTGTTTAGATAGGGCCTGATGCAAGAGGGGAACATGAATCTACTTGCAACCACTTTCAAAGTTTAGCTAAGTGACTTCTTTCCAAGCACCAAACAAGCATCAAAGGCACCCCTTTAGGATGTGCCATCCTGGCCAGCGAAGCCCAGACCCCACCGTTCCCCCTACCAAGCAGCAGCTTTTGGAGCTGCTGTGCATCACAGGCTGCCAACAGCGTTAGCACAACTCTCACCTCAGCACACCTTTTGGCAGCCCGAGAGGCTGGCAGGACGTGTTCCAGGGCTGGCTGCATTTCTAGAGAAGCAGTCTGAAGTCAGAACTGTTTGAGAACAAGAGCAACACCGTGAAGAAGTATTTGCGCTTGAAAGAGATACTTCATTCAGCTACTGAAGCAGAGCAGTTAGATCAGCACAGCTCTGTGTCCTGCCTGGGTAGAAAGCATCAACCCAGGTAGACCACCTTGCTACCACAGGTCCCCTCTTTCCTGCACCCCATCCAGCTCTGGTGTCTGCTCTGTGCCCTGCAGAACTCCCCAGACCACCAGAGGACAGATGAGCCTTGAAAATCTGCTCGGCAGCAGCACGCAGTCCCCAGCCACAACCTCTCCAGAGGACTCGGAGCATCCCTCCTCACAGACACACCGCAAGGGGAGGGAGGGGGATGCTGTAATTAAGGTAGAATCAGCCTTTCCAGTCATTATCAGGCAGAGTTCGGGGTGGAAAGCTGCTTGTAAAAACAGCAGAGCAGTATCTCTGAGCTAGAAACAGCGCCAGAGACGTCAGCTCAGGTTTTCTGGGAGCCCTCTGAACCAGGCGGCATTTCACATCCAATCCAACAGTGATGGATGTGGTGGGAACAAAGCAGGTTTTTTTTCTCCTGAGAAGCTCTTTTGACAAGTATGATCTTATCAAAGTTTCAAGCTTTTCATTATATTTCTTTTTTCTAACTCCTGCCTTGAAGCCATGCTCTGTCCTCTCTGTGCTTGCAGGGAACAGTCGTGTTTCCCTTCCAGCACTGATCAATGGCTGAAGCTCCCCAAGGTGCTCAAAGCGGCACCGAGATCTCCCCTCCCCAGGGCACATAACCTGGGCGACCCACCAGAGCGAGAGCAGAGCTGCAATTAATACACAAATACATCTAGAAATGTGCAAAACACAGGGGTAACTTCACCCATGCTCAGAGAAAGGAATATACGGGCACCTTTGGGCCAGGAGGAACACACGCAAAGGGATGGGGAGACATCCCAGCACCCTCATTGCCTCTGCAAGGTCAGGACACCGCTGCCAGCTCCAAGCGCTTTTCCTGGGCACCTGAAGCAACAACCTGCCCAAAAGCTAGAGGCAGCCCACACCTCTGGGGCAGACACCAGCACCCTCCCCTGCCTCCTTTCCCCACCTCCCATCTGCTCCCCAGAAGAACTTGCACCATCCTCTCCTTACCCAGCAGTAAGCAAGCACAGCCACCCCCTCTTCCAAGAGCCTTTCCCAGAGCACAGGGACAGAGGCACCGGCAGCAACACACCAACCCCCCCCAAAACAGGCAAAACCAAGACTCTTAGAACAACCACATACCTTGCACACCAGGCTACAAGTATCCCAAGGAGCAGGCTGGAACCAGGAAGAGAAACCCACCCCCCAGGAAGGGCAGAGCTGCTTTTATTAGCTGGTGACTCCCTAATTAGCCCAGGTTGGTCCTGATGGGGGGGTGGATCTGGCCCTGCCTCTGACAGGGGAAAAAAAAATAACCCTGGAAAATCCCTTCCTCTCTGCTCCATCCCTCCAGCGTCAGCCCACACCTTGGGGAAGAGCAAACGAGGAGGAATCAGCCCCTTCTGCCCCAGACCCTGCCCCAAGCCCTGCGCACTGGGGCGGTGCAGGCAACAGCGTGTGCCCAAATGCGCCGTGCCAGGGTGATGCTGAGCTCTCCTCTCCCCGTCCCATCCCCTCACGAGGACGCTGTTTGCAGCAGGATGGCCTGGAGAGGAAGGGCATCAAGCCCCCGGCCTGTCCTGGAGCGCGTGGCCACCCAACACCTTCCCCATCAGCCGAAACCAAGTCACCTCCTGGAGCCTGGAACGAACAGTCACCAAAAGACAGCAAACGCTGAGTGCAAAACCATGGTCTTTTATTAGAAATCTCCTCGTATAAAAATGATCATGCTCTACACAGTCATCAAATAATTCATAAACATCCAGGCACTGAACTTTGTTTTTTTTGTGTGTTTTTGTTTTTTGACTGGTCAGTACATAAAGCAGACATATTTCAATCCATATGGTCATCACATACATTAATTAACCACCTATAGAAATCAGCACTTTGAACACAGTCTAGGTTTTATTTTATTTTATTTTGTTGTCTGTTTTTTATTTAAATTTTATGTATTTTTATTTATTTTTCCTTTTTGCAACATATAGAATTTGGTAGGATATGGGAGAGAGAGTGAAGAGGGACGGAGGAAGACAGGAACAAAAGAAAATGGAGGATTAAAAAAAAAGAAAGAGAAAACGGAAGGTTCTGCACTACCACAAACAATCTCACAAATTCCAGAAAAGGGAAACTGTTGGCTCTTTTTTTTTTTTTTTTTGCCAAGATACAGGAAAAAAAAAAAAAACCCGAAGACTTGCCGAAGTCCGTCACCTCTTCCCTGCGCTACGTCCCCCCTGCTCAACTGTTCCTCTTCCTCCGTGGGGAGGCATGCATTGTCACGGTGGTCGGTGGTTTATTATTGTTATTTCTTGATTTTGTTTTTTGCTGCTGTTGATCGCCATCTTCCCCGGGAGCTCTGCCCAGCAGCCCCACCAGGAGCGTGTCCCCCCCGCTGCCACCTCCCCGTCCCGTCCAGCTCCCCCTCCAGCATCCTGCGACGGGCGATGCGACTCAGCTCCCTCCCGCGTCGTGGCATCCGCAACCTCCCTCCATGCCAGGCAATTGCGATCGCTGGAGCTAAATCGCGTGGTTGCTATAGCTGACGTAGGTCTGTTTGGTAGCCAGTGCTGGAAAGAGAGACAAACCTCGCATGTATCATTAATGAAGTCCACCCTTTCTGGCTCCTGCCCCGTCACCCTGGCCTGGCCGTCGTGCCAGGAGGTGCTGGCGGGGACGTGACATGGGGTTTGCTCATGGATGCGCCCAGCGCTGGCACTCGGGGTCATTCCCTGCCAGGGCACGGAGCTGTGGCAGAGGGGCTGAGCCCCACGGCAGCCCTTGGGGGCTCTCTAAAGACAGTTCATCCCCAAAAGAGAGCCCAGGATGTGACAAGAGTGATGGGGGATGTGTTCTCAGGCTCCTGTTCACTTCCCTCAGCAACTTCTTACAGACAAACCCGCAGATGCTCCACGTTCCCAAGAGCACAGCTTGACCCAGCCCTGCAAGAGCATGATTTGGGGTCCGAGCTGGGCACCCCACACCCCTGCACGCTGCTCCATGGCCGGCGGGAGCTGAGCAGCAGGGCACTGCCAGCGCCGGCACAGGTGGCACAAAGCCAGCCAGCCCAGCTGCGTCCCTCACCGAGGATCCCTGTGCCCGTGCTTGGGTGCCGGAGGAGCAGAGCACCTACGCTGCTGCCGCCTTCCAGCTTCCCCAGACACACCGGCCCTCGGGACGGGGTTGAACACACAAGGAGGGGAGGCAGCAATGGCTACGAAGCCACCACGCGTCCCAGCCTGACACCAGGGGAGCCGCAGCGAGGCCCAGAGCCAGGAAAACGCCAGATAGCCATAAATCCTCCCGCTCCCCTCAGGGCTGCACCGCTGCCTTCGGGCTCGGAGGCTGCAGCACGTCACTTGCTTTTAGCAGCAGCCACGGCTCAGGGAGAGGTGGAAGTGGCAGCTTGCAACACCCTGGCTTGTCTCAGCGCTTCAGCTGGGCACGATGCTCTGTGGAGATCTCATCATGAGGTCCCCAGGTACCGTGGGGCTCAGCAGACACACGGACAAGCGCTGGGACAGACAGCAAAGCCCAAAACACCATGAGCAGCACCAATGTGTCCTCTGAGGAGACCATCCCCACGGCACCGCGCAGAGGGGACGCCCAGCAGCTCTCCCTCCATCTCGGTGCCTTGCTGACAAATGAACCTTGCTGCAGATTTCAGACCGGTATTCCCAGATAACAATTAGATAAGCCATAAGAAATTAGAGCTGACAGTGCTATTTGTTAGCCGCAATGTTTTCATAGCCAATCTGCCCATATCAAAGCCCTGTGAATTATTTATTCTGTTGTTTATTTAAGGATACGTGACCCACCAGTGACAGAGTGAAAAACGGCCCCTTGGTCCTGCACTGACAACCCCACCGTGCCTCCTGCCCCCGGCACCGATGCCAAGCCCGGCTCCCGCCTTGGCACACCTCAGGAGCGCACCGCCAGCCCCGTTTGCACTGAGCTCCCGTATTCCCCATGCGAGACACATCGGAGCCGGAGATGCGGCAGACGGGAGGCTCAGCTCTCCCTGCTCCTGGCACGTACGATCCTCAGAGGCTCCTGCTGCGAGTCCCGCGGGGGAGAAGGATGCTCAGTGCAGAGGAGAACATATGGGAGTATTTGGGTTCAGGTCCCAGACGAGGTGCTCACTGCATCTGGGCCTCCAAGCCCTTCTGCAAAGGGAGCATCAGCCCTTTGTGCTGGCAGAGCCCTGGCCCGGAGCCGCGTGTGGCTGGAGGGAGACAAGGTCACGCGTGCACAGAATCACAGCCTGCGGCACCGATGCTGTGCGGACTCTGGCAGCGGGGGGCTGCCCAGGATGGGGCCGGCGTGCTCCCAGTGAGCCCTTACCACGGGAAGTCCACAGATACCCCCAGCCTTGCGTGGGGCATCTCTTGCACAGACAAAATGGGGGTGACGGAGGGACCCCTACCCACTGCCACTTTGGGATAGGACCACAGACCACACAGATCTGCGATAGCAGCTGACAAAAGCCACCTCCAGCACAGGCAGCATGGGGGGTCTGAGCGTGTAGCTGCCCTTCGCAATGCAGATAGGCAGATGAAAGAGTCGATTATGCAGAGAGACTGCCTACGGAGAGATATTGCGTAGAGAGCTACCGCCAGCGAGAGCCATTACACAGAGCGATGCGGATACGGAGGTTATACAGAGATGCCAAGGGATATTAAATAGCTCAGGCTGGAAAGAGAGCAAGTGTGGGATTACAAAGACAATCGTGGCTTTCCATGGAAGTCCTGTTTGGTCTCCATCCCACTGACACTGGAACCCAGAAACTCTGCTGGTACATGAGGAACATTTGTATTTCTGCAGGGTTTCCTTCAGATTTAGCCCAAATGGGATTTCCCTCTTCAAAGTACGCCAGCAGCACTGGCTCCAACCATTTCTTCCTCCTGCAAGGCTCTGTTTTTGAAAACCCAAACACAGAACCAGCATGCACCCACTTTCCCAGGGTTTCCCAAGCCCCCAGCCTTTCTTCCCAGGGGAAACCAGCGGCTCTGTCCCTGCGTCAGCCTTAGCTCCAGCCCGGCCCCTGGGAACAGCCCGCAGGCAGACAGCGAACGCTTTTCCCCATCAGCCAGAGCAGAGCCTTCCCGGGAGCAGCTCGGGGCGCTCAGGGTGCACTGACATTAGGATCCTTCTCTGGGTATTTGAGCAGATTTCTGTGTGCCCCAGCCAGCGTCTTGCCCAGCAGTGGCGTGAGCGTGTCTGCAGCGTTATTTCCCCTGCCACCCACCCAGCAGCATTTCCCATGGGATAATGCAAACAGGCCCGGGGAGGGATGGGAGCGCCAGGAGCAATCCCGATCAGAGGGAGGCAGGACACATCCTGTCTCAGCTACTTGGCTGTGGTGATGGAAAACGGCATTTCTTGAGTGGGAATAAATTAAAGAAGGGGGAATCTCCCCCGCCCGCAGACAGGAGGTGATGCTGTCCCCTTGCTGAGAGCCAGGAATCCCCACTCGTGCCCCGGCTGGAGCACAGATAACCACAGCACACCTCCCTCCTCGGGGTGGATTTGGGCACGGCGGGGAGCAGAGTGGCCCCCAGCCTGTGAATGCATCCCTTCCACACTGCCTTGCTCCTGGGGGATGGCGGGCCACGCCACGGGCAGAAGGGAGCCGAGATGTCCCTTTGCCAAGGAGCAGCGCTACTGGCATTGCTTGCACCCACGGAGGACAACACGGCTATGGCCCACCGGCAAGCCAGGGCTTTGGGCTTCCCAGCACCATGTCGGTCCCTGGCTGGACCAGCTCCCCAGGCCCACTGCAGCCATGTTACCTTGTGTTTCCAGATTTTCACAGAGCTCTGATTTGGCCTCTCCATTGGGGCGGAAACCTCCCTTCTGAGAGAACTTGTTGGACATGGTGGCCGCCGTCACCACCGCCTTGAGGCTCCGCTTGCGCTTGGGGACGTTCTGCTCCGGGTGGAAGAGGATGATGTACACCTTGGGCATGTAGAGCATGCCCAGGGACACCGAGGCACTCAGACTCACCGAGATGGTGAGCGTCGTGGTCTGGATGTACATCTGCAAGACACAAGGCACGAGCTGAGACTCACCACGGCTCTGTAGGATCCAGGAAGGGTCAGCTGGGAAAGGAGGAGAGGAAACAGGGGAACATGGAAATGTTGGGGTTAAATAAATGAAGGGGTGGGGAGCCAGGGTTGGAAATGTTGGCAGTATTGGATCTTAAACATCAGACTCGACTTGTTACATGGGCCAAGGTGCACCCGGAGAGGCCTTCAGCTCGCTTTTGCTCTTTCCCCACCTGCAAACACAGGGAGGCTGTGCTGGTGCCCTGACCCACATTTCGGGGCCCTGGCACAGCCTCCCCATGCCAAGCCCTCCCAGCACTCATGCACGCTCCGGCAGCAACCTGCCAGCATCCTAACACAAAAACATCACCAGGGACGGAGCCCCCGCGCCCTCTTCACCCTCCCTCTCTCCTCCCCAGCACTCGCAGCACGCTCCACCAGTGCAGGGCGGGAGCTCCGATGCTGCGGTGATGGGCACAGCAAGGACACCCACTCCCAGGGCCCGGCCCGGGGCACCCCTGGCTCTCCCATCTCCCTTCAACAGGTAATTCCCATTCCCCAGCTGGCTCCCTGGGCTGTTGTCATGTAAGTCACATATTACACACCGACGTTGCCTTTCTGCAGTCAAAACTAATTTCACGCTCACTGTCCAGGACTAACAGTGACAGATGTTTTGCAAAATGAAAGCCCATTAATCTGACTGTAGAATAATCCATTTTTCTACGGAAAGCGTTTGGCAGGTTCCTCACAAGCCGGGGGCATCGGAAGCAGGCAGCAACGGGAGGCAAAGCGACCCCCTCCCTCTGCCCATCCCCACCTCGGGAGCAACACGGGAGGCCGGGCAGGCAATCTCCTCCATGAGCATCCCAGCTCCGTCAGCATCCCTGCTCCTGGCACAGGTATCCATCCTCTCCAGTATCCTCTCCTCTACCGCATCGCTCACTTGTTGGGTCTCTCCAGGCTGAGCAGGGAGAGGGCTCTGGGTCTTTGGGTGCCTTTGTACGCACCTTTTTTTCTTTTCCTGCTGTGCTCAGATGCCAGGGCTGTTTTGCATGTTGCTAACAAGGTTTTGGAAGGAGGCTTAAGGCAATTTCTGAACTTTATCCCATGACTCAGTCACAGCGTGGTGTCTGGGGTTCCTTGTGCAGTTCTTTCACGTGTAGGATTTAATGCCATGCAAGGTGGCAGGACCTGGAGGAGCCAGGGGAAGCCCGGGGTCTGCAGCGTCAGCGAGGACAGGGGGTCCCCAGCTGCACGTGCTTAACTTGGGGGCTCACTTTCTGGAGTCAGTAGGGCAAAAAGTTGGCCAAGGACAGAAGCTGAGCACAGAGGCTCTGCACGGCTCCCTTGGGAAAGGTGCACGGGGGCAGCTCTGACCCGTGAGAGCCAGCTGCAGGCAACAGCTCCCAGCCGGGGCTGTCGGCCCACCCCAGGACCTGCGGGTCCCAGGAGTGACCATGCAAAGATACAGTTCACTCTCTTCTCCTGCTTCAGGAACAAATGCAGAGGTCCCAAAGTGTTTCAACTCAACCCAAAAGGAAAAAAAATGCAACAAAGCTTGTTCTGAGTCAACCAAAAAGTTTCGTTCATCCCCAGAATAAAACCTACTGCTGTCACATGCACTGGTTTGTTTGTTCCACCTTCTCTCTATATGCATGCAGAGTCAATCTAGGCAGTTTTTGGAAATTAAAAATGTCATTTCATCAAGGAAAGTCAAAACACATCTCTGTGCCAGAATATCTGCTCTTTTTTTTCTTTTCTTTTTTTTTTTTCTTCCTTTTATTTTCCCCCTGCTGAAACTCCCAGACGTTGCCGCAGGTGTCCTGGACTGCAAGGACCAGACTTGCTGGGAATGAGGGCAGCACTGGGACACCAACTCCAGGCATCTCAACCCCTGTCCCGGGGACTGGCACCACTCGTCTCGGCACCGGCGTGACAGCCGGTGGGACACGGCTGAGGCTCAGCAGCCCTTCACCTCCCCGGCTCCCCCGCCTGCCCGCCCTCCTGGTCCTCAGCAGATGCCTTTCGGAGGAGCCTCACTTTTCAATTCAGCAATTTCCATAGTTCCTGCCTCTGCAGCAACTCCCACCCGTGCCTCGGGACTCGGAGGCGTTTCGGCGAAGAGGGAGAGAGCAGCTGAGCTTGAGCTCAGACAAGCCGTCTCTGCGCACACTTCCCCCTACGCGCCTGGGTCGGGGCTCCAGCCCCCCGCGCCGCCGGGGACTCCCCTCCGCTGCGAGCCCGGGCAGCCCCAGCCGCACCAGCTCCAGGCTCCCCACGCTCCCCCCATCTCTTAGTCCTCCTCAAACCCCTGCAGCACTTTTGGGGTCTTACGGGGCCACCGTGGCTACCTTCACCCTAATGATGCATTTGCCACAAACAGCCCCGTTTTCTGCAGCCCACGCTAACCTCAACGGCGTGGCACCATGCCGCAGCAAGCCCCTTTTCAGCTGAGAAATATTTTTAGCCCAGAGCCTAAACACAGCCACGAAGCACTGCTCAGTTAACCTTTTGCCACATCAAAAAATGACCATTTCTCACGATTTTGGTTCCTACTCTCTTAACAGGTTTCCAACCCAGGACCCCACTTTGCCCCGCCATTAACAACACTTGAACTTCCTCCAGAGCACTTGGAGGTGCGCGCCGCAGTTATAAATGAAGTTACAGCTCCCAGTTCAGCAGCATCCGCCGCTTCGTGGGTAGGATCAAAGAACACAGCCTGTCACCGACTCAGGACGGTGACGCTGTGTCGAGGGACCGCAGCAACCCTAAATGACCCTGCACAAGTCCCCAGGCCTGGCGCTGCACCCAGACTTGCCCCGGGGCTGGATGAGCCCCCCCTGCCCCGGCCCCAGGCTCAAGGCACAGCCCTGCACAGCTTCTGTTTGTCCCAAAGCAAATCTCCGCCATTAATGGGGATACCCCCCCGCCTAAATCCAGGCCTGGCCCAGCCATGAGAGATTTTGCACCGCCACAGGTGCCGGGGAAGGAAAAACCCGCTCAACCCTCATTCAGCACTGCTAAACAAACCACTGGACAGTCCTTCTCGTTCCTTCCTCTCTCCCTCTTTTCCCTCGCCGAAAGCAAATGTGATAAACAGAGCAGCAGACAATGACACCGCTGTTCAGCTGCCGCCTTATCAGCGCAGGAAATTGTCTCTTTCTTTAAATCCTCTGTTATTGCTATTTCTGTAATCCGCTGGGATCGGGAGGGATAAGAGGTTCTTTTGAGAAAAGGCTTGGGGGACTTGTTATAATAAGATGCCACCTCCATGCAAAGTTGTAGGCACGAGGTAAAGCAAAATAAAATAAAAATGGAGATTTTTATCCAGCTCCTCCAGACTGTGAGGCAGCCTTGGCTGCAGGCTCAGATGGGTTGGGGCAGGGGTGCTGGGCAGCGTTTGGAGGTGTGGATCTGCTCCGTAGCATCCTCAGGACTCGAGCAAAACTCCAGCTGTGCTCTATAGGGAGAACAACGGCCCGGCCAGTGCTCCTGGCTTTTCTTTTCCCAGGCGTGCTGACCCACCACGGAGCCCAGTGGGGCCTTGGTCCCGGCAGCAACAGGGTGAAGGTGAGGGGATCCCTCCCTGCGAGTGCCTGGGGATGCCCTGCGGAGCATCCCGGCCACCACCGGCACCACCACGGGGTGATGCCAACGCCAACACCCCCAGTTTTCATCCCAAGGGCGTGCTCAGAGCCTGATCCTCTGAGCAGGCTGCGTAACAACACCTTTTTGACCTTTTCCTCTCAAGACTGCAAACCAGCAGCTAAAGCATCGAGGCCGTACGGAGCACCCAATTCCTCTGGCTGCCCCTTGGAGCGCATCCATTGCCCTTCAGCCACAGCCGGGGACACTCACAGCTCACATCCCACGACGGCATGGCCGAGCCAAAACACCACAAACCCCTCCCGGTATGGCTCAGCGGACGCCACAGCAGCAGCAGGCTTTGAGAAAGAGAGCTGCGTCCAAGGGGAGTTCGGAACATCACTTTTTCTGCCTCTAATCAGCTTGTTAGCAGCCTAATAACAGAGAAGCCCTGCACATTACAAGCCCCCGAAGTGAGGCACAGCCTATTGTCGAATTGCTGCTTGACAGCCAGCTTTCGGCAGCCCTAAATTATCCCATGACAAGCTGCAGTGAAGAGGTGAGCAACCTTGCGCATAATCTACAATCATTATCATTTCCATCTTTATTACCCACAGTATGCCAAGCACATTAAGGAGGCTTTAAAGGAGCTTTTGTTTTGCAATAATTTCTTAAAAAACCTGCTTTCTTGTTAGTATCTCCCCTGCCATCTCATCAAAATGGAAATGCTGCAGAAGGCTCCATTTATTTCCTTTAACTCTCCTTCACACTTCCAGCCAGCACGGGCTGGCTTGGCAGAGACTTTTTGGTTGAGCCAAGGTTAAAGGTGTCTGTGCAGACCCAGCCTCCTCGAGCTCCAGGGTTTCAAGCTCTGAGCAGAGGCAGCTCTCCAGGACACGTGTGAAACGCTGGTGTCCACAACAAAAGATCTCCCGGTCTTCCCCAGCAAACCACCCCAGGCCCTTTTCCAAAGCCTATGGCTTCAGAGCAGCTCAGCATCATAGGGGACACACTCGGGGGAAATTATCCCAGTCATGATGGGTCCAGAGAGGGGATCCGGGTGGTGGGTCACCCCGGGGATTGCCAGGGAATAGCAACACTGAGGTTTATTTGTCACAGGCGGCTCCAGGCTGGCAGGCATGAGTTGTTTGCATTTAACATAAATGCGATTCTTGTTTTGGCTGGCAGGCAAAGGGGATTTGGGTCTCATTCATGAGATTTTTTTTTTTCCTTTGCTCTCAATCCCTCTCACTTGAGCATGGAGCTTCATCCGGGCTGGCCTCGGTCCCTTGGGTACCGGCACAGGACCACCCTCCAGGAGCCAAGGACAGGGGGGAGGACAGACAGACAGACAGGTTGTCTCACAGCACAAATCCACCTCTGGGATTATCTGGCCTGGCCTTGTCTACGCTGTGCGCAAAGTCGCATTCGGAGTCACAGGAGATGCTTGCTCCCCAAGCCCCTCGCCAGGACGGAGCCGCTCCGCTCCCCCCGCAGCTCTGTGCCACCCTGCCCGCCGCAGCTCAGCTGAGCAATTTGTCAGCGGTCTGTGTTGCCAAACACATAGGTGTTAATTAAAATCACAGCGAAACGGTAATCGAGTGAGAAGCCTCAAGCTGCCGCACGCCCCGGCAAGGGAGGGGACAGGCCGAGGGGTTGCTCTGCTCCCTCGCCTTTGCCTTTGCCCTCCGCTACTTCCAGCTTTCGGGGATTTTGGAGGGCAGATCTGTCTCTCCAGCCTCCATCACTGACTGAGCACTGGGAAAAGGAACCAGCTGTGCAGCGCTTGGTCCCTTTTCCGTGCAGGAATGGTGCTCATGACGCTGGGGGCCTGGATCTGCCCTGGGGACTCATCCTCCCGAGCCCACATGGCAGCAGCCTGTGCTGCCCACAGCTACCCAGTCCAGAGAGGTGCAGCGGGGCCAACGCGGCACAGAAATCCAGAGGGAAAGGGAGTAAATGAAACAGGAAAGCCAGGAAGGGAAGAGTGAGGAAAACCACAAAAAAATGGGAAAAGGAAAATAGGGTTGGAGGCAGTGGTCTCTGCTCCCTGGTAGAGCAAGAGGTTTGCAAACCAACGCTTCCCACCACGATTCCCAAGCCAGCAGGACTGCAGAGAAGCATCCTTCCTTGCTTGGGACATGTCAGCCTCTCTCAGCCCCCTTCCTTGCAGCCCACAGGGTCACCAGCCAGACCTCTCCCCTCCTCCCTTACCTTTTCCGCTGACTGCGACGTCCCAAAAAATATAGGGATGAAGGCTAACCACACAATGCAAGTAGTGTACATGGTGAACCCGATGGGTTTGGCTTCGTTAAAGGTCTCCGGGACCCCGCGGGTCTTAATAGCATACACAGTACAGGTGACCATAAGAAGCATGCTGTACCCAAGCAAACAGATGAGGGAGAGGTCCGAAATGTCACATTTGAGGATGCCCCGGGCAAAGTGGGGATTTGTAGTCCGCTGGTCCTCGTAGTCAATGACAGAGTGGGACGGGTCCACGATGAACCAGATGCAGACACCCACGAGCTGCAGCGAGATGAGGCTGAAGGTGATGACCAGCTGGGAGGCGGGGCTGATGAACCGGGGGGCACTCACTGACTTCTTGCCCTGCTCGAAGATGCGGTAGATGCGGTTGGTCTTGGTGAGCAAGGCGGCATAGCTGATGCTCATGCCGAGCCCAAGAAAGATGCGTCGCAAGGAGCACGTGCTCAAGTCGGGCTCAGCGATCATGAGGAAGGTGGTGGCGTAGCAGAGGAAGATGCCAGTCAGCAGGACGTAGCTCAGCTCCCGCCCCGACGCCTTGACGATGGGCGTATCATTGTAGCGCACGAAGGTGACCACCACGAAGAGGGTGGCGATGATGCCCACGATGGCGATGAAGACGGGCACCACTGCCCAGGGTGAGCTCCACTCCAACTTGATGATGGGGATGGGGGTGCAGCTGGTGTGGTTCTCGTTGGGCCGCTCATTGAAGTGGCACCGCTTGCAGTGGAACTCGTCCAGCTGGTACTGGTAGCCGTCGCAGCGCTCACAGTGCCAGCAGCAGGGAATGCCCTTCACCAACTTCTTCCTCTCGCCCGGCTTGCAGGGAAGGCTGCAGATGGAGCTGGGGAGCTGGCTCCCGCCCCCCGGCCACAGCATGCTCTCCACCTGCGGGGTGAGATGGCACCAGCCCCACTGATGCTGGATCTGCGCATCTGCCGAGCACCCCTGGGGCACGGGGGGATGCCCTGCTCTGCCCGCGGCAGCGTTGCCCAGATCCAGCCCCTCGCCCCATCAGTATGGCCCATGAAGGACCCCAGCCCTGCCCAGCATGGGGACAGGGAGAAGGTGAAGCTCTCCATTGGCCTTTTGGGAAGATTTGACACCAGAAACCCAAAACAAAGTCCCTCCTTCCCTGGGAAACCCCACTTTGCTCTGTTCTGGCTTCTCTTTCCCTTATCAGAGCTGAAAAGTCGGGTGCCCAGAGCCTGTGGGACAGGTCACACACGCTGATGGTGGGTCACCGTGGCTGAGCCCCAGGTGGGTACTCAGGGGACACTCTCCCCTCTGACCCTTCCGCCCCCCAAGTTTGGCTGCCTACCTTTGCACCCATGAGCTCCCTGGCTCCCAGCCAGGTTTGCTACACCCTATGTGGCCTCAGTGGGTGCAGAAGAAATCTGCAGGACCTTCCCCTTGGCACGGACCGTGCGCGGCCACGCCACAGGCACCAGCCAGCCCCCAGCCTTACTTTCAGGTGGAGGTGGTCAGTCCATTGCCCGATGACTTTGTACTCAGGAGTGGAGTTCCTGATCTGGTACTGGTAGATGTCGTAACGCCCCGGTGCGTCTCCATTCTCGTTGAACGTCACAGGAGTCCCAGCAATGCCTGCAAGAGAGGGAGGGCTCAGCACCTGCAGCACCCAGCAGCATGGGGTGCCCTGGGTGACGGTGTCGAAGGGGGCTCTGGTTTGATGCTTCTCCCTCGGCGCGGGGTTTCTCACTGCTGGGAGTGCTGCAAGCTGCCAGGACGATGCCAGCACGGGCACAGGGTGGAGGAAGCAATTGGGGAAAAAAAAAAAAAAACCAATCCCAAACCCAAGCTGGTGCAGGGACCTTATGGTATTGACCCACCGACCCCCCCAGGAGCCGGAGCTCACCGAGTGATGCCGGGCACTGAGCACTGTTACACCAGCCGGGTTACTGCTTCTTTTAAGAAAGGGGGAAAAAAACCAGCTTTAAAGTTAAATCAAGTGAACTGTGCAGATAAACATTAATGAAAGGAAGGAAGAGAAAAATCAAGCAAGAGGGAAAAATAAATAAAAGAGACACTGCAAAGGAGATCACAGAGTGGAGATAAATAGAAGTAATAAGGAGGACAAGACAGAAAATGTTTATTAAGGAGATAGAGCAGAGGAAAAGATGAGTTTCCAGAGGAGATCTGGAAGACAGACAAGGCCACGGCAGCGTGATTCGGGGGGACCTCTGCCAGCCACGACACGAGGAGGCGGCAGGGGGGAGCGGGAGAGGGGAGAGGCCGGGGGGCGCGGGGCGGGCAGGACGGCAGGGTGAGGGCAGGATTGCTGCCGGGTTACTCTCCACAGGCTCCCAGGAGATGGGGGAGCTCGGACCTCCTCATCTGTTGATCTGCCACGAAACCACCCCGTCTTCGCACCCTGCGTTTGCAGTGCGGCGGGTGCCAAATGGTAACACGAATAAATTGTGGGTGCTGCTGTTTCACCCATAGCAGGGGACAACCTGAGACACCCAGCCCCATGGGACCGTTCCTCCCCACCGCCCCGGGGATGGACAGACCTGAGAAGTTGACGTTGCGGATGTACTTGAGCAGCTCCATGCCATCCACCGGATCCATCCTGGGGCACAGCCCCACCTTGCCGGGGCAGAGGTTCTTGTGCATGTTGTGCAGAGCGTGCCCCATGGCATAGACGGCGTCGATGACAAACTGGACCTTGCCCTCCTGCTCGTACGAGGAGTCCTGGCCGATCCGCTCTCGGTCTGCGGATACACGTAAAGCGGGGCTGCCATCTCCCTGCTGTCCCAGCTGTGCCCCGCAGGGATATTTCTGCTGCAGCTGAACCCTTGCAAACAAACCCGCTCATCCCCAGGACTGAAGCAGCCGGAAACTCCAACCCCATTCCCAAAACTATGAACACATCAGCCAGCCGGAGCACCTCTTTCCCAGCAGGAACCTTATGCTACCTAGGAAAGAGCAGCAGGGCAGAAATGCATCTCAAACACCACCAAACTCCTCCCAAACTGAAACCCACGTTGCAGATTTATTTTGCAGTGCCAGCCCAAGGCATCAGCTGTGTCTGCACTGCCAGGGCTCAGGGCTCGAGCCTCTCGGCCAGCTGAAAGTCCTCCCATCACCCGTGTGTCCCTTGTCCAGAGGGGTCAGGAATGGACAGCCAGGGGGATGCTGTGGCTCTCACCCCAGCCCCTCTGAACAGCCCACCAGGAAGATTTGGGACATGTGAGGTGGCCTCTGCAGGCAGGAGGATGGTGATGTGCAGCCAAAACAACATATTAACTGGGGAAATATCCAACCGACCTCCCTGCAATGCCTTTCTGAAAACGTGGGTGCTGGCACCTTGGCTGCACTGCCAAGAGCTCTGGGGGTGTCGCACCCAGTGCCACGGGACGTCCCCGTACTCCCAGGTCCCGGGTGCCCCAGCGGGACGCGGGCTGGACAGTGATGGACGTCCCGTCCTCACCCCCCCAGGCTGACCTCCTTCATCTTGCCAGCAGCTCCCGCCGGCTCAGTCCCTGTCAGCGGTATCACGGGGCCACCCAGGCAGTATCCATCACCGGCTGCATGTCCTCCGTCACACTGCCGAAGCCTCCTGTCACCCCGCTCCCCTTGTCACCCCCTGCCACCCTCCCGCCCCGCTGACCCCGCAGCCTCCCTGGCCATCCCGGCTTGCAGGATCCTGCAAGGATCTGGCAATTACCAGCGACAGCTGTCTGCCTCTCCTGTCATAAACGCCCTTAATGGGACTCGAAACATGTTAATCATTTAGCAAAAGACACCGATTAATGTAGCACGTTGTTAATTACAGCTAAGAAAGCGTCTCCCATGGGGCGACGCCACGTCAGAGAGCCACGGCCTCTGCACTTCCATCGCTGCCTCTGTGGCATGGCCGGGCACCCCGCCAGGCCACAGCTCCTTCGGCAACAGCGAAAAGGAAGGAGGGCTCCTCAGGGAGCCGAAGGCGCAGCCTTCATCCTCTGGAGAGGCAGAGGCATCCTAGAAAGCCATCCAAGGGTGTCCAAAAATTAATTCTGGCTCCACCGTGCACGGATGCTCCCTGATGCAAGGTGGGGATTTATGGGGACTGCAGGGGACCAGGACACACAGCCTGTGCAGCCGGGGACAGAAAAGGCACAGGCAAGCAGCGGTTGCTGATCCCCTCCCTCCGCGCTGCGGAAAGGTGGGACGAAGCCAGCACTGGATGCGGCGCAAACCCCCGCTGAGCAGGGACATCCCCGAGAGCCACGCACCCGGCGGTCCCCGCGCCGGGACGGAGAGCGAAACGTGCTGCTGACAAGACACTAAAACAAATTGATAGCAAACTGACCAACAAGAAAAGATGATATCAAGGAGGTGAATTTATAGCCCATTCTTCAAAGTTATAAAAATGCTTTTGGACTACGTGGAGATTACTCATGTGAAATCCGTCAAGTTATCCTTTCTTCCACTTTATTGACAAGGGCTATTAATCTTCTCCCTCAACTTCGGGCCTTTCCCCCCATTCATCTTTCAAGGCGCAGACAAGCCACTCTATCTTGTCAAGATAATTACCCATTAAAAGAAAGGGTGTAATAGACTGTCCAGGGGAGCAGAGCCCGCGGGGATGTCCCAGCCCTGCTGCCACCCCCGGCACCATTCTGCCGCCCTGCAGAGGCTGCTGAGCCCAGGGGACACACGGGACCCAGGACTCGTCCCTTCCCGGCTCCTCAGCTTCCTAGCAGGCACCTCAGATCCCACACAGGTCCCAGCAAGTAAAATACAACCCGCTGGGACAACACAGCCCACGGGGGCTGGATTTTCCCCCCAGACAGCCCTCCAGCTTGCAGCAAGCAGCGTCAGCCCGGCGCAGTGGGAGAAGCCAACTCCGGTGCCAAAGTCAAGCCATTGCTGATAAGCAGACGTCTCCGGGGCTGTTGCCCATCTCCGGGGCTGTCTGTCAGGCACCTTGCCCCAAGCCCCAGCTGCTTTTTGCAGACGGGAATTAGGCTGGTGCGCAGAGGGGGCAACACGGAGCAGAAAGCCAAGGCTCGCCCCTGACATGGAGACGACAAATCTCCGCCAAACTCACAGTAGATTAGGGCCGCAGAAGGGATGTGACCCTGCTGATTATAATAGCAGGGTCGTGCATTGTTCTACAGGGCTGATAATTAATTTTCAAGTGCGTGATGAGCCTCCGCGGGCACCCCTCAGAGGACGGACGCAGCTATCTTCTCAAGTGGTGGATGAGACAGGATTAGCATCAATTCCCATCACATCGCCGGTGCCGGCTTTCAGCAGGAGTTAATCAGAATCACTCACAGTGCTGCTCCGGAGAGCTGGGGGATGGTGTCACCTCTGAATCTCCGAATCTCATGGGCGCTGGCAGCAGCACCCGGCACCCATCGCCACGTTTTCAGGCTGGGTGAGCCCATCCGGGCAGCGGAGCCTGTCCTCCCCATGAGGGATGCTCGCTGCAAACACCTCTCTGCAACGAGGGCTTGAGCTGCCCTCGCAGCAAGGCTGGCAGTGCCCGTTTGCACAGCCAGAGGATCTGAAGGAAAGCCAAGCAGAGGCATTGCTGGGACGTCCCTGCCCACTCTGACCCGGCCTCGGTCAACAGGAGCCTTTTATCATCTTAACTACCAGGCGAGCAGTGCAAATCCTCCCCCGTTGGCCTGGCTGGGGCACGCTGTGCTGGCAAACAGCCAGCGCCGCAAAAACACAACCCCACATTAAGGAGAGCAAAACAGAAAGGGAAAAGCGTATGAAGAAGCACAAATAAAGAAGGAAAAATCAAATAAAAGCTCCTCTCCCCCTCGCCCACGTTGCCAGTCCACATCTATCCACAGCCCGGTTGGGCGGAGGTGAACGCACAGAGAAATCCCCAGCCCTGCTTCAAAGCAGAGTTACCATCCAGCACTGCTAAACGAAGGCCATTAATTAGCCCTCCTGGAAAAAGAGTAGCCTGCAGGGCCTGGGAGCACCCTGTGGTCCCTGTGCGGGTGGCAGGTGGGGGGACACAGCCCCGAGCCGTGCCCCGTCCTCCTGCCCTTGCCACCCCACCGGCCCCGCAAACCCGGCGCTGCCGTCAGCTCCTCCGTCTCCACTCGTGGCACCCCAGCACCTCCCCGTCTGCATCCGCACGTGTGTGAATTATTAACGATGTGGTGGCTGGCAGGATTCTTCCCAGCCCAGCCGGCCAGGCGTGAGCAGGGGCTGGCTCCCCCACGAGAGCCTGCCCAACGCGGGAGGGTGGGGGATGCAGCGCGGTGGAGGGAACCTGGAGGTGGGGAAGGACGCAGAGGAGATCCTGCTGCAAAAGCAGCTGGGAGACGGGTGCTGGCCTGATCCTGGTCCCAGCAGGACAGCCTGGGGATGGAGCACACAGGTCCTGATGGGTGCTAGGGCTGGTCTCGGGGATAGCGTGAGCAGCTACCAGCAGGAATTGCCCCAAAACCTGGTGCCAACCCCAGCCCTCACCCCTCACCTTCCTCCCAGCAATCCCATACACGAACGAGAGCCATGAGCTGTTGTGTTCATCGGTGGGACCCTTTGGTTTGGTTTTTGGGAGGCAAAAGCAAGCAGAGCTGGCATTTCTCTGTGCATGTTGGGCTCTACCCAGACTTGAAGCTCATGGGGAAAGTCAGTACCTCTATAAACCAGCCCCAAACGGGACATTTGCATAAGCCGTGCAAAACACAGGAGCTCATGGAACCGCACGGGCAGGTTATTTGCTACCTCGTGCGTTATTTCCCCTCTCCGTTTATCTGCCAAGCAAACATTCAGGAGAGAATTTATTTGCTGACAAATTCAGACAATTTAAAGACAGTTCCTAGGACATTTGCCATGTCTTGGTTTCAGCTGCCTCCACTAATACTTTGGCCCTGAAATATTGCTTGTTTAAATGCTACATTACTATGAAGATTAAGAGATCAGCAGTTTGCAGGACCTGCTCGTGCATTTCCAGGGGATTTCTTGATGCAATCAGGAAAGGTGAGGAGTTCTCAGCTACCCAAGGCACATGGCCACAGGCAAGTTTTCTTGCATGCCCCTGCTGCTTACCAGGCTCGTGCCTATGCATTAGCCACAAGACTACCTGGGGAAGCTGGAGCACTGGAAAGCCATCGTGGGGACAGGGAGGTGTCCCCAACTCATCAGCTGAACATTTGGGGAATGCCTGCAAGGGAGAGGACATGGAAGCACCATCCCTCTCAGCCTCAGCGGCAAAAGCGGGGAAAAAAACCCCAAACCTTAATGATCAAACTTTCCAGGCAAAGCCAGGCCCATCCACCCACCAGCATGCCACGGCTTCCGCAGACGTCCCTCCCAAGGGGATGGGAGGGACATGCCAATGTCCCCAGGTCCTGCCATGTCACAGCCTGCGAGCCACCATGTCATTATCTGTCTTCAGCCGGTGCCAGGCAGGCAGTAAATCTCTCCCATCTCTCAGTAAACATCACCTCCTTGAGCCTCCAACCATCACCTCGGCAGCAGCGCTGTCAGCAAGACAGATCCCCTGGTTGCCTTGTTTACTGCATTAATCCCTACAAGCCTCTTTTAGCTGGAAATGGCAAAAAATGCACAGTGGGGGGGTGAGGAGGGGGCCTGGGATCAGGCTTTGCTGGAAAAAGAGCGGCGAAGGGGCACATCAGCAAAGCGGTTTGCAATGAGACACGAGCAAACACCGCTCCAGCACGTGCTCCGGGGCGATCACCTCCTTTCTGGGCACCCCTGCACCCTCCCGTGGGGTGCCCAGCAGCACCCTCCCTGCGGGCATGGGCATGCTGTGGCCACAGCCTCAATGCTGGCTAAGCAAGAGCCAGATCCTGACCCTGCGCTATCAATTGGCCACATTTCTCTGCAGCCGCCCCAGCTTTTAGCCTGCTCAGGTGAGACAGGAGCTGCTTGCAAGGGAGCAAGGATGCACCAGTGGCTTCCTGCCTTACACAAACGGTGCTTCTGCCAAGCACACATTGGGAAAGGGGCAGTTGTCCAAATGCTGTGAAACAATGCAGAATTCATCCCCAAATCCCCCAAAGCTGCGTGGTTTTGTACCCACGGAAGACGGGGCCCAGGGAAGGGAGATGTGCAAGAAGCGTGCATGAGAGGGAGCAGCCCTGGGAGCTTTGCACGGGGACCGTGCCTTCACACAGGGACCGTGCCTTCGCACACGCACAACCCAAGCAGGCTCCACACTCTTCCTGGATCACGCACAGCACATCGGGATGCACAAAAGCATTTCTGTGCAACAATCATGTCCGCTTTTAAGCGAGCTGCTGCCATCACAGCCCCAGCGGACACCCGAGTGCTCACGCAGGCGAGCAGCTCTGCATGACCCACGTTCCCCACGCTGCAGAAGTGCCGGCGTTTCTCCAGCCTTCCCCAAATTCCCCCCTGCCTTTGATGCTTAGCCCAAAAAAAAATAAAACCCACCCTCACAACCCAGACCGCCACACACAGAGCATTAATCGCCACGTAGCTGCCTTGAGCTGGGCTGGCAGCTCCGCAGCAATAAGGAGGTGGCCAAGCTGAAAGGCCGTAAGGGGAAAGCAAGCGAAACTTTCCTAACACCTGCCCTGGGCTCTCTGCCATCTCCTTTACGTCCCTGTGCACCCCGTGCGATACAGCAACACACAGCCACGAGCCCCCGCTCGCCCGCAGCATCCCCCCAGCTCTTACTGGTGCACTTCTTGATGCTGCTGCCCTTCTTCAGCGCGTGCCGGCTCAGCTTGCAGTGGAAATTTTCCTCCCAAAACTCAGCAAACCAGATGTTTCGGCGGTTGTTGTCCAGCGTCCTGCTGGAGAAGTAGCGGTCGAAACCTGCCCGGGGAAGAGGGGACGGAGGGGATAAATCTCTGGGATGGCAGAGAGAAGCTTAGCGTGGCCCAGAACTCCCGAGGCAGAGGGGAAGGAGGGTCTAGTGAGTGATGGGGTCTAGGGACACAGAAGAGTGTGGTGGGTTTGTGTCCGAGCTGCCACTCAGGCAAAGCTGCAGGCTGGAAAACCCACTCAGGGAAGACCTGCTGCAAAACACGGAGTCTTTCACAGCCAAAACCTTGCGGTTAAGGGGATGCTGTTGGGGGGGGGGACAGCCAACCCCGGGGGGAGCCGAGGGAACCCACCGAGCACAGCCCCTTACCTTTGACAGAGACCCGCTTGGGCAGGATGGTGACGGAGCCCTCGGCCACCTCCTCCAGGTGCAGGACCGGGGAGATTTTGGAGCCCCAGCTGTCTGAGCCCATCCAGATGAAGTGTCCTGTCTGGTTCGCCCTCTTGGCCGCCTCCAGCACCCTTCTGCAGAGAGAAGCAACAGGCGCTGGCACTCACCGGCACCGTGGGGCCGGGGCACTGGCTTCATGTCCGGCCCCACGGAAGCAGCGATGCTGGCACAGGGCATTTGTATATGTCCCCCTTAATTACCCAACATTAGGAAAAAAAAAAAAAAAATATCAGGTTATGCTGCAGCAGGCAGCAAAAGCGGCAGCACTGGAGAGCACGTGTGTGCTCTCAGCTCCGATCAGTGCTGCAAACCATGGGAGAGAGCCAGCCAGCGCTGCCAGTGCCCAGGACAGAGCTGAACTGGGTTCTGCTGGGCTCAACTGGGCAGCTGAGCAGCAGTGAGGAGCCGGAGATGCCGTCCGTCCTGCCAAGCATCCCTCATCATGGCCGGACACTCGGCCGCACACGCTTGCACGCTCCACCGGCGCCAGCCAGTTCAGAAAATCTTAGGAGGTGGCTGGGAGCTTTCCTGGATCTGACCCTCCGGGCTCTTTTTTCCCCAAGGCTCGCTGTCCCCTCGGGGGCTTGGGTGTGTTCCCAGCCCCATGGGAGCGGGGCCCAGGGCAGCTTTGTCCCCCTGTCTCCCCATGCAGTGAGGAGGCAGGTTTGTGACTCACCTCCCACCGTCGGGAGCTGATCATTTCAAGTCCAGATGGTGTTTGAAACGCGTGATAAGGAAAAAAAAATCCCATACAAATCGAGCAGAGAGTGGAGACAAGACGGGAAGAGGCAGGCGTGCTCTGGGAGCCGCAGGGCCAGCAAGCAGCCGGGGAGCCGTGCCGGCTGCTCCGTGCTCATCCCAGGTTGCTCCGAGCTCCGGGCACATCCCGCCGCAGGGGGGTCAGCAAAGCCCACGTCCTGCTCCGAGCACAAGCATCTCCAGCTGCCCGCGGTCCTCACGCGGGGCAGGGTCTCCCCAGGGCAAATCGAGGATGTTCCTGTGAGATCGGCGATCCGTGCCCAATCTGAACCAGGCAGAAATCCGAGCATCCCCAGACCGTCTCGCTCGGCAGCATGAGCCTGCGCGTTTCGGGAGAGGCAGCACACCACCTTCCAGGCTCCACAGCCCGAGCTGGCACGAGGGTCGGGATCACGGCCGTCTCCATGCCCGGGCTAAACCCACGCTCACCCGGTGCCAGGTGGGTGTGCATAAACCGCTGTTCACGGGAGGTAATCCTATTTGGATGGGTAAATGTTTACAAACCCCAGTTAATGGGGCTTGCCATTTACACAGCGAGGTAAATCCCCCGTTTCTCACCACACACCCGCGTAAATGTCAGGTTTGCAGACATTTCTATTAAGGAAGGAAAAAAGAAACTCGGAGCGTTTGCACATCTGATGTAAACTGATTTAAAATCGCAGTTTACCCACATTTACATAATGTTTGCTGATTAATAAATTAGATATTTAGGAAATCAGGGGTAGTTCCATGTGAATCATTCTGCTCCATAAACAACGGGAGCTGCAAGACGGCGCTTTGCCTGCAGAGCAGCTCATCACCTCAAAGCATGGTTGCGTCCCCAGCCCCGCCGGGCAGGCAAGGCGGTAAGGGGGGGGCCCCCGAAAGGTTCCCCCGGACCCAATCCTCTTCCACGCTGGGAGCTGAGGCTGCACAGCAAAGCAGAACCAGCGTCCGGATCCTACCGTGGCCGGTGCTCAGCGAGGCCCCACGCCAGCTCTGACCCAGTTCGCAAGCGGCGTGAAGCAGCCGGGTCGTGACAGCAGGGGTTTCCAAAGCCAACAGAAAGTGGATTTTTCCTCCTTTCAGCTCTGTATTGCTGTGGCTTGATGGCAGCAACATGCCAGGCAGCCGCTCTGAAGTCAGCTCTGGTGGGTCCCTGCTGCAGACGTGTCCCTGCCACGCTGCAAGGCGCATCCTCTCCTCACTGCAGGCGTGTCCGTGCCACGCTGCAAGGCGCATCCTCTGCCCACCACGGACACGTCCCTGCCACGCTGCAAGGCGCATCCTCTCCTCACTGCAGGCGTGTCCGTGCCACGCTGCAAGGCGCATCCTCTGCCCACCACGGACACGTCCCTGCCACGCTGCAAGGCGCATCCTCTCCCCACTGCAGGCGTGTCCGTGCCACGCTGCAAGGCGCATCCTCTGCCCACCACGGACACGTCCCTGCCACGCTGCAAGGCGCATCCTCTCCTCACTGCAGGCGTGTCCATGCCACGCTGCAAAGGCAGCTACGCGGGCACATCTGCTCTATGCTGCAGAAACATCTACGCCACATCTGCAGATGTATATGCACACTGCAGGCACGGTCGGCTCCTGTTGCAGTGCCCAGCTCCTGCCGTTAGCATCCCACAGCCCTGCCCGCAGCACGCGTAGAGCCCACGTCGGGCTCGGTGCAGGTGCCCTGAAGTGCATTCCCACCCTGCAGCCTCCCCCCGCAGCCAGGCTGGCCCCTCCGCACCTGATATCGTCTTCGTTAGCGAAGATGATGACGGCCCGCGCGTGGGAGGTCTCCAGGAGGCGGCGGATGATCTTGTCGAACTCTCCTGGCTTGGGCTCCCGTGGGATCTTGACGGACTGGGCCACACACACACCCCCTGCGGCAGAGAGACCCCAGCGCTGAGACAGCCCTGCAAGCCCCCCTCCCCTGGGGACAGCCCCCCTCCCAGGGCTCCTCAGCCCCACAACAGGCAAACAGGGGTCTCCCCAGCTCACCTGCACCCCAGCCCCAGGGAGGGGCTCAGCACCACGCCACCTCCACAGCCCAGAGCCCCCCGGCCACCACCCAGCCCCCCGGGACACGTCCCCAAGCCCTCCCCTTACGCCTCCTCTCCCAAGTCACTGCCTTCACCCGCTCCTCTCCCCCACAGCTCAGTCCTTCTGCGTCGCCTTCCCTCCCATCCCACATCTCCGCAGCTCATCTCTGCCTTCCACCCCCTCCTCTTAGTACCTGTCAGCTCCAGCCACAGCCACACCACGCCCCGGCCCCCCGACAGACACAGAGGTCCCGTCCCGGCGGCTCAGAGAGGATTTTCCAGCCAGCTCCGAGCACCAACCCCTTCCCAGCCCAGGACTGGATTTTGCAAAGGGATCTGCACACGCAATGGTCAAACGCTGGCAAAACCAGCCCACGGGAAGAGGAGGCGATGGGCTGCCCCAGCACGAGCCCTTCGCCCCTGCGACAGCAGCCTGACCCTGCAAAGGGTTTTGTCCCCATCCCTGCGGCACCAGCCGAGCTCCCAGCCCAGCTTTCCACGGGGCAATTGCAAAAGCAGCTAATTAAAATTAAAAGAGACAGGGGAACGCTGGCAATTGGAAGAGTCCCCACACATGGCTGCTGGGCTCCCAGCCTCCAGCTCTGAAAAGCCAGAGCCCTCCTGCTCCTGCATTTTTGCAGATGCCAATAAAAAGAGAGATGGGAGAGAAAATTAAACATTGTGGGACCTTCTGGATGTAATTGATGGTCTCAATTTGCATAGTAAATGACACGGCTGATACCTCGCCTGCCACTAAAAGATCCCCGCTTAAGCAAAGGTCAGAGTAATTAGCACACGACGGCAGGGAGAGATTTCCCAGCTTACAGCCCTGGAGAGGAGCAGGGAGAGGGTGGGACAGGGACGGGGACAGGCACCGAGGCGGAAGCCTCCAGGATGGGAGGGTTCGCTCCCTCCTGCAGGGCTGGAAGAAAATGGGGTAATCCGGCCCCTTGCAGCCTCACAATGGGGGCGGGATCGGATGGGTGCTGAGCACCCAGCAAGGGAGGTTGCAGGGATGGGGATAACAGCATCTCCCAGCAAATACCCGATGGCCGGAGCATTGCCCACCCTGGCCCCACGCAGCCCAGCCACAAAGAGGGGGGGGGGGGGTCAGGTTGGTTTTTTTTTCCTATGGTAAGAAATTGGGCCAATTTGCTGCTTGTTTCCCATATGGGGAGCCAGATGGATGGAGAGGAGGGAGTTGGATAAACAGACTCCTGGACAGACAGATCAGCCAGGCGAGACAGGCAGCAGCAGGCAGCGCTGGCAGGACTGGGACGTCCGTGCCTGGGGGATGCTCAGCCCCGGTCACTGCCGAGCCCCCAGCCAGGCCAGGGTGGCACCGGCTGTGCCGCCAGAGACAGCGGCTCCGGCTAAGGAGCCCGTGCAGCTTAATTACAGTTTCCATGGCAATAAAAGGAGAAAATCCAACAAAAGCAGCAGTTTGCAAACACGAGAGCCTTCCAAAAGCCCCGGCGCAGGGATGGGCGCGTGCACGCACACACGAGTGACGGCTCAGGGCTGGCATAAATGCACACCCACGCGCCACCGAGCACCAACACGGCGAGGCTCCCGTGCCATCCATGCTCTGCTCCGGGCTCGTGTGAGCGCGGGAAGGTGCGCACCACGCTGCGTGTCCCGCCACGTCGTGTGCCCCTGCACACGAGGGTGCCCACGACCACATGGCACAGGGACATGGGGGTTCCAGGCACGGACACGGTGGCTGCAGCACCGGCCCCTTCCCAGCATGGCCAGAGCAAACCCAGCTTCAGGACTTTCCCAGCAAGTCCTTGCATTGGGATCCTCCCTACGCGTTTTATTCTCCTTGCCCTGAGCAGTGGCTTTGAGCATCTCCAGGATCCCATGGCCGTCCCATGTTGGCTCTGCCCGCACTGCTGGCGTACACAGGACCCCATCCTGGAGGACGCTCAGCAAAAGCAAGCTCACAGGGGGAGGATAAACCCCGCAGGGCCAGCAAGTGGCCTTGGGTGAGCTTGTGGCAGGCACTGTCTTCTTGTACGCATGGCAAGAGGAGGTGGCAGAGGAGACAGGCCCATAAATAAATAAGAAAGGAGACTAAATCGATGGCAATTCAGAAATGACCAAGTTACTCAGCAGCTCCGTTAAATCAAACTAACGAGGAATGTAACAAAAAACGGATAAGGGCAATTAGGACGTAATGAGGACCTTATTAACGTGGCGGCTGGAGAGCGCGGAGCATGTGAGCAGGACACGGCCGGGCCGGCAGGAGGGGAAAGTGGGGATGGGGACCCAAAAAAGTGGCTGGATGCCTGGAGAAAACTGCCCTGAGGATGGACGCAGATGTCTGCCCGTGCCCTACAGTTTACTACAGCTCAGTGGGGCTCTCCAGCTTAAAAATAACACAACCCTAACCCAGCTAAAAGCTCTCGGAGGGTCTGGCAGCCCCGCATTCCCACAGCGCCCTTCTCCAGCCCATGCATCGATGCTGGCAACACTGCTTAACGTTTTCATCTTCTTAATTAATGAAATCTTCTTAATAATGAAAAAAAGAGGGCTGGGGGTCAGGGAGAGGTGGCTGGGGTGGGCAGAGCTGCGCGTTTCAGGGCAGCCCCGCTCACCTCCAGCAGCCCAGGCTCTCAGCACCTGCATTATTCATGGCCCCCAAGCACCACAGCGGGAAGGGGGATTTGCCAATTGATGCTCCTACTGTCTTCGCACAAAAATCCATTTAGTCAAAACACTCCTTTAAAGCAAGAAATCAAAGCACGGAGGCGGCCCCTCTCCCTCCTCCGGCGGGACGGCACGGCATCGCTCCCCAACTTGGGCTAAGGTCTGACTCTGGGAGAAGGCAGGAGGTGAGGAACGGGCACCCCTTTCCTCCCCCAGCTTTGGAAAAGGACCAAAGAGGAGCAGGAATAGTGGGGAAAGCCTCCAGGATCGGGACAGCATCCCACAGCCAGCTGCCAGAGACAGCTCGGAAACAGGCACCCAATTTAAGGATGCTCCGACACAAGATCCCACGCACGCCATCGCTGAGGGGCAGCAGCATGGGATGCAGGGTGCTTATAGCAAGAAAAAGCCTCAAAAAACCCAGCTTGGACCCATTCCCAAACCTCCTGTGGGCTGGGGCAGCAACCAGGTACCTGGAGCTGCAGACCCAGGGTTTGGAGCTGCTTTTGGCTCCTGGCCCGAGCCCCCACGGCGGTGGCATCCCAGTCCCAGGGTTTGGAGCTGCTTTTGGCTCCTGGCCCGAGCCCCTGCGGCAGTGGCATCCCGGTCCCACAGTGGCAGAGCCAGCAGCTTCGCAGGGAGGCTCCTGGGAAGAGCCAAGGATGAAATATTCAGCAGCCTGTATCTGGGGAAGCGGAGACCGACAGGGAGAGTGAAATGGGAGGGATGTAATTATGGGAGGTGGCCAAGTGTGCCCAGCATTGCCACTTGCAGCCCTTTCTCTGCTGCCTGCCAGAGCTCGCCATAACGAGCCCACCCCGGTTAATAAGCGGCAGCCACCCCATCCCGCCCAGGCGGGTCTCAGCACAGACGCCCATCAGGGCAAGAGGGAAAATCTCCCGTGCAAAACCGGGCCGTGCAGCGAGAGCGGCTCTGCAAAGGGAAGGGTTTGCCCGGGGCTCGTCCTCTGGCAAATGACCCACCCTCCTGCCAGGAGGGCCAGGCCAGGGGGGACGCATCTGCACCCAAGTCCCACCTTGGCTGCAGAGGCAAAACCAGAAGGGTCTGTGCCTGGTGCCACCCAACAGCCCTGTGCACCCACCCCAGCCACGCAAAGCTCGCCTGTCAGCGTGTCAGCGAATCACAGAATGGTCTGGGTTGGAAGGGACCTTAAAGATCATCTCGTTCCAGCCCCCTGCCATGGGCAGGGACACTTTCCACTAGACCAGGCGGCTCAGAGCCCCATCCAACCCGGCCTTGAACACTTCCAGGGATGCGGCATCCACAGCTGCTCTGGGCAACCTGTGCCAGTGCCTCGCCACCCTCACAGTGAAGAATTTCTTCCTTATATCTAATCTAAATCTACCCTCTTTCAGTTTAAAGCCATTAGCCCTTGTCCTATCGCTACATACCCTTGTAAAAAGTCCCTTGCCAGCTTTCTCATGGACCCCCTCCAGGTACTGGAGAGCTGCTGTAAGCTCTCCCCGCAGCCCTCTCTTCTCCAGGCTGAACAACCCCAACTCCCTCAGCCTGTCTTCTAGCAGAGGGGCTCCAGCCCTCGGATCATCTTCGTGGCCTCCTCTGGACCCGCTCCAACAGGTCCACGTCCTTATGTTGGGGGCCGCAGAGCTGGACTCCAGCAGTGCTCCAGCTGGGGTCTCACCAGAGCGGAGTAGAGGGGCAGAATCCCCTCCCTTGACCTGCTGTCACAGAGCTGCCACAGCACAACGACACCAGACTCTAACCCAAACCTACCCACTTGGAAACGTGGGACTCCTGAGCAAGGCACGACAGACGCCCCAGCGTGCCTACTCCGATACGCTTTGCGACCGCACTGTCCGTGTCCTCAGCCCTCCAGAGACTTCTTAATGCACACAGTGTCACCCCCACCCCGGGCAGGGCAAAGCCATCCGGGAGCAAACCACTGCCTGCACCATCCCCAAGCACGTGGCTGCATCCCTCCCACCGGCATCACCCCCAGCCCGGCGGGATCTCAGCCTCCGCCGGCATCCCCACGGCTCTGCCAGCCACTCGCCGGGGACCTCGGGGACTCTCCTTATTAAGGTGGGGTTAACGCGTGTTGTCAAACACAGGTCAGGGTTTAATCTCCACCATTATGTGCTCGGTGGGAGCGCAGCTGCTCCAGGAAGCGCGACGCTGAAGTGCCCTCTTGATTGCAGGTAGATAATAAGCTTTTGCTGTCGCTAACGTACACCATCAATCAGGGAGCGCTCTGCCGGGGCTCCCCGCAGAGCTGGCTGCTGCGAAGCGCTGGGTGAGCACTGGCTCGGCGCGTTGGAGAAGCGGGGCCCGGCTCAACCATGCTGGGAATGGCGATGTGCGCATCCCCTCCGCTGCGATGCGCTCGCCGGGCGGCCCTGGGCACCCCGAGGAGGGGATCGGGCTCTGCACAACCCAGCTTCTGCAAGCAGCACCTGCATGGCTCCCCTGCCTGCTCCTGGCCTTCCCTTCCTAACCCCAGCCATTTAAATGAGATTCCCAAGCCCAGAGTCTTAATTGGCGAGTGGCTGGCTGCTCCCCTGCCCCGGGATTCATTATTCATGGCACTTCAAAGCCTCCAGGAACCAACTCGTTAGAGGAGAAGTCATTAGGGACACGGCTCTGTGGCCTCGCAGAGGCAAAGCTCCTGTGCCATCGCAGGACCGGTGTGCTTTGTTGTAATCACACAGCACGGGATGTCCTGCACAGGGTGAGGGTTTGCACCGTCCGTCCATCCACCCACCTATCCATCCATCCATCCATGCAGCAACAAGTGGCTTTGCAATTTGGAAAAGGCTCCCTACATCCTACGGGTACCTGCACACAAGCCCGGATGGGGAGAGCGGTGTGATGGGGAAACGGCCCCGTGCCATGGCACGAGCTGAGGCAGAACGGCAGCGCCGGCCACCCCGGGTGCCGTCACACGCGGCTCTAATCCCCGTTTTGTTGTGGTGGAGCCCTAATGAGAGCGATGCCCAGATTAGCTGGCACAAACGCTGCAATATCCCAGGAGTCCCAGTCCCGCCGCTGGCAAAGCGCCTCCGCTACCAGCTCGGGTGTGCCTGGGGACACCAACCTGCCTTTGTCACCCAAAACCAGCCCCAGCGCATCCCCTGGTGCAGCCAGATCTCAGCTCGTAGACTCCTGCACTTCACTGCAGGGTGCACATCTCGCCCCTTCCCTCCTGGGAATACAAAGCAAGGAGCGATGGCAGCTCCCTGACCCCCGTGTTTTTGCAGCCTGGTCCCACTTCGGGGACGGTGGGTCCCTCCTTGTGTGCCCTGGGCTCTGCGTCCCCATCACCGGAGGCTCCTGGCACTTTGCCGCCTGCCTCGTCCCTGGAACCGGCTCCCCTCATCCCTGGAACCGGCTCAAATGCTGCTCTTCAGTGTTTTGAAATCTCATCAGACATTATGAATCTGAGCAATTTGCGCCTGCTTTTCAACTGCCTGCCTTGCCGGGCTAAATCAGTAATTAATGAATTTGCAATGGGGGAAAAGAAGGGGGAAAAAAAAAAGCAAGTCTTCAGCTCAAACCTAGGGCCTCGGGTGGGATGCCAGGGAGCAGAAAATGCAAGTTTCTCACTCAGGTGGGAACACCGCAGACTGTGTCCATGGGAAGGATCTTCTCCTAAAGACCTAATCGGGGGCTTGGGCGAGTCAAGCCCCCCAGCTCCTGCAGCCCCTCTGCGGGCGAGCCGCCCCTTGGGCTGCATCTCCTTCCCCCTCACCCTGCTCCAGCCTTGAACCGGGAAGAGCCAGGAGACTCTAGGATTTTGGGGGAGGTTTATAGCAAGGTTTTGCAGTCTTTCCCCCATCTACTGCTCTGCAAAGGGAGCATCGCTCTGCGGTCAGAGGCTTGAGTTTATTCTCTGCAGCAGAGACCCCCGTCCATCACATGACTCCAGGAGCTGGGGCTTGAAGTGCCAGGTGAGTCCGGAAAGCAAAGACAGCTTTTTCCTGCATTTATCTCATTTATCATAATCATTTATCTCATCTCTCCTAACCCAAGCCCACAACATGGAAAACGCATACCCTCTCTGCTTCACCGATCCCCTGGGGCTGCGTCTCCCATCTCGCCCCGTCTCGGACCGGACCTCGCCAGGAGCTCCACGGAGCTGCCGGCATTTGCCTGGCACAACCAGCCCGGGTCACCAGCCCGCGGGCACCCCCCAACACACACTGAAAATATTAAAGAGCGAGATATCGACTCGAGGTGCCTCCGACGGCCAGGTTTGGGCTGCGAGCCAGAGCCCGCGCGCCAGCCTCGACCACAACTAATAGCTTCTCTCTGTCCAGCCTCCCTCCCCGCTTCCCCCGCACAGAGGGAGCGCTGCGAGGCGGCAAAGCAAGGAGCGGGGCGAAGAGGCGAGGGCAGCGTTATTTACGGGCAGATGGCAGCCAGCAAACGGAGTGAGGCGTGGGGCTGGATGGAGCGTTTTCCCAGCCCAGCAGCCCCAGTTCAGCTCTGGCTCTCCCCAGTCCCAGCCTGCAGGACACTTTGCATCCACCAGCAAAGAGCTCGAGGGCGGGGAAGGTTTTTAGGTGGGGAAACTGAGGCACGCCTCCCTTCAGGCTGTATTGGGGTACGCAGTGTGACAGTACAAAAAGAAAAGAAGCACCGGGGGGAAAGAAATAGGAAAATAACCCAGGAAATGTGGTTTCAGCCTCCGAGGAGCCTGCAAGAGTTTCAGGACCCAAAGTGGCAATGGCAGCAGAACCTCAGTGACCAGACCTGTCCCTCCAGCTCCCCGTCCAGCACAAAGAGGTGCCACATCCAGCAGGAGCTGGCACTGATTTTTGTGCAGGGAGTGGGATGACAGAGACCAGCACAGAAACTCAGGGGATGGGTACAACCATGATTTTGACCTGCTGGGTGCCAGGGACCCTTCCTGAGCCACGCTGCGAAAGGACCTGCTCAGACATGCTCTATTCAAGCCCCAGAGGGGACAGAGATGCCACCACCCTCGGTGTTACCGGCCAGAAAACACCTGCAGGAAAAGGTTCACCCAAACCCCGGAGCAGGGACCCTTCAGGCTCTCAGCGTCGTGCCACAAAAAAACGTCCAGCTCTGTGCCAGCTGGGAGGATTTGGCTGGGGAGCCGAGACGCCGGCAGCAAATACCAGCCCTCCGGCGAGCCGCGGTAATTGAGTGCTGACTGCACAAGAACGGCCATCCGCAGGGATGAAAGGGAGCTGGATCGCCAGCCCTGCTCTGCCCATCGCACCTCGCTGTCGCGGGGCTGAAGGTCACTTGCTTTAACTCCTGCACGCATTGCTGGGGCGGGGGAAAACTCCAGGGGCAGGTACCAGGGGCAGGTACCCACCAGCATCATCCTCCCATCCATCCCCGCTGTCCCGTGGGGACGGCATCTGCAGAGCACAGGATGGGATGATCCCCAAGGCCAGCAAATAACCAGGACTTGCTAACAAATCCAAACCTCCAGGACTGCATATACAAATCTGCTGTAAAGTCATATTCCATGCTTGTTTATGCCTTAAGACTTGGGAGCGGCTTTTGGGGGGTGACAACCTGATGCATTAACCAAAAGTAATGAACTCAATTAAAACCAGAAAGAGACGGCCGTGAATGTCACGTGGGGATGAACAAACGCATCTCAAATATATATCAGCCTCTTAACTAAAAAGACAGAAAACTCAATGAAGGATAAAACAATAGAGGGGGGAAATGACAGCATAAAACTGATCCAGAAACATGACTAAGGAGTTCTGCATTTGGCTGGAAATATTACCCTCTTCACAAAACCGAGCGCTGCACATTACGACGCACAGCATAACGTGCCGCGCTCACCACCTAAATTACCTAAACATAAATCTAATCCTTCATCTCTAAGAGCTCAGCGACAGCAGAGATGTCAACGCAAGCAGAGCTACAGGGCTGCGGACGCGTCTGCCCATCCAGTAAATGATGCCACGGATCAGGGTGATGGGGAGATGCTGTACAAGGGGAGAGGAAGATGGGGACACTGGGGACCCCCCGCTGCTGGCCCTGCCTTGCACCTTGGTGTCAAGGTGTAAATACAGCTGAGACACACTGCCTTTGCAGGGTGCTTTGGGGGAGCACTTAAAACACTTCAATATGGCCAAAGAAAATTCATCCTTTGCAGACGTAACATCTTTGCACCCGAAAAACCTTCACTCTGGTGAATAAGGACTGTCCGGCCATTGGTGCAATCCCCAGCAATCGCCAACAGCATAATTGCCAGAGTAATTGCGATATATAAGATGTAACGGCCTTCCCAGGTCAGTCTGCCTCGGCGGCCCAGGGCCAGCCCCGGCTGCAAAAAATAACCTGTCCCCAGGGCGAATTTCTTCTCCCCCCACCGGCGGAGGGCATCGGTTTGTGCCTTGAGCAGAAACGCTTTCCACGGCGACAGCGAAGGCTTTAACACGAGGCTTTGCTAAAAATTGAAACTGAAGGTCAAGTTGATAATGCATCAGAAAGCAAACAGCTTGAATGCTAACTGCTAACTACAGCAATGAGCATTATTGCCTGATGGAAATAAAAACCGACGCTGAAGACTCAGGCTTGGCATGAAAAATGAAGCGGCTCGCTGTTCGGGAGGAGCGCGGGGAGACGCTCGCCCTGATCCCAGGGTCGGCTGGCTCTTTCCCCCGGCATAAATACCCCAGCCCGGGTAAACTCCGCCACTTGACAAACTGCTGGCAAACCCTAGGCAGAGGCCAGATCCTGAGTCTGCCGACAGCTCTTTTACATCACTTCGACAGCCTGGAGGCACCCCGAAGCAGCAATAAATCGCAGGACCCTTTACACTGCCAGAGAAGTGCAAATGAGAGCCAGGCGTATACAAACAGGCTATAAAAGAAGGGGACGGATCCTTCACCCATTCCCAGCGGCTCTGCGCTGCTGTAAAACCTTTTGGTGTCAGCGGAGCTGTCCCTGTTTATGGGGGAAGATAGAAAGGTGAAGAAGGCACAGCCTGGGCCTTCCTCCAACCTTACAGTTGCCACCACAGGTGGCAAGATATTCAAATTAAAAAAAAAAAAAAAAAAAAAAAGGGAAAAAAAATAAGAAAAAGCACATTCTTGGTCCAACTGCACCATTATTCATGGCTGTGGAGCTACCTTCCGCGGGCAAAGCAGCGAGGCCGGCCCCCGGCGCTCCCTCCCAGGGGAGATGCTTTAGGGAGCAGCTCGGAGCCCACCCTGGCACCCAAGGGAGAGCCGCTTCCCCGGGGCCCCGTGCTCAGGCTGATGTATGACGGCTCTTACAAATAAACGTATTCCTGCAGCACAAGCAGACAAGCAGCGTTACTGCTGATAACGCATGGGCTGCACTTATGCCGCTGTTATACTGCAATTACAGTGGAATTATGCTTTTTGATAACTAAATTATCACTAATGCACATAATCGTTGGGTTATGTGGATACACAAATTACAGGACTGCCTCAGCCCCGGATTAATACGTGCGCATTTCGACTCCATGTAGACTCGTTTACTCTGCAATTACGCCGTCATATCATTAACCATCTGGTTATAGGAATTTGCGGTAACCACAGGTATCTCAAAGAAGAAGTGCTCGTGCTGCAGTGGGACCACCAGTCATGACAACCACTCCTTACTGGTGCTTAATGGAGGAGAAGCGTGGGTTCCAGTCGTGCCCATACATCAACCCACTCCTCCCGGCCATGTGCAGCCTGGCACCCGGACCCGCAGGGGAGCAGCAGCCATGGATGGGGCCGGAGAGCATCCTCCAGCTGCGCTTGCTGCAGGACAAGGGCACAACAGGGCCAGACATGGGCTAACGAAGCTGCTTAGCCCGGTGTTACTGTCACCTCCCCATGTCACCCAGCCGTCCCAGCAGCCCAGGACCTGATGGCCCAAGGCGGGCAAGGAAACTCCTTTTTTGGGTGGAAAAATGCTTACGATAATGCAAAATGTGTGTGTGTGTCCCCCCGGCAAAAGGCTGCTTTCCCTTATTCCTCCTGTAGTGAGATGAGAATCTCATTATCCTCACTAGCCAGACGGGGCTGCTGTTAGCATTTACAAACCCCGGGAGGGTTGGCGGCGAAGCTGTGAACAGAGCCATAAACGCAGCCCTTTGCTCGCAGCCCTGCAGCCCTTCCATGGCCACCCCATCCCGCGGGGCACCCCATCCAGCTCCCCCAGACCCGCCGGGCACCACGCGTGCCCCGGGGCACCTTCCCGTCTGCAGCCCCGTCCATCCCTTGCAGCAACGCGCCGTCACACCCGGCTGCGTGCAGACACAACCCCGGCTCAGCGCAGGCACCGCTCGCACCCGCATCCCCATCACGGGGCACGCAGGCGGCACGCCCTGAGCCCAGCTCTATGACAAGCATCGCACCCGCCTACTCCGAAGCATCCCCGTGCGCTCCTCCTTGCAAAACCGCAGCCCTGTGAAAATATTCTGCTTTTCAAGTTAAAATCCTGAAGAGCAGATTCCAGGTTGAATCCCCAGATGGGTTTCTCTGCATATTAAAAGCACAGCCGGTTCCCAGTGCCAGGGCGCGCGCGTGAGACAGAATTAACGCTGTTCCTATTTATAGGGCTTTGATTAGGAGCTCGTCACCTAGAAGTTTTTATTCCCTTTATCCATTTATAAGGCCATAACACAGTTTGACTAGCTCCAGATAGGCTGGTGTCCCACCGATTTTGCCAGAACTTAATGTGCCATTCAGATACAGTTAAGCCAGTAATAGGCAGCAGCCTGTGCGCTGCAGGGTTTTAACTGCCTCAGAAAACACTCTTTAGCTCCCGTCTCGCCCCGTGCACGCGATGCTGCGGAGGCGAAGCAAAGCCGGAGCAAGGAGGGAGCCGGGTGCTGTGCCGGTCCCTCCACAGGGTCTTGGGGGGGCTTCAGGCTCGTGGTAACAGCACCCATGACAGCAACACCCGGGGGTCCTCACCATCCCAGCTGGTCCTGGGATTGATGCTCAGCCATCAGTGCGTACCCACCAGCTCCTCCGCTGCTCCCGAGGCTGCTAATCCCCACTAAGCATCCCAGCGCTCCCGTCAGCAAAACGCTTTCTGGCTCCAGACAAATCCTCCCAAAGAGTTTTGCTGAGCAAGGACTTCCTGCCTGTCCAAAGCCTATAGACAAGTTAAAGCACCTGCCCTCAGGGATAATTCCACTAAAATTGGGCAAAGCGCATATTGATGCCAACTTTATTTTCTGTTAAAACCTGGGAGTATTTGTAAAAGTCTTTTCTTTTGGAACGCGCCCAGCGCAGTGGCTCAGCCACAGAGGGAGGGAGTTAGACCGGCTCGGCAGCCACCGGCTCGGCGGATCCAAGGTCTCCTGGTGAGCAGGGAATGGGATCTCAAGATGCTTTCCAAAAGCAGCTGGCAGCAATAAAGCAGCCTGCCCTGCAGAGCAGGGACAGCTTGCGATTGCTGGTCCCGATCCTTGCTGGAGAGCTTGGATCCTTGCTGGACTCCACATTGTCCTTGCAATCAGCACAGCAGCCCCAAAACCCGCACTACCTGGGACTGTCCCCCAAACCTGCTTATGCACCGCAACCACATCCCAGCTCAGGCCAAGAAGCCCAACCAGATGCATCCCTCCATTTCCATCCATTGCCTTTTCTCCTCCAGCCCCAGCTGCTCCAAAGCCCACGCCAAGCCCCCATCCGGGGGGAACCCCAACTCACCATCCTCCCTGGACTTCTGGATGAAGGCCTCCACGCCGCTTTCGCCATAGCTGCCCTCGGAGGCCAAGGTGGAGACGTAATTCCACTTGAGGGCTTTGACGATGTCCACCATGGCTTGGGCCTGGTAGGTGTCAGACGGGACAACACGGGAGAAGAAGTCATAGCGACTGTTGTCGCTCAGATCCGGCGCGGTGGAGGCATAGCTGATCTGTGGGATCTGGGATGGAGAAAGACAAAGTTTCAGGAGAAAGAGGTGATCTCCAGCCCACTGCGATGCCCTCACCTTGCCCATACTGCCAAAGCCCTGCTCTGGAGGAGAGGGAGGTGGAAATCAAGGAAGACTATGGGTCAGGTGGGAGCACGTGCCACCAGACAGACATGGAATGCTCCACGGCACCCAGGACCAGCAACTCATGGAGGGGAGACAACGAAGTGGAGGGTGATCAGCTCTACTGGGTCTTGGTGGCAACCCAAAGGCTTTGATCTGGCGATTTCCACCCATAATTGGCTACGGGAGACACAAAACCACCCCAACCCATGTCGGGACACACATCTCCTCTGCGCCCTCCAGACCAGTCTAAACCCACACACACCAATGTCTGGGAAGGGGGAATATAAAACCATCAGAAAGTGCAGAGCTGCTGCTTTACATTTCTGCCCACAGAAGTGCCTGGCTGGGCAGAGCCCAGCAGGTCAGGAGGACTCCAGGATCTCCTGAGGAAGAACAGAAACCAGCCCAGGGCAGAGCAGCCACCACTAAGTCCCTTCGAGCTCCACCAAGGAGCCGGGCAGCCCCAGGCCTTGCAGGGAGAGGTCCAGAGCATCCCAAGCTTTCATTTCTGCAGGTGACAACACCTGCCTGCCTACTTTGATGTCCCCTCCGTGCTCCCTGGGTGCCGGCCAGAATGAGAGCTGTGGGTGCCTCTAGGTGCTGCCTGGGCGAAGGGGACCAGCACCATCCGAGGAAAGCAGGTACCAAGCCTTGGCTGCCCACGCTGGCCCAGCCCCTGGAGATGTCAGGGCTCGGGGACCACCTGAAGCTCAGGGACACCCAGTGGGACCCCAGAAGGGTTTCCCGAGCATCAGATGTGCCCAGACTGGGAGAGGCCAAAGAAAACCTTGCTCCTGCCCCGGACAGCACTGCTAAGGTCTCCCTTTGGGTTCCTGCCCCAGGAAGGACAGATCCGACCCCACCCCACGAGGTCCTGTCCACCCAAGCCATAAATAAGTCCTTTAAATTAACTAGAGCTGCCACACCTCACACAGCACATTAGAATGATTTAGCACCAGAGGATCATGCAATGCTTAACACTTAAACAGCACTTGACATCTCCAAAACACCCCACAGATGCTAATTTATCTTAAAAATGGAAAAAGCTTAATAAATTACTAAGCGCAGGTTCTCCCCACTAGCATGAAGCTCCCTACCAAAGATGTACCAAATACCCGGACAGCCCCATCCACCGTCCCCCCATCCCAGGTACCCCTCCCGGGTGCAGCCCGACACCTCCCTGGCACATTGCAAGGGCTGGCAGAGCCCTGCCCGAAGCCTGGGCGAGGTTTTAAACTCAACTGCAGGTTGAATAATTGCAGGTACAGCCCCCCCATGGCTGCAGAGATGGCGACAGCCCTACCCAGAGCCAGTACAGCCCGGGGAAGGGTCTGGCCACCCGCTGCCCTCTCACCTTCCCTCAGATGCCGCTTTACTGCCAGGACAGAGCAAATGGAGGAGGAGGAACAGCCCAGGGCGTCGCCGATCCCAAACTGCCCTGTGCCTTTGGGGCAAGCGGGTGCAGAGCAGCAATCCCCAGCTCTTAGAGGACTTTCCCCCTCTCCTGCTCCTTCTAATCATGTTTAGGAATAATTCAGTAATTGTTGCTTGCAGGAACACAGATGCTGCCAGAGCCATGGGGGATTGCAATGGATCCCAATAATCCCCTGGGTTCAGGAGGCACCTGGGTCGTGCCAGATGCCCAAATCAGCTCATGCTGCCTTTGGCCTCACCCATCACCGCTCCCCATTAAGCAATTAGCCAATTCCCAGCAGCAGAGACATCTGGGTGGGCTTGGAGGGGACAGGGAGAGGCTTGGGGTCTGTAGGGATCCTAGTTCATGTTATAAGATCCAGCCACCCTGCTGGGAGCCCAAAATTTTGGTACCTGCCTCTTAATGATGGTGCTTCACCACCACAGCTCCTTGGTTAAAAATCAGTATCAACCCATCCCAATGCCTCGTCCAACCCGTCCCTGCCCCGAGGCGGGGAGCAGCCCCCGTCCCAGTGGGCACAGCACCGTCTGGGTAGTGGCAGACCAAGGATGGGGGTCTTGCACCCGAGCCACCCGGGTCTCCCAACCCTCCCGGGTCTCCCAACCCTCCCGGCCCCCGTGACCCACCCCATCCTCCTCCGCTCCTGCTCCCCCGTTGCATCTCACTGCTTCTCCTTTGTTTCTGAATTATTTTCCCCTCTTCCACTCCTCTCTCTCTCTCTCTCTTAAATGCGATACCAGTGTTATAAACCCACGACTCCACCTGAATGCTAAACGGCCCCTGGAAAGGAGCAGCCACCCTTCTACCTACCTGCAAAATATAAGATGAAAAAGGGGAGAGATGGAGAAGGAGTGGGAGAGGGAAAGGAAGGAATCCTTATCAAGGCACAAATAGGATTGCTCTCTGTGACAATCTGCTTTGTGCTCCTTTCCGAGGGGCTGTGATCTGCTCGTTGGGTATCAGTGACCGGGAGCCGGTGCACAAGCCTCGATTAAAATTCTGCTCAGCAGGCACGGCGCTCCTCTGGCAATCATTCATCCTGGGGAGGGAACGGGGGTGGCTGCTCCATGCCTGCGCTCCTTCCCTCCTCCCTGCCTTGCCTGCAGCCGCGCGGGCCAAAGGACGGCACAGGGGGCTTGGGCTGGAGGCCATGCATGCAGCGGGCCCGCGGATGAGGGCAAGTGGGCATGGAAAGCAGCAGTGCCCACGTCAAAGGGGATTCAGGGGCAGGAACACAACCCTGCCTGTCCAGAGAATCCTTTCCCCGATGGTTTTTTTTCTCTGCACAGTGGTTTAGTTTAAATAGATTCCCTGCCTCCTCAGCAGGGCACTGGCATGGAGACTTCCCAGCTATTCCCTGGAGATGGGAGCATCCCATCCAAGCCCAGATGCGCCTGGATTTAACCCCCAAGTGCCCATCCTGCTTGAACCCCTGCTGGAAAACAAAGCCTAGGAAATACCTGTTGATCTACAGGCTACGAACTGGAAGCTGTATTTTAACAAACAAATGGAAAGAGCTTTTCTCTGTCTCTCCTCTGCCTTGGATGGAAGCAAAAATAAAATACCAGTTCCCAAATGACCGTTTCATAGACTTCTTCTGCCTTTTTTCCCCTCTGCCTTTTTGATCTCCTGGTCTACAATGGCCTAACTCCTGGCACCAGCTATTTTCTCAGATAAAAGACAAAAGGCCTTTTAGGTCCATAAAAGCAAAATGCAGGCAGGGAATTCAGGGTTCTTAGAAAGAAGAAGGATGTGGTGGGGAGGGGGAGCTGGAAACATATCTCAGCTGCATATTTGGGCACCAGTGGTGCCTTGCCTGGCTCATCACCAGCCTGGGATAAATACCACGGTGGTGGTGGAGAAATCAGTGGGACCAGCTCTCCAGCACCCCAAGTCTCCTTTGTCCCATCAAGACCCAGGAGTAACCCCAGGGCAGGGGGGAAAAACCTCCTTCTTCCCTTATTTTGAACTGAAAACCAGAGTCAGCATCATCTAGAAGCATCCCCAACCTGGAGAAACGTCCCTCAGGGTAAGAGAGCAGGCAGGAGCCGGGCTTGGGGGTCTCATCCTGCTCCCCCCAGCCCCTGCGTCAATGGGCTGGTGTGATCAACCTCAAATGCACGGCAAACACACCTTGATTGCGTACCCATTTCATTACTGCTGGCTTACGAGCTGATGCGGCATTTTCTCTACCGGCAGCGGACAGAATCCTCTCCAGATCGGGGAGAATTAGGCAAAGGCGGCGATTTCAGCACGGCCCCAGCCAAGGCTTGGGGGGGCTGCAATGCTCCAACTTAAACCATCAATTTGAACATCAGCCTTCTCAGCCAGGAGGGAAGGAGCCAAAAAACCAAACGGGCCATTGCACAGCCAGAGCTGCTCACACTGGTTGCGAGCATCCCCATGAGAAGGGGCTCCTGCACCGGCCCCGCTGCTCCTGCACCAGCCCCCCCGCGCCAGAGACAGGGTCGGGAGCAGCTAATTCCCTAACCATAATTATTAATTTCATGCATATCTTATGCAAACCTCTGGTTCACCGACAAGATGGAATTGATTTAATTAGAATTTCCATCATCGAGCCATTTGGATGGCAGCTTTTAATTAGGGAGAGTGTAAAGCACCGCAGGGGCTGGAGGAGCGAGGGGCTGAGCGGGGATGGCCAGACCATGTCAGCAGAGCGGAGCGAGCTGCAGCCCCCGGCCTGCTGCCCCTTCCCTGGGGCCACAGGATCAGGCCCAGTGCCAAGAGAGGATCCAGCCCTCGGCATCTCCTCGCACCCCGCAGACCCTGGGCTGTTCACCAGGTCTCCGTGCCTCAGTTTCCCCAGCTGAAATGGGGGACAGGGCAAGCAAATCGCTCAGGCATGGCAACGCACCGACATGACGCAGGGCTGATAACAAATTCCTCCGTTTCCCAGCTCCGGTGCCACCGAAAGGCGGTCGCTCCGGGGTGACACACAACAGCCGCGCTCGACGGGACACAGCTTGGGACAGGGAGCAATGGACTCCCCGACCTGCCCGCTCCTTTCCCGTGACCTGTTAAAGCAAGCGTGTAAATCAGGCAGCTCCAACACCGGCGCTGACGCCGGCCAGGCACGGGCTTCTCAGTCCCTTCAATAAATCTGGCTCTTGTCGAGAAATAAAGCACCGGGAAGCACGGCAGCTGCGGGAGGATCTCCTGGCCAGCCCTGGTGTGGGCTTACGCTGAAAGGAGATGGCTCACTCGGGGGTGCCGGAGGCAGACGTAAAACCAGTGATGAGAAAGAAAACTTTTTCTTAATTGCCCATGGACCCGGCTTCCCGTGCTGGGGAGGCAGCTCCAGCAGAAAATCCCAGTGCTGCCAGAGGGTGGTTGCATCCCTTTTTCCAAAAAAAAAAAAAAAAACAACAAAGCCAACCAGCTCCCATCACAGCTGAGAGCAAAGCAGAGAGCCACGGCCGCTGCCGTTCGGCATGCTCCTTGCCGGACCTGCCATCCCCTCTGCCTTCAGCCTCCCGCTCCTCCTCGCAGAGCCATGCCCAGGGACCACAGGGAGAGCCGCCGCGGCCGGGGGCTGCGGGGTCGGGGCAGCCCGGGGGAGCCAGGCAGCTGCAATTTGTTTTAATAAACCCAGTGAAGAACAAGGAAATGAAGTGGCAGGAGTGGAGCGGGTGATTAATCAGCGCGTCCCCTGGCCGATTTCCACCTTCCTGACTTCATGAAGGTTATTTACCTACTAAATGGGGAAGCGTGGTGCCAAACGCACCACCCCTCCCATCCCACCGCCCCCAAACCTTTGGGGCATCCCCCGTGGCAGGGAGCAGACGCAAGCCCGGGGGGCTCAGCACCGGGGGCCTCATCCAGCTCTGTACCCCCACCCCGGCTGCAGCAACCCGGCCCCAGGCAGCAAAACCTCGCGTGCCTGCAGGTGCAGAGCACGCCCGGCTACGCGATGGGCAGCATCCTCCGTTGGGTGAATTATTCATGCTGTACAACACCCCTGCGCTAAAAAGAGCTGCTGCACTCTCTGCCACGAAGAAAACAAGCACCTCAAAGTGTCCGGCGTATGTCAAGTCCATCCTCTCACCAGGGATGCTCCTCACCCCAGCCGAGCACTCGAACTCCATCGTGTCCTAGGTCTTTCTAAATGGGGTTGAAAAATGCACCCCAGACCCTGACACAGCTTTTCGGGGATCACATTTGCAGGGGACGAACCTGGTTCCTTTGATACTACCATTGCTGTGGTGGCTCAGGAGAAATCGGGTAGAGCTGGGGCTGGAAAGGCAGCGGAAAGGGGTGGGAAGGAGCTGGAGCGTGCCAGAAAGCTCTTACAGTGACGCCAGAGAGATGTTATCGCAAGGAGCCGAGACCGGGAATCTGGGGGAAGCTTTTTCTGCAGGCAGAGCTACGAGGAGTGATGAAACCAGCTTGGACAGAGGATGCCGCATCTGCAAGTTGTTCCACTGATGTACAGCTTTAATTAGGCAGTGGAATCTAACGAAGGACACGTTATTTATTTATGGAGCGTGGGAGCGACGAAACCCCTGGCAGGGAGGGGCAAGGCTCGCCGCCAGCGGGGGAGGGCTGGTGGGCTGCGGGAGGGGAGCCGGGCTGGAGCCAGGCGGGATGCGCAGGAAGGGAGCGTGGGATGGGGTGAGGGACCGTGGAGGGGGTCGGCGTCGTCCCGGGGCAGGAACGGCCACCTCCACCACGCGCGTGGTCGGAGGTAGAGATGGGGCCGCTCCAAGCTCCTGGGGATAAACTGGGTGGGGGGTGCTGCTGTGACCCCCTCCCAGCGAGGGCTCCGCAGCGCTCGCACGGTGGGATGCAGACCCGCTGGGAGCGGCGAGGGGAGCCGTGCTTGAAAAGGGGCTCAGCACAGGGAGGGGACGGCTGCTGCCTGCGACCCGAGGGGCGCGCGGGTGCGAGCGCACGCCCAGGTGCCGGGGAAGCTGTTTGCTCCTCACCTTGTCATCATTTCTAATGGCACCGAGCCCCATCCAGGGCAGGCAGCCCCAGTGCCCCCCCAGCATCGGGAGCGGGTCCCCCTCTTTTGGGGGCCTCCCCCAGCATCGGGAGCGGGTCCCCCTCTTTTGGCTCCCAGCCCTTCACACCAGCGTCCCCTTGCTGGGGGAACGCCGAGGGCTGCTGGTGCCGGCGCTGAGGGGGACGTGAGCAGTACCCGCCTCGTGCCACGATGCCACGGCAGGAGCCAGAGCTCCGCTGAGCGTCATTCCCGAGGGAACGGGCAAAGGCAGCCGCCTGCGCAGCAGCAAACGCTTTGCTGAACCTCAGAGCGGAGTCACCCGCGCTTAAAGGTCAGCAGCAGCGTGAAATGGAAGTTGCCTTATTTTCATTTTAAGCATGTCCCTGCCATAAACCCACTATTTGAATAACAAAGAGCGGCAGCAGCTCTCAGGTCGTGACAGGGAGGGGGGGAAGAGCCGCCTCGAGCCCCCCGAGCCCCCGCCACTGCAGGAACACGGCCGTGCCCAGCGAGGCGGGGTGAGACCCCACCTCCCATGGGAACGATGTCCCTGTGCTGGGGACCGCCGGGGAGCGCACCCACTCCGCACCCACCCGCCTGCACACCCCGTCACCCACACACAGGGATTTGCTGCTGTCTAGGAAGGGTTGAGCTCGTCCTGCATCGTCCCCTCCCAGGGATTTCGAGGGCTCCATCCTCTACCCGCCTCACTGTCGCGTTGGGCTGAGGTCAGCTCTGGATTTTAAAGGTGCTGGGGACACCCAGGGCTTCAGACGTGCCCTCACCAGGCCACCATGCCCTCACCCCAGCACCAGTGCCCGGGTGCAAGGCTGGGGCACGGGTGCATCTGGGCTCGGTGACACCCTTCCTGCACGGGTCAGGGCTGCTTTGCCCAAGGATCAAAATTGGAGGAGAAGGGGGAGAAATGAAAAATAATAACCTAGAAAGGACGTAGGTACCTTCCACTCCTCTGACTGTCACTCTCCTGCCTCCTTTCCTGCTGCCTGCCTCCCTCCTCCTCTCCGAGGCAAGCATTCAATCTTTTTTGTCTTGGCAAATAGCTTTTAAGTTCCTCCCGCTCCCTCTAATTTATATTATTTTAATTATTGAATAGCCCTCTCACTCGTTGCCTAGAACATTAACATGTTTTAAAAAAAGGGACCCAGAAAAATCAAACTCCATCAGCGATCTGTTTTTTCCGTCTTCGCTAACAGCTTCCAGCCTTCCCAGGAGGGCACCCGGCGCTCGCAGCACGCCGGGCCGGCGGAGGAAGAGGAGCAAGGAAAGAGAAAAAGTAAAACAGCATCGGCCCTGCAGAACCGAGGGGTTTCAGGGTCCTGGGAGGGGAGGCAGAGCTGGGACCCTGCTCGGGGGCTGCACAGGGCTCCCACTGCTGCTGCGTGCAGAGTATTTACGTTTCTCCCTGCCATTTGCTGCGGAGGGGGCTCTCGTTCAAACACTCTCTAGCCCAGGGACATTGCTGCGGATAAGTAAATGCACAGCGAGGGGGAAAGTAATTATAAACACCTTGGCTTTCCTGCGGCTGGCACGGAGAGCCAGCCCTCGTCCCACCGCAGCCCTGAGCACCCTGCTCCCCGCTTGTGCCCCCGGGGCCGGCGACGCAGGACAGATGTCCCCAGCCTGGCTGCTGTCCCCTGGGCTGGAGCACAGAGGGGTCACAGCCGTCCTTGCAGCCCACCGGCGATAGCTGCCTCCGTCCCAGCAGTGAACGCAGCAACTCCGGGGCTCCCCGGCCATTTGGCTCAGGTGTGACCTGACATTCTGGGGGTATAACCCACAGTCCCTTAGCGAGCCATCCCCCATAGCTGGTGTCAGGGTAGTCTGTACTGAAATGCTCCCAAATATCAGCTGCTTGCAGGCAGGCAAGTCGAGAGCGTTAGTCAGAGTGCGTGGTGACAGCCACGGGCAGGGAGGTGCCCGGCGTGTCTTATACGATGGCAAAGGGTATCTTACACCCAGGGTGCTGAGCAGGACGGCCAAGGTCCCCCCGGGCTGACCCCCCTGGTGACACCGCTCCCGCAGACCGGCCAAGCTCCCTCAAGTAACAGCCAGGGAGGGGAGCGAGGGCTGCAGCCCAAAAACCCTCAGGGAGCTCCCAGGGAGGCTGGACCCTCTCCAGCCTCGGAGGTTTTCAAGATGCACCACAACCAAGCCCTGAGCAACCCGGTCTGACCCCAGGGACGGCCCCGGTGGGCACAGGTGGTGGGCTGAGCCCCTCATGGTCCCTTCCAGCCCGAGAGATCCCACCCCACCCCATCCTCAGCCCACCTCCCCATCCATCCCCTGCAAGGCGACCTCCCTCGCGCAGCCCCACAGACACCGGGACCATCAGCATCCCCCCTCGCCATGAGGCCAGGGGAAAAGACACAAAAATCCTCCTGCTAAAAGTGTTGTCACTGGAAGGGGATGGAGGAAGGGATCCCCAGGGACCCAGGGGAGGCAGGAGAGGGGTTTTAAAGACACCAGCTCCTGCCTACCCCCAGCCGTGGAGGAAGAGGCGCGCATGGAGAAACGCTGCAAAAATAAACGCGGTGGTTTCGCCAAGTGGTTATTTGTCCCCTCGCCAAGCCCTACCTTGAAGAGCCGCAGGATGTTGGCCACCATGATGGAGACAGAGCTGCCTGAGGCGCCGATGACACCAACCACCCGCTCCGGTTTGGTGATGATGGGGGGGCCGCCGTTGACGCAGCGCACCTCGGTGCTGTCCTTCTCAATGAGGGCTTGCACGAAGGTCAGCGACTGCTCCAGGGCGTGCGTGTCTCGCGAGCACGTGTCCAGGATGCGGGCACCCAGGGTGATGTTGGGAAGCAGGTCAGGGTCGTTGTTGATGCGGTCCAGGGCAAAGAGCATGGCCTCCAGGCGATGGATGCCCTTCTCCTTCTTCAGCTCCCCACAGGCTTTGCCCTCCGCGCCCCGGCCATGCACAGGGAAGAGCCCCCCGAGCGTGATGTCCCCGTCGATGCGGATGGAGTTCATGTGTGGGTAGCCCTGGCCTTTGGGCTTGGCGGCACCCCCGGGCGCCCACCCCCAGCTCCAGGCACTCAGGAGGAGGCAGAAGGAGAGACGCTCCATGCAAAAATAACCCCCGCTCATCGCCAAAGCCGTGCTGGGGCAGAGCTCACGGCCCGAAACCCGGCGGCGGTCAGGGAGCGAGGCTGGTGCGGGCGGGCGGCATGGCTCCCGGCGGGCTCCCGCTCGCGGCACCGTCAGCGGCTCCCGTCGGTGATGCCGGTCCCCGGGGAGCAGCAGGCAGCCAGGCTGCAGGAGGGTGCTGGGTTCTGCATGGCTATGCCGGGAGAAGAGGTGGCGGCGGAGACGTGAGCCCAAGCAAAGTTTCAGGTCCTTCCTCCAGAGTCCTTGGGGCGGGGAGGACAGGAGGGAGGGAGAGAGAGAGAAAATTAAGCAGGAGGATGAAGAGGACATCAGCTATTCCGAGCTTTCATCAGGGAGCCCAGCAGAAATTAGCACTGGGGGTTATTGCAAAAAAAAAAGATTTGGGATTAATTTGATATTTGATTTTTGATTCACACCAGCAGCTTTGGCTCAGCCCAATCCGCATCCAGGTAGCGGCGCCGGTGCAGGGGCCCCCGGCTCACTCTGCCCTGAGGAGCGGCACCAGGGCTGGAGGGAGGCCCTGGGACCCGTCCCATCCTGTCCCCTTTTCGGGGAGCTGCTGTGGCAGGACAGATGCAGGGACAGTGCTCGGAGCGGGTCAAACCCCACATGCACCCCCAGCCCTGCTCCCTGCCCGCCCGGAGCATCCCTCCTGCCCGGGGCACTGCCAGGCACAGGAACCAAGCAGCTGCCTTAAAGCTGAGCTTGATTTAAACCCTGGGCTGATTTGGGGAGAAACCTGCTCTTCAAACAGCCGTGGCCAGTCCCCTCCTCTCCTGAGCAGCCCCTGCTGCGCCCACCCGCCCCTTCCTTGTCCCCATCGATGGCCCAGCCACACTCAGCTCCTGTCCCCAGCAAAGCAAGCCGAGGCTGAAGGTCTTCCCAAGCCTCCTCCCACGTCTGCCAGGCACTCGGCGGGGGTCACGACACGAGCCATCCCCCAGCCCCTGCCCCGCCGAGCTCAAGCAAGGGAGGTGCCGAAGGAGCTGGGGGCTGTCTTGCAATGGGTTTTTCAATCACCTGCCACAAGTCCCCACATCTTGAGCACCGCACTTGCAAACCAAGCGGGCTGGGAGCTGCTCTGTGTCTTAAGCGAGAGCCAACGTGGCCAGGCACTGATGAAACCTGGCGTTATGGATCTGAATCGCCACCCTAAGCTTTGCTGCTCCTGCCGCTCTTCCTTCGGGCCACTGATTTCTGAACCAGCAGCTTCTTCCTTGCAAGCATCCGTTATCGACAGCTTCCAGCAGCAAATATCAACAGCACCGAGGGCTCGCCTAAGCCATGGGGGAAGTTTGGCTTTCTGGCTGCCCCAAGCAAGCAACCCGAGGGTCCGCTCAAATTAAAAGTGGCCAGGACGGTGGGTCCGCATGTGCCGAGAGCGTCAGGCTGCAAAGCCCCTCGGACCCCAGGCTGGGTGCCCATGGGGGAAGGAGGGAGCGAACGGTCCCTTGGGAAACTGGGGGCAAAACGTGGTGAAGGGACCGGGAGCTGTGCCTGGGTGATGCCCGCAGGCTGTGCCAAGCACACACGCCGCATCTCCACCCGCATCCCAATGCCTCCCAAGGGCCACGGGGCATTGGCAGCCCTGGCACCAAGCATGGCCCGCGGGGACCATTTTGGCATCGCTGGCACCATTTTGGCATCGCCGGCTCCCCCAAGAAGCGGTGATCGAAGAGCAGCCCTGCCCTGCAGCACGGCAGGGAGGCACCTTCGGAACCCGATTAACCATCGAACAGCACGGGGTGAGATTTGGTCCTTTCACCAGGTGGAAAAAACCCACCCGCTCTCGCTAAGTGCCACCCTGCCCCACTGCCCCAGCACACCGGTGCCCACACCGTACCTCGGAGGTGCCGGCTCCTCCAGAGCCAGCGCTGGAGCTGGCAGAGAGGGCTCAGCCCACCCCAGCCCTTCCATCCCGGCCCCACACCCTCGCGGGAGCCTCCTGCTCACAGCCGGGGGGAGCCCGGGGGGGTCTGGCCTCTCACCATCCTCCCGCAAGCCCCTGTGCTCTCACCTCGTCTCTTTTGCTTTCACCACAGAGCCCCTCGAGTGGGCACAGGGTGCTGCCACAGCCTTGGCTCTGAGATCGCCACAGGACAGCCCTTCACCCCCGTCCCCGCACCCCGGAGCTGCTCCTGCCCAAGCAGCACGGCCCCCTGCCTCAGTTTCCCCTTTGGGGGAAGACTCTCCCCCGCAGCCCGACCCTGCTGTCTCCAAGCAGCCGCTGATGGATGCTGCAAGGGCAGCGCATGATTAATGCAAGGCACCAAAAAGCAGAGAGCCGAGCAGGCAAATGCATTCCCCAAGCAGGATGGGCTGCAACAGCGAGAGCGAAGAAACAGCTTAAATTAATCTCAGCTCAAGCGCAGAGCCCGGCATCCGAGCCCGCGCCTGCCGGGCCGGATCCTCAGCCAGCCCCGAGGGGTGCCGCCTGCCAGAGCCAGCCGTGCCGAGCCCCTTTACACCACGGAGGAGGTTCCCAGCTCTGCAGCCGCCCCAGCCAGGAGGCCCTTGCCTCAACTCACCTCCATAAATTATGCACGTCCCTGCCCGTCGGAGCCACTTGAAGGGCCATCTCCAAAGCGTTTTTGACAGCTGGGGCTTTTAAGCAACCAGAATTACCCAGTGCCGAGCTCTTTGCTTCAAAAGGCAGGAGCTTGGGAGTGCTGCGGCACGACACCCGCCCGCCCCAGCCCGCCCCGCCGCCGGGAGAGCCCCTGCGAGCGCGGCCCCGCTCGGATGGGGAGCAAGGACAGGGATCAACCCTCCACATGGTCCCGTCTCCTTTGCAAAAAAACATCCCGTGCATCAGCAGCGGAGCTGGGGAAAGTGGCTCCTGCTACAGCCTGGAAGCGGGTCAGGCTCTGCCCGTGGCAAGGATGCACATGATGAGGAGACCCAGAGATGCTCAAACAGCGCAGCCCCCCCACGCAGCCCCATGCCAGCTGAAATCAGGTCATTTCTTGCGTCCTACCCCAGGAGCCGCGACATTTCTGCCCATCAGAGAAGGTGCGATGGGTCACCACGTGGACCTGCTCCCAGGAAAATCCTCCGAGCCCACGGCAGCTCCCACAGAGCTGGCAGTGCCCCCAGAGCCCACAGCCTCTCCCTTTCTTCTTTTAAGCTTTTTCCTCTCTGTTCTCTCCCCTTTGTGCCTCCTTTGATCATATAATCTGAACGAACTGAAGGTAAAAATATCACGGCAGGCAAGAAGAAAGCACAAATAATGGGAAGGGGAGGGGAGAGCTGGTTTGAATCCTTCGCTGAATCATTAGGGGAGATGCAGCCTGAACTACCCGATGATGAGCCTGTGCTGCAAACGGCCTGAGCGCTCATCAGGAAGGGGCAGGAGAGGAGCAGCCCCTTCCCCCTGTCACCCTCCACCTGCCCCAAGCATCCCCATGGACACACATAAGCTGCTGCTCCCCACACAGCCCAAATCTTGGTCCCATCTGTGCTGGGGACGTGCCCAGCCCTGGGGTGCTGCCCGGAGGGGTGGGCAGTGCATGGGGCTGGGGCAGGAGCCCAGGCCTTAAAGCTCAAGGGCAAGAAGGAGGGAAGCCCATCCTTCCTTCAAGGTGTGGGACCAGCCCCTGCGTCCCCAGGGAGCTCGGCTCCTGCCCCTGCCAAGGCAGCCCTTCCACTGTCAGGCTGGTCCTGCACATCTGGAGGGAGATGAACATCTGGGGGAGCCGTCTGCCTACAGCACACGCTCACGGAGCAGGCAGCAGCCCTACCCACGGCAAGGGGACAGAGCCGCCCTCCTGCCCCATGTGCAGAGCCCCATGGGGGCAACACCGCCCTGGAGGAAGAAATATTTGCAGATTTGCAACAAGTCAGGTGCAGGTACGCAGCCCCGAGGGTGGTAATAAACAGGGTGGGATAAATGCCCAGCGTGGCATTTATCACAGCGCCAAAGCAAGGAACGATGCTGTTTCCTCCCACTTCCCACAAGCGCAACGTCGGTGAGGAATGAGCCTCTCCCATCGCCCTCATCCCGACTATGCCACAGCCGGATCCGCGATCTGGGAAGCGGTGCAAGGACTAACCAAACCAAGCAGATCTCCGGACCCTGGGCACAGTCATTGCCCAGCCTGAGCCAGACTGATCTAACGAGGGTCAGGAACCGCAGAAGCGGGTGCTGGGGCTGCTGCCGCTCCGGGACAGTGAGAGCCAAGGGGGTCACGGGCACCACTTGGCTCCGGGGCTGTGCCCCTGCCCTGCGGGTCCCCAGCACCTCGGGACACGCAGCCGGTCCTGCACGGTGGCATCCTGCTCCCCTCTAGCGGTGGCCATGCCACCGAGCCACCGGCCAGCACCAGCATCGCCGTCCACGAAGGCCCCTGGATGGGACAGGGCAAGGGCTCAGCTGGGCAGGAGAAATCAAACACTGATTCAAAATTCCCCTACACCACGCAGAGCTCCGGCTGTAAAACCATCTCCAGAGCCCGGAGGAGGGACCGCAGCCTGGAGGCAGGGACCGACCATCCCGGGCTTCATCTCTGCAGCTCCTTCCCACAGCTCCTTCCATGCATCCCTGCAAGCATCGCACCGGCCAGGGCTGCACCAGCACCTGCGGGGCTGCAGCGAGACATAATCCGGGCTCACCACGTCCCGCAGAGGCCAGAGATGCTCGCAGGTGCTGGGATACATCCCCCGGCTGCACCGCCACCGCCTGCCGCCGGACACACGGCCCCGGGGCCGGGCAGCCTGTCCTGCCGCGGGGGTCTGCACCCCAGGGCTTTGGAGCCAAGGCAAGCACTCGCGGTCGCTCCCCAGAGCTGGTGCATCTCCAGGAGGGGCAGCTGGAGCACCCCCCCTGCACGCATCGCCTGGATTTCGTTTGCAAAATTTCCCTTCCCCAGCCTGGTGCCGCTGCAGCCCCGAGAACAAACAGCCCAGAGGGCCCCCCAAATCGCACCGACCGCTCCCAAGAGAGCAGCCCCCCAGCCTGACCCCCAGCCCTGGGGCCAGAGGAGACCTGGCCCATCGCAGCTGCACAGCACAGGGGGGGCTCTTTGTTGGAGCCCCCCAGACCTGCCCCTCAACACAGGGATTTTGCAGCAATGAAAAACCTCCTTTGGGGGGGAAATAAATGAATAAGGAAGGAAATGGCCCATTTCTCTCCCTCGCTCCGCTCCCCGCAGGACTCCCAGTCAAAACCAAGTCTTTTTACTGCCATAAGCTCCGTGGAGCCCATGCCGCTGCAGGCAGGCGAGTTCACGTCTCATGTGCCATCAACCCAAGCGCTGGCTAAGCCCTAATCACCGCAGCTTTATCACCACCGGCAGCAGGCAAAGCCAAGAGGCGAGTTATTCAGATTGCAGCCAGGGCTTAACGCAGGGCAACCTGAGCATCCCACCCCTCTCTGAGCAGACCCCGCTCCCACGGACTGCAGAGCTCTGCCTGCGGCAGGACGGGGCTCCTTCGGCTGCACGGGACCTGTTGGCTTCCAGTTCAGAGCCAAGGCACTCACTGGTTTTGCACTGAGCCCACCCAGCTGCATGGGGGCTTGTTAAACCAGGCAAAGGCTGAGCGGCTGATGCGGTCCAGGAGATGCAAGCAGCTCTCACCTGCACGACCCCATCCCCGGCTGCCAAGGAGCCGGCCGCCCACCAGCCCACCACCAAGGAGACCTCCCCAGCCCAGCCCTGGCACCGGGAGGGCTCTGACGGTTTCTGCCGCACTGGCTGCCGCGAGCTCGCTGGCATCTTTTTGAAAATCAAGGCCGTTTCTTTCCCCACCTGCTATTGCTTCGGCAAGCGGGGCCAGCCGGCACGCAGCACAATATCCCAATTAGCGCACGCTTGCTCTTCCCTACTTCCAAGCGATTACGGGGAACTTCGCTTTGGCTCCTGGTTTTTTTTAATTGCAAAAGCTCCATGAAGTACAGCAGAATTTAGACACGGAGGGAGGGAACACCAGGTTAAGTTGTCTCTCAACAGGCAAAACCTTAAGTATTCAGGTCAAGTACCTTGGCATTTGCTCGGAGGAAAAGCAAGGCCGTGGCTCAGCAGGCAGCGGTGAGCAGAGACCCCAGATTTTACCATCAAACCCCACCCGACGCGCTCCAGGACGCAGCCCCCGCCCAGCGATCCCTCAATTGATGCACGAACCGGTATTACAACGCTTGCATAAGCCCAAGCCCATCGCCAGGTGCCAACTTGACCCCTCTGCAACCGCGTCCTGCCAGCGCCCGGCTCAGAGCCCCGCAGGGGGGACAGCCGGGTATGGCCACCCCCCTCGCTGCCCCGGAGCATCCCCCGAAGGATGCTGAAGTCCGGAGAAAAGGGGCGCGGATCAGACCCAGGGAATTTTTATCATGCTATATATGTATATATCTCCTTTATATATATATATATATCTCTCCTTAACTGCAGGCAGGCTCTTTCCTTCCCCCTCCCTCCCCGCTGCAAAGCAGGCCAGAGCTAATCCTTCACTTTGAAGAACGGGATGGCGCGGCGAGGGGAAGGCGAGCAGGATCGGGCCACGGAGCAAGCAGAGACGGCAGCGGCTCACCTTGCGGGAGGCGGCGCGGGGGCTCTGCCAGCGGCCAATGCACAGAGCTCCAGCCGGGAGAGGCCGGAGGGAGGGAAGGAGCCAGCGCTCATCCCCGCTCCTGCCACGTGCAGCAAAATCCCGCTATTAATTTTTGATCACCTTCGGCAAATTGGGACGGCGCTGGCTTGGAGCAAGAGCGTGGCCCTGACTGCTGGTGCCCAGCGGTGCCCGCGGCACTGCCCGGCGTTTCTGCTCCCCATCGCACCTACACCCCAAGACCGCAGTCCGGCAGCACGAGCCTCTGCCCGTACCCAGCCTGGGAAAGCCCTGGCGGGGGCAGAAACCCCCGTCCTGAGCCAGGCTTTGTGCAGGGCCATCCACAGCATGGGGGCCCGGGGAACCAGCCCACCCCGCAGAGGAAACCCCTCCATTAGATGCGGAGCCCAAGAGGAAGAGGCAGTGCCCGCAGCGGGCGTGAAGCCGGGGAGGGCGGCGGGAGCGGGTTCGTGTATGTTATAATTAGGACCTGCCACATTTTCAAGCCGCTGCCTTTCTGGGAAGAGCTGGAAGGGGGTGGCTGAGCTGACAAATCCATCCTCCTCCTGCCTGATGCCAAAGTTGAAGCACGTGACACCCTTTTTCGGGGAGCCGGCAGGCTCCTCCACAGGGTGACGCTGGTCCCCGGGATGCAGAGCTGGACCACGGCTGCACCTGAGCTTCAGTTCCCACTGTAAAAATCCCCTTGAAGCTCCCCCTCCCCTGCCGCAACACCCCAGGGTGCAGCTCAGCACCGCCAGCCCAGCACCCGCTGCCCTCCCCAAAAGGGGTTTGCCTGTGCCCCCCCAGCCTGGGGCAGCTGGAGCCCGCTGCTGCCCATGGGGACCCACCACCCTCGCAGAGACAGCCCACCCTCGCTGCGGCCCCCGGCGCTGCATCCCCCCCGGCTCAGCCAGGCTGGCCAAAAGCAGCCAGGATCTCGGCACATCCCACTGGACAGCGGCTCCCAGCATGGAGGCGGCAGGTGACGGGGATGAGGGTCTCGCCCCAGCTCTCCCCCCAGCCCAGCACGTCCCCCCACACCCCTCGCCTGCTGCCCTGGTGCGGATAAATCCCTGCTTACAGGCAGTGAAGGGAGGGAATGAAATAAGCTTTTCTTCTTTTGGCACTTCTCTTGGCATTTTCCCGAGCTCCTCGCTGCGTTCAACAGATCGGCTCAGCTCCCTCCCTCCCCGGGCCCTGCCTCGGGCGAACGGCCAGCGCCGGTGAGCCCCTCCGGTCTTCGCACCATTCCCCTGCCAAGCCCAGATCCACAGGTCACCCGGCAGCGGCGATGGCAGCGACTCACTCCGCAGCCTCTCCGTCGCAGCCGCCGCCGCTGAAGGCAGCGGGCATCCCCCCGAACCTGAAGCAGCCCACAGAAAAATAACCCGGCTGGCAGAGCACGGCAAACTCATCACACCAGGAGGAGAAGGAGGAGGAGGAGGAGGAGGGCGGCGGGGCTGCACCCAAGCAGGCGGTGGGAGAGTTCTCTGCTTTTTTCCCACGGCTGCCAACTTCCCCAGCGGTTCGCAAAGCCTCGCAGATCCGCTCTCCCAAAAAGCTCCGAGGAGCGGGAGAGCGCTCCGGAGAGGAACACAAGCCCGGGAGCGTGTGTCTGCACGCAGAGCGGGGCTCCCTGCCCCGAAGCGGGGATACCTCCACGGCTCCGGGGAAGGGTCTTACCCCCCAAAGCCCCTCCAAGAGCGAAGGGGCAGCCCCTTCCCCGCTGACCTGGGCAAAGCACCGGCTGCCTGTCCCCCTGCCCTGCCCTGCGGCGGGCTCTGCGGGCCCTGCCCGCTGCGGCGAGGCGAGGCGAGGGCAGCCACCCGCCTGCGCCTCGGCCACGGCCACCGGCCCCTGCCCGCTGCCCCAAACCCCTGCGCAGCCCCCTCCAGCCGGACGAGCCCCCCAGCTCCCCTCCCGCAGCGCACGCCGGGGCCGCGGGCACCTCTGGGGACAAAGGCGGCAGGGGGGACTTGGGGCAGGGGGTGTCCCCCCGTGCCCCCCCCCCCATGGTGGGGTGCAGTGGGGTGTGGGCGGTGCTGGGGTGGGGGGCGAGGGGCAGCGCTCCGCAGCCCCCCAACGATGAATAATGCAAGGAGCGGGAGAGGGGGGAGCTGCCGCGGGAGGGTGGGGGGCAGCCGGGGGGACGGGCTGAGGCTCGGAGGGGGGTCCCTGCTGCAGCCCCCGCTGTCGCAGCCCCCCCCACCCGAAAAAAAAAAAAAAAAAAAAGAAGAAAAGGCGGAAAATTTGCTGGAGCGCTGCGGGAGGCGGGGGGGGAGCAGCGGGGCTGCAGGGAGGGGAGGGAGGGGGCACCCCAGCCCCGCCGGGGAGGTTTGGGGGGCCCGGGCGTCCCGGGGATGCTCCGCGCCCCTCCCGCGCCGCCCCGCACTCACCCGCGGGCACCGCGAAGTTGTCGCCGCCGCCGCCGCCCCCGTCTGCGGCCGCTGCCCGGTGTCGCGATCCGGCCCCGGCCCCGGCGGGGCGCCGGCAGCCCGGGGGGGCCCTGCGGCATGCGGCGGGGGCTCCCGCGGCCCCCCCAGCCCCGGCCCCGGCCCGGGCAGCCGAGCGAGCCGCAGCCGGGCGGGACCCGCCGCGCTCCGCGCACCGCAGCCGCGACGAGGAGGAGGAGGAGGAGGAGGAGGGGGAGGAGGAGGAGAAGGAGAAGGAGGAGGAGGGCCGGGGCCGGGGAAGTTTTGCATGAAGAGGCGCCGGGAAGCCCGCCGCCGGCTTCGCCAGCCTTTTAAAGCACTCGCGCCCCGCCGAGGTGGCGGGGGACCCCCCGCACCCGCCCCGCACGCCCCCGGCTCCCGGCGGGGGGGGAACGGCAGCAGCAGCCCCCCGAGCCCCCCCCCCCGCCGAGCAGCAGCGGGCACGAAGGGCTGCAGGAGCCCCGGCCGGCGGGAGGAGGGATGGAGCTGGCCCGCTGGCCCCGGAACCTCTCCCCTCCCGGGCCTTGGCATCGAGGCGCATTTTGCTTGTACTCGACCTTTCCTTCTATCCCTGCCCATCACCTACAGCCGTCACCGCGGCCATGAACGCAGCAGCAGGACTGACAGGCGTCCGGGCCTCCAGAGCCCGCGATGCCCAAAAGCTTCCCGCAGGTCGCACCCTCCAATTTCAGCGTTTGCGGAAGCGAAGGCCCACGACAGCTCCCGTGGGTGCAAACACACCAGCCTTTGCCAAGCCCTGCGAGACCCTGCAAGGAGCACGGCGTGTGGCGTGGGCACAGGAAGGGTCCCCCCACGCCCGGCTGCTGAGAGGCTCCGGCTCCCACTGCGTGCACTAACAGCCATCCCCAAATTTCCCCTCTCCGTGGTGGGAGCAGCTCCACGGGGCAGTGATAAGGGAGGAGGCTCTCACCAGAGCCACGTCGCCTCAAACCATTGCCCTTCTCATCAGCCTCCCACAAAACGATGCCAACGGCCCGGCTCCGCACATGTGCCCGTGGCACACGGCTCGTGCATCACCTCCTTTTGCTACCAAACCACCACCCCAGACCCCGGCAGCTCCAAGGAGCCTGCCATGGTGTGTCGATTCATTAATCCAGAGAAAACACAGCCCCCTAGTAATGGCCATTGACACATTAACTGCTCCGATCCATCACGGTAATGACTGCGAGATAATCGCTCACCGGAGCGATTAGGGAGTACACCTGCCTGCACGCCGGGGCTGCGAGAGCACCCAGCCCACACGGGGACCCCGGGGGGGGACACGACCTGGCTGTGGGGAGGGCTCTCTGCAGCTCCACCTGCCCCTCCAGCATCAAAAAGCAAAGCACAGCCCTTCTAACACGCGTTTCCAGCCTCACCTTCCCTAAGGGTTCATTTGTGTGGCTTGCTTGGAATAGCAAAACGCCAGCCCTGGTGCGGGCTCAGCCAGGTCCCAGGCAGGACGGGTGCCGCTGCGAAGGGCTCAAGGCTGCCGATCGCAGCCCTGTCGCCCAGATCCTGGTTAGGAGGCTGGAGACGAGCAGGTTTTCCAGAAGCACTCAGGGCTGCCCAGCTGCCAGCACAACGCCCTGGCCAGGCCTTTGAAGGAGCTATGTGTGCTCTCCAGCGAGATGCACGCGCCTGAAAAGCTGGCCAGCCGCCCTCCTGCCATTAAAATAAGTGGTGATATTCCCGTGGATTCAGATGCTCACGGGATCATGCCCAGAGCACCGTCTCCTGCGGAGAGACTGAGCTGTTGCAGTGATTTCGTTTACAGAGAGAGCCGGAGTGGTTCTCATCGTTATTCCGCTCTGATGTGGGGGAACGCGACCCAGGAGGGGGGCCAGCCCCATCCAGCCCCCCCACACACGCACACCCCGCGTGCAGCCCTCGTCCACACCAGCACCGATGCCAGGAGTGGAAGCGAAAGCACCTCTGCACTGTGGCTGATGGGGAGGGGACACACACGGGTGGGTGATGGTGACAGCCCAGCTCCCAGCTGCGATCCACCCTACCAGGAGCACCCTCCCGTCCCCGAGCAGGGCTCCAGGGCAGCGGCTTTCACCCAGCGCCTGCCTGTCTTGGGGGTCCGTGACTTATTTCCAAAAGGCTCTCAGGGGGGGAGGACTCGCCCCAGCCCTTCTGCGCAGGGAGCAGAGCAGCCGGTGGGGGGTCCAAACGCCGAGGAGCCACGTTGTCCCCACCACGAGCAGCAGCTGAAACACTGCAGTGGGGTTGGGAGAGCCCCCCGGGACCCAACCAAGGGCCCACATCTGGGACCAGTGGTGACCCACGGGGGCTATCTGAACTGGCGTGGTGTAGGGCCGAGATTCATGGGCAGGAGGGGGGTCTGCACCCACCGGTGCCCTGGGCCACCGAGCCCCTGGGAGGAGAGGAGCCCCACGCCTGCCCCAAGCCCGAGAGAGCCTCAGGGCACACCAGAGGCACCAGCCAGTGGCCCACACTCATGGGTCACACACAAGGCAGGGCTGCGGGGGCTCCGACCACTGCAGGACAAGCCGGGCACAAACTCCTTTGCCAAAAGCAGCTCGCAGAGGCACCCTGAGGTCAAGCTCTCTGCTCCGGGTTGGGTGAAGCCCTCGGCTCCCAGGGGATTTCTAAGACGCACTCTGCCTTCGAGGAGAAACAAGGGCATCCTGCTCACAGCCTCGGGTCTCCCGGCACCGGGGCAGGGCTGTGCCCGCGGGCACGAGGACACCAGGCCAGCAGGCTCTGCTTTGCCCAGGTCCCGAGGAGTCGCTGGGAGAAGATGCCTGGGCTAAATTACACAGAAGTTTGGGCTGAAGCATTGCCTGAATTGCTCCAGCAGCCTGCTCACTGGGGAGCGCTCAGTGCTCACTGAGGGATGCTCGGTGCTCACCGCTCCCCTGGCTCTGATGGAAAATAACCATCACCCAACACCCCCCCAGTCTTGGGGAGCTGAGTCCCAGGGATTTGGGGGATGCTCTTGCCACGGGGAATGCTCTTGCCGCCACGGCTGCAGCTGGCAGCATCTCTCTGCTTTTCTCCTAGCCTCATGGACCACACGTCTCCCCTTCTCACACGCCTCTCCCCATCATCAGCCAGAAGCCAAAATATCATCAGCACTCATGTAACCATCGAGAACATCAAAACACAATTAACATTTGGAAATCTGGCTCAGGCCAATGCTGCCGAGCTTCCCCTGGCACAACGGGAAAGGCCACGCCGTGGCGGCTGAGGGGGACGGGTGGGAGGGCACGGGGACGGACGGGGGATGCCCCAGCGATACCGGGGAAGCAGCCCACGTGCAGGGTTACCCTGAGAGCGGTTCGGCAAATCCCGCAAAGGTCGCTGCTGCGGCCAGCGCTCCTTCTCGGCGCGTGGGTCAAAACACGATCAAATACTCCAGGAGAGTTCGATACCGTCAGCAAATGGATGCAGTACCATCCTCCGCAGGATCAATACCACTTCATCAGGCTCAAAACAAGAGGAACTAAACAAGTCACTGCCTCTCCCGTCCCAGAGGCAGGGTTGGAGGGGTACGCCCCAAGCCAATTCCCAGCTCCGTGCTCACGTCCAGCCAAGGATTGCAGGATGCTCCAGCATCTCCAAGGCCACCGGCAGCCTTTCCCTGGACGTCCAGGACCTGCGCACCCCCGGGCACGAGGCTCTGCCGTGCCCTGAGCCCGCTCAGCCCACGGCTGTCTCCCGGACAAGCCCGGCTCCGGCTGCGTAGCATTCAGCCTCCCAGCGCCCTGGCCCCTCTCCAGCGAGGAAGGTCACCGTGTCCACTGCTAAAGCCACCGAGCACCATCAGGGAGACATGCTGCTTGCCCTTTCCTTTTTTTTTTTTTTTTTTTTTTAGTATAGGAAAACATAAAACCGCATCTTATGGACTGGACTCTCCAGCTCGGCTGTGCAGAAGGGCTTTGAATAATTTATGGCCAAGCCAACACCACCTCCTTCCTCTTCACAGGTCACTCGTGTCAAAGAGACCCAGGCACGGGAACCACGCACGGTCCTTTTTATCCGCAGGTTGCATTTCCAGCACCTGCAATTGCTTTGGGTGTGGATTTAATTCCCTCCTGGATAGAAGAGTGGGGAAAATAAATCTTTAATTCAAAGTGAAATATTAATAGAACTGTAATTAGCTGTAATATCTACACAATTAAAATGCAGGAGTTCCAGCAACAGCTATTTTCTTGTGTATTTAAAGAAAAATATGTTTGCAGGGTAAGGGCGGCGGGGAGCTGAGGATGTTTTTCTGGTGTCCCACTTGTCTGGGAGAGAAACGTGGACGGGAGGAGCGGCAGCGAAGGGCTCTGGCAGGTCGAGGGCTCCTGCTCAGTGCCGGTGACGCAGGAGGAAGCGAAAGGCTGGTTTGCAAGCAAAGAAAAGAGGAGGAGAAGGATTTAAGAGGGAAAAAGAAAGAAAGAAGAACACATTGACACTTTTGGCCTGCTGCTTAGGGTTTTTTTGTAGCAAAGAGAAGGTTTTTGCTGATGTCAGGCAGAGAAGAGCCTCAGAGAGAGAGGATGGGGAATGAGGAAAGCTCTGCTGGAAGTTTGTAGGGTGTTTGGGCTCGGGATCAAGCGGGGTGACCCAGGCTCAGCCCCCCCCCAGCCATTTGCCAGCAGAAATCACACAAGCTGCTTGCAAAAAGCCACCAAGCTTTCCTGTGCTGGGCAATCAGAGCTGGAGATGGGATTTACTGAAGGAAGTAGGAATAAACACAACTGCAAAAGAAAACCAAGCGACAAAATAATTCAGCTTGCCCAAAAATAATACGTAAATAACAGGGCCAAGGGAAAAAAAAAAAAAAAAAACGGCCTTGGATTTCTTTCCACAAGAAAGAGACTCCTACACACAAACAGCACATGAATATGGGTAATAGATATGGATATTTCAGAGAGCGAAAATGGTACTGACTGCGCTCTTATTGGATCAACATTCACACATCGAGTCCATGTTTCTCTCGAGGAGTGAGGATAATGGGATGCCGAATGTCAGACCATTTTAAATATATATAAAACTCATTATACGCTTCATGACTAACCAGATTTTGATGGAAGGAGTTGCATTTTAAAGAAACGGGGAGGAAAAAAAAAATCCCATCCGGGCTTGCAGGGAGGAATTAGCAATGAAAGAGGGATGATTCGGCTGCAGGCTGGGAGCAACAACTCCTCCTCTTCCTTGCAAGGAAGGCTGCTGCGGCCGCGCCAGCTCCCTGGCAGCCCCTCCGGCTGCCCCTTGCCCACATTGGGGGCTGCCAAGCCCCCACCGCTGGCTTTGCTGCAGCTCAGAGTCCTGCCCAGCGCCCGCGTCCCCCCCAGGCGATGCAGGACCCCCAGCAGAACCCTGCTCGAGGCCAAGCAACCAGACCCCAACCTGCCTCTTTGCTGGAGGCCGCCAAGGGGGCACTTGCCCTGGGCTTGTGGGCTTTTCCCAAAAAAAAAAAAACCAACTCCATGGCAGCACTGAGGGGACGGAGCAAGTGCTGGGGATCCGGCCCCGCTCCTCCGCCAGCGGCCGAGGACAGCGGCAGGCACCACTGCTTCGTGGCAATACCCACCCCTGGCCAAACCTCCTCCAGATGCAGCATTAGAGCCTCTTGCCAGGGATTTATTCCTCTCTCCTGAATGTATCCAGCCTAAAAATTCCCCTTTGTACCTCACTGCCTCCATATTTCAGGAGGACAAAGGACTCATGCCTGGCTTTCGCCGCTCTCCGAGCCCGGCGTCGGGCAGCACCAGCGCTCTTCTCCTCTGCAACACTTCCACCTAACGGCAAGAGTACCGGCGAGGAGACAGCTCTCGGCACCAGGCCCACCCACCCCACGGCCCCTCGGCACCCACATCGCACCCCAGTGCTGAGCAGAGGCTGGCACAGCTCAGTGCACTGATGGATCCAGCTGGGCTCAGACCTCAGTCAATGAAAAGCTGCTGGCTTTGCCCCCAGGACCGACCTCGTGAGCAACGGGGAGTTTTGCTCCATTAAATAAGAAAGCCAGTTTTGTGATAGAAACAACGCTAATCCAGCACAGGTTGCCTGGATGGCGCGACACTTCACTGCACGCTTTGCAACCGCTCGGCACTGCCAGCGTCACCTGGGCTGCATTTATTCCCTGCGCGACCCATAACTTGTATCCCCATGTTATACCCATCTGGGACCAAGCCCTGTGCTCGCAGCCCTTCCCCGGGGAGCCGCAGCAAAGCCCTAACTCCCACAAATGGGGATTTTCCACCCCGCTGTTCCTGCCTTCAGCCAGCTCCATCCTCTGGGCGATGTCCTGCCTCCCTCTTGTGGCTGCTGCTCCGGCACGGCCGCACCGGGAAGGGAGAAGGGATTCGGGAGCCTTGCACCCCAGGCTTGCACCCCACTTTGCTGCTTGCTGGAGAGCATGAGGGCTGCTGCCACGCTGGGAATGGAGAAGGGATTTGGGAGCCTCGCACCCCAGGCTTGCACCCCGCTTCGCTGCTTGCTGGAGAGCACAAGGGCTGCTGTCAGCCGTGCTCTCCAGTTTGATGCCCTCAGTGTAACTGGTGAGTTGGTTCTCTCCCAGTTGGAAGCCATGTCTTATAAAGGAGGATGAAAAGGAACCGGTACCTAATTCGCTGGATCTAACTCACACATGAGCAGCAGCTGAGCTGGTGGCACAAAAAGCTCAGTTATTTTACCCGCTACCAGCATAGGACAGGCTGGGACATCTCCAGACAGAAAGTGTCAGAGCCGTCCATGGACACACATGCAAACGCTTTGACAAAACACATCGATTCAATTTTTTTCCCCCTTCCCTACTTGGATCCGCAGCTGAGCAAAACGCCAGACCTCACCCAGAGGCAAAGAAAACTGGAAAATGGACCCAACCCTCCTCCCCTCCCACATTGCTCCCACCCTCCTGAGAAAGCTGATGGGGAAAAGAAGGGAAAAGGGAGAAGACAGGGTTCTTGTCCCACAAGCAGCTCTCTGGGGCAGGATCTGGCCCCGGCACAAAGAATCATCAATGCTTCTCCGGCTAACGCTGAGCAGCAGCACCTTCCTGCTCTCACCTCCCACTGACATCCAGCCGTCCCTCCTCAACGCTAAAACCCTTCAAACAGTCCTTAAAAATGAAATAGCCGTGACAGATTTAATGGTTTTGGAGGAGTTGCTCCATGTCAGAGAGAGCAGGCTCACGTGGCGCTGGCCCAGAGACGCGGCTGAGCAGCCAGAGGCTATTTTGGGCAAGCGATTACTCTGGATTTTGGGTCTAAACAATACAGAAACACGAAGAGCCAAGGCACAATGTTACATTGGAAATGTCTCCTTGTGCACCTTCAGCGCCTGTTTTTGCTAGTGCTCCGGAGAGCACAGGACCTACGCCTGAACCAGTGCAGAGACGGCTCAAACTCATCACACCCGTGCTCAGATCACCCCACATCCCGCAGGAGTACAGGTTTGGGGATGCTGGTGATGCAGATTTAGCCGAAGCCGCTGTCCTGCTGCAAAGACATGCGGCCGACGAGAGTTGTTAAGCCCTGGAGGGATGCAGGGCAGGACCCGAGACATGGAGCTGCCCAACACGCCAGTGTCATCAGCGCAGCCGTGTATTTTAGGCTAAACATTGCACCAAGCAGAAGCCACTTCCACCTGCATTTGCAGCAGGGCTGAGGGCAATGAGTGGGCGCTTTTATTCCCATCCTGTTTTTAAAGCTTCATCTTGCAGCAAGAGCCCAGCACGGCACAAAGTCACCCCCACACATAGCCTTGGAGGTGCTGGGGGTCCTGGCGATGCTGCCCAGCTCCCGTGGGCCAACCTTCCTTTTCTCCCCCCTCAATTTTCTCTTGAAAGCCAGAGATGTCCCCCTGTCCCCAGTGCAACATCCCAGGGATGCAGCCCTGTCCCCCAACCCTGGCATGGGGGGGTCCCAAGGAGAGGGGGGCAGACTGCTCCAGCTGGGTTTCCATTTGGATGCAGGAGGGGTTTTTCCACTGGCAGGGATCATGGGCAGCTGGAAATGCTTTCTTTAAAGAAAAAAAAAAAAAAGGAGAAAAAGGAAGGAGAGAGCACATTTGGTGTTAAAATTAACTGTGACAGCCAGACAGCACATACTCCCTCTGCACCAACAGGACAATTAGAGGAAAATCTTTACGTATTAACTAACATGAAAGCCACTGATGGTGCAGAGAGTTAATCCCCTTGTCCTTCCCAAGCGGTTGTGCCGGAGCAGAGCAGCAGCAGCGCCCAGGATGCAGGACAGGGCTGAGCAGAGCGCAGCACATCGCCAGCTCCTAGCCAGAAAGAACCCCCGAGCCGTCGGGGAGGGGCCAGGGCTGGAAAGCCGGGGGATGCCCGAGGGGCCCACCGCCGAGCATCAGCATCTCGGGCCCCCAGCCAGGCACAAGGATAGGCAGGAGGTGGGGGAAAGCAAGGAGGAGAGCATGGAGCGGGCCAGCGAGGCTGCCGTTGCCTTGCTTCTCCCCTCCAAGCGCCCGGGGAAGCCGCTGCACCCCTCTCAAAGGCCTCCAAGCCAGCGGTTAAGGCACTCGTCCCACATCCGACCCCGTGCAAAAATTGCCCCATTCACTGTGCATGCACCAGCCTGCTCTGCTGGAAAGCAAACCACCCCAAATTGGGACGGATTTGCACCAAGGGCTCCTCCAGCACCCCCTGCCTGCTGCTGTAGTTGGGGGCGAGGGGCAAACCTTGCCCCCCACCCAGGGAAAGGGACCCCGGGCAAGCAAAGCCCCATGGTACCGGGGCAGCCTCCACCACGGAGCCGACCCCATCAAAATAATACCCATCTTCTCCTCCCAACTTTTCCATAATTCATGCAACAACCTCCTGAAAGAAATATCCTCCTCGGGTATAAAATATTCATGGCCTCATACTTTGCAAGGAAACACTGTCTTCCTTGGAGCACGACCAAGCAGTCAAGGCCGGCACGGATTTGCCTTTGCAAGAGTAATTATGTTCCTCATCGATCGGGTGCTGCAACCAGAGGGGCCGCGCCAGGAAGGGCCTCCCCCGCCAGTATCAGTGTGTCCCCACCCGTACAAAAAAGTGGCTTTTGGAAGAGGTGTAAAAGGGCTTGGGAAGAGGTAGGCTGGATGCTGCACCAGGAAGTGGCATCCCAAGAGATTCCCCATCCCCATGGCTGCATCTCTTTGCACCAAAGCCACCCCAGAAGGGTCCATAGCCCCCAGCATCACCCCAGGTCCGATCCAGCCCCATCCCAGTCACGTCCACCACCCCTCGCACACACGCAGCCCAACGTGCCTGTAGTTACACGCCTGCGGACGGCACCCCCCAGCCCCTACCTGCCTCTTTCTGCTCGCAATTTGGACGCCGGTCAATTCATTAAGGGCTCCTTCATATGTTGCTCCATTTGCAGAGTTCGGCAGGGGGCCATGGCCCCATTCAGCTGCACGATATTCAAACCCTTTTTTGTTATTATTGCTTGCTTTTTGTCTTTCCCAGCACCACAATGTCCAGTCCCAGGAGCCCAGAAGGGTGTGGGATGGAGGGGCCGTGCCATGGAGGGAGCAGCCGGCCGTGAAGGAGCTCACCTCTGAGCAGCATTTCGGGGCAGCAAGGGTCCCATGTCCCCAGCCCAGGCCCCCAGTCATGGCACAGTGTGGCATCACCTCTCGCTGGCTCCGGTGCTCGGCCTGGCAGCAGCCGGGGAGCACGGAGCAGCCTCCCCTCAGCAGCGCTTTTCTCCTTTGCTTGCATCAGCTCGGCACAAGCTGCTGGCAGTGGCTTTGCTGAAGCGACAGCAGGTGAAGCCTCAGCCCTTGCAGGATGCTCAGTGGCATTTAGGGTCAGCACCATCAGCCAAAGATGCTTTTATTGCCAAGAGAACAGCTTCCCACAGAGAAACTCTTCTGACCTAGCTATTAAAATTAACTAGTAAAAAATCCTCACCCATAACCTGACCAATTCCCAGGCAATAAGTCAAACCCTGCTCAGGCCAGGCTCCGACGGGAGGTTCTGGCACCCAGATGTGCTCAGCAGCACCCAGGCACCAAAGCCCTGGGGTGGGCAGGTCTGGGGACCGCTGGCTTGGAGGGGACATCTCCCCAGCCACTGGCAGGTACAGCAGGGCACACGGGGACACCCACACTGAAGCAGAGCACCCAGCCTGGTGACAGAGGGGTCCTTTAACCGCCACTGCTCGGGGACAAGCCCTTGCTCGAGTGGGGCCAAGCAGCAGCGCACATTTAATTACTCCCATCTCATCCGGTGCAATATGCGCTGTAATAAAACACAGCCCAGGTTTCACAGTTCCTCACACCATAAGCCAATTAAAAAAAAAAAAAAAAAAAAAGCCTTTGCCATCAAGCCTGCCTTCAGCAGCCAAACCTCACCCTGAGCCGGGTGCTCCAGCCGTGCCAGGGGGGCACAGCTCCTGGCAAGGCATCCCAGGGGGGTTCTCCTGTGCATTGGCACAGGAAGGTCCAGCAAAGCCCCCATCCCCTGGGACAAGGGGGGAGATGAGGGTGGGTGCACAGCTCGGCTCCAAGGGGGCTCGGCGGTGGGGAAGGAGAGGAGGGGGCTGAGGGGTCCCAGGGGGAGAGGGCACCCCAGCAGCAGGGGATGGTGTTTGAGGCGGGGGGGCTGAGCACGGTGGGTTGATTTTTACTGAGTGATGAAAAATGATCTGGAGAAATCTGTGCAGCAAAGACCAAAGGCCAGCCTTGGCCAGGGCTGGGAGCGGGGACGAATGGGTCCCACGGGAGCACTGCCGGCCCCCGGGACCCCCAGCCGGGCCCGCAGGCTGCCACACGCCCCAGCCCACGCTCCCCGCCCCAGCACTCGAGTCCCAAATCTGGGCTGCAGAGCTCGCATCCCCGACTTCCAGCGAAAGCCACCAGTGCCGTCCTGTGGCAGCCGTCCTCACTGCAGCCGTGCAGCGGGACAGATCCGGCCCCGTCGGGCTCCCTTCAGGCCAGGAGGGGAAAGGGAGGAAGATATTTGGGGCAATTCCCCGGCCTAACACCCCACGCACGCACGGCTGCGGTGGGGACCGTCCCCTCCCGCGCTACGCGCAAAGGGTGCTGCACAGCGCGAACATGCGACACCTGCACGGCCGGGCTGCCATCACCCACGTATACCCACCCGGCCACATGCAAGTCACATCCTCAACAACCCCCCCCAAGGAGCCTTCCCTAAATCTTCAAGGAAAAAATCCCCCCTGCCAGCCGAGGCACCCCAAGCGCTCTCCCCAAGGATGCCGTGGAGCCGGGACCCTCCGGGCAACCGTTAATGCGCCCTTCTATCTAAGGGCGATGCATGGGTGCTGGCTGAGGGTGGGCTGGTTCAGGGGTGTTCTCCCTCCCCTGGGACCTCTCATCGGGAACGGGAACGCTGCCGTCCTCCCCCGGCTCCGAGTCATGCTGAGCCATCCCCCAGCCCGCGCAGTCGTGATGCTCCCCTCCGAGGGGGGACACGCGTGCTCCTCTTCGGGCTGCAGCACCTACATACAGATCAGCAGTTGCTAAGCGAGCAGTTGCTAAGCCGGAGCCGGCTGGGAAGGTGGGTGACAGCCTCGCAAACTCCCACCGAGCTGCTCTCATGATGGATGGAGGGGGACCGAAGCGCACGAGAAGCCTCCTGCTCGCTCCAACAAAGCCACGAAGGCGACGGGTGCCGTGTGGGACCCCCTTGGCGGGCAGGGGCCTTGGGGGGTCACCACAGCTCGCTGTGCCCCGCCGCGGGTTTGGGGGCATGGAGGGGTGGGATGCTCAGCCCCATGGTGGCTTCCAGCATTGTGGGACCACCCCCAGCACTTATAGAATCATAGAATCGTTTAGATTGGAAAAGACCTTTAAGATCATCCAGTCCAACCATTAACCTAACATTACCAATTCCACAGTAAACCAATTAAGGGTAGGCTAGACTAAACCATGTCCCAAAGCGCCACGTCTGCCCATTTTTTGAACACTTCCAGGGATGGTGCCCCCATCACCTCTCTGGGCAGCCTGTTCCAATGCTTGACTACCCTTTCCGTGAAGAAATTTTTCCTAATTTCCAACCTAAACCTTCCCTGGTGCAGCTTGAGCCCATTTCCTCTCGTCCTATCGCTTGTTACTTGGGAGAAGAGACCAACACCCCCCTCACTACACCCTCCTGTCAGGTAGTTGTAGAGAGCGATAAGGTCTCCCCTCAGCACTTCACCCCTTCCCTTCGTGACCCCCAGCTCCCGTGCCAGCATGTCTGTGCCATTTGAAAGATGACCCCCTAGCAGCGCTGGGGCCAGGCGCCCGGTAACCAGAGCCGGGAACGACCAGTGACCACCCAGCCCGTTATAGCCAGCCCTAATCCTTTGGCCGCGCTGGATGTCACGTCCCCCCCAGGGATGGGCAGGGCGCATCGCAGGGTCAGGGCCACGCCACGTAGCTGGGTGTCCCCTGCTAGGGACAAACATGCTGCCCCTGCGAGATGAAGCGAGCGGCCTGTGGAGGGCTTGGCCCCCTGCAGCCGGCGTCACCAGCATCGCCCTGCCTGTCCCCGCCTGTGGGGACCAAGCAAAGCCCCCGTGGGGGCTGCCACGGGCAGGCTGTCTGCTGCGGGGGGCAGGGATATATTTCAGCCCTGCCCGACTTTGCCCCAAGCCCAGCCCCAGCCCGCTCCCCAGTGAGGGATGCCAAGACTCACCATGGGGAGAGGCAGATCCTGCCTGCGGGCAGGGGAAGGGTGCAGAGCCCTGCAGGGCAGGGTGCAGGGCAAGGACTAGCCAGGGCTGGCTCCTGCCCACCCTGCTGTTGAGGGGCAGGGGCCAGCTGCGGGCGCAGCCCCCGTTCACACCTCCGTGGGCTCCCAGCTGAGCTCAATCCGTAGCTCCCGCAGCCCCCGCCCCAAGCTGGGTGCAGCCAGCCTGGCTGGAGGGTGCCCAACAGCACCCACGCGTGGGCTGGGTTGAGCAGCAGGACACCCAGGTCCCTTTTCCAGCCTCAGTTTCCCCTCACGGCAGAAGGACGGGTCCCCCCCACCCCACAGCTCCAAGGCGATGCTCCCTTTGCAGCCCCACCGGCTGCGGGGAGTGATGCAGCCCTCGGGTGACCCGCACCCCACGGCAGCGTGTGCTCCCCCCGCGGGGAAGGAGGGCCGCGGGGAAGGGGCACCCCCCCCGCCGGCCCGCCCCGCTGCCGGGGGGGCTGTCCCCGTTAGGTGGCAGCAGGGAACCGCGGTGACACCGCCGGGCTGGCCCCGGGGTGCCGGGGGGACCCCAGGGGACACTGGGTCCGGCCCCCACAGCCCTCTGCCCCGGGGGTCCCGGGCCCCGCAGAGCTCTGCCCTGGGGGATCCGGACCCCGCAGAGCTCTCCCCCGGGGGTCCCGGCCCCGCAGAGCTCTGCCCCGGGGGATCTGGACCCCACAGAGCTCTGCCCCGGGGGTCTCAGACCCTGCAGAGCTCTGCCCTAGGGGTCCCGGCCCCTCAGAGCTCTGCCCCGGGGGATCCAGACCCCGCAGCCCTCTGCCCCGGGGGTCCTGACCCCACAGAGCTCTGCCCCGGGGGTCCCGGACCCCGCAGAGCTCTGCCCTGGGGGATCCGGACCCCGCAGAGCTCTGCCCCGGTGGTCCTGAACCCCGCAGCCCTCTGCCCCGGGGGTCCCGGCCCCTCAGAGCTCTGCCCTGGGGGATCTGGACCCCGCAGAGCTCTGCCCCGGTGGTCCCGGCCCCTCAGAGCTCTGCCCCGGGGGATCCGGACCCCGCAGAGCTCTGCCCTGGGGGATCCGGACCCCGCAGAGCTCTGCCCCGGGGGTCTCAGACCCCGCAGAGCTCTGCCCTGGGGGATCCGGACCCCGCAGAGCTCTGCCCCGGTGGTCCTGAACCCCACAGCCCTCTGCCCCGGGGGTCCTGGCCCCTCAGAGCTCTGCCCTGGGGGATCTGGACCCCGCAGAGCTCTGCCCCGGGGGTCCCGGTTGCATCCCACCCGCTGCCGCCGGGGCCACCAGCTCGGTGGGCACACAGGTTTTCCTTCTGCCAGAAAACAGTTTTGCAGCCCGTTTTTGCCCCAAAAGACCCGCTCTGGCAAGGTGGGGGAGTTTTCCCCCCAGGAAAACCTGCCGATTTTCCTGTCTCAGGACACCCCATCCCACCCAGCCCTGCTGCCTCTCGGGTCATTTATCGACCCATGAGGTGCTGCACCCGCTGCCCACTGTCACCCATCGCCCTCAGAGCCCTTTAACGAAACACCGCAGCCCACCGAGGGGGACACGAGTCCCAGCATCCGCAGCAGAGACCGGGGCTGCTCCAGCTCCCGGCTCCCTGCTTCACACCAGCAGCCAGCTTGGAGCCGTCCCCCGCCCCGTCACCTCCAGCATCGCCTTCCCCTCCCGGTTCCCTGCCTCTGCGGTCACCCCGGACCCCCCCGGGCCCCCGGAGCAGGGGACGCTGCCAGCAGCTGAGTCACGCGTGACCACCACCTGAGTCACCGGCACAGAGGGAAGTCCCTCGGTCCCCAATGCGTTTCCAACTGGAGCTGAGTAAAAGGAAAAGTGTCAAGGAATTTGGCTGGGAAAAGTGTTTTCTTGGAGCCCCAACAAGGAGCAGCTTCTCCGGCACGTCCCCTTTGCCACAGTGAACTCGGGGCCACCGGCAGCAAGCGCAACCCCGGGCAGACAGGTACACAGTGCCTGTGTCCGCACACCCGCACGTGCCGGGAACACCGCTCCGGGGGAGAAATGTGGAAGCAACAGCGAGCGTCAGCGGATCTGGACACAGCCTGGGCTGGGTCTCCTGTCCCAGAGGGACTGGGAGTGCGGCTGATGGGTGTCCCCTGGGGTGCTGGCCCAGGTGGGAGGATGAGCTCGGGACATGCCCCCGCACAAAATTGGGTGCCCAGCGGGGACAGCTCAGGGTGGCCTTTGCACATGGGGCACCGGAGCTGCCCGCTGGCCAGGGAGCAGGATGGGCTCCTTCCCCTTCGCACAGGGCCTGCGGAGACTCCAGGGGACAGAGGAGCCGGCCCTTCAACTGGGAAGGGCAGGAAAAACATGTCCCCTCCTGTCCCTTGCACTGTGACCCCCATCTCCTTGCACTGCGCATCCTCCAGCCCCCTGCAAGCCCCTTGCAGCATGTCCCTGTCCCTTGCAGCATGTCCCCGTCCCTTGCAGCATGTCCCCCCACCCCTTGCAGCATGTCCCTGTCCCTTGCAGCATGTCCCCCCACCCCTTGCAGCATGTCCCTGTCCCTTGCAGCATGTCCCCCCACCCCTTGCAGCATGTCCCCCTGTCCCTTGCAGCATGTCCCTGTCCCTTGCAGCATGTCCCCCCACCCCTTGCAGCATGTCCCCCTGTCCCTTGCAGCATGTCCCCCCACCCCTTGCAGCATGTCCCTGTCCCTTGCAGCATGTCCCCCCACCCCTTGCAGCATGTCCTCCCACCCCTTGCAGCATGTCCCCCTGTCCCTTGCAGCACGTCCCCGTCCCTTGCAGCATGTCCCCCCACCCCTTGCAGCATGTCCCCCTGTCCCTTGCAGCATGTCCCCCTGTCCCTTGCAGCATGTCCCTGTCCCTTCCAGCATGTCCCCCCACCCCTTGCAGCATGTCCCCCTGTCCCTCACAGCATGTCCCCGTCCCTTGCAGCATGTCCCCACGCCTTGCAGCATGTCCCCACCCCTTGCAGCATGTCCCCCCACCCCTTGCAGCATGTCCCCCTGCCCCTCACAGCACCTCCCTCCCACGTTGTCCCTGTCCCCCTGCCAGGACGCTGCTGGCCATCGCCAGCTCCTTTGCTGCCCTGTTCAGTTTTGATGTGCCACTTGCAATAAAATACCTTGATTAAAAAAACTCCTTTGTGAGCCAGACAGCAAGTCTTCAATTAACGACCCTTCGCATTCTCCTCTGCCGCATCCCCCGTTAATGATTTACAGCGGGTTCTCCCCGGCCTTGTTGCCCCCCTTTGTTAGCCCCCAGCCATGGGGCAGGCTGGGCTGGGGCTGCAGAGGGAAAATGGGCTCCGGGGAGGGCCCGCAGGCATTTTCTCACCCCCCTGGGTGCCCCTGGGGAGGATTGGGGAGCAATGGTGGGGAACTCTTGGTCTGCTGAGGATGAGGAGCCCCGGGCTGAGGAAGGTGCTGGACCCCCCACCAAGAGTTGGCCGCATCCTTGCTCGGAGGCTCGGGTGGGCATGGGGATGGCACACGGCTCCGTTCCTGGTGGTCCCCTGATTTATGCCACCCCCTTTCTAGCAGGAGCCAGGCAACACAGGACCCTGGCTCTGCTGGCAGCCGCCCACCTGAGCCCCAACACGCTCAGTGCACACGTGCTGAAGCACGAAGGGTTTGGGGGGAGCGGGGCTGGAGCAGGGAGCGGGGCTGGAGCTGCCTCCCCCCAGCAGCCCCAGGCAATGCGTGCGGGCAGGCAGCCCTGAGGAGGCTTCATGTTACTGGGAAACTGGGATGGCGGGATGTTCCCGGGGCAGCCCCGCGGACAAAAGGCCATTGTGCGCGGCAGGGATGGCTGCAGCGCTGGAGCATCCCAGCTCCCCTGCAAGGGCCAGAGCTGCACAGCCCACCCCAGGCCCCGGGAGGTGGCACGGCCGGTGGCTGAGGAGCACGGGGCACCCGCCTGCGGGACACCGAGCAGCTCCCCAAAACTAATGGGATGCTCCACCTTGGGGTGCCCGAGCCTAAGTGGCCCTTCCGCACACCCCCTTCCCCATCCCGCTGACAGCAGCACCCAGAACGCATCCTCGCCGTCCCAAGGGACGGGAGAGGCGCGCGCTGGCCTCAAGCAGGTAAATTGGATCTTGCTGCAGCAGAGCAGGGGTGACAGGCAGGCAAACGTCCCCGTGGGTGCTGGCAGGTCGGGGCATGCAGGGAGGGGGTGGCTGCCCGGGCACGGCAGGAGCGTCCCCGCCGGAGGCAGAGCCGCTTTCCAGCCCCACCGGCGCATCCAGCTCGCCCTGTGCCAAGTGGGCTGCCACGGCTCAGCCAGCGCTCGGGGGGGCTGCCTGCTCCTGCCTGCCCCAGGCACTGCCCCTGCCTGCCGGCAGCGCTGCCCCTGCGTATTAGAGGGTTTATGTATATATTTACATATATGAGGTTATATATATTAGAGACCCAGGCAGCCCCGAGCCCAGGGCAGCGAGCCCCTCCATGCCCAGCTCCTGCTGCCAGAGGATTAAAAGCAAATTCCAATTTCCGTTTAAAGAAGGAGGGGGGGGGCGGGAATTAAACCTGGCTTCTGGGATCGAGGGCGATGAAGCCCAAGCCCTGCAGCGTGGAAAGCAGCGGCTCAGCACTCCCGAAGCCAGGATTTTTAGGGAGTGTGGACAAGAGGAAGGGTGAGACACAGCGTGCGTGGGACAGGGACAGGTCGGTGGTTGCTCTGGCTGATTGGGGCATCGGGGGGGGGCCACGCTTGCCCTCAGCCTCCGTCCCCCCATGAGGGACGTTGTGCCATGGGGTTGGGGGTGGCTTCACCGCTGCTTCCCCTGGCACAGCTGGAGCTGCCTCGCTCTGCGGCCAAGCAGACAAGGTCTCCTCTAAATCGCCAGCTCCTGGAGCCAGGGGATCTGGCCCACATCACCTCCCAGCTGCAAACACAAAACGCCACGTACGGCAGCGCAGCTGGACGGGCCCGCGGGGGGAACGCCCGGCAAGCGCCCGGCAGCGCCGGGAGCAGCCTCGTGACTCTCTGCCCAGGCGGCCAAACCATCCCAGGGGGGACTTCCCGGCAGAGCCTTCAAAACAAGACAGTACCCGACATGCTTGGCTTGGTCCGGGCAGATTTGCCCACTTCTTTCCTGGCACAAAGGGCACACACGCTCTTTGGCAGCTTGGGCCCCACGACGCTGGAAGATTGGGACAGGCGTAAGGCATAATGTTCCCTTCCTCCCCCTCCAACTTTGCCCCAAGACAGGCTCCACGGAGACCCACGCACACCCACAGCAGCCCCTCTCCCCGGCGCGCAGCCCCCCCATTTCCCCCCCAAGCACAGATTGGGGGCAGGCACTCAGCGACTTGCACGCCTTGGCCCTGGTACCACCCTCCGAAAGCAAGCGGAGGAGCCGGCTGCTAGAACTGTCTTTTCCTGGTGGCTAATTATTGATTGCAGCCAGTAATAAATATTTCAGCAGGGATTTGCACGCAAGCTCCGAGGTAACGGCAACGGGAGGAAGAACAGGGTCTCATGTGCCCTGCGCTACTACCGCCTCACCCACATGGACCTGGGCAAGTCCTTCTGCTTCTTTGAAGAAGCAGAAGTATTTCTTCTCTGCTGGAAACTCTTCAGGGTATGGTGAATCTCAGGAAAGCCCTTCCCAAGGGCTGTGCTCTCAGGATGCTCCACGCTGGAGTTGTCCTCCTGGGATGGGAGCTGCAGCCAGGAGCTCAGCCCTGCGGTGCCTTGAGAAAGTCAGAAGCACGGAGTAGGGGAAGTGCGATGCTCACTGTATCACGCTGGGCAGGAATTAACAAAGGTGGTTAATCATCTTGGACCAGTCCGCAGACCTTTCTTGCTCGTGCTGCCATCACTTATCTTGCAGAGAAAGAGCAGCTTTGGACAGAAATGGGTGGAAACGGATGGACACAACCAAAGCAGCAAGCCCAGACCTGGGTCAGACCACGCCGCCATCCCCCTGCCCAGCCTGGGGCACCTCCTGTGCCTGAGCTGTGTTTTGCCAGCTGAGACTTGTCCCCTCCCCGGAGACACAGGGAGCATCCGAGAGGCTGTGGGGAGAGGGGCTCCTCCGTAGAGAGGACCAAATATGTGCTCCCCTGCCTCCATCAACCCAAGGATGCTGGAAATGAGAATACCCGGCTTCAGAGCAGGCCGGGTCCTGCCTGTGGCTTCGCATTTTGCAAAACCATTTGCGCAGGAGGAGGATCCTCAGCAAACGCTGCCCACGATGCAGCCAGGGTGCAGGGGGACGCTCCGGGCACAGCACGAAACAAAAATCCCAACAACCAGCGATGCTGGGTAAAGGCATCTGAGAGGGACACGGTGCACCCTGAGCACCGGACCCGACACTAACATGGGTGAAACGCGCTCTTCACCTGGCCTCGAACAAGTCTCACCACCTCTGATCCGCACGTTTCCCCATCTGCGAAATCAGGGTAATGACACCTGTCTCTGCAAGGCCCAGAACCACGCGGATTAATTAACTGTTGTTCAAAAGGGCTTTGGAGGTGACAAACACGCCACGCTCTTAATTAGTTGGGGAGCCCTTCCAATTACCCAACAACCTGGGCTGAGATTTTTTTCCAGAGCTGCCTTAGAAGATCCGGTTTCCCCTTTCCCAGGGAAATTAGCAGGAATTAGGCACCCAAATCCCGAACGCAGCTTTGCGGGGCTCAGTGGCAGTCGCCAGGACGCAGGGCGGAATGAGACGAGATGTCCTCCCCCGCGGGGCCACCCTCCGGTCCCCCACGTCCCCCCCGGAGGCGGCTGCATTTCAGGGGCAGAGGATCAGCGTCTGCAGTTTTGCAGAGCCCCGCTGAGCTGAAAAAGCAGGAAATTATTTCAAGCACCTTCTTTTCAGGGGACCTTGCGGAGGCACAGCTTTTCCCAAGCGCTGGGCACCCACTTCCCCATCAGGTCTCCTCCCAGACCTGAAATATTGGCTAAAAAAAAAAAAAAAAATAGGGATACTCAATAATTCATATGTGCACCCCACAGCTGCAGTGCATGCATCCCACAGTGCCGGCATCGCTGTGTCCTGCAAACTCAGCGCGCTCAAAAGCGGCAGCATTAAGCCTATAATTTATCAGGTGATTTAGGAATTTGTCCCCGCAATAGGGCTACAGGAAAATACTGCAGTGGTGAGCGTTAAATCCACCCTGCCTCGGTGGGTGAGAAGGAAGGAGTTGTTTAATCAAATCACAAGGACGGGTTCGGGGTGGGTCCGGGGCTGTTTGGCCACATGGGCCTTCCTCAATGGGGCGGTCGGGAAACAAAGCCGGGAGTGGAAACAAAGGCCCCGGCCCCGTCCCCTCCTGCCATGGCCGGCCCCGCAAACACCCGGACCAGGGACATCCCCTGCCCGCATCCCAGTGGGCTTCCCAGCTTGTTTGGCTCGCTGGGATAACGCGGGGCAGCACCGCTCGGTGCGACGCCGAGCCCGGCACGGCACAGGCTGCTCCTCCGCGCCCCGCATTGGGCTCAGCCGCGATGCGGGGGGTAAAATAAATCACTTTTTGTTTCCTTGTTTCCAGCCATTTTCGCTTTCTGGTTTCACTGCAGAACTGAACCGCAGGTTGGGTGAACCTCACCGCTCCTGCTCCCAAATCTGCACCGGCCGCAGGCTTTAACTCGGAAAAACTGCAAAAACAAAAGTGGAAATGATTTTCCCGGACTGAAATTCTGGGCCCAGCACCAGGCTCTGCTCGAATCCAAGCAGCCTCGCACCGCTCTGCAGCTCACCTCGCTGCACGGGCATCGCAGCCGCACGGATTTCTTTCTAGTTAAAGCAGGGGCTCTGCCCCACGGCCCCCTCCCCGTGTGCCGGTCCCGCTGCTGCGCATTGCCAGGCTGGTTCTGAAATCCCCCGCGTCCTCCCATCCTGGCAAACACACTCGGAGCACCAAACAAATCCCATTGCCCCAGATCCCAATTTTTTTCCCCCCATTGCACACAGTCATGTGCCGGTTTCCCATCAGGGCGTTGCTCCCGGCTGCTGGCAGCATCTCACCGCCACTCTGTAGTTTTTGGGGACCACCGCAGCACTATTTGTGGTCACCCCATGGGTGAACCCAGCTTGGGGAGGCTCCGGCATGGGCTCAGCGAGTGCGGAATTGCCGAAAGTTTCAGGGATCAAAGCAAGAAAGAGTGGCCCTTGTTGTTCACAGCTCTCCGGTTACAGCCATTCACTGCCACCGCAGAATAAATAACGAGGGATATTAATAACAACGAGCCTCTGCCAGGGACAGAACCCAAATTCCTCGCCAGGCTCATGGCAAAGGGGGGAAGCCCAGGCACGGCCGTGGGCAGGGCTGGGGCTGCTGCAGGCAGAAGGCACCCCAGCACCTCCGAACCCAGGCGTGCAGCTGGGGGGACATGGATTTTAGGCAAAAAAAATTTAAAAAAAAAATATATATATATATGCTCGGGGTCTGCAAGCAGCACCTTGCCTGGATGCAAGGCCCTCAGATGGAGGAGACCCACCACCAGCACAGGGGGCACAGCGGGGCGATGCCAGCTCTTTTTGCAGACTTTTGAAAACAGGCCAGCCTCTTACAGGGTGGTTTTTCCCCCCTTCTTTGCTTTCATTTTTTAATCGTCAGAAAGGGACACTGCTTTGATTGTGTTTTGGTCAGAGGAATTTGCAGGGGATTTTAAAAATCCAAATAACAATTAGCAAAAAAAAAGAAAAAAAAAAGTGCCACAGGCTTTGCTCAGTTTGTTTCTTTTTACATCGTAAATCTTCCCTGCTGAAGAAGTTTTGCACATGTAGATATTGATACTTCCAAGTTTCACTTTTTCAAAGGTGCTTTATTTTAACAAAAACTTACCTGAAACAAATCCAGCATCGCCCACTCCAAAGTTTGGCTCCTAACTCCAGATTTCGACACTGGCTGTCAAATGGTCGAAAGCACCTAAATCAGAGTTCCCATTAAATTTGTGATTGGAGTTTCTGCAGGAGTTTGGGGGAATTTGGCACAGTCCCATCACTGAGAGGATGCTGGGCTCTGGATTTCCCTGTATCCCATCATAAAACGCACCATGAGATCCCAAATGCCTGACATGCCTCGGAAAACATTGCCCCCAACACAACAGGGCTCAGGTTTTTGGGGTACCTACCTGGAGAGCTGATCTCGGCTCCTATTCCAGACTGACCTAAACCATTGCCAAAACAGATTGCGGGAATTCAGAACAAAGCTCTTCTCTTGCAGACTGAGCCCACCGGCCGCTGAAATCCGGGGAGAGCTTCAGGGCCACTCACCTGCTCCCAAAACCCTGCACCGAGGCATGCAGGGCTCGCTCCCACGCTCCCAGTTCTGCAGCGGAGCTGCAATGAAAAATAAAATAAATGTCACGACAAAACCCAACCGGTCCTGGGAGGCTCTGGGGACGGAGCACCCGCTGCTGGTGCACCCAGATGGGGACCAGAGGGGGTTTTTTGGAGGGGGTAACGTGGCAGGGAGGCAGCAAAAGGCAAGAGCATCGTGCTTTGCCCCTGGGTGCCGGCCGCAGCGCATGGCACAGCCCCGGCCGGTGCTTGCCCCCACGGCGATGCCAAACCGCTCCAGGCCAGCCCAAAACCCCGCTGCCCACTCGGGTGGGTGGGTGTGGGAGGGCAGCTGGGGGGGTTACCCAGCAGCGAGCCCCGGCCGGGGGCATGGCCGGGTACCGGGAGCATCATCCCGGGGCCGGGGGGCGGTTCATCCTCCCCCGGCGCTGCCCCCACCCGCCCCGGGGGGACCCTCCGGCAGCTCCGAGGCCCGGGGGGGGGCCGGGGCCGCCCGCCCCAGCCCTTTGAACGGGCCTATCGCTCCCGGCCCCGCCGCCGCCCGCCCCCGCCGGCCGTGATGCCGCCCGGCTCCGCCCCTCCCGCTCCGCAAGGGCTGGAAGCTCCCCTTAGCCTGTTTGTCCTTATTTAATTTCGAGTGTGATTTTGCTATTTTTAGCAGCTGGATCCCCTCCAGTAAGGCTGGGAGCTCGCTCCTTCCCCCCCCCTCCCCTTTCTCCCCCCCCCACTTTCCTTTTTTATTTTTTTTTTTTTCCCCCTCGCTCCCTGCAAATGATTTTGACCCAGCTTCCTTCCTCCTGGAGCGATTTCCCCCCCCCCCCCCCTTTATTATTTATATAAATAAGAGGGGGGCCTGGCTGGGCCGTGGATGCGTGTGCGAGTCGCAGCCTCTCTCTGCCTTCTCCTTTCAGATCCGCATTTGCGAGCAGCAGCAGCCGCCGGGAGCGGGGGGGGTTTAATTCGCTTCCCAACACAGCCACGCCAGGAGAGGAGAGGAAAAAAAAAAAAAGAAAGAAAAAAAAAAGACCCAGCCAAAAAAAAAAAAAAAAAACAACCAAAAAAATACCAACACCACTCCAAAAAAAAAAAAAAAAACCCACCCCAAGCACCCAGCTCCGAGATCAAGCTGACTGTGAGTGCCGGCCTTCCTCTTTCCTTTCTGCTGCGGGGGGTGCGGGGGGGGGTGCGGAGGGTGCTGGGGGGGGGGCCGGGGCTCTGCTCCCCCCTCCCCGCATGCTGGGCACGATCGCCCCCGGGTCGCTCTGTATTTGCAAGGACGCGCGTGTGCGTGCGGCGGGCCGGCTCTGCAATGCCTCTCTTTATTATTTTTCGTATTAATTATTATTATTATTAATAGGGGGATGCACCTGGCGGGGCTGCGCGGGCCGTGGGGAAGGGGGGGGGCGGTGGTCGCCCGGTGCCGGTCGCTCGCGGCGTGGCGGGACTTTTCCCTCCACTTCCTCGGTTTCGGGGGATGCAAACGCCCCGCACCGCTCCGGGGGGGCCCGCACGGCCCCGGGGTGCAGCCCTCGGCACCGGGCACCCCCCGTACCCGGGCTCGCAGGGGGCGTGGGGGCCGGTGCGGGGGGGTGGGGCGTGGGGTCGGGATCGTGCGTGGGGCTGGGACCGTGCAAGGTGCGTGGGGTCGGTGCATGGACGTGGGGTCGGGACCGTGCAAGGTGCGTGGCACCGTGCAAGGTGCGTGGAGTCGGGACCGTGCGTGGGGCTGGGCCGTGCAAGGTGCGTGGGGCCGGTGCATGGACGTGGGGCCAGGACCGTGCGTGGGGCCGGGACCGTGCAAGGTGCGTGGGGTCGGTGCATGGACGTGGGGCCAGGACCGTGCGTGGGGCTGGACCGTGCAAGGTGCGTGGGGCCGGTGCAGGTGCGTGGGGTCGGGACCGTGCGTGGGGCTGGGCCGTGCAAGGTGCGTGGGGCCGGTGCAGGTGCGTGGGGTCGGGACCGTGCGTGGGGCTGGGCCGTGCAAGGTGCGTGGGGCCGGTGCAGGTGCGTGGGGTCGGGACCGTGCGTGGGGCTGGGCCGTGCAAGGTGCGTGGGGCCGGTGCAAGGGGCCAGGCCGAGCCGGCTCACGGGTGGGGGGGGGGCACACACGCACAGGTCGGTGCAAAGTTGCAATGCTGGGGCTCAGCCCCCCTCCCCCCCCCCCCGGGACAGTGCCCACGCTGCTCCCCTCTGCGAGACCGTGGGGCCCCGCACCCAGCCCTTCCCGGCGGGGGGGGCGATGCCACACAGGGCTGGCTCCACCCGGGGTTTTATTATACCCCGCAGGACAGGGGCTTCACAAAGCGTGTGATGGTGCCCTTCCTGCCTCTTTTCTTTCTCCCCCACCTCCCTCCTTCCTTTCTTTTATCACTTCCTTTTATTATGCATGCCCAGGAAGGAAGGGGGGGTGGACTTTCCTTAATAGCAGGCCTGGGGGGGGCTTCAAAGCAGCCCCGTGGAGGGCTCGTCCTAATGAGGAGCCGCACACATCCCTTCCCAGCCCTCGCACCCCTGCCGAACAGGCTCTTCAACTTCTGCTCCACTATTTCTTCCCCTCCTCCCTCTCCCGTCCTCCCTCTGCCAGGAGGTGCGGCCGGGATCCTTCTCCAGCTGCAATCAGGCTAGATTTCCTGGGCGTGAAGAGATTTCTTTTTTTTTTTTAAGATCTAAGCCACCGCCTGTCTCCCTGCTTCTCCTGGGCTGGTTTGGTTAATCTAAGAGTAGGTGGCAGGAGTGGGGGATTTATGGGGTTATTTGCACGGAGCGGTATAAGCCCACACGGGTGGAGGCAGGAGCAGGCCCCGGGGTAGCGAGAGCATCGCTCCGAGGGCCCAGGTTGCCTCTTTGGCAACCCAACCATGGCTTGTGCAAGAGGTGGCTGCTGAGGACAGCCCAGCTCATGTCGTGGAGCAGAGGGAGCCGATGGGGCTGGGGGAGGAGAGTTTGGTGGCTCCCCAGGCCCCGGGATGGAGAGGGCGGGAGTTCTTCATCCCCCCAACTCCATCGATCGTGAGGCAGACATAGCCCCTCCACCTCCAAACCTTGCAGAGATTTATCCCTCCCTGCCTCGGGGAGCCCGGCAGTCCCCTGCCCTCCTCTGACTGATTCCTCCCTGCATGGAAAGGTTTCTCTCTCAGCTGCTTCCTTTCCTCCATGGCAACACAGCTGCTCCCTCCCTCCTATATGGCTGTGATGCACGCGAGCGGGGCCGGAGCTGCTTCCCGCAGCGTGCTCGGCACCTTCCCGGGGGCTCGGGGTGCTCCTGGGGCTGGGCAGGTGCCAGGGAGCATCGCACCCAGCCGGGGCCGCTCTCGGGAAGAGGGGTGTTGGCTGGGAAGGTGCTGGGGTGGGAGAGCGGAGCATCTCCCGTCTCCCACCCAGGCATCCTCCTCCTCATCCCCGTCTGCCGGAGCAGGGCACGGAGCCCTCGGTCCCCAGGGATGGTTTCAGCTCTGGAGCCCCCAGGGAGAGCTCGGAGGCGGCGGAGGGACGGGTGGGATGTGCACGTGCGTTACCCAGCACCAACAACTTTGCGGCGGCTGGCTCTGGCTCGGGGGGCCGTAGCCGGTGGCATCCCCACAGCGGGGAGGGTCCCCTCAGCATACCTGGCCCGTGCCCGTCCCCGGCGGGGTGCAGGAGAGCGCGGCAGGGTGGGGGCCTTGCTGGGGCCATCTGGTTCCAGCTACGGGAGAGGGTATGGCACGGCTCGGAGGCTGCGTTTCCTCTGACAGTGGCTTAAAAAAGAGACAAACCCATCCCAGGCCCTGGTCAGCCGGCCGGCGTTTTTCTTTCCTAAATCTAAACCGTACTTTTTTTTTTCCTAAGAGACTCCTTGAAGGGCTCTGGGATGCTGTGAGTAATATTTTCGGGGTGTTTACATGACAGCATGGTTTCTGTCTCCCAAAAAAGAAAAAAAGACTCTGAGGGTGGGTTTTGTTGTTGTTGTTTTGCACTCGTGAGTCACTTCCAGAGGGGAGCGGGAGCTGACGCGTGTTTTTTAAAAAGCCTCGAAGGTCTGAGCGTGGCTCTTCGCACCGCGCGTCTCGCCCGTGCCTGCTCCCGCCGCCCCGATGAGGCTCAGCGTCCCCAGAGGGGCTCAGCACCCCAGCTGCCCCCTGCTCTCCCCAGTAGCACCGTCCGGGCTGCTGTAACACCATCCAGATTGAAAGCAGTTGCTCAAAACTAAGAGGTATTAACCCTGTAGGCAGAGGTAGGGAGGGTGCCTCCGTCTCTGGACACAGACCAGGCACGCAACTTTGTGCCTGCAGGAGAAGCCATGCCGGGGGGCTGCTGCGCTCCAGGTGGGGCAGACCCAGGGCAGGGGTGCAGGGGACCGTCCCCCAAGGCAGAGGTGGCCCGGTGGGGTTGCAGCACCCAGCCCAAAGCAACGCTGGGATTTTCTAGCCAGGTCTCCCAGGCTCTCTCTCCTGGGAGCCCTGCGCTTACAGGCAGCGAGACCGGGACGCTGCTCTCGCGGCCCTATTTCTGCTGGGAAACGCTGAGCCGTGCCCCTGCTCTGCGTGGCCATGGTCGCCCGAGCGAGGAGCAGAGCAGCGCCCTGCGCTCGGAGTCACCGGTGAGCGCCGGGGCTGTGGTAGCCATCCTGGTCCCTTCCAGCCCCGAGCCCATCCTCCTGGCTTCTGGCCTGGGAGCTGGGTGTGGAACCAGCCCCACAGCTCTGGAAAAGCAGGTTTTCCCTACGCCCCTGGGGAAGCATGGAGGTGGAGAGGGAAAGATGGAGCCTTTTCCTCTGTGGGATTTGCCCATGAGCAAGGAAAGCCATCCAGCCCTTTGGGACGTGCGCAGGGGAGGGGACAATGCTGCATCCCTGGGACAAGTGCCAGTCCTTGTCCTGTCCCATGTCCCAATTCCTGCCCCTAAACCCAGCCAGGGTGGCAGGAGCAGAGTCAGAGGTGCAGCATCCTGCCCTGGGTGCAGCAGTGCCGGGTGTTGAGGCGGGGTAGGGGGCCTGCACCACCCTTCCAGGGCCCTGGGACCCCCGCGGGGATGCCCGGAGGCCCCCTGTGCCGTGCCACCGCTTGTCCTGTTCCAACTTGCCGGTGCCGGCAGCGTGTCTGGGATTTCAAGGACTCCAGATTAAATCTGGAGCCGCTCTCCTCCTTTTGCGGAAAGGGGACGGGCTCTGCGGGAAGGGCTGGCCAAGCTGCTGCTCCCCAAATGCCTGCTGGGGTCCCTGGGAGCTGCCTTAGCACCGGGGCACTGGCTCATTCGGCGTGGTGTCCATGCTCTGGGCTTGGGCAGGATCCTGCCCGGAGGCCGGTTCGTTTTGCTCACCAGCCGGTGAGGGGAGGATGCAGGTTGCATCCCCGGGGGGGGATGCAGCTGCAAACCCACCCTTGGGGAAGGCAGGGAGCAGGGATGGGTGGGTCAGGGAGGCACCCAGAGCCTCACCCAGCCGGTGCGAGAGGAGCAGCTGCCACGTGGGGCTGGTCACTATTAGGGCCACGAGGTCATAAATTAGGGCCACGAGAGTGGGGAGCGGCACTGGGGTCCCGTTGCCAGAGTCCGGCCCTGCAGCCTCAGCCACGTCGCTCCATCCCTGTGCGTTTGCGCTGGCCCGGGCTCGTTGCACCGGGGCATCGCTGCGGGGCACCGGTGGGGAGCGGCTGTGCAAGGGGACGTGTGGTGGGGACCGGCACGGGCCAAAGGTCTGTTTGCAGAAGGGACACGGGTGCAGCAGGGGCAGTTTTGCAGATACCGGCTTTGCAGCAGTGGGAGGAAGGGTCACGCCTGCCCGAGGTGCTCCGTGTTTCTAGGGCAGAAAATCCCTGCGCCCCGCGGCGTGGTGCTGCCAAATGGGGTTGGGGCGTTGAAAAAAAATGGAAGCGGTGGTCTCTGCTAGGCACAGCTCTTAGCGATGCTTTTGGTTTCCCCGCTGCAGACCCTGCCAGCCCTGGCAGCGCCTTGGGTGCAGGCTGGTCCCCGCTGCACGCCGGGAGAGGAGTGGGATGTGGGCGAGCCTCTGGGAAGGGCTGGAGCAGGGCAGAAGCTGCTCATTTCGGCTGAATTTTAGTTCTAAGAGGCATTCTTAGAGCGGGGACCCTGGTCCTCGTCAACTCCTATCCTTGCTGATACCCCAACCGCTCGCCCCCATCCCCGCCGAGGGGCCAGGCAGCGGCTGCGGGGACCAAGCATCCTTCCTGGGCGGCAGGGCCACGGCCGGGCTGACCCCGCGGGAGGCTCCGGCAGCTCCGCTCATCCCTCGCAGCCCCGTGAGTCACTTCCGCGGCCCCCAGTGCCCGCCTGCTGCCGGGGCGAGGGCTGGAGGGAGCAGCAGCGGCCGGGGCGAGGGCTGCGGGGAGCGGTGCCGGCCGGCGTGGCGAGCCGTCGCTGACCCACCTTCCTCTCCCTCCCGCTCCTCCTCATCGCCGCTGGAAGGACAATGAGTGAATCCGGCGCCAAATCCAGCCAGCCCCTAGCCTCCAAGGGAGAGAAGGACGTGTCGGAGAAGAGGGGCCGGGGGCGGCCCAGGAAGAAGCCGCAGGTACGTGGGGTCCCCCAGGAGGAAGGGGTGTGGGGGGCACCCCGCTCTGCCCGCAGCGATGCCCTCAGGGGTGGGCACCCCAAGGCTACTGGGCAGCGAGAACCCCCCCCTCTCGCACCCCAGCAGTGTCCCCCAGACAGGGGATGGGGATGTCCACAGTGCAGCCCCCGTTACCTCTCTTTGGGCAGCACCTCCTGGGTGCTCACCGGCAGCAAATCCCTCCTGGGGGGTCTTCACAGCCCCCCCTCAAGCCCTGCAACACCCCAGAGCTCCTCCTCGCCCAGGGAAGGGCTCGGGGCCTCCCCTTGCTCCTCCCCAGGCTGCAGCTGAACCTGCCTTTGCAGCCAGGCTAATTAAAGCCCCATTAGCAAAAGCTGCTCAGAGGGATAAAATGCCCTGACAGAGCCTTTGCGGTGCCAAACCCTCCTCCCCCAAGCCCCCTCCCGGGGCAGGTAGGGTTCATGCACATCATTTTCCCCCAGAAAAGGAGATTTGCTGATTCCCCGACGCTTTGCCAGGCAGCGGCACCGCCAGCGAGCCGGGGTCCGGGGCTGAGAAACCAGCGGGTCCGTCCGGCTAAGCCGAGCGATTAATGCTGGGGTGGGACAGGTCACGTACGCACCCGGCTGAAGGACACGCAGGAGCCTCTGCCTGGCGCCTGACTGCCGATCCCAGTGCAACCAGTCCTCCCAGTACCACGTGCAAAAGCATCTCTGCCCCGGCAGGTTCTGCTGGGGAGAATGGGACTCCCAGCCCGGAGCATCCCGGGGCGCACCGCTGCACCGGGAGCCGCTCTGGGCAGGCATCCCTCCCCGGGGACCCCCATCCACAGCGACCCCCCCTCTGCTTTCCCTCCAGCAGGAGCCCAGCGAGGCCCCGACCCCCAAGAGACCCCGCGGACGGCCGAAGGGCAGTAAAAACAAGGCCACCCCAAAAGGCAGGGTAGGTGGCTGGGGACCGGGGCTGCTCCGGCCGAGCAGCCGTGCGCTGGGACAACCAGTCCGTTTTGAGCTCAATTATAGACAATTCAGGGCAGATCTACCCCTGGGGGCGGGGGGGGGGGGGGGGCGCTCAGTGCTGGCCCCCACGGAAGGTGGGGGGGAGCCGGGGACCGCATGTGTCAGCGTGTGGACACGCGCGATAAACCTGTTTGCAAAACACGCGACTCACATCCTGCACCCGCCTCGTGAGTCACGGGGCCGGGGCTGTCCCACGGCGCTGGAAGCTGGCGGCGAGGGGGCCGGGGAGATGCCACTGGGGTGATGAATTTGGCAGCCGTGGCTGGGAGGAAGGGGAACACCGCCCGCCCCCCGGCAGCGTCCCAGGGATGAGGGGATGACCCTGGCCTGACCAAAATGTCTTGGTTTTTGTTTTTGCTCAGAAAGCTGCAGTCGCGCCAGGGAGAAAACCTCGAGGCCGACCCAAAAAATCGGTGAGTGGGCTTTTTTCCCTTCCTCCTCCATCCTGGCAGCGTGCTGGGCACTTTGGGGGCATGGCAGCCCCCCGGCTGTCCCCACAACCGTGGGGGAGATGCCGCCGGGCTGGAGGAGAGCAGAGCAGTGAACGAAAAGGGGACACGGCATGGCACCGGACAGGCTCCGAACCTGGCCATGCCGTGCCCCGGTGCCGGCGCTGGGGGAGCTGAGCCGTCCCGGCTCCCCCATCTCCCCACGGCCTCGGGAACGGCACACGGGAGCGGCACGCTGCTCCTGCCTCGCTGGCACGCTCGCACACGCCTGCCCAGGCGCTCGCTGCGTCACCGGCGTGCCATTCCTGCAGCCTGCGTGCGCAGCAACCCCTCCTCTGCTTCCGTGCACCGTGGCCACCCTCTTATTTTGCATTTTCCTTCCGCCATTTCATTTCTTCCCCCCTCTCCCCTTTTCCCACCTCGGTTTGCAGCCCCGCGGGAGCTCAGGCGGCCGCCGGGCACCCACGAGCATCGCCCAGTTGGGAGCAAGTTCCATCTCCCTTGCTGGCGTGCACATCCCACCGTCCCCCGTCCACGTCCCCGCACCCACGAGCTGCCCCCGGGCACTGGGACACAAGAGCCACCCACGAGCATCTCGGGGTGCAGCTGCTCTGTGGGGTTTTGCCCCTTTTCCCACTTCAAATTCCTTGCGGAGCATGAGGGGCTGAGACCAGCCGGGGCTGCAAAACGGGGGGTCGCATCCTGCGGTCTCCTGCACCGGTGTCAGCACCGGGGGCTGTTTCGGGGACCCCCAGGGCGGGGAGCCGGTTCGGCGGGGTGGGACCGAGCCCGTCACATGCCGACAGGGCCACGCCGGGGACACCATGTCCCGCTTTGGCAGCCGCCGGCCGCCGTGGCTTTTTTATGAATGAAGCGGGAGGAAGCGGGGGCCGGCGCTGACTCAGGCTCACACTCAGCCCTGACTCACCGCCGCGTGTGGGCCACGACGCTCGTGGCCACCCGGCCCTGCCGCCACCGGCCACCCCTCTGGTGGTGACAGGGCAGTGGCACCGCGGGCTCACGCTTGCAGGGTGTGCGTGCACCCAAGGGTGCACGGCTCCCCCCCCCCGCCTCCTCGCAGCGAGCCCACCCGGGGGGTTTCTTACCTGCGATTTAACCCATAATGGTTAAACCTGGAGTGGGGGCCATCCCCAAAGCCAGGAGGGGGCTGGTGCCTCAGTTTCCCTCTTTGCACGAGGGGCGTGATGTGCCCGGTCAGCCCTTCACCGGGGGTCTGCAGCCCCCTGGCACCCCCCGACCACACTCCCTTGCCTCGCAGCAGCAGGACGAGGAGGAGGTGAACATTTCCCAGGAGTCATCCGAGGAGGAGCAGTGAAACCTCCCGAACCGGCGCTACCTCATCGCCCGACGGCCCCGCGTCCTCGGCAGCCGGGGAGGGGGGAGAGGGACGGGGAGAAACCCACTGCGCTGCCCTGGCTTTTTCCTCCTCCCTCCTCCGCTCCTTCCTCACCCTCAAGACAACGGCAGCACTGGAAAATGGCCCAACCCGGGTGGTCCCCGCAGCCCCCCCCGCCCCGGCTCCCCCCCTCCCCCCAGCGCTGGCAAAGGGGGTGCCTGGCAGAGAGCCGGGGCTGGGACCCCCCCGCCTTTGCTGCTCCCCCGATGCCGTGATCTCGCCCATCCAAAGCGGGTGCTGGCTGCCCCCCTCCCAGCACCGGGCTTCACCCCAGGGCCTCTGCAGGGAAGAGACAGGGGGGCAGCAAAGGTGAGACCCCCACCCCAAATGCATTAGACCTTTGCTCTGGCCTGCTGCTACCCCTGGCAACCCCCCCCCTTGCATCCCCCTCCCCATCCCAGGCGCCTGCACCGTGCGTGGGTGAGCAGCTCCCGCCGCCATGCCGGGGAACCCGAGGGGGGCCGGCTTGGGGCAGCCCTTTCCTCATAGGTTCTGAGATATATATTTTTCTTTTTTTTAGTACTTTTTTTTTTTTTTTCCTTTCATTCACAACTACCTCTGGATATTTAAGTTCCACTGAACTCACAGACGTGCTGCTGCTGTGCCAGCTGCCCGGGCATCATTGGCTCGGTGTTTCCTTTTTCGGGGTGTCGCTGGGGGCCGTGGGGTATTTTTTTTCCCTCCCCTTTTTTTGGGCTTTTTTTTTTTTTTTTTAATTGTTATTTTAAGGCCTAGGTTGCTCTGCTGTTCCAAGGGATAGAGGCTGGCAGGGCGGTGGGGTGGGGGGACCGTGGGATGCTCCCCCCACCACGCTGCCTCCTGCACGACGGCTGCAGTGGGACCGGAGGTCGGTGCCGGGCAGCCCCAGCGGGAGAAAATTGGGGTTTGGTTGGGTTTGTTTAGTTTTTTTTTTTTTTTTGGTCCACTGTTAACGACCTTTGGGTTTCCTATTTACAGTTACTTGAATAAAACGTTTTATGGATGTTTGACGCCTCTGCCCTGGACTCTGGCTGGGGTCCAGCCCCCGGGAGCGGGGTGGGAGCTGGTTTTCTCCATGGAGGGAGAACCAGCCGGCACGGAGCGGCCCCTCCACGCAGTACCTTCTCCGCAGGGACATCCGTGATGGGTGCCAGCCATCCTCCGGCGGGGACGGACAGGAGCTGCCGATGGAAACAGAAACAGGCAAAACCCTGTTCCCCCCCCCGCCACCACGCCACCAAACTCCCATCCTTGGCGCCTTTTTGTTGCCAAACGCAGTCATGATGCTGCCAAGGCCGGGACGCGTGATGTTGACCCCCCCCGCCCCGACGTTGGGCTGGCCCACGGTCCGGCAGCGCTTGTGCTGCTGGAAACCCTCCCTGCCCGACGCGGGAGGCTCCGGGCCGAATGCAGAGAAACATGTTTATTTGCTCTCGCACGCGTTGCGCCGCTCCTCTGCGTCCTGCCCTCCGCGCCCGGCAAAGCCTCGGAGCCCGGCTGCTCCCCTGCCAGGGCGCCAGCCCCGGCCATCCTGCTCGGTGCATTTTAAGGGGCTGGCGGGGTGGTTCAAGCAAAAATACAGCAAAAATAGGCGCCGAGGCAGGAGATAACCCGTTATCGTCAGTGCTCACGGGGTGGGATCCTTCCCCGGCAGCGGCCGCCGGCATCGCCACGCTACGGCGGGCGCATCCTGCCCTTCCCGGCGGACGGCGAAGGCAGCAGCGCCGGTGCTGACACCGTCCCCCCTTGCCTCCTGCGGGCAGGATTCGGTCCCAGCTCTCCGGGCAGCATCAGGCCTTCCAGTCCCTGCGCGGGGCCCGATGGGGTGAGGGCCCCCCCCAGCCAGGCACCACCTGCAACAGAGAGCGTGCCCTCAGCGCGGCCCCAGCCCAGACCCTCCGGGCCAAGGCGGGGGGCAAAGCAACCCCCAAACGGCACTAAGGTGGGTGGAGAAGACTTGGGCTTGCAGGCGCCGGCTGCAACCCTCCCAAAAACCTCTGGGTTATACCCAAACCCTCGCCCGGCTCCCGAAAACCTTTAGGTTGTACCCAAGCCCTTGCCTGGCTCCCAAAAACCTTTAGGTTGTACCCAAACCCTCGTTCAGCTCCCAAAAACCTTTAGGTTATACCCAAACCCTCGCCCGGCTCCCAAAAACCTTTAGGTTATACCCAAACCCTCGTCTGGCTCCCCGAAAACCTCTGGGTTACACCCAAACCCTCGCCCGGCTCCCAAAAACCTCTGGGTTATAACCCAAACCCTCGCCCGGCTCCCAAAAACCTTTAGGTTACACCCAAACCCTCGTTCGGCTCCCAAAAACCTTTAGGTTACACCAAAACCCTTGTCCGGCTCCCAAAAACCTCTGGGTTATACCCAAACCCTTGTCCGGCTCTCAAAAACCTTTAGGTTGTACCCAAACCCTTGCCCGGCTCCCAAAAACCTCTGGGTTACACCCAAACCCTCGTCTGGCTCCCAAAAGCCTTTAGGTTATACCCAAACCCTCACCCAGCTCCCCAAAACCTTTAGGTTGTACCCAAGCCCTTGCCTGGCTCCCAAAAACCTTTAGGTTATACCCAAACCAACGTCTGGCTCCCAAAACCTCTGGGTTACACCCAAACCCTCGCCCGGCTCCCTCGGGACAGGCTGGCACCGTGGGCTCCCACCCAGGCTCAGCACCCCACCGTGGGCTCCCTAATTCGGTGTCGCTCAACGCTAACTTTTCATGCAAAAACCAGATAAATAGCAATTCCCGGCAGCAGCAGCGCGCGCGGCCGGTGAGCGACCCACGCAGCCACCCGTCCCGTACCCGTCCCCGAACCCGAACTCGCGTCGCCCAGAGGCAGCGGCTCACCCACCCGGGCGTCCTCCGCCTCCACCAGCAGCTCCTGCTCGGACTCCTGCAGCTCCTCGGCCGGGTCGTAGCTGTACATGGGCAGCAGCCGGTGACGCAGGCGGTCAAACCTGGGGGGACAGCGGCTGGGCGGTGACCGGACCCGCACGCCCGCAGCGAGCCCAGCCCCGCGTCCCCACGCTCACCTCCGCTTCTTCTGGACGTACATCGCCTGCAAGGAGAGCGGGGCGAGGCGTGAGCGGGCGCAGGGCTCGGGGCAGCCTTTCGGGCCCCCCCGGCCCTCCCCGCCAACTCACCGCGGCCAGGACGGCGCCGAGGAGGGTGACGAGGAGGAAGGGTCCCAGGATGTAGCCCACCAGCGAGTCGCCCACCGCGCCTGGCGCCGTGGGGGCCGTGGCGTTGCTCATGGCGCAGCGCCAGCTCCTCTCTGCATGGGGACGCGGGCGGCCGGCCCCGCCGGATGGGACGTCTGCGAAGACACGACCAGCCCGGTACCGGCAACCCCCCACCCCGGTACCGGCAACCCCCCACCCCGGTACCAATAAACCACCGCCCTGGTACCAATAAACCCCCGCCCCAGTACTGGCAACCCGCTGCCCTGGTACCAATAAACCACCGCCCCGGTACCGGCAACCACCGCCCCAGTACCTGCAACCCCCGCCCCGGTACCCGCAACCCCCCGCCCCGGTAAATAACCCACTGCCCCGGTACCAGCAACCCACCACCCCGGTACCAATAACCCCCTCCCCGGTACCCACAACCCCCTCCCCGGTACCTCAACCCCCGCCCCGGTACCAATAACCCCCTCCCCGGTACCAATAACCCCCTCCCCGGTACCTCAACCCCCGCCCCGGTACCAATAACCCCCTCCCCGGTACCAATAACCCCCGCCCCGGTACCTCAACCCCCTCCCCGGTACCAATAACCCCCTCCCCGGTACCAATAACCCCCTCCCCGGTACCAATAACCCCCGCCCCGGTACCTCAACCCCCTCCCCGGTACCAATAACCCCCGCCCCGGTACCAATAACCCCCTCCCCGGTACCTCAACCCCCTCCCCGGTACCAATAACCCCCGCCCCGGTACCGCTACCAATACCCCCCGCCCCAGCACCGCAACCCCCGCCCCGGCACCGCAACCCCCGCCCCGGTACCAATAACCCCCTCCCCAGTACCAATACCCCCGCCCCGGTACCGCAAGCCCCGGCCCGGTACCGGCCCGGGGCAGGAGCGGCGGGGCCCCTGCACGCACGGCGGCCCGGGGCAGCCCCCCGGAGGGGGCAGGGGGTGCCCAGCGCCCGGGGAGCCCCGCTGGGGGGCGGGGGCGGCCGGCGCGGGGGGGTCGCCCCGCACATCCCCCCCGCGGAGCCGGACCCGCGGGAAGCGGCACCGGTACCCGCGCCCCGGGCTCTGCCCCCCCCGCCCCCCCCCAATTCCGGCCGCGCACCGCCCCCTCCCCCCCCCCGTTGCCCCCCGCGCATCCCCGCGCGCGGCCCGGCCCCGCCCCGCCCCACCTGCGCGCGCCGCGCACCGCCCGCACCCGGAACCCGCGCGGCGCGTGATGGAGGGGCGGGGCCGGGGGCGGGGCAAGGGGCGGGGCAAGAGGCGGGGCAAGGGGCGGTGGCGGCGCGGGGCCGGCAGGGGGCAGCAGAGACCGGGCGGGGGGGGGGGTGAAGGGGAAAAGGGGGGGAGAAAAAAGGGGAAAGAAAAGGGCAAAAAAACCCAGGAAACACGGAAAAATGAAAAACGGGGAGGGGAGAAGGGGAAAAAATGGGGACAAAGAGAAAAAGGAGGGAAGGGACACGGGGGGCACGGGGAGGGGGGAGGGGCGAGCAGCTGGGCGGCCGGACAGACAGAAGGACGGGGGGGGGCGGGGCGGAGGGGGCCACACCCGGCCGGGTGGGTGCACAGCTGGGGGCGTGGGTGGGAAGACAGACAGACGGAGGGATGGGGGGGTGGATGGACGGACGGATGGATGGATGGACAGGTGGATGGATGGAAAGATGGATGGATGGATGGACAGACAGGTGGACAGGTGGATGAATGGATGGATGGACAGACAGATGGACAGGCAGATGCACGGGTGCACGCCAGGATGGACAGGTACATCCCTGCACCATTAGTTGGCTGGATGGACGGACGGACGGATGGATGGATGGACAGATGGATGCACGGACAGGTGGATGAATGGATGGATGGACAGACAGGTGGACAGGCAGATGCACGGGTGCACGCCAGGATGGACAGGTACATCCCTGCACCATTAGTTGGCTGGCTGGCTGGCTGGCTGGATGGATGGATGGATGGATGGACGGACAGATGGACGGATGGATGGATGGATGGAGGCACAGGCTGAGACAACAGACCCACGGGGAGTCCCGGCAGGAGCAGGCACGCAGCCTGGCCAGGCAGCGTCACCCGTGGCAGGGGCCGCCGTGGGTGCCCACCCTGCGGGGCTCACGCTGGGGCTGATCCCTCCGGGCCGGGCCCGCAGGGACCCCCGGAGCCGGGGCAGGGGCTGTCATGGCGCCGGCAGTGCCACCCACGGCAGAGCCCCGGGCGGTGGCAGCGTCCCAGCCCTGATCCCTGGCCCTAATCCGCTTTGCCCGTGCGGGGACCAGATGGCCCCGCTAAGTGGGTCAGGCGGGAGCGGGGCACACCGGGGAGCAAGGAGCCCCATTTTGCCTCCCAATACTGAAAAAAAAAAAATAACTGAGTGAAATGAGATGGAAGAGAGGAGCCTGGAGATGGCGGTGCTGGGGGGACACGGCCCCCGGTGCCCGGGCTGCTGGCAGGACGGGGCTCGGTGCCACCGAGAGCATCCTGCGCCGGCGGGATGGCGGCGTTAGGGAAAAGCAGCTCCTGCTCCGCAGCCCCTGGGATGAACCTGCCCAGCGAGAGGCCAACCGGCCGCGCAGCCCGGGTCCTCCTGCGCCGCCTGCCCTCACCCCCTGCCCAGCCCACGCTGGGTTATTTTCGCCTCCCGGTCCCTGCACCAGCGCAGGGACAGGGCTCGGGGACCGTGCTGATGCACCATGGCCACAGGGGACTCTGGGGACGCAGGAGCGGCGATGCCCTCGGCCAGGCATGGGGGTGCCGGAGCCCCTCGCAGAGGGCGGGAAGGGGTCGGGGTGGTTCGTCCCCACGCTGGGGGAATGCCCCAGCCCAGAAAAGGGCACCGGCTGTCCTGAGAGCACCTGGCCCCACTGTTCCCGTTGTCCCCAGTGGTCCCGCTGGCCCTGCTGTCCACAGCACCTTCGCTGACCCCACTGTCCCCACTGGTCCCATGGTCCGTGTTGACCCTCCCTGCCCCACACAGCCTTCCCACACTCAGCCCCCCCAGCCCCCCACGTTCCCCAAACCCATCCTCGCACAGAGCCGGAGGAGCATCGCCTCCATCCCAGCACCCATCTCGCCGTGGGAGCCGGGGCTTTGGGAGCACCGTGGGAGGCAGATCCTGGGGGTCAGCGCCGGCGAGAGGGGGCTGGGGGAGCCTCGCCCCCCGAGCGGGGCATTGCCCCTGTGTGAGCAGCAGCAGCTCTCCTCGCAGCCCATCCTCATCCCCTCCTTCGTGCACAAAGCGGCCGGGATCGGGCCAGCACCGCTGCCATGGGGGAAACACACAGAGGGGCCGGACCCCCCAGCCCCCCCAGCCCCTCGCTGCCGGGGCAGGAGCGGTCGAGGCGGCTGGAGCGCGTCAAGACCGTGTGGGCTTCCCGCTCCACCAACCATCCGCTGCTGCCCATCCCCTCCCCGCCTGGTGCTGCCGTGCCGCGGCTAAAAATAAATCCAGCAATTTCTAGGAAAGTTCCTTGGAGAGCGCGAGCGCGCGGGCAGCCCAGCCCGGCTGCAGGAGCGTGCAGGGTCCTGGGGGAAGCAGCGAGCCCGGGAAGCGGAGCAGGGGGGTCACCGAGCCCCCCTGCATGGCCACGGCCAACCCTGCACGCTCGCAGTGTCCCCAAATCCCAGGTGAATATTTGTTCCCCATCCACCACTGCCCAGAGCATGTGGATGGGGAAAAAGGGGAGTCGAGGCTGGGGCAGCGCGGGGGCTGCTCATCCCCAGGGGGGGGAAGGATGCTGGGGGGCTGAGGGCAGCATCGCCACCAGTCCCAGGGACCTTTATGACCAGGGTGGGAGGGGGGTCAGCCAGGGGGTCAAATTTTTGGCAGCCAACGCGAGCTAGAATAGTGGCACGGGGTATTTCTGCTCCAAAACGGGCTGTGAGAGCCATCAGCCCCCTCCTCTGCGCTGCCCGGCCCCCAGCAGATAATTGGGGACAGCTTTGCTGAGCCGCTAAGCTCCCCTTTAAGCAGCTAAGCGCGAGTGGCTGGATTTCCAGCCAGCGCATCCCTCCGGCTGCTCGCCCGGCCAGAAACACCGGGGTCGGGGGTAAGCGCTGCCACCCACCCCACGGGAGCACAGCCCGCTCCGGCGTTAACTCCGCCATCAGCAGGGATTAATTTTGCCCTCAGCTCCACATTGCAAACGTGAGGGTGCTGTGCACGAGCCGGTGTGTTTTCCCTCGTTGCAATAACACGGCGCAGAAGTTGTCCAGTTGCATTCAGATCCCAAAGGGAATTTGCGAAGGGTGAGGTAAGGGATGGAACTCCAAGCCAGGACATATTTGCTTTGCAGATAAACACGAGAGCTCCCGTGGCTGCATTTACAGCCTCGCTGCTGTCATCGGGCTGCACACAAAAATACCTGCCCGGTATTTTGCTTCACATCCCAAAAGGAGGAGGAAACCCCATCCCAGCTGAGCGAGGGCCAGACCAGAGCCCTGGGAAAAAGCTGGGCGAAGCGGGTTCCCCCTTCCCCAGCCCCAAGGCAGATCTGTGGCATCAGCAGAGCCCGGCCCCCAAGCTGGGGGGAACGGGGACGTTTAGGGTAAGGGCCGGCTCCAAGGGGCCGCGTCGCGCAGCCGTGGCGATGGGAGCTGCCCCGGGCTCCCCCCGCAGCCGGGCACAGCGCGGGGCAGAGGGATGCAGCAGCTCTCGCTGGAGCGGGCAGAGGATGAGGAAGGTGCCGAGTGGTCCCGTCCCACCAGCGGCGAGGACAGCGGGACCCACCGAAGGCAGCCTGCCATGGCGCGAAGAGCCCCGTCCGCTCCCTGCGCGTGCCCTGGTGCTGATCCTGAGCCCCTTCCCATGGCCTCTGAGCATCTCCCGCTGCTCACCTTTCCCAGGCAGGCAGGGAAGGCATCAAACCTCCAAAGGGTTTTGGATACCCTGAGCCTGACCACAGGTTTTGGGAAAGCAGCCAGACTTCGGCAGATCATTTGTGCACGCACACACACGCGTGGAGCACAGACACAGCAAGTATTTGTAAGAACGGGGTCCGAAGCAGCTCGCGTTATTCTTCCTTGACCTACGCCGGCACCTCAGAACACGTTCCTTGCCGTCTCCAGCCCTCGCTGCTCCCCTCGCTGGGGCAGCACCGGCGATCCCAGCGCGCTCTGCCCAGGGCCGTCACCGCCAGCTCACGGCGGGCACCGGTGCTCGCGGTGCAGGCGGCACCCAGCCTCCCCACAGCAAGGGGCTATTTCCACGTGAAGGGCTCTCGGTGAGGACAGTGTCAAGTAGGTGTGAGCAGCTTTGGAGTCAGGATCGCTTCTGCTCCACGAGGCTCTTGGTCGGGACCAAAAACATCTGAATGAGACTACGCCGGGCCTTAAAATTCACCCTGGTTTTATTGCAGGGTGCCCTCCCCGCTCAGGTGAGCCTGCCTCAACGTCAGGCTGTTGGTGACATCCCTCCGAATTTTCTTTCCCAGACTGTGAATGTACCAAGCCGCTCCAGGGAGGGCTTTCTCCTCCATCGACACATTATTGCCCGCTCCCCAAGTTCACGTACGTGAGTAACAGCGCTGGGAAGAAGAGAGACCACGCAGCAAGCAGAGCCGTGTGTGAAATACTGGCGTGTTTATTGGTTGGCACTAGATTACAGCCTACACTCTCGTCAAACTTGCATCCACAAATTTTTCGTCTTTTTTAAAATTTTTTTTCATCTTCTAAAAGACAGTGATGACCTTCCCCCTCGCCCACAACTCGAACAGAGGAAACACCTCGAGAAAGGAACCGGAGTGCCAGCTGCCGTACGTCAGCACAGCTTCACACCGCCTCGACGTCTGGCTCAAAACGCACCCAGACTCGCTGCAGAGGAGGGACGGGGTTTGTAACGATACCAGAGCTGAGCGTGGAGTAGAAGACAGCGAGCCCTCCGGTCCTTCTGGGAACACTACGGCTGAAAAGACCAAAATGACGTAGGTATACGCTACGCCTGCCAGCCACGACTAAGCAGGAGCAAGGAGCACCCACATTATTCATGAGCTCCAACTAAGATCTGAGCCTCAAAGAAAACAAAACGTGTCTTCTACTGAATGCATTTGACTTTGAACAAGTGTGTCGTTAAGTAAGAACAAGTCCAAGTCAGTAAGAAACGGCATCAGCTGAAGTGCTAGATTTCCAAAGTGCCCTTGCAGTTGTAAAGTGGTTTTGCAAACCATTTCAACTTAATATATCATAAAAAACCCCATGTTAACTTCATCAGAAGATTAGAAACACAAAGCACTGGAGTGAGGAACCTAAGTCTGCAGGCAGAAAAATAAAGGAAAACAGATTATGGGAATTACAAGTCCAAAACCATCTAGAATTGACAGACTTCAGTACGTAACTTAGGATTCATTGAAAATCACTGAAAATCTCAGGCTGCTTTTAATTCTAATAAATTAGCAAGTTTGTTCTCTACACCAGTTTTTCCTCCTCCAAACTCACCGACATTTCCACGTGAACGCGGGGAGCGGCAGCACAAGAGCCTCCGCCGAGACATCCCAACCGATGCCACCACCTCACACGCGAGCAGGAAACCCCGGGAGATCACTCACCGCGCTCTGCTGCTGCCATCGTGTCCCCCGTCCACCCCCAGGCCTGGACACTCGAAAAAGTGACTCAGAAAAGTATTAAAAAAAAAAAAAATATTAACCCCCATTTCCCACAGGGACTGCTCACACTGGTGCTGCCAAGCAGGAGAGGTCGGCATGGGTTGGTACCTGGATCGGCATCGAAGTCTTACCCTTGGTCGCGAAGGCGAGTTTGATCGTCCCAGCTCAGACACGGACAGAAGAGATGGTCAAAGCCCCGCAGCTTTGACCTCGGAGGTATCTCGGTTTGATGAGGAATGGAGAAGTCTAAGGGCAGATATGCTCGACCCCCCCGAGCTCCAGCTCGCGCTGCCGGCAGGGCGACATCCCCTGGGTGCTTACCCCGCTGCCGGGCGCGTTCTGACGGGGTCTGGGATCCTGCTCTCCCAGCTCGGGGGTGCTGCCAGGGAGCCTCAGGTACAGAGAGTTCACGAAAAGACTGAGCAGAAAATGCAAAGTGATCGTTCCAGGTCTTCTGATTTAATAAATAGGAAATAGGACATACAGGAAGTTCAGCAAACACTCTTGGACCTCCCAAGATTAACTTGAGGTGATTCTAGAGCCAATTTCTCAAGTATAAGTTCAAAATTCTCACTTTCCCACCAAAAAAAAAAAAAAAAAAGAAAAAGAAAAAAAAACCCTGTCAACTAGCACCAAAAAGAGATTTTATAAATCTCCTAAACACATCTTCAGTCAAGTGTTCTTTTTCACCCATCTACACCTCTCTCTCCATTACGTACAGACCTCATGACACTACACGCAGTAGAACACTACACGTATCTACACACCGCCTGCCACCTCTGAAGCCGAGAGTCCTCTCTAACCGTACTGAATTCGTTCCAACACTGAGAAAAGCGAGGAACACGTCTATACGTACGGATGTTACAGTCTCTAACGCTGAGCCGCGATGCGCGGGCCCACCAGAAGCGATGTCGCCTGCGTCCCCAGGCTGTGACGTGGCCGCTACCTGATGCTCTCTTATTAAGGAGGAAGAACAGAGCCAGGAGGGAAAACCCCGAGCCATTTCAGAGCAGGACCAGAGCAGTCGGAGAATTACGCAACATCGTCGAGTATCTAAGAGAAGAGCTCTTCATGCCAACAAGTGTCTGCAACAACTTCATTTCTTGGTGCAAGTCTGGCTAAAGAGACCGACAGATTTTGATCCTCTCCCAAGAATCGGCACCAGCCATAGCTTCCACTCCGGAAAAGTTAAATATTCAAACCTATCTTTCACAAAACTCCCAGATCACCCACGTTTCCTTTCACTGGATGCTTTGCACAGGTACAAACATTGCGCCGGCTGTCTGAAAAGGACAAACACATCCATTTGGGATAAAACAGCGTTTCCAAGAACGAGCAAGAAAATCTGAAGTTGTTGTAACTGGGAGAGGCAAACATTCGATCTGTGCAGCTTCAAGTATTTTGCTTTTCTGGAGCAACCAGCATGTTGCAAAATGGTGAAGACATTTTCTGCATGGAAAAGCTGAGGGAGAAGCCCGAAGTCCAGGCTAGATCTGGGAAGGGAACAGAGGATTCCTGACATTCCCTACCCACATTTTTAGCCACTGAATACTTTGTGTCTGCACAAGGGAAAAAGCAACACTAGCAGATTCCGATCCCTTTTCATTTTTCAGTCTATAGAGTTTGCTTTAAGGCACATCAAGATCATGCCAAATTAAACTGCCTTCCCACCCAACAGAAATCTGGGAAGCGCACGCTGCGTCCACCTGCCGAGTAAAAAAGCTGAACGCGAATGCCTAAATTGCAGCTGCTCTCCAGCCCCCAAACCAGAGCCCTTACCTTCCTCCGCAGCAGCGAGACCCAAGGCCATGGTCAGAGCTGCAGCAGGTTGGGTGGGCGCAGCCCCCCGCGGGCGGAGGAGCTCTGAACTCCGACCCCCGGGTAAGGCTCTGCTCCTTCCCCGCCAGCACCACGCAGCGTTTTTATTTCGCAGCACAGCTGTTAGAGAACGTACCTGCCTTGCTAAGCTGGAACCAAATCAACTTAAGAAGGAACCGTGTCCCCAGAATGGAAGAAAAAGGAAACAAATCCCACAGGATGTGTTTTAAAAAGATGCAGAGAGGCAGCACGTGCATTCACCTGTCCGTGCCACCTTCCTGCGGCAAAGCAAGGCAAGAGAAGTTAGCCGAGGAGAGCCCTGGCCGGGCTCCCTTCACCTGTAAATCTGGTCATTTCTCACAGCGTAACGTACACAGAAAAACTCAGTTAAATCACGGCAGGTTTACTACCAAGAACCAATGGCCACTCCCGAGTATTTCCGGCATCTTACCCTAATGAACACGAGCAAGGGATGGGGGGAAGAAATAGCAAGACTTTAACATACCAGATATACTCTTCCCCATCTGATCCAGGCAGCAGCTTAAAAAAACTCATTATGAAGTGTCCCTCTGATAAAGCCCGTATTTTTACCCCCTTTTATTCGGTTTTAATTACAGTTACTGGCTAACGGAGTTTATCAGTAATACCAGCCTACGACTGCAGCTCTGTTTAACAGCATTAAACGCAAACAAGCGAGCCGACCATCGGCAACTTCTGAACTATCTTTTTCAGGTGATGCAACTGCCCCACGCTTACTGCACAGCTTAATTCCGACACCCTCTCTTTGATAGATTCATCTCAAGATATTTCAGCTGTAAAACAACTCAGAGGACACATGCCTTGTTCTGAGAGTTCAAAATCATGAGCTCATGGCAGAGCAGCTGGTGAGACGGGCTGCCATCGCGTCCCGCACTCTCCCAGCTGTCACCGCCTCAGTCCTGAAGAGTTTTTACAGTTCGAAGTCTAATGCGTTTTCAATTTGAAAAAGTATCTCGTCTTTAGTTTGCAAAGCAGCCATTAACTCAAAGGGATGTTTTGCCAAATGATAAACCTAGAGAGGCAAATGCCGAACGCTCGTACTTCGAAGAAGTCACCGCAGTTCTGAGCAAGGGTTTGCCGAGCTCTGCCAGAGCAGCTCTGGCTGACCGTAAGCAAGCACAGAACGCAGCCAGTGCTGGTAAGAAGCAGAAACGCTGTGCAAAGATAAAGGAGGTACAAGCCTCCCCGGGCTTTGCAACAATACCGAGTTTCTCTATCGCCAATAAACTATTGTCTAGAATGAAACAATCCATCGTTGTGAAGAAACCAAAAGACATCTTTGTGAAGCGACCGAAAGTACTTCAACAGCACTGAATGCCAGATTTCAGGGAGAAGGGGGGGGAAAAAAGAAAAACCCCTTCTTTCACTCCTCTCCAGGCATCTCCCAGGAAAAGGTGTCACCTCCCGGGCCCGGCAGTGTCACATCACAGCCTCTCATAGCCAGGCACCAGCATGCAGAGCGTGTGGCACACCTATTAAATACTGGGGGAAAGCTTCACCAAAGAGAAAATGATACGTGCTACTTTTAACAGGAAAAAAAAAAAAAAAAGTTCTTCCTTTTGAGATATGCCTTTGAAAAGCCTCAGCATGAGCAAAGTCAAATTTGAAACCCAAAAACCATCCTGCAGTAACCACTTCAAGACAAAGGTGCTGCACGTTTTCTACCGCACGCGATTTCTAAGCTGACGTGAACCAATGCAGCGAAATCCCTGTTCCCCCACAGCACCACCTTATCTGAGAGGGCCTTCCTAGAGGTCAATACCTACGATTTCAGCTCCGCTAAGTTTAATGACACTTGGCACTCTTCTGCAGGGGGATGTCCACCTGTCTCTTGAATTTTACGCATCAGTTAAGATCATCGGAAAAGTACGGGATCTGACAAATCCTGCTGGAAGAACCAAGCAGCAGCCGCTGGAGACACTGGTACCCAGGGGGTGTCTTCCTTGTCCTCCTGCTCCCATGCTAGAGTCAACAAACGCCAGTATACTCACTACCCTGCATCGGCTTAAACCACCAACTAACATTTCCTGCCACAGCGGTAATCCAAGCTGGTCTGTCAAAAGCTTCCAGTGACAGAGACCCAGATTTTTCTAAGTATTTTGAGGTTTAAAAGATAATCACGCTAAGCAGCGGTGTCTAAGTGCTGAATGCACTTCCCTTCTCCCATTAAGGTCTCAAATACCTTTAAGAATCCAGATGGCAGGATGCAACTTCACTATACGAGGGTTTCTAATTTTGACAATCCCAGAGGAAGTGAATCAATGCCGAAGAGTGGGAACTGCTCAGAGAACCTCCCTGCGCTCAGCAGCGGGTCTCCCTCTTACTTCCTCACTCCTCTTGCAACCCTGAGGCACACAGAGAAATCCAGTACTCGAGTGTTTCAAGGGCCAATAATTTTCCCCCTCTTCCTCGCTGCAGGCAGACCTGCTTCTTGATGTATCAAGAGCGAGGTGTCCTTGTATATACCGTGAATATACGTATGAAAAGCAGCAAGGGAAAAAGTAACCTTGTTAGCGAAATTACTCTACTCCTAAGAAGATGCAGAAGACACTGGAAGTTTTTCATGAGAGCCCAGGGTTCAGAGGTGTGCCCAAAGGTAATTAACAGTAGCCCCTCCGAGTCGGAGGCTGTGCATCACCAACGTGCCCGGCGTTTATCCCAAACCGGCCTTCAGAGAACCAAGACAAGCAGCTCAAACGTGCAACTTGAGGGTGACTGGACAGATTTACTGCAAACTCGCAGGACGTCTAAATGAAGCATGGGTATTCCTCTGTTTTACCTACGAATACGCCAGTGCTGAGTAAGATCAAAGCTATGTTGAAAGCCAAACTACGAACATTATTCTGCAACGGGAAGCTGAGACACATTGCAATGCTCGCTTTAAGGGGTCAGGCTAGACACTACATCATTTGAGGTAAGAATCCCACTATCTCCAACACTAGCTCAATATAGCACCAGTTTTAGCAACTCTGGAAGTCTGAGTCTAATCCTACGGGGATTTTTAGCGGTTGGTCATGAGGGCAGCCCTAAGCAGTTTCACCAAGCAGGCACTAGTCTGTACTGTGAAACCCAGAGCGCGCGCCGGCCTTAGAACAGCTCTTTTGTCACTAATAAAGGCAGTTTGATTGTCGGTCCCAAACCAATTTACCATCATTTTGGATAAAATCGCTTAAACTGCTAGGGCACTCGGCTATACCAGTTACTAAAGAAGAACCTCAGATGCTGAGGAAGACGGGAATTCGTGTGGTGCAGGGGGAGGTTCAGGTAGCACAGGGCTAAAGCCTGTTTTGAAATCCGCGTCTATTGAATAAAGGCTATTTCTACTCCAGGAGCTATTTCCAGTTAAGAAGGCATAACACAGTAACATCCAGTGGCTGATGTTAACAGCATCAATTCATGCCACATTAAACCACTTTCTTGGCACAATTTATTTTTCTGACCCAAACAAATAAGCCATTAGCAAGTCATTAACAATATTCTACCCTAAATTGTCAGTTTAACAGCCCTGTAAAAACATTTTTAGTTTAAAAACAAAAGTGTGCATGCTGTTGATATTAAAACTGCAGTTACTCTTTCAGGAGTACCAGCTGTTTTGTCGCAAAGCATTTTCAACATACTAATCTGTACAGTAAAGACAAAAACTCAATTGAAGGCAGTAGATGGCTGCGTTAGGTGCCACTCACGGCTCGGTAACAGCGGACTGTCTGAATTTCTTGTACGCTTCCAGATACAATATTCAAGCCCTTTTGAGAGTTTGGTTCAGGCCGAACAGCACAGAGTAAGAAAGTATTGTACATTCGTCTCTAAGTTGAAGTGAACTGAACTGGTGTAATTTAGGCTCAATTCCAGATGCTCGGTTTCAAGCTACTTCTTGAATAATGCCTCTCAGCTTTTTCTTATGCGTGGTTTTTCATGTTAGCAATCACTGGCACTGCTTTTGGCCTTGCTACTCCACACTGATGAAAGCAAGGAGAACAAGTAAAGGAACAGAGTCGGATCTTAAAATGAACAGCTTCTTGCCAAACCAGCAAGGATACCATTCCCCCTTGTCCCAGGCTCCATGGATATTTCTATCAGATTTTCATATTGTAAGCGCTTCTCGGGAAGAGAGAAAACTCTGCAACAGTGAGTATTTATTAGAATATTTTTTGTTAAATAAAGAGGAGAAAAAGAGAAAAAAAAAAAAGAAAAAAAAAAAAGAGTACTGCAGATTTAATTTCACATCTCGGCTATGCTCTGACAAAGGAGAAGTTACTGAACTCAGCAACTACTTCTTGTCCCAAGCCAGGGATTAATTAATGCCCCTCCCAAAACGTGTACCTGTCCCAACCCACCCCCCAGCCCCAACCCTTCCCATTTTATTTCCCAACTAGACAACACTGTTGGCAAATCAAGACAGCATGAAACTTACATCAATAAAAACAACAAAAAAAATCATGTGAAGTGTGCCAATGCAGCAGGGGGACTATCCTATTAAACGGTGTACTTCTCCAACTAGCAATTCTGCTTGGGAGTCAGCTGTACCTTTCACGGAGGGAGAGTTTAAACATTTTGAGCATGCTCCATGGTGCAATTGCAAGTGCTGCAGAACCACAGGACAACAGACTGAACACCTGAATTTTTCCCCCAGGACTTCTTTTCGGGGACACACATGGTTATCCAACCGAGGGTTCGTGCAGTAACACTCAGTAAGTACAATCCAACGCTTTAGCACAAATTACAAGTATCCAGTTCAGCACGGTATAAGGCATGTGGACAAGAAGAGACATCAGCAGAACGCAGCAGGATCAGCAGAACAGCATTGGTGATTGACGCTCCAGTTTGTCAGACTTTGACCCCACTTTGAATCCCTGATTCCTACCACAGACAACGAAATTCAGTTTCTATCGTAGGGTTTCTGAGGCTATTTATTTTTGGCCAAGTGTTAAAAGACCGACTCCTTTTTGTTTCATTTTGATGTAAATGCAGAAACATTGGCGGAAGCTGGAGGAGAAGCAACGGAGCAGCAGGGATGTCTGCAGGTGATCAAAACTCTGCCCTCAACTTCAGTGTCACTGCACTAAATCGGGAGATACTGAATGAGGAGTAAACTGGCCCAGCCACTAGCACTGTCACAGAATGTGCATTTTTTTAAAAAACAGAGCAAAAGGCAAACAGATTAATTATGAACCCTTCTTTTCAGAAGCAGACCAGGATTAAAAAAATTCCCGCAAAATTAAAATGTTAGATTCTCCATCTAAAAAAAGTTTATACATACGCGCTGAAAGTGACCACCACACAGGTCTGAACAGCACCTTACAGTACAGACTAAGACTTAAAGAGCTGATCTCACATTTGAAGTCTTTTAATTAAAAAAAAAAAAAAAAAAAAAAGTGGCTATGGCTGGGATGACACAAACGGGACACTTCAGAACACAAGGCAGAGGCGAAACTGGCAGCCTCGCTTGCCAGGCCATGGAAGCGGTGTAACGGGAAAGGGGCACTTCATGCACAAAATGTATTTTACAAAATACATATCCAAAAAAAAGCAAAAAAAGCCAACAAAAAAAAAATTCCACCTTGCACTATATTGCAGCACTCTTAACACTTGCTCTGCCACAGGCTGCTGCCCATGCCTTGTTTGATAGAGGCATGTGAAAAAGGGGATGGGGGAGGGAAATCCATGTTTCAGTCTATTTTTCAAAATTTCTCTCATAGGGACGTCTTCAGTCATCTGATGTCAGACATGGAGCTCTCAGAGTACGTCGTGGTCATGACAGGAGTGCCGTTGTTTGCCAAACAACCTTGCCTCAAGGTTTCAAAATATGAGGCCTGCACTGGTTTATGATACTGCAGAACTTTTATGGCATCTTCTATCTTAAACCATTCCCTTTTCCTTCCTGTGGGCAGAAAGAAAAATGAGTAGATGCAACAAAATGGTGTTATCCTTACCACGCTTAAACTTTGCTGTTGATTAGATTTCAATCATTATCACATGCACTAATGCTGCAAGGATAATTTCACTGTGTAGCAAAGCAGCAGTTCAAAAGACAGTGGGAATTTTTCTCTCAGTATTCTCTCATCTCGAGGGCCACCTACTCCAAACACCACGTCGAAGGCTCCTCTATCCCCATGACAAGCATCTGTTTAGGGCAGTACATCCACTAACCAATCAAACCAGTCTTGCATTTCCCAATGTAAAAAAACCCCACATTTATTTTGCTATTTCTATTCAAGTCAGATACTCAAGACAGTCCACAAAGACGCACACCAATCACCACCCAATTTCCATCCGTTTGGAAGTGAACCCCAGTTTTAGTGGACAGCACTAATTTCTTAGTCTTTCCATACAACCTCTTCCATACACAGCCTGAGGAAAGTCAAGTTTATAGTTGGACTCGATGATCTTAAAGGTCTTTTTCAACCTAAATGATTCTATAAGTTACAGGTGCTACAGTGCTATTGACAAACCTCGTGCAGAACAACAGGTTCATTTTTATTTGGGAATCCCATTTAAACACAAAGATTTCAATGATTAATCCACACTGCCCACATATATTTTTCTCTTGTTTTAGAAAGGACAGATCTTCATGCTCTTTGCATAGTATCTTGAAGTGCAAGAATTGTGCAAGGAGTACAGCAAGGTGGCTGTACAGCTGAATTACCTTCTCTTGGGCCACAGAGGTTACAAAAGCATCAATTTGACCACAATTTTTTTTTTTCCCAAGCAACCAAAGGACACAAAATTGCAACTTTTCTCAACCACTCTCAGGATTCCAGCTCCCAGATGGATGCTAAGCCGACGTGCTTTGTCTGCATCAAACCAGTTCATGCTAGCAAGCGCAAAGAGCTTACCAATATTGACAGAGTCCTCCCAGTCTTCCAACACTTCTGTGACTATAAGTACGTAAACATATGTCCTGTGTTTCCTGTCCCGATTCTAGAAGGCAAAAGGAACCGAGTAAGGACAAAGCTACCGAAGGAGAAAAGGCAGGTGGGCACATGGCAGCTACAAGTTGCATGCTGCCTCACTAAGATGCTGCGGTACCTTATGAGCCATTTCCCTCACATTTTAGCTCATTCTTAGCTATTAAAAATTGTTGTGTTTTAAATGAAACGTCTGAAAGCATTAACAGGGAGTGCAGCTAAAAAGTCTAGTTCCTAACCTGTAAGGCAGTGATGGATATACTTGTAAATCAGTTCCTCTGCTGGGGGGAAAAAACCCAAACAACCCACACAGGAGAGATTTTTATGTTTCACACAACTCTGAAACAGTGAAAAAACAACTCTAGAAAGAGCTGTGCCTGGTACCTGTTGACTATGCATCTCACCGGTACTCATCAGGTGTTACCCCACTCCTCACAGGCGCGTACACGCTCCACCGCGTTGCAGAGGCCGGTTTGGCAAGGGGTGATGGCAGGTGTGAAAGAACAAAGGAGAGCCACTGCTCCCCAGCTGGTGGGTGGCATTTTTTGGCAGCAAGAAAGGTATGAAAGCACGGAGAATATTCCCTGTTACACTGGCTTATCTCTCGCAATTGCAACTGAAGTGGAAGTTGCAGATGATCAATATGACTGCAAGGATCAGCATGCGTTTTTATTTAAATGGGGAGTTCTAAGTTTTCCTTCGAACAAGTTATCTAGTTACTTCACAATAAACTAGGAAGCAATTTTTACTCCAAGACAAATTTTTGCAGCAAAATGTCACAGCCTCGGTGTCTGAAACTTACCTCAAAAATTCCCACTAATCTTCCTAACGTCCCTTTCACTCCAGCCTACGAAAAGTTCAAAGAGAAAAAAATACGCTTTAACAACAGGCCAGTACATATTTCCTTATTTGTTGTGCAGGAGCAGTTCCTTTATAACAGGAAGCAAATGCTGTAAAATTCTGTTAATCCAAAACCAATATGGTCACCAGAAAAATGACACAAATGTATCATGAGCTCTAACCACGCATGCATTCCCAGGAATTTTTTCTTCTTTTTCTATATTCAAAGATTTTGCATTCAATCTGGAAGGGGAAAAAAAATTATTTGATGAGTTACTAATTGCATACCAATATACCCTGAACGACCAGAATCTCCTCTAAAGGTTATTATAGTCTAAGCATGGATAAAATTTGCTTTGGGGTTTAGCAGTTTTACCTCTTTAAAATTATAGTTTAAGAAAATAACTTGAAAGTACGTACAAGACGTCCACTTACACCATCAAAGCAACAGTACAGCTACCAGATATTTCAGGGATGTCCTGCATGCATTTGAAGCAAGCTAATATAAACATAAAATACTTTCAATGTTTTAATGTGGCCTCCGCAACAGAAACAAGACTATTTTCAATATAACACAAAACGCAGATGCGCTTAAAGACAACTTTTGAATCAGGCACAGACACAAATCAAGAGATCTAAGCAACATTCTTGTCTTCTGTTTGAATACTACTGAGGACCTACCCACTTTATCTCACCTGCTGTCACTTTATACATCCGCTCACCGCTGTGGCTCAGGCCCTGTCTCGAACTGCTGTTTCTCGCCTCTGCTCTCTGGGGCTTGCATCACGCATGAATGCCAAATGCCATCCCACTCTCCTGCCCCCAGACCCCCCCCCTTTTTTTCCAGTAATTTACATTCCCTTGTTTTTACGACTGTAAATGCTTGGAACCCAAGTCCTACAGACAAGATGAGATTTTGCTCCATGACTTAACTGGTTGGAATCAACAATCTGGCATACAACCCAGCTACGTTTGGAAGGTAAATTCGGCTGCCGTCTCTGGCAGCTGGAACACATCCTAAACAGTTCAGGAAAATAGTGCCTCTGCTCCTGCAGACAAGATAGGCAGATCTGATTATGTCAGGCTTTTTTTTTTTTTAAAAAAAAAAAAACAACAACAACAACAAAAAACCCAAAAAGATGTTTGGGTGAGGGCAACTTAAATACTTAATGGCAAGACAAATTCTCTGTCCTGAGCAGCTGAGATACACCGTTTCCTGCTTGTTCAGCTACTAACCAGTTGCTGTACAATCATATACTTTTAAAAAGGAAGCACCAAACAATACAGCCAGCTATTCGTAATAGCTGCTTACTAGTGCTTCTAACAGCAGCTGTATTGTAATTAAAAGATTTTACTGGTTAAGTTCCCAGCCTACTAAACGAAGACACACAGATTCCAAACAATACAGCCAGAGCACACCTCACTACTGCTTCTAACAGCAGCTGATGGTAGAGCTGCCCCACAAGAAAAGGATTTGTAGCTCCCCCTACTACAAGCATTCACAGAAATCTATAACTCTTTCTGTAACATGCTCCCTGACCTCTACTTCTAGGAAGGAGCTTTTCAACTGAATCTTTTATGTTGGTTTTGGATGCAAAACTTATTATCTCATCAGTATTTCTGACATTCTGCTCAGCCCATAGGTGGACCACTGACTATTAACCACAAGGCTATTTTTGGAGTCAAATAGCAATTCCATGAAGGTCAATGTATGCGTGTATGCGCACACCAGCGTGGCTAGGGCAGATAACTGGTTTTGACCTTTGCAGATGAGTGATTTTACCTCATCTGCAAAACTGTTGCTCCTAACCTGGACTAATGTCTCTCAGAAGTGACCTGGAAAGCAAATACTTAAATGAATTTCATTCAAAGAACTCCTTCAGCAACCTCGAATGGTGTTTTTTGGTTTTTTTGTTTGTTTGTTTGTTTTTTGTGTTTTTTTTTTTTTTAAGATAAGCAACCATATCAATCAGCCAGCAATAACACAGAGAGGAACAGAAGGCTTCCACCTTCACAAGATACATACATAAATATATTAAAAGGTGAAGTGTCATCAAATGTTTCAGGTAAGTAACTGGCTTAAGCCAATTTTCTTCACTTGTTCCTGGAGAAGGCTATTGAATTTCTGCTCTCCTTACTTATCTGCAGAGGCACTGAATCAAAAGCCAGCGATGATGTTGTGATGGTTTAGCGAACTCTCAAGCCTGACTAGAACAAATTTATCTCCAGGCAACATGAATACTGCACAACCAGCTTCCCAAGCAGTTTATCCCCAGCCCTAAAACTGTGCTTGAAGTAATGCCGGCAGGTGAGCAGCCCTTCCTTCTGTTCCGCTTAAACAGAGAGGCAACGGAAATAACGTTCTGCCTGCAAACTAAGATCATCCTTCTCCATTCTGCCTAGTCTTATTCAACCCAAGAGGCACAAAAAGTGATGCCGAGACAAACACGCTGTAGGAAAATCATGTTGAATTATCGTTAGACAACTCAAAAAAGCGCTAAGTCTTTCTTCACATATGAATTTACCACATGTAGCAGTAAACGGTGACATAAATTAATGGTTTGATTCAAACAACTATTGGGCTGACTTTATACAGAGAGTCCTTACCAAAGACTGCAAAGCACATCAACCATTACATCCTGGAGGCCAATAGCACTCTCATCCTATTTTACTGGTACAGTGGATTTTACAGACAACATACAGGACATCTAGCACAGACCGACTGGATTGTTATACACCTATTTTTGATAAAGCACTTAATTCACACACAAATAGGAAAGTCATCATCTCTGTACAATCACGTGCTTCGTTTAATGGAACAAACGTGGAAGCGGAATTCATAGCCTCACACAAGTTTCTAACATGAAAGCTGCCCAACACATCTGCGAAAATATGTTATAGCTGTTATCACTAACAAAGCAAGCTAGATAACAAGCAACAAAACTGCCAGGCTCCTCTCTGGGCAAGCTCCATACCTCTTGCTTTCCTACGGGCCAACCCCTCAGCACCTTCCCAACTCATCTTCACTGCAGGACAACGAGCATTTTCTTGGAAAGTTAAAAGCACAGTCACAGGCTCATCCAGGATTGAAGTTGGATCTAAATCTTAATTTGCACCAGATGACTCGGGAATTTTCTCCTCGGTAGTAAATGGATTGAGAATCCTCCACCCTCACGGGCCACAACAGTAAGCGTTTGGCAGAGACAGCACAATTTCTTTGGGCAGGTGCTCCCCCACCAAACATTAGAAGTGCTTCACACAGAGCCCGTGCTGCAATTCTCAAAATACACACACGTCCTAGGAGGACGCTATTAAGCCTATCAACAAGGGGTAGGAGAGCACCAGCAGCAACTCTTCCATCTGGAGGTGTGAAAATAAAGCAAATCAATCGAAAGACAGTATTCCCCAGGAAGAGGCACTCAGCTATAAAAGAGGCCAGACAGAGTTTGTGGAATGAGCTGCTTTTTCACTGCTCCGCAGATCCAATCAGTTTCCAATGTCCAAGGTAGTCCTCACCGGAGGAAAAGATAGATCTGGCAAGAGTGCATCCATGTCACAGCAACAGCCAGCTGCCCCAAAACAGCACAGGACTTCAAACCACCACCGCGCGCCCAGAGGGGTGGGCTGGGCGTTCAGGACAAGGAACAAAAATCTGGAGGAAATGAAGCTTTACTAGTTCTGCTGCTCATGGAACAACTTGTTTTAATAAAGAAAAATCACTGAAGACATCCAAGAGCAGCAGGTTCAGGTTTCAAAGCTGAAAATAAGTTCGGGTCAGATGCAAAAAGCAGCCTGCAGCAACGCCATCTGTTCCTAGGGACAGCTTTTATTTCCTTCCATCTGAGCTAAGGAAAATGTGGGTTGGAATTTCAGCTATTTTACTTTGCTCTATTAGGCTCAAAGCCTGCATCTACTACAGATTACTGCTGGGCAAGAGGACTGTGGTAAAACACCCAAATCTTTGCTCTAATACTTGCAGTACTGGAGGTAGTAAATCACACCCATAAAGACTGCTAGCTTAGACAAGTTCTAAAGACACCAATTACAGACCTGCTAGGCAAATTTTCTTGCTGTCTCTACTGTGTCTCAGAGAGGGTTATACTTATTCATCTAATTCTTTACCACATTACAACCAATATATGCTTTTACATTTGTGAAACAGAAATGAAATACCATGACAGAGCGAAGAACTTTAAGACGTTGCACTCATTTTTATGAGGTTTGAGGACACAGGGTAACAGACAGTAGTGAACTCGGTCCACTATTTGCACTGAATATTACTAAATCTAGGCAGAGTTCAATGCTATCATCGCAGTCATTCATCCATGGTCCTTGCAATAGTTAAAAACAAAGTCTTCCTATTTTAGCACTGAAAGATATCAATATTCATATTCAAAATCACTAACAAAATACATGAAACAGAAAGGATTATTTATAAAGCATGTTTAAGAGGGGAAAAGAAAGAAAAAGAAAAAAAAAAAAAAAAAAGAGGTCTAGCAACCAGATCAAAGTACTACCACAATGGACTATTTTTGATATTGGCATCAATTGCCTGTTTGATCACAGATCAAGCACAACTTACCTGGCTTTTGATTCCCATGAAGAAAGCACAACTAACACTCCCGTGATTTTATAGAACTTGACATTTACTAAGTATTTAAAAGGTCAGGATGTGAAAGACGTTCTAAGTACAAAATGAAATGCCTTTAGGTTTAACAGATGAGTGTGGAGGCTTTTTTCAAAGTCACTCTGTAATAAGTTTAATTTAAGGCATCTATTTCTAAAACATGTTCTTCACCAGTTGCTCACACCCATAAAAAACCCTTATTCCTAACATGAAATTTATTTTGGGGAGAGAATGCAATGGCAAAAAAAAATCCAAGAATGAAGAAGCAAAACGTATACTACATTGGCGCTAATGACTTTTAAAAGGGCACATCATTTTTCTAGAAGGTGAACCTTAGAACGTACCTGGAGTTTACAGCTGTGCAAGACTGACTACATCATTTTTCAACAATCTGTCAGAAATAAGCGGTTTCATTCTGAAAAGGCTGTTCTCATTCACAGCTACCATGCTTGTCTACTGCCACTTTGCCTAAGAACTCAAGTCACTCCAAATTTTATGCAGACAACAGCAAGCATGACAAGTGTTGGTACCTGTCTACTTCAATACTTCTGCTGGTACAGATTAATATAGATAAGGACTACCTCAAACTAGGACAAGGACTTCTAACTCAACCTGGCACAGAGGGATCACAGATTTCACTCAGAATCATCATTTCATTTTCAGAACAGCCTTCTAAAATTTTGAAAATCAGAAAGGGAGAGAAGTCAGATTTCTTTATGTGACAATTATTCCAGCAGTAACATGGATAAGCTCAAACACATAAGTGGTAAAGTTAAAACAGTGAATGCAGAAGTTAAAAATCTTAGTTTAGGGAAGCATGTTTTAAAAAGAAAATGCACAGCACACAAAAAGGAATGAATTGAGAAAAAACAGCCTATTGTCATCTTCAAAGACCACAAGCAACTGGAAGGGTAATGAGTCCTTTCAGCTCTTCCAACTGTCTCTTATTAAAAGGGAAAAGGCACACCAAAGTCAGTGAAAGAAAGTCCACAAATTTCTTCCATAACTTTGACCAGCACACAAGCCACCTTCTCTTAGGATAAAAATTACTTTGTGTTCATCAACATGGAGGAAAACTGATTTTCCCTTTCCCAACACAAGCAGCAGACTCTGCCTGCTCAGCTAACCTCTTGTCTCCCTGCGAGTGACAGACATGCCTGTCCCAGGAGAGGAGCAAAGACATCAAACCTACTCAGAAATCAGCCTCTGCTACAACCTACCTGAAAAAGCCTAGATTCCCGTGAAAGGATGAACAAGGATTACCAGCTAGCATGCACACCAGTTGCCCAGCACCTCCTCTGCCAAATCAATAGCGCAAGCTGGGAAACGGGGTGCACAAGTCCTTTACAGGGTTACAGCTGTAATATAACAAACATTCCCCTGCGGCACACACATTCCCCAGCACCACTTTACAGCAAACAGCTCGCTGAGCTTAAGACAGTCTGACGTACATTATAATTTTGTGTGCGGATCGTAAGCAGCGTACTGGAACGCAAACCTATTTGAGGAAGCCCTTGCACACCTAAAAGCTTGCCTGCGCCTTCCACCCATGTCAGCTAGCCTCATCATTAGCTGCAGAAGAGCTCAAGTAATTTTATACACACGACAGGCTGCTCTTCTGCAGACGGCTCTCAGGAAAGCCTTTACCGTAACAGCATCTGATAGCTCCATTTCAGATTCCCACCCTGCATTCACATCACACGCTACTAGGTGTCGTGGAGGTTAGCCGCTGGGGTAATCCTGCCGCTTTTGGAGCTCTTGATGTTTACTGTTTGTCGAGCGGCATTCAAGCAGATAGGTGCTTCGCTGGGAATGACTCAACCCTGCCAGGCTGCCACAGTTTGAATTACATTCTCATTCGGCACCGGTCCACGTGAGCGAGGGAACACCAGCTGAGCGAGAGGGGATTATCTCAGCCAGCCCAAACCAGTTTCTTCACTGCAGACTGAGCCCATGCCAAGGCTTCCTTTCAGCCACCGAGCTGTCATGGAAAGAGAGCGACTCTTCCAAGGCGCTGCGCTGCCCCAGGAAGGGAGGGTCGATACAGATTTATTTTAAGGATTTGAAAGGCGAAGCCATATATCTCCTGAATGAACCCTTGACTTCTGTATCAAATAATTATTAATAACGATTGGGTTGTAAAGCAGAAGGCTGCAGCTAAAAATATTTCTATTGTTCTGGTTAAACTCACTTTGACTTGTAATGTGTTTGAAAGATTGCCGAGTTACTAAAAAAGCAGGAGCTGTATTACAAGCTGGAAACAAAATTTGCAAGCAGCAATCCCCAGTACTAGAGGGACCCAAAGGCATTTAAAAAAAAAAATAAACTTTGACTGTATAATCTTTCACATCTTTCTGATAAACTGCTAGATTATAAAAACATCCAAAGAGAAACACACAACTCGAGAACTGCCACATTAGATTAGTCCAGAGGCCCAAATATTCACCATTTTGTTAGAGCGCGGCAGGTACTTCCAAATACTTCAGAGATCTTCATATACCAGACAATTAAATAAAGCGACTACTGGAAAGTCTTCCTCCCAAGCCCCATCAATTAGCTCCTGATTTCTGTTCTGCAGCACAAAGATTTATAACCCTCCTGAAAGCATTTTTAATCCTGCCTTATGTAACTGTGAACCTGCTTGGTCATCCATCTATAATCATTTAATTGTTTCTGAATCCAACCATCTCTCCAACTGGATAATATTCAGAAGCAAATTCTAAAGACATGTTTTACACACAATGTAGTCAACTGCCATTTGCTGTCTTTAAATTCCTTACGAAGAATAAAATTGTTCTTCCAGCTTTAAGACAAAAATATGCCTACTCCATGCAGATCATCAATCTGTGTTTGACCTGCTGTTTGAGCTCCTTTCTGAAATGCCTTCAAGTTAAAAAAAAAAAAACATTAACACATTAGGAATTGTCACTTGTAACTCCTACGATCAGTTTCTCTTATTCACATAAAACTCAAAATCTGTATTAGACCAAAACATATTGAGGCCCCTATATTTGGAGCATCTTTAGCAGCTCATAAGGTCTTATCTCTACTTTCTACCTAAGTATTAGCTCCACAAAAGCACAGCTGTTTTTTGAAGTTCTCTTAAGAAACTGTTCTTCATACAGAGAAAACAAAACTGTGAATACCATCGTATGTATTGAAATTACTATAGTTTAGTTTTATCTATTTTCAGTTAAAGGTATCAGGCGAGGAAAAGTTCATTCCGACTGAGAGCTTTAATTACATTCCTATGCTATCTTTATTTAGGACTCTGGTTTCCCTCCCACGTATGATGTGGATATCATCAGTGACCCTATATTCCTCTTCACCTTAAGGAAAACAAGCAAGAGTGATAAAAACAAATTCCCAGAGCCTTGGCTAAGAATCGGCAGCGAAGCTCCCGGAGCTCCCGTTCTTGTCAAACACTCACCTCTTCACAGACCTCCCGCACAGCGGCCACGTTGGGCTCCTCCTCGGGCTCCATGCCACCCCCAGGGACAATCCATCGGTCAGGATGACGACTACTGCTAACCAGCAGCACCTGCGGAGAGTAGAGCACAGCCCATGTGTAAACTCAAGGCAACGCTCCTTTTCAGAGCCCAGCTGAGGAGGAGAAGTTGTCTTTGCATCTCTCACACCTCCAAACACGACCAATCCAATCCAAGTCCTTGAAAATACTCCACTTTTTCCAAAACAATTTCCTCAGCTCCTTTCAGACAGCTGTGCAAACTACATTATCAGTGACACCAAGGCACTCCAACACTCCAAATTATTTCAGCCATTACCTTCTCACTGCTCCGACGTGTCGCAGAATAAATTATGCCCCTACATACCAAACCAACAATTTGCTATTTGATACAGCATCACAATACTTGCACTGTAAGAGTTCACTGCTGTACTCAAAGTCACTATGTGGTCTTGACAGCTCGGGATATATGTCATACAACAACATAATACGGCACAGAAGCTGCGCAGCACCTTCACCCTTTGCAGAAGTAGCTTGATTTAACTTTACTGGTACCTTTGGCCCTGTCTGCCTCTGCAGTTACACTAACGGGTAACTGCCCACTAAAATATTTACATGCAATTGTTTTAATTTCAACTTCCCTGTCTGTCTCTTCTTATGCAGCAGGCACCAAAGAGTTCAGCTCTGGAGCCAGCACTTGGTTACTTTTGGTTTAGATGAAGTTGTTCAATGAGATATAAGCAAAATATAAGCCTATATTAAACCACTTAAAAACCCTAGGAAAAGGCTGCATAGAAGGACAGACTTTTCTGAATGAGGAAAATGGTTCAACCACGTTCATCCATTTTCACAGGAGTAATTTTTCATAAGTATGCTTTGTGGCAGTTTTTCTTGAAACACATTTTATTCCAGTGTAATTCTGGTCTGTACAAGTTCAGTTTTTGTTTTGTCATCTTCTGGAAACAAAGAGCTAACTAACAATCTCAACTGGCTAAAAATTTTCCCAAAGAAAACCGAGACGCTGTGCTTATTAAATCTACTTGCAATACATCCCTGAGCAGAGATGGAAGCTAAAAACAAAACTAATACTGTTTTTCAGCTCTCTAAACAAAGCTTGTTCATTAGAATCATCATGCTATACTTCATCATTTCACTGGCACAGAGCTTAGAGCCAAAGCGACTTGCTCCAGAAACTTTCCAACATGCCAGTCCAATTAGGTTACAGGCCAGCTGTAACAGTTTCAATCAGACATTTCAAAGTTAAACTGCGTGAGACACTGAAATCCCAGGCTTTACTGTGTAAATGTTGATTTACCAGTAGGATATGAAAAGATTTGCACTAGTTATCAAGGGGAAACCTACCTACAGAATTCAAAATTAAACTTCTGAAACAAAAACAAGTGTAGGATCCCGGGTTTCCCAGTTCTTTTATCTTTTGAAAATTCTCATCTGCCAACTGACCACCCTGCAAAGCAATTTTTCGTTTTCCAGGGCCACGCTGTCCACGCCGGCTCAGTGCAGGGAAAAGAGGGAGGCCGACAGACTAGAACACGCCAGGTGAGGAGACGAGGATCAGATGTGGGGGTCCAAACAACAGCTCTCAAACCAGGAGTACCAAAGCTCCAGGCAGAAACTGAAGAGGGGTCACAACAACCGTTTTGGCAGCTGCTGGCCTAACCTTTCCTAAGTCTGGAACTAAATGCGGTGTTCTCAAGTGTCAGCACTCCTCTAATCAGCAATTTTCCGTGGATCCCACCAATACTAGTGGCTCAAAGCCTCCTCTTCCTGCTTCAGTCAGAAGCCACGTCTCAATCCTGCAATGCATGAAGCAACATCGTTTGTCAAACAACCCCACTGAAATCCCTGAGCACTCCCCAGTCTGTCTCCTGAATTAAGGCGATGACAATGCATACTAGAGAAGAATTAAGCTGAACAGGCGGTACCTTAATTCTGCAGTTTCCTAATGGAGATGCTTACTGCCTTAGCTGTCTTCTGGCTTAGGTTGCAGTTGAACAGCATTTACATTTTAGTAACATCCCATGGTGTTTGGCCTTCTTCAGGAGGAAGACAGAATTCCTTTCCCCCAAACATCCAATCCATGTAAAACACCCGTGCCTCTTATCCCGGTACCTTTTCCCATTACATTACGGAACTTTTACTTCGCCCTGACTCGTTACCAGTACTGTACATGGAAGAGCTTGGACTGAAATTCCTAACCTGAGGTCAGCAGGTGATTCTAGACAAAGTTAAAAGAAACGGACATTTCAAGTATACGTTTTCTTGCCAGGTAAGGAAGCATCATCTTTGTCGTTTCTGATTTCAATTCAGAGTCCCAGCTCAAAGAAGAAGAAGAAAAAAAATTTAAAAAAGCTGCAGAAACAGATCTTTGCAACGCAGCACAGCACACTTCATGCCATTGAACTCCTGCCACCTTCCACTTGTGAGAAAAATTATCTGCTAAGCAAATCCCTGTACAAAGACTTCTACAGGAAAGCCTGCTGGACTGCTCAAAGACAATGCTTTAGCAAGACACTAGTAGGAACTTTTAGGTGTAAACAACAGTTTTAGGCAAAGTAAATTAACTTCAGCTGCTCTGGCAGTTGAGAGTTTTCTGAATAGAATTAACATGAACAACCCTCGCTGGGAAGGAAAAACCTGTCATTCTCACACTTTTATGTAATCAGACTATTTCCTGTTTAATAAAAAGGAAATCCCATCAAGAGAGAGCAGGAAACATGCCCTACAAGGTCATTCTTTTAAAACAACTTTAAACAGGATATTGCTACCAATGAGCTCTCCCAAGACAAAGGGGCCTAGTTCAAAATGCGGGCGAGACGCTGTTGTTTTAAAAAACCGCACATCTAAAAAAGTCCTGTGTCCCAATACATGCAACCCATTCAAAGGGAGCAAGCAAAAAGGTCATTATAACCCAAATCCATATTTTCACAAGGCAACATCACTCAAATGTTACAAACTGCCCCAAAGCCAGTAAAATGAGATCTGCCGAAAAGCAACCTCTCTCTGAAAACCATTAATACTCAGGCAGAACAGCCCAAATGCTGTTTCCAAGATAAGAAACACATTCCCCAGCGCAAACCTTGTTCCCCCCCGATAGCTGGATGGGTGCACATAAAATACCCAGGGAAGTGAAGATCCCAGCTGAGCAGGTTGCAGAAGAGGGATGTAACAGTTTGTATTTCTGCCATATTGAGGTCAGAATTATTTTTTAAGTTTCAGAACAAACACGTGATACAGCATAAGGCTAACTTACACCAAAAAGCCAAGACAGGGGAAGGCAACTATACCTTCATTTTACAACATAACATGACAAAAAATGTTATTCAATTGCTCAATTAGACCGAACATTTTCCAATACAACTGAATTCTATAAAATAAAGAGTATAGGTTGCTTTTTTTAAAGGACCACTTGGTAGCTCCTGTGTCCTCGACACCTAAATTTTTGTTAACTAACATCTTTATTACATAAAAACATTCATTTGAATATATACTAAAGAAGAGATTTTAATCAAAACAGTCATAAAAAATATACCAAAAATGACTTCTCTATTTTATTTTTTTAAATCAGGCCAAAACACAAAGGAAGGTTGACATTTCCATTTTATTTCCATTTATTGCCAGGCAACTGTGTTTAAGATGGCTACTGAGACTCTTGGCCTACTAGGGATTTTGGGGGCAGATTTTGGAGCCAAGTCTTGCAGTCTTTTTGGAAAAGCATTTGCAGGTATCACGTCACATGGCCAAGTTCTGTTTTCCAGGATTTGAAAGACGATTATGTCATTTCAAAGCAGGGAAATGAGCAACACAAGCCTCTTTGGCAATGCACAAGGCAGCCCTGAAGTAGCTCTCACACACAATCAATGAAATAAGAGAAAAGTTAGAAAAATAAGCAAAGTTTGAAGTCTACAGCAGGGGCTCCTAAACAGTGCTAGATTGTAGCCCTCATGGTAAGCGACCTTCAAAGCATCATGCAATCAAACAAACAAAAAAAAAAACCCCAAACAAATTTAGAGCAGCCTACCAACTTTCGCCCGGAGGAGACAGGAAGCATGCCGAGACATCTAAGGCTCCCTGGACCGCCACACGCGGAGCTGGGAGCTCCATGGGAAAAGGGGAAAAGAGTTTGTCACCAGGATAAATCTGGGAGTCCCTGATACACAATGCTGACCTTAAAACAACCTAATTACACACAAATCTGTTGTATTCACATCAGGGGTTTTTTTTCTTTTTTTTTTTTCGCCCCCAGAAATAATGGTGCTCTGCAAAGCAAAAACTGGGCAACCAAAATAAGGCAGAGAATTAACTCTCAGCTAACAAAACAGAGATTGAGGGATTCCCAGGTTCTTTCATGCTATGGTGGATTTAAACGACCACCACCACCCATAAATAAAACAAGAGTAGCTACACTGTAAGGAACACGATTCCTAGAAAGAGTCTCCACAGAAGCATCACAGCAAAGATGAAAAGGGCTACAGCATTATTAGAAGCTAGGCTACAACGTTATTAGAAAATGAGCTGTGAACCTGCCAGGAAAAGACAGTCCTACCCACACGCGCCAGCCAAAGGACAGTCAAGCTGGCAGACTTAATAAGAAACAGCAGACAAGATGTTAAATACGTGTTTTTTGGTCCAGCCGGCATTCTGCTGCCAGAAGCCAATCTATAGCTGCTGGCTACTGAAACAGCCGCTGCACTTTCTTTCCTGCATTCTATCAATATTAAGCCACAAAGTCACGTATTTTGCACAGCGACTAAAGCACAAACCTCCCGACATTTAAACTCATTTCACACTTTAGAGTTATTTATCAGAACACAGACTGCAAGAAAATACCACATCTCATAGCACACTGTAGTGAGACTGGTGGAGAAGATGGCCGACTTCAATGATTTTCGCCTGTACAATCTGTCTTTGTTTGAAAGTTTCAATTTAGTAAGAATCTCTGTATTCTGGAGTTTGGAGCTTAGGTGTGCTAGCGACTCTCCGATCTGCCCTACGACCAGGCAGGATATTGTAGCTGGTGCAGTTGTGTGTGCAGCATAATAAAGACCTTTTATGCTTTACCCAAAGTTAACAAATGTTCTCACAATCCCAATATATTATTGTTACTGTACCCAATGTTTTTATATCTGGCAAAACTGGGATCTCCATTCGACCACATCAAACCACCTTTAAACACTAAGAACAGCATACACCGACAAACGGAGTTCAAGAGGAGCAGGAGAGGAAAAAAAGGCACTGCAGTTAGCAAAGCCATGCAAAAATTAATCTAATTTAACCGGCAGAAACATGGCCTCGAGTACACTACAACAAAACATGTATTTTGCCAAACTACTAACACGGGATGGTCTGAACACGCATGCCAAGGCTGACAGGAGGGCTTCTCCCACCCCCTTGCTATTCAGGGCACGTTATGGAGTTAGCACATAGTAGTACCAGCTACAGCCTGTGGTCAGCAAGGCTACAGCCGGCTTTAGACATGACAATGTCTTTAGCTAAGACAAGAATACACACAACCTCAACGGCAAGCCACAGAAAAACCCTCTCCTGACCACAACAGTATGTCCTTGGTGTTCCTCAACGGTATACATCTCCTTAGACAAGTGTCATTTTCGCACACACGCCCGCACCTCGCTCCATGGCGTAATGCAATTTTACCTGCAAAGCGGTACCTAGAAACTGGAAGCAGGAAATTAATGCCAGAGAGCTAGAAGGGGAAATTATTCGTGCTACACAACTTGACAAAGTAAAGCACCAGTCTTGAAAGAGGAGTAAGAGGTGAACTGGAAGAAGTTCAAGCCACTTCAAGCATTTGGATCGTACCTATGGTCCTATAACCATAGAGGAAAAAATAAAGAAAATCCTGTTGTTTTTTAAGCTACTTCTTAAAATAACAATAATAAATCATTATTTATTGTGCTGCACTGCCACTCTGGCTTCAAAACACCAAGGGTCACATTACTGTTACTAGAGTTTTCTTGTGACTTTAGGGCGACTGCTTACTCTTACCAAAGAGCACAATCCGGCGACCTCTCCCTCCATCACAATTACGTTTTAGATAACGACAAAAATTATCTGCAACATGCCTTTGACAGCAGGGACAGGACAGAGAAAACAGCCAAAATGCCTGAACCAGGAGCCGCTTGTTTCAGAAGCAAAGGGCTGATAAGGAGGCACTCCCTGTGAAAGACCCCAAAACCGATAACCTATTTCTGCCTGTCAAAACCTGTTTCTTGACCACTCAGTATTTACACAACTCATCCAGGCAGACTTTTTCCAGAAGGAATGCTAGCTTTTAAACCACCCTTTTTTTTCTAAGGGGAAAAAAAAAAAAAAAACCAAAAAAAACCCAAGAAATGAAGGGAGTATTTTGGTCTTTTTACACAGAGCAAATGACTCTGGATGTCAGCAGTTGCTTATGTATACACTTACTGCTTTGATTAACAAGTCCTATTCATAAAATAAAGCATGCAAAAACCCTACAGCCATGAAAACTCTTGAGAAGCTTTTCAAATATAAGCAGTTAATTCTGCGCGTAACATCAATATGTGTTATTTACACAAGAAAAAGTAACCGCCCAAGTCAATACGAATGAAAATAACATTCAAACCATCTGAAGCATCTTAAAAAAAAGAATCTACCCAGTAGGTAATTGTATCTCTCTGAATTTGACATGTTAATGTGAAATTTCTGAGAACAAAGAGTTACTGTGCATTATCCACTGCACAACAAAGACAGCTACAGAAAGACAAATTCTGATATAAATACGAACAAAATTTGAAAGATCCTTGACTAGTCCGTGCAGTCAGCCTCCCAGTCAGACTGAAAAAAATCCACCGTTTAAAGAAACAGAGCACCTGCTTCCCAGTTGCTGGATATTATATACAGCATCCAAACACTGATGTTTACTACTCATAAAGTAGAATTGAGAGTTTCTTAATTTTGTTCTATCCAATTTTTCTGGGTGAACCCATCACAGACGTATGCAAACCACAATAATTTTCCTTATTTAAAGAAAAAAAAAAAGAAAAACACTTTAAAAATCCAAGCACATGATCATTTTCCTTTGACTGAGAAGGGAAAGGGTTGTTTTTGCAGACCTTAGAGACCATCCACGGAAAGGTTAGGTCCTTTGGCAGCAGTCCCAGCTGGGTACACCCCCCCACTGTTTGTGCCTGCCTCCCCACTTTGGTAGCTTGTCTGAAGGGTGCTGAGATGAATCAAGTTATCAAGTTGGGGAACTGATCATGAGGTTTAAAAAAAAAAAAAAAAAAAAAAAAAAAAAAAAGAGGTGTGGGGGAGACGGGACGCAACCCACGAGTGAAAAGAGAAAGACAGGAAAAACAGCTACAGCCGCTGGTCAGGCAATAACTAAACCTGAGACGAAAGGGATTTCAGAGACGCGTTAGGCAGAGGAGAAGAGACGGCGGCCACCGCTGTTGGGTCCTTCTCAACAAACCTAGGGCTGGAGCTCACTCTTTCCACATTCATCCCTTTCCCTGAGTTGCAGCAGAACAAAACCGACTCAATTCTTCAGTTTCACAACAGCTTACAGAGCTTCCAGTAAATTAAGTGAAAATTTAACAATTTTCATTCTTTTGTACTTTGGGAAAGTACAATAGACCATGGAACTGCTTGTAAAATCGTTTATGAAAGCTGCCTCTATGAAAAGGCTAGAAAACACTTTTCAAGATGAAAGCTAGGTTTTGCAGAGGTTTATAGTCTCGCTTTTGGACAAAACTAGCTACAAGCACAGCAGAGAGGAACAGGAGAAGCACAACTAAGAGAACTATTTCTAAACTGGCCTATATCCTACTGGAGATGTGGTAATGTGTTCGCAACAGACAGGGAGAACTTTATTTGGTTTCAACCACAATCCTTTTATGCAGCTGAAGGGAACAGAGTCAAGCCAAGCCCTCGGAACAGAGATTCCGAGGCTATATCCCACAGAAAGTACGACGATCATATGACGCTGGGCTGCCTTTACGTCCCACCAGTGAAGTACTCCAAGTGGTTTTAGCTTTCATTATTTTTATATTGAAGCAAACACACAACGGATGGCCCAGGAACACTGTGTGATCGTCAACGTAGTCTACAGTGAAAATTTGAGAACTGCTGTATTACATCATAGCTTGGTTTAAAACTGACCCAGGCGAAGCAAGAAGAAAAAGGTTAGTTTGCATTCCAATTACCTTCCCCAACCGAGGCTGTTGTGGGGCTACATAAACGTAGCTTTTGGTGACCGTATTGGCTTGGCGCGCTCATCGAGCTGCAGAGCCAGGGCGCTTACCAGACGCTGTGTGAAAGTTCTGTTTTCTCATCTCAATTTAGACTTCATTCACAATTAAGAAAAGACGACCAATCCTGGATCCTATTCTTTCCAAAGCATTTCCTCCAAAAAGTCTTTAAAAATACCAGTTGTTAATGAGCAGCTTGTCCTTTCACCAGATACAATGCAGGCATGCTTAAACCTGTAGCTACACCAGTGCGGGACTTAAAGCCAAACGGTTCCCTTTTCATTTCTGTTAAAATATAACACAGAGATGCTGCCATCGAGCAGGCCTCCATCTGCTTCGTAATAGTAAGACATTAGTGAAATTTTCTGGAACATTTCCTCGTTGAAACAGCTGGTCTACAAAAAAAAAATACTTGTGTTATTTAAAAATAACACCATAATAGCAATATTGAGAGGCACTGACATCACAAGCAATAAAATGAGTGATTTCAGAGATAACACAAGACTTGGGATCTCTTGATCTGCACACTCTCCTTCCCCACTTTTCAGAAGCAGCAAATATCAGGGGAGTTTACTCCATTTGAAAAGATGAAAATAGCAAAGTCCTGGCGTTCGGTTGCCGAAAGGTCCTTTGAAGTCTGTTCACACTCTCTTTCAATTAATCCTGTTGATTCCCCTGTTCTCCCTCCTGCCCAAAGAGGCATCGCTCTGCGGTGCCTTACTGTTTATGAAACACCGCAGATAGAGATTTTTTCCGCACAGCCCAATTAAGAAATGTATTTTTTGCTCCATTTGAGATTCATGTTTAAATGAATTCTCCCTGTACTGCTTTTTAAAGGAATATGTAACAAAGGCATCTTTTCAGCCAACGTTTGGTCTTCCAAAAACGTTCCAGAGCTTCTTTCATGTCCAAAAGTAGCAGCTTCCAAACACAATACAGAGCAAATGTGCGAACTCGAGCAGCATAAGGAAAAAAATCAATCACTTAAAAACTAAAAAAGAAACAGAAGTAAGTATTATTACACCAAGACTCTTTATTTGCAAATTTAATGTCTAACCAACGACATGCTGTTTTAGCAATCTCCATTGATTGCTAAGATTTTCAAGAAAATTAAATCAATGAACTGAAGAGTTAGGGGGTAGACACCTAAAAAGAAAGAAAGTAGCCTCCTCCATAAGTGTAAACAGAATTTTTCTTATTTCTTCCTGTTCATTGACAAAATTGTTTAATTCAGGAACTAATTAGGGGTTCAAAAATGGAGAAAACTTGGGTTTTTAAATTCATAGCAGGAAATGAAGAAGAAATGCGAGAGTGAAGATCTACTATTTCTTAAGCGGTTAAAAGAAACAGTAACCAGAAAGAGCCAGTCCTAGAAAAAAATAATACTTTAATACGGCAAGTTTAAATTATTTATCAAAACATGCTTTTTTTTTTTTTTCCTTTTCTTTTTAAGCAGTAAGTTGTTAACAGATCTTTAACATACCTTGGTTCTATTTCCCCTGCCTCCCTGGAGAGGCCTTTCAAATAGATCTCAACTTCCATTTAAGTAGAAGTAATCAATAGTATGTCAGTAGCACCAAAAAAAAAAAAGTATTATTCTCCAAGAGAAAAACAAAACCAAGAAATCTTTCACAACATGTTAAACTATATAGTGAAATGTCTACAGATAACACCTTTCTTGTTATCAAAAAAGTGCAAGTAGCAATAAGATTAGACAAGTGGACTGCTCTCAGATTCAAGTTTATTTAAATGCCAACAAATGAGAATTAACCTAAGAAATAATTAGAAAGCGAAATTAATAAAAAAAATCTAGGTTTCGTGTTTGCTGATTTCCATAATCGATAGAAGCGTAATTTTAATGGCTTCTAGGCCTTTCGACCAAGATCAAGAGCAGTATCTGTGAAAGCAGTCCGTCTGGCGTGTATGTGTTCAGCACGGTGTGGCTTGATAATAACTTTCCTAAATGCATTTGTTGAAAAAGTCCACTTCGTGACCGGCTACTGCAGTAGGTATGCAAGAGATGAGAACACAGGATGCAGTTTCAGCTCTGCATTAAATACATAGATACCATAAATAAATATGGTGTTTGAAAGGCTGTGTGATGTCCTCAGGAGGCCAGCTCCAAAAAAACAAACCCAAAACTGTAATTCATTGCTTCACTATTTCTGTGGCTCACTTACAAAAAAGCAGACACATGCACGCACTTGAGGAAATCCATTTGCATCCCATGCTGCATCATTTACAAAGCAATTAGTGCTCCTTAACGTGTCACAGGACAGTACAACACACCACCTGATTTTACCGGGGAGATCAGAGACAAGGCCAAACGCTAACAGTGACCAAAGCTCAAGTGAGAAAACGACGCTCTCGTGAGAGCCTCTATTTCCCCGATACACAAAAAGTTTTCCAGAGCTTCACTTGCAGCCTCCGTAACAGACCCATGGAAATGACAAGGCACAATTAGCACGGGGAGACGGCTACCTCAACTCCTGCCTCTGAGACTGGAAACAGATTTTTCTGCTCTAGGTCTTGCCTAGACACTGAAGCCTGAAATTGTACCAGTTTAAATTAAATGAGATCTTCAACCCACTGGAAGTTGTTGCAAACCACAACACAGACACAATTTTAACATAAAAATGGCTTTAGAGCTCAACCTTAAACAAACCTAACCAGCTTAACCTACACCAAAAGAAATTTGTCACAAGTTAGCATGCTTCTAGAATGAGTTTACTTTTCCTTCTTCAACCATCTTGGGTCAGTCTTGTGTTAACGAACCTTTGTGTCACTAGCACCGTAAGAGCTCTGCACACCAGTTCCCACTGGCCAGAGGACATAAGACCACTGCCGTGGGGTAAGCTGGAGCCCGTATGACACTGCAAATCGAGGTGCTGGAAAATAAAGACTAACAACCAGTCAAAAGCTGACTGCGTCAGGTAGCTGTTAAAATTACATTTCTGTCTTCAACCATGCTGTCATCAAACGTGGTCAAGCATCTAACTCTTGAGAAGAATTGCCACACTTGCCTCACAAATTGTGTAAAATCGCATCAGGAAACTCGGATGCCTTCAACCACCCATGCTGATTAGCCCCACTATCATTACACAACACGATTACGTCCTTCTTCATAGTTAGTTCAAAGTATCATAAATTTCCTGAAAGTCAGTGGGAGTGACCAGCTACGATGAACGCTGCACCAAAACATTCTGTTTCCATTTCAGACCATTTATGCTCGAAATGTTGATACTCTTCACCATGACAGCAGAGCTACAAAAGGGTTTGTCAAGCCTCCTTCACCACGTTAAATAATAACTGAACGGTATGCTAATTTACTTTCCTCCAGTGAACTATCTGCATTCCCTTCCGATTTCCTGTAGCTACAAATATGATAATCAGGAGAACAAAGACTTTAGCACAGGCACTCAGGAACCATGAAGTATGAAATGAAATGAAGTATGCCTGACTCCAGAAGAAGGGAAGAAGGACCTGCAGCCTAGCTTGTCCCGAGTACCACAAGCCCGCCTCAAGAAGATATTAAAAAAGAATAGCGAAAAATTGCACAGCTGAGTAAAGTTTCTCTCTTTAACTTCACGGACAATACAACCACTTAGCAACACGGCAGTTCTTAAACTAACCAATCTACCTTTAATTCCCACTTCCTCCCAGGCCTCTCTGGACAGCAACTTCTGGCACTCCATCAGTCCCCTTTTATCCCAGTTTCTTTTTATAAATCCAAGGTCAGGTTTCCTCTCCCATCTCATGTGATGTGCTGGACTGAAGTTCTGCCAGCGTGGTCGGTCCACTCAAGTGCCAAATCCCATCCCGTGCCACCACGCTCCTTACCAGACTGTTCCACCGCCCCATCCGCATTTCATTCTGGGCATTTTTGCTCATGTTTAGCGGTGAGAAATAAAGATGGGGGTGGGGGGAGAAACACCAACTTTCCCACCAATGTTTAATTGCACCTAGGGGGGAAAAAAAAAAAAGAAAAAAACCACCCCTGCAACCAAGTCACAGCCGGGCGGCTCCGGGGCCGCAGCTGCTGCACCGGGGGGGCCCGGCGGAGCCCGGCTTCGCCCCCGCCCCTGCCCCCGGGGGGGGCCGTGGCCCCGGCCCCCGGCCCTCACCTCCTCCTCGCTCTCGCTGCGGAAGCACAGGCAGGCCGCCCGCTTCTTGTAGCCGTCCCCGTCGTAGGTGCGCGTCTGGTTGGACTTGAGCTTCATCATCCTCCGCTCCGAGGGGGCGGCGGGGGCGGGGGGCAGGCCGGAGGACGGCGAAGCCCGCGGCCTAGAGGGCGGGGGCGGCGGCGCCGGGAAGGACCCGCCGGGGCTCCCGCGAGGGGCGGGCGGGGAAGGACGGGGAGGGGGGGACGGACGGAGCCGGGGGGGGCCGCCTGCCCGCGACAGTCTCTTTCTCGGTCTACGCTCTGTCTCCCGCAGGCCGGGAGCCGCCCGCTACGCGCTGCCGCCTTTCGCCCGCCTCATCCCTCCCTTCACTTCCAGCCGCTCCGCCGCCGCTGCCAGCGCTCCGGCCACCGCCGCCGCCGACGACCGCGACGCCATCTTGGGGCACGCTACGCAAACGGCGTAGAGCCGCCGGGCGGGGAAGGCGGCGGCTGCCCCCTGCCGCTTCACGGCGCGCCCGCCACGCAGACGGCGCAGCCCGGCTTCCAGAATCGCTCCCCCCCGCCCCTCCCCGCGCAGACGGCGCCACCACGCCTCCGCCTCCTCCCTCCGCCTCGACGCGAGCTCTCTGCGCCAGCGGCGCAGGCCGCCTTCGAGAATAGGGCGGCTGTTCGTAAGCCGCCGGGCGGCTGCGTGCTGGGGCGCCCTGGCAGTTACGCAAAAAGCGCCGGGTCAGAGCCGGCCCCAGCGCCCGCCGCGCACATGGCTGCGCTTTGACAGCGGCTCTACGCAAAGCGCGCAGACGCCGGGGAGGGAGGAACGCCCATCTTGCGCAAGGCGGGGCGGGGGGGGCGCGGCTTACGCCAGTGGCGGAGCGCGGTTGCGGGGGTCCCATTGTACCCCGCGGGCGGGAGCGGAACAAAGCGGGGGGGCAGAAACGGGGCGCGGGGGCTGCACCCCGGGGCGCGGAAGGTCTCTGCAAGCCCGGTGGCCTCAGCCCGGGAGGCAGCAGCACCGAGCCGCCTCATGGGGGGGGGGGTGCGCTTGCAGGGCCCCCCCACTACGGCACACGCTCCTGGCTCCCCACCGGCCTTTCGCCGGCATTTTTAGGCTTCAGCCTAAGGGCACGGTTTCATCGGGCAGCCTGTAAGCCCCAAAATTGCACCCCAGGAGCGGCTAACATCAGCATCACCCCGCTGCAGGCACCCACACCCAGGGCTGGCTCGCCCGCCGCAGATCGAGGGGTGCCACCGCACGGCACAGCCCCGCACAGGCTCACCGGCCCCCCCATTTCTGCGCTCCCCCAGGAGCAAAAGGTGGAGCGCTTGCTTCTCCGAGGGGTATCTGCCCAGCATGGGTTTGGCTTCAGCAGCCTCCAGCTCCACAACAGGACAGTCAAAACCAGAGGGTGAGCCAAAAAGCCTTTAACATCTTCCGACTCCGACCACCGGCAGAATAAAAGGCTCCTTTGGCGGGTGTGGGTCCCACTAGAGAGCACCCAGCAGCGGCACCATCCAGAAAGGAGACACGGAGAGCAGCCGTGCCTCTCGGACCCCCGTCCATCAGCTCAGGCGGCCGAACGCTAGAAAGCTTTGAGAGGACGCGGACGGGATCTGTTCTCTGCCACACAGAGCTCCCGTCCCAGGCTGGATGGACGGGGGCGTTAGGAGACTAGGATGAGATTAAAAATGTAGGGGTAACACTGCCCTGGTGGAAGAGTCTATTTAGACTGGTGTTCTTCACCCCAAAACAAGCAATTTTTATTTGCTCATTTGGATCTTCCCTCAAATGTTCTTTCAGAAGAAATCATTTAGCTCTTCATACCAATTCCCACACACTTAAGTACTCCAAGTGATTTTAAATAGTTGCTTATTTCACATGAAACTAAACATTTTGCTGAACACAACACTGCTTTCCAAACAGAATCGCAACTATAAATGCATAGCGGCAAGTGTAAACATTCCTGCTACACTGTAGGATAAAATAAGCAGAAACTTGAACAAAAAGCCCCAGTACATGCAGACAACCCAGAAGCTCAAGAATATCACTAGCAAAGTTGAAAAAAAGAGCTGCTTTAATGCACATTCCCATTAAGAACAAGGCTGTAAAGTGCATCTTGGCTAAATCAAGTCACCTGGGACTCAGCAGGTTAGTCTGGGTTAGCTACATCACAACCTACAAACAGAGGCAGATGGATCAGTTAAACCAAAGATTTGAAACACCTAGTCTCTCCCTACAGTTCCAACTCCCTCAGAAATAAAATAATTTTTTTTAAAAAAAAGAAGTAATCTCATGCCCACCATTTCCCTCACCCCACACTAGGACTGGAATGAACTCCTTTCCCCAAGTTAATGTCTAGCACTTCTGTGATATTAAGGCTGCCCTGAGCAAGATACCATTTACCAGGCTACAGAAACCCATTCCAATTAGCACCATCCCATTATTAGTCGGCGGGTGACATCTACTGGTAGGCTGCACACTGCAGGGCACCCTGGGCTGCTCCCCGCCCCAGCTCTGCTCAGCTCCCAGCTGCTGTCACAACCACCCCATCCTTCTTACGCCACGGTTAATTAACCCAGTGATTTCAGAACTGGGATAAAGGAAATGCTCACCTGTCTGCACTGGTTGTGTCCGATTCACAGGATCAGACCAAGACAGCTGAACTTGCTGAATTTTCTGTCTGCAGAAGAGACTTGTCTCTCAGCCCAGATTTACTGCATTACTGGGAATTACTAGAAATGAGCGTCTTCCTGGGCAGAGCAGAAAAACTGCCTGCAGCGCTTCTGCGTTGCCATGAGCCAACGCTCCTCATTCCTCCGTAAGAATCACCTCTACACACGAGCAAAACCCTACATCAGTAACCACCAAACCTACGAAGTTCCTTCCTATAACCTGCTTTCTAATCACAAGTTATTCCACTACTGTTGTTACACGTGCCAAAGATTTGAGTCACTTCTCTGCTACGTGAGCTCTAGATTTATGTGCTTAAATAAGACACAGTGATGGAACCCAGGTGGCATTTTCACCTATTTTATTATACACAAAACATGAGCAGGAAGTTCTACTGAGGAGGCTGACCACGTCCACGACCAAATCCACCTCTCTGCAACAGAAAAGGAAGAGCATTAGAAGTCACCGTATTAAGCAAGCGACAGCGGCAGTTACACAGCAGCAAGAACCACCATCGTAAGAGCGCTAGCTGTCTTTCCTCAACTCTGCATGACTTTGATAAGCATCCCCTGCTCCGAGCGCAGCGTAACTCTGACCTGTTTGAGACTAGCTACCTGGCACAGGCTAACCAGATGAGTGAGTCTAAGAACAAAATCACCCCATCCTAGCCAGCTCCGTGGATCCCATCTGAAACTCTTCCATTTCTGACATATAAAACCATGCATTTCCTCCAGAGAGCTTGGCTTGCTTCTCAAACGTGTCACTGGCTTTCCATCACAGCAGCGAGGCCATCACGTAGCTTCCCCAACAGGAATGCAGCAAACGAGCTGGGCATAAAGGGTAACAGTCGCCAGCCTCTCTTACGCTATCAGCGCCAAATACCTAACCCCAGCTGGCATACCTGAGAGGCACCGCACAGGAAAGCACGCAGATATCACCTATCCAGTTTCTCCTAATCAAAGCCTCAATAAAGGAAGCAAATTTTGAATGCAAATACTCACAAACTGGAATTCAGTGGCTGCTCCAGCACCAGCCTCAGCCTTCTTGTCAGCGCCAGCTGAAGAGAGAGACGAATGAGTTACTAACCAAAGAATACACTCCCCAAGTACAGCGCTCCTGCTTGGAATCAAAGGTTTGCAATCAAAGATGACTAAAACTGAGGCAAAATACAGCAAAGTAAAATAGCGATCATTGAGACTGTTAGAGTTACTGAACCCACCCCAGAGAAAATCCCACAGTCCAGCTTGACAAAATTCAAAAGAATCCTATCCATAAGCAGATACAGGTGAACTCTGTTGTGTAAATGCCTAAGCTATGCCAAGAGTCTCATTTTCCCCTTTTCTTCTTGAAAGGAGGCCAATACCGAAGACAATTCTCCCAAAGAGATAACCTGCACAAAGAGCAAGATCAGCCTGATATTCATACAGCAACACGACGGACACTCACGTGGAACGGCACTGCGTCTGTACGTATCCCTGTCAGCCTCTCCCCGAGTAAGACGTGCAGGGCGTTCACCTTCCAGACCTGAAAGCGAGAAGAGCAACATGAAACACATTGCTTACCCAGGAGACAAACAACTCATTCCACGGGTGACCCTGCATCTCAAGGTGGAAAAAAAGCCCTCCAGTGAAGCATTAGATCTACCAGCAGAGCTGCACCTTAGGCAGCTCAGTGTATGGAAACCTAAACAAAAAAGCGATATAGTAAGGAAAACTTCACTTTAAGGGTGAAATCTAAAGTGCACCAGCTTGTGCTTGGGTTGAAGTTAAATAATGGGAAAAACAGATTTACAGCATCATCTCAGCAGTCTTCTGGCCTTCAAATAAGAGCCAAAAATTAATAATAATAATTAAAAAATCAGAAATACGGGGAATCTGTCACGTCCGACAAGCTTGTTCACAGCTAAGTTTCAAATTGCATGACATTCTGATCCCAACCTAAAATACAGCCACACTATCAGTATCACAAATCCTCCACAATGGAATAGATGAATAAAACTAAGAGCAGATTATCTATGTAACATCAGATTACTATCAGACAGAACACTTGCAGGAAAGAAACAGATGTGGTGGAACTGCCAGCCTCTGCACCACTCTTACAGGGTTCGCCCTGAGCATGGAAGACGCAACACGCTCCCACAGCACCAGGCCAAGGTCTTCACGCTCAGGCAGGAATACACATTTAAGGGCAGTTCCTGCCTGGCGCACCACAGGGTACCAGCAGTCTCAAGCGTGCCACAAGAAACACGAATCATGCACTTCTACAGGCTTGATTTTTACTACAGGCGCTAGTTTTCCCATACAAAACCCAGTTCTTATAATAGATGCTTCTATTGCAAAGAGAAACACTACCCACTGATGCACAAACAGATTAACTTATCCTACAAGTGCTTCTGCGTCCTTCCTTTCTGTCAGGTTAAACCATTATAGCACATACCCTAGCCAATGGATTTTTTATTTTTTTTTAAACTTCAGATCTGTCCATCCTTAATTTCTAACAGTTCAATTACATCTGTAACAAAGACACAAATAGCAAATAACAAATACACAGTAGTCTAAAACCTGCGTTACACTAACTGTTCCAGATTTTGTACCAAGCCTTACTTGAAAAAGTTGGTAGCGCTGCATGGAAGTACCAGAAAAGGCCCCAAAACCCCAAGAGGTCAAGCAAGACCCGTAAGCTCGGATCCTGCACCACCATCCACACCCACCTCTGAGACTCCCTAGTCTGCTGCAGCCTAAGGCAGGTAACCCACAGAGAAACGGCACAGAAACAGACAATTTGCGGAGCCCTACCAGCTAACCCTGCCAAGGTGTGGATGGAATGAGGTCACTGGCACCGCACTGAAGAGGGCTGTGATGCTTCAAAGTGAAGCTTCGTCGCCGCAGAAAGCCTGAGCAAGTTTTAGCCAGGAACTGTAAGCCCCACCCTCCCGTTAGAAATGCAGTTTCTTTAGCTCATCGGATAAACACAGCATCTAAAGAATAGATTTGATAACATCCAAAGCTACTCAGAGATCAAAGAAACCATCATCTTCCTAATTTCAATGCAATTCTTTCCTTTGAAGCAGATGATGCTACAGGTTTGTTAGGCTAAAAAACAAGCCGCAGGAGATGGAGGTGAACTCCTCAGCAGCCCATGCCCACAGCCTCCGTCCCCAGCGCAGTGTCCAGTGCTTGCTGACGGATACGATGTAGCTCGGAAGCGGGAAGAGTGGACTCCTACCATCTACCAGACAGAGCTTTGTCATGCAGGACTCCCCTTTCAGAGCCCAAGTCCCTCTTTAAGGGCAGGATGACATCCTACAACATTATTCTTGGTAAACACAAGAGACAACTCCACACAAGGCAGACAGACCCACCATCTCCTGCCTTGAGTCTATATAAACCTCAACAAAAAAGTGATATAAGGAAAACTTCACTTTAAGGGTGAAATCTGCTAAAGTGCACCAGCTTGTGCTTGGGCTGAAGTTAAATAATGGGAAAAATGGATCATCTCAGCTGATGCTGTAAGCTTGAGGGAGAAGAAACATTTCTTGCCCATAGAGACCTGGCAATGCTGTTCTACCAGCCACAGCTGCAGTAATTTTCTCTCTCCTTTCTCTAAGTTTCCAGAAGTTTTTATCTCCCCAAAGATCTTCTGGGCAATTTTACAATCCATGTTCTGCACTGTGGCGTTTCCTCTCTGCTGCTGGACAAGAAACCAGGAAAACCAAGCAGAAGGGATTTTGCAGAGCATTTTGAAAGGCACACAAGCAAGGTAACCATCCTTCCTATTCTGAATTATTAGCTGGGAACACTGTAACCTTTTCAGAACTGAACTGAGGGGCACAGTGGCTTCAGCACATTCACCTCAAGTTTATTTATACTGCACTACTATACGACATTGCTCACAACAAATTATACCAAAATGGTTTACAAGCCATTCATAGGCCAATACCAAGCATCCACAAGGAAAAAGTGTATCTTCTACCTTGTGCAGACTAAACAGGCAGGTCTGCAACCCAACCTTTATTATTTGCAACTGGAGAAGAACACCTTCTGGAAATACATTTCAGCCATCAGCAGGTGGGTCTACAACACATGTATGGAGGCACCTGTAAACCTGTCTGATTGCTGCGGGCAATCTGAGAGGTCAGCATCAGCAACGCACCTGTTTGCGCGACCAGCATCTCCTTCACTCTGGGGTATGAAAAACCCCACCAAGAAAAAAAAAAAATCAGAACTACAAGCCCAATATACCACCTGTATTTGTTGTAAATCTTTTAAAAAAGTGAAGACAGCTTTAAGAATCCAACTTGCCTAACAGCTCATTAAATATACGTGATAAAGCCAGAACTTGACTGCAGGTACCACGACTGCAGATACCCCGTGCGAAGCACACCCAGCACCCAGGCTTAACTTTCGCTTTCAGTCCTTGAATCCTGTGCCCGTGTGCTACACCTGACTTCAAGTTTGTCCCCCATCTCGGCAATCCTAGCCAAGGCCACGCAACTCACGTACAACAGCCTCCCAGGTAGTTCTTCTAAGGATAACCCAGCCAGAGACAAGGTTCTCTGTACCTGCTGGGCAACAGGCAGTGCATGCACCGTTTTCCTGAGGGAGAACGGCGGTGAGTGCTGCAGGCTCTTCCCAAAAGACACAAACAGTTTTTGAGAAGCCCTGGCAGCTAGAGACACCCCCTGCCTCAGACCTCAGCCATGTCCGGGCAGCAACTGGTACCTCAATCCACAGCCTGCAGCTTCAGCACGCTCGCTCTCAGTAATTCCGGTCACTTGTGTTACCAGAGAAGGCCAAGTCCCACACTCAAAAGCGTTTCTCCCAGTCAGTCTCACAGCTTTCTTTAGCCCTCTCCAACTTTTCAGTAGGCCAGTGGCCATCAGACTAGCGCCAAATACAAAAGCAATCAAACCTATACATGCCTCCTTGATCTATTCATGTTTCTACATCCAAAAATCACAGCAGCTCACACCCGTCTGCTCTGGAAGCTGACATTCAGCTGCCCACCCACCACACCTGCGCTAACACGCTTCGCCTCATTCCCTGCTTCCTCCTGCTGACTCAGCAGTCGCCTCTCATTCACCGCTTACCTTTGGGCCGCGGTCTGCCAGTCTCTGGGCGGCTCCGGCGCAAGGTTGCGGGGACGATCTCAGGGGGAAGGTGAAGGTAATCGCGCAGGTACTGGATGCCCTCGTTGGTCAGATACCAGTAGAAATGCCTCCACGCAAACTGCTCTTTCACATAACCACGGGATTTCAGAGACTAGAGCGAGAATTCTCAGTTACTTCATGTATGATCCTTATTATCATTCAGCACCTCCAATCAATACCCTCACCAGATGTTTTTATGAACACAAGAGCTTGGGGGGGGTGTACGTGGGGAATTAAAATTTTAGAAACAGATAGAAGTTCACATGCACAGGACAAAATTACAGCATCATTCCCATTCTGTGAGAACATAAAAGGCTACCACGCACAGAGGTACCACAGCTTCAAAAAACGGAGCTAGAGATGTGGATCCACAAAAGAATAACCTTCTACGGTCTGTGAGGAACAATAAATCAAAGAGGAAATTGCAAAAATCAGGAAAATGGGAAAATAAATATAATAGGAAAGAAACGGCAAATGCAAGGCAACGTCTGACAACGTTTATTCGATAATAGCTGACAGTGTTTATTCACAGGTACGCAACAGTCTCACGTGCCCAGATCCCAGCTGGCAGCCCGGCCCTCGCCTCTGTACCTGCATGGCTTTCATGACGTGGAGGTTGGGCACGTTCTTGTCGACGAGCTCAGGGTGCTTCGGCATGTGGACATCTTTCTTGGCCACCATCACTCCCTCCTTAAAAAGGAGTTCGTAGATGGCAATTCGGTTCTTCTTGGGCATCAACATCTAAACAAGAGATAAGCAGTAAATACTGCGGATTTAAAATAAACACATTCGGGAGCCTACCGCAAATTATAAAATAACTACAGTGCTAGTTTGTATGAAAAGCCTAACAATTCAATAGCAGCCCCAGATTACTGCCTCCTCTAAGAACTTTCTGAACTACTTTTCAGCATCCAAGCTGCCGGGCATCCCTTCCCGTTGTTTTCCTGTGAAGGAAAACTGAGCAGTCCAAACTTTTGATCCTTAACATTCAATCCCATCCCCGTATTAAAGACCGTAAACTATTTAATGTCAGTCAGAACAAGAGGTGAGGGCTGGCGCAGGTGGGGCAGAGGCAGCTCGGGGTACAGTGCGTTTTGGCTCTACCACCGGTGCCGGAGCCCCGAGGACACCGGCGCTGCCGCCGTTATTTCACACTTAGCTCGGAACTGGGGGGCACAGCACCCGCGGAGCCAGGCAGCGCACCTCCCGCCGCACCCCGGCGAGGGGTCACCCGACTGCCGCCGATGCTTCCTGACACACCGGGCCCGGGACGCTCCGGCCCCAGCAGCGGGGAACCGCGGAGCTGCCGGGGCTCAGGCCGCGGAGCCGCTGAGCGGCAGGGCCCCCTCGCCAGCCGCAGCCCGGTGCCGGCGCCGAGCAGGGCAGAGCCCGCGGCAGGGCCAGGGCCCCCACCGCGGGAGCCGCTCGGCGGGGAAGGCCCCGGTGCCACCGCGGGGAACTCAACGGGTCTCCCGCCGCGCTTCGTCTCTGCTGCCCTGCGGGGAGCCTGGAGCCGCCACCCCAGCCCAGAGCCCTCCAGCCCGAAGCCTGGTCCCCCCTCCCGGTAACGGGACCTCCCCGCGGCCTAGTGCCCCCCGCCCCGTAAACTCGGGCCCAGATCCCCCCCATCCCGGAAATCCCCGCCGCGGGGGGCCGGGCCGAGGCTCCCCACCGCTGCCAAACAGCGGCCCCACGCCGCCGGCCCGGGATGGCGCCGATGCGAGGCCGATACGGGCCCGGAGCGCGGCCTCACCGTGGCTGCGGCGGCGGGCCCGAGACCGGAAAGGAGTGCGCCTGCGCCGCGCGGCCGCTTCCGGCCTCCCGAAGGCCCCCCCGGCCGGGGCGCGGGGTGCCCGCGGCGCTGCCTGACGGGAACCGGCACCGCTGCAGCCGGTTTCTCCCGGGAACCCGCTCCGCGGGGGCAGCAGCGACCCCGGCCCCGAGAGCCCCTGTGCGGCGGGAGGGGCGCTGCCGCCCCTCCACGTCCCCGCTCATGACACCCCCTCCACGTCCCCACTCGTGACATCCTGCCCATGTCCCCACCACAGACATCCCCCCACGTCCCCACTTGTGTCACCTCCTCCACGTCCCCACTCGTGACATCCTGCCCATGTCCCCGCTCATGACACCCCCTCCACGTCCCCACTCACGTTACCTCCTCCGTGTCCCCACCACAGACTTCCCCCTCCACGTCCCCACTCATGACATCCCATCCATGTCCCTGCTTGTGACACCTCCTCCATGTCCCCACTCGTGTCACCCCCCCACGTCCCCACTCGTGACACCCCCTCCACATCCCCACTCATGAAATCCCCTCCACGTCCCCACTCGTGACATCCCCTCCATGCCCCCACTTGTGACATCCCGTCCATGTCCCCACCACAGCCATCCCCCTCCACGTCCCCACTCATGACGTCCCATCCATGTCCCTGCTTGTGACACCTCCTCCATGTCCCCACTCGTGTCACCCCCCCACGTCCCCACTCGTGACACCCCCTCCACATCCCCACTCATGAAATCCCCTCCACGTCCCCACTCGTGACATCCCCTCCATGCCCCCACTTGTGACATCCCGTCCATGTCCCCACCACAGCCATCCCCCTCCACGTCCCCACTCATGACGTCCCATCCATGTCCCTGCTTGTGACACCTCCTCCATGTCCCCACTTGTGACATCCCGTCCATGTCCCCACCACAGCCATCCCCCTCCACGTCCCCACTCGTGACATCCTGCCCATGTCCCCACTCATGACACCCTCTCCATAGCCCCACTCATGACATCCTATCCATGTCCCCGCTTGTGACACCTGCTCCACGTCCCCACTCGTGTCACCCCCTCCACGTCCCCACTGCAGACATACCCCTCCACGACCCCACTCATGTCACCCCCTCCACGACCCCACTCATGTCAGTGTCTCCATGTCCCCACCGCGGACACCCCCCCTCGATGTCCCCACTCGTGTCACAGCCCCATCCCCAACCCAGCGTGGCCCTGGGGACCAACGCCACCGCCGACCCCGACATCACCCCCCCATTTTGGAGGGGAAGCGGCTCTGCGGGCGGGCGGCGTGCCCGGGCCTGTGTCCGTGCTGGGCCACGAGTGCCGTCCCCACACGGCCCAGGTGATTTTTGTGGGACATTTTGTGACCTCATCCCGGGGGGCACCGGGGCACAGACCCCCCCCCGCTCCCCCAGGCATGGCTTCCTTCCCCCTGGGGCAGCTGCTCCGCACTGGGCACTGGCAGCCATTTCGGGGCGGGGGGGGGCGGGTCTCGCTCCCCTGCTTTGAGCACAGGAACGTGGCAGGGAGCCCAGGGCCACCGGTGGCCCATGCTCTGCCGTGGCATCCTGGCCATCGCTGCGGCATCCCGGCCGTCGCCGCGGCATGCCAGCCGTCGCCGCGGCCCGTCCCGCCAGCAGTGCTCTTTGGAGCCGGGCTTTGGACCCTGGCTGGGGTCCCAGGGGAGCCGCAGGTCCCACCCCGGGCTGCTCCCCGCCGGGAGCAAAGGGCTCAGGACTCGCCAGAAGCACACAAAGTCCCCTTTGTGCCCCAAAATGCCCGGCCAGGAGATGGGGGCCACCTGCAGCACCCCCAGCCACGCTCTTGGTCCGGGGGGGGGACACACGTGGTGGCCCTGGGCAGGGCGCAATGGGGTGACCGGAGCCGTGTCCCCTTAGGGCCACCCCGTGCAATGTCCCCGCGCAGAGCAGGGCTGCTCCTGCCCTTTTTGGAGGTTTGAACCCCCCGGGAGCCGCAGGAGCGGGAGACGCCCCCGCTGCCCCCCGCAAGCACCCCGCACGCGGGGGGGCTTTGCCGTAGGGCACCCCCAGATCCCCGTCTGGATTCGGCGAGGCGAGGGGACGGCAGGCTGCGAGCAAACGCTTGCAGGGGAAGGGAAGGGAAGAGCGGGAGGGGACGAAAGCCCACGGAGGAGCAGGGGGAGGCTGGGGACCCCCCACCACCGCCACCGGCCGGGCCTCGCGGGGCTCCCGGCTTATTCCCATCCGTCTCCGCAGTCGTGTTTTCACCTTGTGCAGAGCCAAGGAATCGTTACGCCGGGAAGGCGATTGGTTGGCTAAAAATGCTTCCCTAATCTCCGTGCTGATCTTTACCCCCCTCCTCCCCATCTGCCGTGACCTTCCTGCCAATGTGCGGAGCCAGCCCCGGCGAGAGGCAGCCAGCGTCCCCACGTCCCAAAGGTACCGCCATGCGGCCCCCCGGCAGATCTGGGGCTGAGCCGGCTCCCGGCGAGGTGGGAGGTTGGTGTCGGTGGGTTGGCCAGGGCTTGCTGCCGCGAGGGGTGCCGGCATATGGCGGGTGACAGCGGCCGTGTCCTCGGGTGGCGGATGGGATGCCGGGGCTCCGTGCGCCGTGACAGCGCTGTCACCCCGAGTCCCCTCCAGCCGTCCCCGGCTGGTAGTGGGTTTGAAACGGGTCCCCACCCCGTGCCGGTGGTTGCTTGCTGGGAAATGAAACCCGCTTCGGCAGAGCAGCTCCCTGACCCATTTTAAGCAATTTCCAACTTCTGCCGGATTGTGCCGAGTAGGGCTTGCCATCTGCCTCGGGTTCCGCCCCCCCCCAAATTTCGGGTTCACCCATTTTTCCTGGCCTCGCGGCATCTCTGGCAGGACGGGAAGGCAGTGTGGGTCCCGCGGGTCCCTGCCTGCACCTCCCGGGGGAGCTGGGGTCTGGTGTGAAGCAGCAGCGAGGGGCAGGGGTCTGGCAGGGGGCAGAGCTTTTGGGGTCTCACGAGACACAGCACCATGGGGCTGGTGGGATGTAGCACGCGCCAGCCCTCGCACGGCCCCGCTCTGCGCACTGTGCCCATCGCCGCCATAGCCCACCCAGGTACCCGCTGCACCCAGGGGAGCTTCGGGGGGCCTTGGGGAGAGGGCTGCTGGCCCCACACACTGGCAGCAGGGCCAGGGATGCCCCAGGGCCACGCTGGCCCTGCCAGGCTGGGGCTGGCACCGCTGGTGCATCAGCTGCTCCCAGCTCTGGGCGCAGGGTCCCTCCAGCCCCTGTGGATGCATGGGACCCCTGCCAGGACAGCCTGCAGCCAGGGGGGCTGGCAGCAACCGTGCTCATCTTCCCCCCACCCCTCCCTGGGATGCATTTGGCATCTTACCCGGTGAGAAACACAGGCTCCGGCTCCAAGCCCTGTGGTCGAAGGGGTTCAGCCCGTGCCAGCAGCCCCTGCCCAGCTCCTGGGTGCTCTGGGACCGAGCTCGTGGCAGAGCCCCCCCGGAGCTCCCTAATCCCATCAGCCGCAGGGGCACGGCCGGGCACCGCGACGCCCGAGCAGCTGCCGGGGAGCTGAGGCTCTGCAAGGCGGCTTAGGCTGAGCCTGGGCGCTGCCGGGGGGCTCTGCCTTCCCAGCTGCAGGCAGGGGCCGATGCTCACCCACCCCCAGCCCGCATTTGCCCCCAGGGTGTGAGCTCTGGAGGCACATGGGGCAATAGAGCTGCAATTTTGGGGCTGCGCTAGCGTGAGCAGGGTGGTTGGAGGGACCACTGCCTGCCCCGGGAAGCCAGAGGCAGCAGCGGGGTCCCTGCGGGGTGCACGGGGCTGGGGAGGCTCATACCCACCCCATTTGGGGTTCCCCGGGCAGAGCTGGAGGCTGGTGCAGCCCCAGGGCAGGAAGGGCTGAGGGATGAGGCACATCCCGAGGTGCCTGGAGCTGCCTGGTGCCATCCTGGGGCTTTGCTACCATTTTAGCGCCTTGTTTCTTCCTCTGTGGGAGAGCAGGGATGGAGCCGGGGGAAGGAACCCCACCCCCTGCAGGGCAGCCCCCAGGATGCTGCAACAATTGCAGCAACCCCCGGGAGAAATGCATCTCCCGGCTCGTCCCGTGGAGCAGGAGAGCTGCCCTCGCCTGCCTCGTCCTGCCGCGCTGCCTGCCTCTGCCTGCATCTCCTCTTTGCCGCTCTTGCGCCTACCTTGGAAATGGCAAAGCAAGCGCTTTGCTAAACGGATTAGAGCTGTCCCGGCAGCCTCTCAGGCTGCTCCCGCTTCCCTCGGCCCCCATGCCACCTTCCCCGGGCAAACCCCATCCCTAAGCCAAATATTCGGGGCAAGGCCATCGCCGCAGCCCAGCTGGGCCGGCCGGGGGACTGCACCGCCAGCTCCAAACGAGGACTCGGTGCCAAACTGCAGCTCCCATCACGCTGGACCCCAAAACCCCGACTGAAGCCCTGAGGGCCCTTCCCAGCTCCTGGGATTTTGTGTTCCCTTTGCAGGAGTCCAGAAAAAAATGGGGAATTCCTCAGCCACCGGCTCAGCTGCTGCCGATGGTGCTGACCCTGCCCTGGGGTCTGCCAATCCATGACCCCCCCGGCCGGCACTGGCCCCCTCCTCTCCCACCTCTCCCCAGGGTGCGTGGCTGCCAAAGGGGCTGCAGCGGGACGGGAGCTGGATTTAACTGTAAAAGGATTGAGGAAGGCAAGCCCGGGCGGCTGGCAGGCACCGATTAGTGATGTGCAGAGGGGCAGGGTGAGAAAGGAAAGGGAACACCAGCACCGGCAAAGTGCGTCTGCACCAGGGCCACATCCTGCGGCGAGCCAAAGCTGCGTTTGGCTCTATGTGGGATCCCTCTTGCTGGAAATCCTGTGTCCCCAGGCCTGTTGGTTTCCCTGGCCGTGCTGGGAGTCGATGCTGCCGGTGCCGGGATGGAGCTGGGATGGAGCTGGGATGGAGCTGGGCTCCTCTGGCACAGCTCGGCAGGAGGAGGAGCCCTCGGCGAGCAGCTCTGCCCAGGGACAGACTTTGTCCCCGCAGGGCGGTCAGCCCGGCTGGCGTTTGTGCCACACCTTGAAGGCAAACACAGGACCCTGCCGCGCTTCTGCAGATGAGTCTTGGAGGAGGAGAGACTGCATCCAGCCGGCAGCTTCCCAGAGGGGCCGAGCTGGCATCCGGCTGCCCTCGGCATGGCACAGCACGGGGGCAAGGAGGCAGCGAGGCCCCAGCACCGCCGTCGCTGTGGCCAGGGGCAATATGTACGGGCTCCTCCCAGGCAGCTGCCTGCACCGAGCTGCATGCAGTTTCTCGGGAAAAATGGAGCCTTTATGCCCCATCCCCGGCCCCTTCCCCGGAAGGGCTCGCAGGATGCCCCCAGGGCCAGCTATGAGCAGACAAGGAGGGGATTGTTTTGGTGGGAGCTGGGTCTCTGGCAGCACCTGCCCCGCACCGAGGCCCTCCACAATGGCTGCCTTTCTGCGTAACTGCTGCAGAGCGGCCAATTATCCTCCGCCGCTAATTAGAGATGCAAACCAGCCCTGCGCTTGCATTCTCCCAGCAAGCCCGAGAGGGCTCCTGGGACCGGCAGCACATCCGCGGCGGGGGCACAGCCTGGGCATGGGGCACCGGCCCCATCCTGCCCCGCAAGCCCCAGCTCACGCTCCTCTCTGCCCTCGGCATCGAGTGGGAAGGGGCAGCGGGAGGCCAGGGATGGGCTCGGGATGAGCGGGATGCCGGGACCCCTCTCTACACCCATCCCCAAGCAGCCTTCCCATGGGCTGGGAGCTCTCCCATTGCTCCCAGCGCCAGCTGGCCCAAATGGGGGCTCTGCCGTGATTTAGGAAATGCATTTTCCTTTCCTTGCTAGGGAGGCAGACGGGAGCCTGAAAATCCCCCCCTTATTCGTGCAAAGGCTGGCATTCGGGGCCGGGTGATGGGCAGAGCGGCTGATAGCTGGTGGCAGTTCTCTCCTCTCCTGCCCGCACCGGCTCACTGCGCAGGCAGGCTGCTGGCAGCGCGAGGGCACGGTGTGGGTGAATTTGCTCTGCTTCTCAGTTCGCCGTGGCGCTCGAAGAGCCGTAATTTCAGAGCGGCAAGTGGCCCAATAAATCAAGGCTTATTTCCTGCCAATACTGGCTGCTGCTTGCCACAAGGAAACTCATTTTAAAGGAGAGGAAATGACTTACCGTGGGAAATAGTAAGCGGTGGGATGGCGAGAGCCAGGGAAAAGTTTGTCATGGCTGAGGTTTTGGTGAAGGAACCGGCTGACACTCATTGCGGGAGCCTTGTGCTGTGGAGGCAGGGCTCCTGCCTGCTACCAGCACTGAGCAGCCCAAGCTGCCGGGGAAGGAGGCATGGGTCAGTCCTACCTGCATGGACCACATCTGCCGCAAAGCTGGTGGCAATGGGCTGTGAGCACTGGGAAACTCCCCCAAATCACTGAGGTCCCCCCTGTCACCCTCCTGGAGAGTGTTTGTCACCCAGTACTTAACGCCAAGAACATTTATTTGCTCCTCTGCAGCACGGATGCGGTCAGGGCAGAAGGCAGCTGGGACAGCCCGGCAGCGCCTGCAGTGACCCTGTGCTGAGAACTGCCAACTCATTGCGCGCAAGGATGATGCCCAGTTAATCAGCACCCTCCAGTTCCTCACCCCAAAATGCCAGCGGGCAAGCAGGAATCGCAGTCCATCCCTGTGCTGTGTTGGGATTGGGGAGCATTAGATTGCTTGGGCCTCGCACGCTGCTGCCAGCTGCAGCCAGGCATGAAATATTTTGGGGGCCTTTCTGCCCGGCCGTGAGGTGGGAAGACACACTTGGATGGCACGATGCTGGAAGGAGCCGGAGGGCGAGCAAGACGGAGAGCCCCACCGAGCTTCATTAAGCAGTCGAAGGTGCTCATTAGGGGAAAGCTGAGCCGACGTCCGAGGCCGGCAGAGCCTCCTGGGACTGGGTCACATTCTCCGGGCAACCCGATCCTGGCGGCAGTGGCCCGGCAGCCTCATTACTGCAGCTTCTGCAGGCGGCTTCGGTTACTTCGCTGGAAGCGCTCATCTCCTGCTGGCTTTTAATTTCCCTGACATTACCCCGCGAGCTGGGAGAACTGCAGGCGCGGTGCATTCAGGCAGCTGAGAGGGGGAGAGCCTGTCGCCACCTCAACCCGCATCCTCCTGGCTCTCCGACAGCCCGGCTGTGGGGCGGGAGGGCTCCAGCCTCCTGCTCCCCCCTGGGACCCGCACCCTGTCATGAGCCCCGGTGACCCCAGGCACAAGCCCTCAGGGCTCGGGGGGAGGCAGATGGCAGCGGGGAAGGAGCTGCCCTGCTCCTTGGCCTCAAGCAAGCCTTCGGGGGGTGCAGCCCCCATCACCCCCTTCCCCAGCCCCGCTTTCCCCAGCCCGGCCCTGCCAAGTGGGAAGGAACATTTCTGCTTCTCCTGCCAGCCTGTTCCCAGCTGGCACATTTGGCAAGGAGGTGGCACCGGCTGCCTCTCTGAAGGCGTTTTGGGGTGTTTGTTGCTGCAAAAGCCATGGCTCAGCCCTAAAACTCTCCCTGCAGCCCCTTCCCGGGGCCCGTGGAGGTGGCAGAGCGCCCAGGGAAGGAGAGGGAGCACGTGGCTCTGTCCCACCCTGTGCAGGAGGGACAAGGACCCAGGGAGCAGCAGGACGAGGAGACCCCCGGGGCATCCTCGCTCACCTCCCCGAAGAGCCTCCCAGCAGCGCAGCCGAAGGGCGAAGGAGCCCATCTGTGGCCCTAACGCAGCCCCGCAGCGACAGGCAGCGCCGGCGGGGCCGGACGCCCACCCACACCCGGCCGTGGGCTCCTGGCACCCCACCGCCTCCGTCATCCCCCTGCCCTGGGCCGCAGCACCCCATGCAGTGGGGTAGCCCTGTCCGGTGGGTGCTGAGCACCTGCCTGGCACGGGGGGCAGGGGCTTGGGGACCGCGGCCTGGGCGAGGGTCTCGGCGTGGGGACGGCGGCGGGGGGCTGGAAGGGGCTGGCAGCGGTGCAGCACCCCGGGGTGGGTGCAGACAGGGGGGCAGCAAGGCAAGGTATGGGGGGTGGGGGGGAAAGGGGGACACCCCCCCCCCTCCCCCCCGGATGATTTTTGCAACCTTTGCAGGCAGCGGCTCCATCCCCGGTTGCCATGGCAACGGGCGGCTGCAGGCAGGGCGCGCGGCCGTGCGCGCCGCCGCTGCTGCCCGGCTGGTGCGGAGCGGAGCGGAGCGCAGCGCAGCGCAGCGCAGCGCAGCCCGCCCGTCCCGCCGCACCCGGCGGAGCCCCCGGGGCCCCGGGCCCCCCACCCCGGCCCAGGTAAGCGCCAGCCCCTGCGGGGCTTTGCCGGGGGCTGCCTGGGAAGGGGCAGCTGGTGCCCGCGTTCCCCCGCGGGGATGGAGCCGCGTGGGGCGTTTGCGCGGGTGGGGATGGGGGTGCGGGTGGGATGCCTGGGTGCTTTGCGGGGATGGGGGGAGGGTGGGGGGGATGCTGTGCGAGGACCAGGCAGGACAGTGTGGGTTTGCACTCCCCCCCGCCAGGACACGGTGTCCCCTGAGCCCTTCTGCAAGCCAGGGGGGCTGGGGGCAGACGTGACCTTCACCCCCCTCGTGCCTCCGATGGGGCGCGGGGGCGAGGGACACCCCCGCTGCCATGCTGCCACGCTCCTGGGTTTGTGCCTCAGTTTCCCCAGCTGCAAATGATGAGGGGGGACTTGTGCTGTCCATGTCATCGCGGTCCCCTGCCCAAACGAGTGCCTCACCCCATCACTGAAGCCCCTCCTTTTGCTGTTGTCACCTCAGCTTCCCCCTTGCTCTCCCCCCCACCCCCCCGCTTTCCTACCCCCTCTCTGAGCCCCCTCCGGCTCCAAGCCTCCTTCCCCCACTGCAGACAGCTAAAATCCCACTGTCCCTCCACATCGCCCTGCTCCCGGCAGCCCCATTTGCCTCCTGTCACCGCCAGCCCCGGGTCCGTCCCGCCAAGGTACAGCGGCCGGGACCCCCCATGCCAGCACACGACGCTCTGGTTTTCCCCCTCCCTGATGCGGAAGCGAGGGGCCGGCACCGCCGTATCCTCCACCACCGTTGTCTGCTACTTCTCCGTTTAATTGCAAACCTCCTATTTGGATTTCTGCCTAAACCCTGTTCCTGGGACCACAAAAATCCCTGCTCGAGAGTCCGAGCAGCCTTGTTTACAGTGGCAAGCTGAGGCGGCAGGCTGAGAAACGCTGCAGAGCTGGAAGGCGAGTCGAAACCCCACAAGCTGAGGCTCAGCCCCGTCTCCCTTCCCCAGGCCTGAGCACATGCATGGGGTTGACAATCCTGCTTCTGCACCCCGCCGTGGCGCCTATCCACATTCCTGGCACATCCACTGTACCTGAGCTGGGCTGCAAGCTCCCCTGGAGAGAAACATTTGCGTTATCTGCAAACGCCACGCATATTTCCAGAAATATTTGCACGAGGCTCATGAAATCCCTAGAAGACTTTGATGGGTGTCCTGCACTCTGAGCAGGGTAACTTTGGGGAGCGCAGGAGGAAGGTGAAGGTTTCTGCAGAGCGCACACAAAATGCAAAGCTGTTTGCTCCCAGGGCTTGGAGCAAAAGCGTCTCCCCCAGCTACTGCAACCTGGCAGCACCTACGGCGTGTGGGCCCCACCCTGGCCAGCAAGGTGGGCGTCCTCCCGTCTGCACGTGGGACACGTGGCTCCCAGTAATGTTCCTGGATCATGGAACCTCCTGTGCAAATGCTCCAATTTTGGGGAGCCTCCAAGCCCTGACCTGGCAGGGTCCAGCAAGTCCCTCTTGCAGCCAACCCCCCCAAATCCTCAGACCCACCCCCAAGTCGATGCAGCCGACTTTAATTGAAGCAAGGTGGCTGCCGCAGGCGCATCCCGCACAGGATTCATTGGAAAAGTGGCTCCCAGAAGAAGTTTCCCACCGTTTTCTACATGCCGCCGCCGGGGACCTGCTGTCCTCGCAGCCAGCTCGCGCACTGCTTGAGCAACCACGTGCACCAGGTCCAAGCCAGCCCCACGGCGCTGCCCTGGCCCCAATCCCATGGAGAAGCACCCCGTGTCCAGGGAACACCCGTCCCCTCCCATCTGGGCACAGTTTGGCTCTTTGCCCCGGGGCTCCAGCTCTGCTCAGTGCTGCAGCCGGAGGGGTTTTGCCAGGGGATGCAGGATGGGGCCCTGAACACGAGCTCTTTGCAGCCTGCTCACATGGAGCCCGCAGCGTGGGAAGGGCCCAGGCTGCCCTCGTGCCTGGCCTTGGGCTCGGTTTGATAACGAGGGGGCGAGGATGCGCGTTCAGGCTGCTCACGTCCCTCCAGGCTGCTCAGCCCCCAGCCCCAGCTCCGCTCCTGCCCCCTCGCCCAGTGCCAGGTGCGGAGCCGTCTGCCAGCGTGAATCAGCAGCGCCCGCTTAACCGTTTCCTCGCAGGGTCCACGTTGGCTCCGGAGATGGGGGACGGTTCAGCCACGCCGCGGCCAAACCCCTCTGCGCCCGCCTCGCTCCCTGGGCTGCGACCCTCGCCAGCCCCACGGGAGCATTTCCCTGCCCCAGCCCCACGGATCACACGGATCAGGCCTGCGCCAGTGGGAAACCTGCAGCCACCCGGTCGGGTCAAAGCTGAGCAGCAAACCAGGCGGCAAACCAGCCTCTTGCAAAGCTCACTGGCCTCACTGGCTTTGCCCGAGGACCATGCCATCGTGCCGCGGGCATCTCACCCCCCCACGCTTTGCCACAGCGGGAGCAGCCCGTGGGCATTGGTGCCCGCGCTGGATGCGGTGCTGAGGTCCGGTACTGCCGGCGGCCGATGCAGCAGCACGGCAGCCTTGCGGCCGGCATGGCACGGTGGGAGACGCTGCTGCCGGGCTGCCGGAGGGTTTGTGGGCAGCTGGGCTCAGCTCATGGCGCTGCCCTGGGCTTCCTCGGCCGTTTCTAGTCCGTTTGTCTTGGCCGCAAGTGGTTTTCATGTGGTGATAGTGGTGGTGCGTCATGATGGCGTTTGGTGCTACACCCCCAACAGAGCCTCGGCCAGCCCCGTGCCGAGATAAGGGAGAGCAACTGACCTTCCCCACGGCCAAAACCTAAACCCCAGCCTGACTTCCTCCCCCTAAACCCCTGCACTCATCCTCGGCCTCGTGTGCTTACAAAAGGAGCCAAAACGTAGCAAGTGTTTCACATTGCAGCCCCGTGGACTGTTTGATTTGACAAGCCAAGTCAGTCCCGGCGTTTAATTGCAATAAAACGGGCTCAGACCATTGGGTCCTTTCCAATTGCTGAGCTCTGGCTTTACTGCCGGGAGCCCCCGGGTAACTACAAGGCACCGGCATGCAGCAAATTACCACCGTGTCCCCAGCTCACGTGCTCCAATAAACAAGCGTCCCCGGTGCCCTCGGCTCTTACAGCACCGGCCGGGCTGGGCTGCAGCTCCGTGTCGTGATGCTGCGGCTGCAGAAGGGGTTTGCACCAGGGAAACGTCGTGCGTTGCATCGGTTGGTGCTCGGGGTTGATGTCGGGGAGATCCCCGCTTGCTCTGATTCCCGCGGATCGAGCGCAGCTGCCAGCATGGCTTCCCCCTTCCCTGGGTGCTTTCACCAATAATTAGTCGCCGACTCTCCCCTCCCAGCCCCGTTAGAGCTCGCACTCCCGCAGCTGGGCTCCCACCCGGCCCTCTCACGTTTACCACGAGTGTGAACCTCCTGCCCCGGGACAGGATGGGGACAGGGACACGGACACAGGCTCGCTCTGTGCTCCGCTCCCCTCCTTGCAGCGCATCCGCCACCATCCTGCCTCGGCAAAGGGCTTTCTGCAGCAGGAGAACCCATGGTCAGGGGCTCTGCAGCCCCTCCTGGCCCTTGGTCCCCACCGGGCTCGGCCGACGTGCAAGCAGGCAGGATGGGGACACAGGCAGGCAGCTGCCTGTTCCCTGTATCACGTCCCCATCACCTCCTTTTTGGCTGCAGCAGAGGTGCTGGGGCCAGGGCAGGCAAAAAACCTGGAGGCAGAGCAACCTGCCGCCCATTCGCAGCCCCTCCCTGGGGCGGGGGCCGGTGCCTGGCACCTCACCGGGGACCCCAGAGCCCAGGATGGGGCACCCCAAGGCCGCTGCGCGGGGGTTGCACATTTCATGGCAGTGTTAGAGCAAAGGCAAAGCTCTGGCAAAAGCCAAGAGAGCAGGGGAGTCAGGGGCCCGGCTAGCCCCCCCAAGGGACCCGCCTGGTCCCTCTCGCCCTTCCCGGGCCCTGGGGGGCCGCAGGAGGCAGGCGGGCAGCCAGTGCGGATGCTGGAGCAGCGCTGGCCCGAAGCTCTGCAGCCCCTCCGTGCCCCAGGCGCCTGGGCTCTTCTGCCAGGGGAAGGGGACGGCAAAACCGGGCTGTCCCTGCCTGCGTGGGGACAGGGCGCTGCCGGCGAGGGCTGCCGGCTGTGCGAGTACAGGCAGCTGCCCGTGCCCGCAGCGTCGGCAGCACCAGCCCTCTGCATTGCAGCAGCCTGCTGCTTGCGCAGGGTCGGCGGCCGCGTCCCTGGCCCCCACGGAGGGCAGAGACCCCCCCTGCGACACCGGCAGCGGCCGGCGCTGCCCGGTGGGTGAGATGAGCTGCAGCAGTGCTCAGCGCCGAGTGGGCTGATGGGGAGAGAGATGCGGGGGGGTGGCTGCTGCGGGAGCAACCCAAGGGCACGCGGGGGCAGGAGCTGGGACAAACTTCACCATCGCTCGATGCCAAAGGCTCTGCACCTTCCCTCTGGCAGCTTCACGGAGATGTGGGGATGAGGGGGCGAAGCAGAGCCCCCTCGGCCGAGGGTGCCCAAGCAGCAGCGCGTGGCTGGGGCTGGCAGCTCGCCACGCCGCGGCTCGCCTCAGCTGCCGGCACTGCCGGCGCCGGGCATCACCGCCAGCCGCCTTGATGCGAAGCGATGGGCTGCGCCGGCGGGGTCAGGGCGGCGGGCGAGGGGCTGGCGCGTGCTGCGCAAGCAGCCGGGGCGGCCCAGCGCGGCGGGGGGGCACGGACGCGTGCGTGGGCGCGCGAGGACGGTCGTGCGTGGGGGCGCGTGGCAGGAGAGCGGCAACAAGGCGGCAGCGTTAGCTGGGAAGTGATGCAGAGCCAAAAATAACCCCCAGGCTGCGGCTCAGACCAGGTAACGGCGAGGAGCGGGAGCTGCGGCAGCCATGTCCCGCAAGTGCCCCACAGCCTCGGCTGCTGGCGGCTCGGGGGGGGCAGCTGGGGCTGGCTCATGTGCCCGTGGGTCCCAGGGTACCCCCAGCCACGGGTGCGCTCCCTCCCTGGGCTCCCTGCCCTGGCCTTGAGCAGAGCTGGGGCTGTCACCCCAAGGATGCCCTTGCCGTGCCGGCGCAGCCTCTGGAACAAAACGAAGAGCCAGAGACCTGAGGCACAAGCAACGGCCCTGGCGCTGAGCGCTGCACCGTGCCCCGGGGTTTGCAGGACAGACGGCCACGCGTGGCACCCTGCGGGGTTGCCCGGGGGTTGTGCCACCGGCTGCTCTGCCACCGCTGCGGGTACACAAGGAGCAGCCCGTGGGCGTTCGGGTTGGGCGCTTTCACGGGTGGGGAGAGCGGTGGTCATGCCGTGGGTGCCAGGCAGGCGTGGGCGCCGCGTGTTGCCGGCTGCGGGGGGACGGTGCTGGCTGCACTGTGCACCGCCGCGGTCCCCCACCCATCTGCTTCTCGGCGGCTGAGCAAGGGACAGTCACGCATTTATTTTTAACCGGCTGGGGAGGGCGGTGGGGATTGGTGCCTCCCTGATTATATCACTAAATCCCTGCCAGGCCCTGTTAGTTCCAGCACAGCGAGCCCTGCGCCACGCTCCAGTAACCGTTTCGGGCCCCCATCCTCCCGGGGCCGTGCCCTGCTGCCTCCCTGCCCCAGCTCACAGGCTCCTCGGGGCCAGCTGTGCGCACAGCTGGAGCACGCGTGCACCCATCAGCTGTTCCCCATGGGTGGGCATCGGGGCACCAGGACCCCGTGCCCCCCAGCGCTGCCCTCCCACCCCATCGCCCTCTCCCAGGTGCAGGGTGGGATGCAGGCAGCCGGGTCTCCCGTTGCCTGCTCCACCTCCCCGGGAGAAGTGGTGGTGCAGGGGGATCACGGCCACATCCCGCTCCCGCAGCCCTTTTGGGGACGGGGCAGGAGGAAACTGGGGCAGTTCACAGCCACTTTGTCCCCATGCCGGTGGCAGATGCCATGCGGGACAGGCCCAGCCCTTCCCCGCGGGAGCAGTGACCGGACCTGGGGCAGGACAGGGACGACGAGGATGCTCACGGCCACCTTGGTCCCCTCTCCGTCCCCATGTGATGCCACCCAGCAGCCCCCAGCCCCAGCAGCTGCGCTCAGCAAAGCGGCAAAGGGTTAAGCCGTGCAGCGGGGCCACGTGATGCTCCGGGGATGCCGTTTTTCTGAAGAGCAGGACGGATTAGGGTGGAATATCAGGACGAGAATTTCTTCGGGTGGCGCATCCCCGGCCCTGCCACGGCCTCTCGCCCCACGCCGCGGCTCCCCAGGGACACGCGGTGCCGAGCCAGGCCCCCGGCCGGTGAGCTGCCTGCTGTGCTGCTTGCCACAGTTCTCCCTCCCAGCTCAGCTGGCTTTGGGGGGGTTGGATGGCACCTTGGGGTGGTGCGTGGGGGGCACTGGAGGGGTCTGTGGGTCCGGAGCTGGAACAGGCACCGTCCCCATCCCCATCCCCTGCAGCTGCATGCTTGTCCCGCGGTGCTGTGGGCAGGAGGGATGGGGGTCCCGTGCTCGCCTCCCGCCATGACTCCCCTGTCTTCTCCCCTCAGTGCATGAGGCTGGTGCTTGCCCAGGAGCCACCCAGCGCCCGCACCGACGCCTGAGGCAGCGCCGGGAGCCATGTCGGGTTCCTACGACGAGTCGGCGGCGGCCGCAGAGGAAACAACTGACAGCTTCTGGGAGGTGAGTCCTGGCCGCTCTCTCCTCCTGCAGGGCCCCCGCTGCCATCACTGCATTCCAGGGTGTTCCCCGGGCTGGGGGGGACGGCGCTGCCCTCCCCTCCCACGGCAAGCCCTGCCTGTGGACATCCCTGCCGCGGTGGCTTGGGTGTCCCAAGCCAGCTCTGCTGGAGGTCTAGACCTCAGCTGTCCCCAAGGGGCACAGGGTGATGGAGGGGACCGAAAGGAGCTGGGTTTGAGCAGCCCCAAAGCAAAAGCTCCATCCCTGCACCCCCAAAGTGCCCGGTGCTCCCCCCGTCCCCACCAGCTGGGGCTGAGCCAGGCAGCCCAGCCACGGCTCCCACGCCTGCCTGTCCCCGTCCTCGTCCCCGTCCTCATCCCCGTCCCCCTCCCAGGTGGGCAACTACAAGCGCACGGTGAAGCGGATCGACGACGGGCACCGGCTCTGCAATGACCTCATGAACTGCATGCACGAGCGGGCCAAGATCGAGAAGTCCTACGCCCAGCAGCTCACCGACTGGTCCAAGCGGTGGAGGCAGCTCATCGAGAAAGGTACCGTGACTTCCCCGGGGGGAGGCTCCCCCCAGGACCTGGGGCCCATGGGTCCCCGTGCACCATCACAACTTCACCTGGTAGCGGTGGAGGGGTGAGGGCTGTAGAGTGACACTCGGCTGTCCCCTCCGCCCCCCAGGTCCCCAGTATGGCAGCCTGGAGAAGGCATGGGGTGCCATCATGACGGAGGCGGACAAGGTGAGCGAGCTGCACCAGGAGGTGAAGAACAGCCTGCTGAATGACGACTTCGAGAAGGTCAAGAACTGGCAGAAAGACGCCTACCACAAGCAGATCATGGGAGGCTTCAAGGAGGCCAAGGAGGCTGAGGACGGCTTCCGGAAAGCCCAGAAGCCCTGGGCCAAGAAGCTCAAGGAGGTGAGAGGACAAGTGCAGCGTGTGCTGGGGTACCCAAGCCATCTCCCAGCCCCAGCTCTGGGTGGCCGGTCCAGGCTGGGAGAGCCGGGTGGCACCTCCCTGCAGGCAGAGGGGTGGGCAGCGGGCTGTGGGCGCTACTCTGACGTCCCTTCTCTCTGCTCTCCACAGCTGGAGACAGCCAAGAAAGCCTACCACCTGGCATGCAAGGAGGAGAAGCTGGCGATGACCCGGGAAGCCAACAGCAAGGCGGAGCAGTCCAACACCCCCGAGCAGCAGAAGAAGCTCCAGGACAAAGTGGAAAAGTGCAAGCAAGATGTCCAAAAGGTGTGAGCTGCTGCCCTGCTCCGGGCTCACGAGGCATCGGGCAGGGAAAACCAGTGGAAATGGTCACCACACCCCTTTTCCCCCCGTTCATTCCCATTTTCCCATCCCTGTGCTCCTGTAGAAGCGTGAGGACTTGCAGGCAGTGCTCAGGGGACTGGGAGCAGGGCAGAGATTTACCCCTCTTACTGGGGCAAAATCTCTCCGGCAGCGAGACTGATTTCACCCACAGAGGCTCTTGGCTCAATCTGGGCTCCCCAGCGTGGTGGCCCACAAACCAGACCCTCTCAGCACCCAGAAAGGGCCTCTGAGGTGCTCGAGGTATAACGAAGGCACCCTCCTGCACCTTTGCAGACTCAGGAGAAGTATGAGAAGGTGCTGGACGAGCTGAACAAGTGCACCCCGCAGTACATCGAGAGCATGGAGCAGGTCTTTGAGCAGTGCCAGCAGTTTGAGGAGAAGAGGCTCAACTTCCTCAAGGAGGTGCTGCTGGACATCAAGAGGCACCTGAACCTGGCCGAGAGCAGCAGGTAGGTGCCTCCTGCACTGGCTGGGCAGAAAGTGCCCACGCAAGGTCTCCTCATGCTGCCTGGAAAGCAAACCAAGCCCTGGAGGGACCGAGTGCTTCCAGGACAACCCATGCCCTGCAATACAAGGGAGAGGGGTTTCTGGCCAACATGATGGTCACCAAGAGGTACCCAGGCGGCAGGAGAGGTGTGCGGGAGCCTGGTGCCTCACAGGAGGTGACACAACCTGGGCATGTCCCCATGTCCCCATCCCACCCCAGCCCCAGGGCACCCCACCGGGGTCCACCCCCACCCACAGCCCCCGACCCACGTCTCTCCTCGCAGCTACGCCAATGTCTACCGGGAGCTGGAGCAGGCCATCCGCCTCTCGGACGCGCAGGAGGATCTCCGGTGGTTCCGCAGCACCAGTGGCCCCGGGATGCCCATGAACTGGCCCCAGTTTGAGGTGAGGCTGGGCACCCCAGCTGGGGTGCTGGCAGTCCCACAGGGCAGCCGGGCACTCAGGGGCCGGTTGCTCTGTGCTTGCAGGAGTGGAACCCAGACCTGACGCACACGATAACACGGAAGGAGAAGCAGAAGAAGGGCGAGGGGGTGACCCTGACCAATGCCAGCAGCATAGGCGAGACGGGGGTGCCGGCAGGCGAGCGTGGGAGGTGAGGACCAGTGGGGAGGGGAGATGCCATGGGCAAGGCACAGCATTTGACCGTGCAAACATTCCCAGTGCTGTGGGTACACCCAAGGGGGTGCGGGATGTCCTCGGAGACAGCCACCACTCTTCTCTGTCCTCCGTCCGAGTCTTGCTGGACATGTCATTAGTGGGGGGTCCTGCTCACTGCGGCCCCTGCTCCTCTGTAACCTCGGGAAAGCCGCAGCATCATCCCAGATGTCCGTGGCACATGGTGCCTGCCCACCCCACCGTCCCCCCACCTGCTCTGACGGCCCCTCTCCCTCCTTCCCTCCCACCCCAGCGTGAGCAGCCATGACCGCGGGCAGACCTACAGTGCCGAGTGGTCTGACGACGAAGGCAGCAACTCCTTCAACACCAGCGAGGCCAACGGCGGCACCAACCCCTTCGACGAGGAGTCGGCGGGGAAGGGGGTGCGGGTGCGGGCTCTGTACGACTACGACGGGCAGGAGCAGGATGAGCTCAGCTTCAAAGCAGGTACGGTCCATCACCGCTGCTGGGTCAGCCGGGGCTCGTCTGCTGGAGTTGCGGGTCCCACACTGCGCTGCTTTTTGGTGTAACATCCCTCAAATAATTTCTGGGTTATCCCAGCCCTTCAAAATGTTGAACTGGCAGAAAGGGGAAGGCACAAGCTGAGCCCAAACCCGGGTGGGCCCAGAGAGATGGTGGGATGGGGCACGTGAGGTCTCATGGGTCACCCTTTGCCTCTACCCTACAAACCTGCGTGCTCAGGATCAGTCCTAGAAACCCCCAGCAGCTCCATCCAGGGGAGAAATGAGGGGACAGAAGAGGCTCCAACACCTGCAACGAGCTCTCCCCTTCCCACCTTCCTCTCCAGGTGACGAACTAACCAAACTCGGTGAAGAAGACGAGCAAGGATGGTGCAAGGGGCGCTTGGACAACGGGCAGCTAGGTCTCTACCCCGCCAACTACGTGGAGGCAATCTAAGTCTTGTGGTGTGCTCCTCATCACCGTCAGCAGATAAATCCACCCTCCGTTGTCTCCATCTCTCCACCAGCCAACCAGCCATTTTGCCGTCTGGTCCTTCACTCCTCACAGTTAGAGATTCAGACATATTTTCCGACCAAGCTTTTATTTTTTTAAGAGTTGTCTCCGAAGAGTATTTTGCATAGTCGCTTTCTTCTTCTAAGATAACGTGAAGCAAAAGATGACGTTGTCCGTTCGTCTACGTTAGTTGATTTTTTTCCGAGCGAAAAGCCGATACCTCAAGATCTTAAAGCCCAACCAGTGAGAGCTCCTGATTGGTTGGTTTTTAAAGATACTGAAATCATGAGCCGCCTTCTGATTGGCTGGAACTGTTCTGAAAAGCACAGCACTGAAGCTCCTGGGACCAATCAAATTCACCCCAAAAAACCTGGAGGGATCGCAGTCTGACTCCATTTTTTTGGTGTTTCCATGTTCTCCCCGGTTCATCCTCCCTCCCCAAAGGAAGGGGACAACGTCCCCTCCTGCCCCGCAGCCGCCCGGCCCCATCCGGGGCACGTCCCTGCTCACGGGCAAGGCTGGCGGCAGATTGAGATGCCCAGGTGAGGTGGGACCAGCCCTGCCATGGAGCTTGGTGGCATCTCCTCAGCTTCCTCCTCCTCGCGGCTGGGCTGCCAACGTGTTTGGGGTGGGTGGAGGCTCCCGAGCCGATGCTCCGCGTGCGCTGCAGGGAGCAGCATCGCCCTTTGCGAGGACAGTCATCTGGCACACACCAGATCCAGGGGGAGAGGGCCCTAAAATCCACTGCTGTTCGCAGAAGGACCCGCCGCAGCCCCATGCTGCTGGAAGCACCTTCATGCCCAGCCTGGGATAGCGGGGAGCGGCTTGGATTGCGCTGGGGACAGTCCCCATCCTCCCCCTTCCTGAAGAGAGGCAGGAGCAGACCAGGGATGGGGGATAAGCAACGTCCAGCCTTGCAGAGTGCCGGCAGGAGCTGCAGTCAGCCGGAGGATGAGGAGGGCTGGGTGAAGGCAGCAGACCCCAGCCCGGGCAGCGAAGCAGCTGCCTGGTGAAGATGGCCGAAAACAAGACACGCCAAAGCAGGAGAACGGCCACAGGCTTTGCCCTTTGCTTTTCTCCACGGGGCTCTACCCCTTCTGCACTCGGGCTCAGCAACCGGCCGCGGCGTGGACGGGACCCCCTCAGCACCCACGGGCGCTGCCACCCAGCATGGTCACCCCAACTCCTCTGCCCCGGGTGCATTTGCCATCCCAAGCTCTTCCCTGCAGATCATCTCTCATTTTTCTCCATAGCATCGCGCTCAGCAGCATCGATGCCATCATCTCCTCGCCTGCTCCTCCAGCTCGTCTCCCGCCCCTTCTGTTGGTTCATGAATTTTTTGGCCCCAGGGATCAAGTGTTCTCACGGAGGCAGGAGATGCACCGGGTGCTGGGCACAGTGGGCGAGAGCCGCCCGGCCCCGCGTCCCCTGCCAGGTATGCAAACGGGAAAAAAAAAACCACAAAAAAAAGTCAGAAAAAACCCAACCAACCACCTGTCTCAGCAATGCACCCCGGTTTTTTGTACATTGATTGTGTAATTTAAGAAGTATATATATAATATATATATATATATCGTGATTGTATTACCGTGGATACAACAACAAAAAGCAGCAAGCGAAAATAACCGAGCTCTGTAAGCGTCCTCTGGGTCTGGGTCCTCGTTTGCCTCCATGCGCCGGTCTCACCCCCCGTGGAGGCGGCTGTTGGGGTCGCAGACCCCCACCTGGGATGGGCGCTGGAGCTCCCCGTGCCCCAGGGAGCCACAGCCGCTGCACCCCCAGGTAGGGACACCCCAGCCCTGAGGCTTTGGGGTGCAGCAGGATGGGGGGCTCGGATGCATTGCTGGGGTCCCGGGGGACAAGGGGCCGCAGGAGTTGGGGAGCAGCCACTGCCTTTGGGGACCCCCATGCCAACCTGCCAGCAAAGCCCCCCCCCCCCCCCAGGGGGATTGAAGGTAAAGCAGTTTTTGGGGCCATTCCCAGCACCCGCAAAAGCAGTAGCCCCCGGCCCAACGCTCCCCCCTACCCTGGGCAGGGGGAGAGGGGAAAGCCCTGGCGCAGGGAGGTGAAGCTGGCGGAGTGGACGGAGCCTCCCACACTCCCTGCGAGCCTTGAAACCTTGGGAAAAATGATTTGCAGGTCACCCACCCCTCTGCCCTCCCCGGAGAGCCAGGGCAGCCCCAGGACAAGGTAGCGGCCGAGGGGGACAGGGTGGAGGGAACAGGACCTGCCGGGGTGTCGGGGGCACCCCCTGGGCTCCTGAAGGGGAGAGGGCAGAGAAAAGAGATTTATTTTCCCTTATTTAAGGGCTGGAGCTGCAAGGAGTTTGGGGGGAACCCCAGCTGCCAGCCCTGCGGCACTGGCCCGCCCATCCCGCTGCAGCGGGCATCTGCTGGGTCAGGTCCCTGCGTCCCTGGGGACACCGTGTCCCCGGGGGCCCCCTCCCCAGCTGGCAGCATTTTCCTCGCCATTTAACCCCGTTCTGTCCCACCTTCCCCGCAGGGACGTGCAACCCCCCTGCACCTTCGCCCACCCTGCCAAAGGACCTGCGAGAGGGACACGGGATTTGGGACACCGGCACCCCCCAGCCCGTCCTCCCGGTGCTCCCCACGCCAGATGCGAGAGCATCGGTCGCACACAGAAAATCACAAGACATGTTTTGCTTTCTTTTCCCCCGTTTCTTTTTTTTTTTCCCCCCTTTTCCAGAGGCCAAGGCAGTTTTCCTCCTTCCCCTGCTCCTCTCCTGCCTCCAGCCAGGATGCTTGCAAGGCTGGCGCAAGCGCGTCCGCTCCTCTGCCGTGTAAACAGTACGAAACGGGAAGAACAAAAAGAAAAAGGCAGGAGCTGTTACAGGCAGCTATTTTAAGTTAAAAACGGAAGACCAACAACCCGGTGTTTTTTTTCCTTTCCTCCCACAAAGCATCTCATGGGTACCCGACCTGCCCGTCTACCCTCGTCATTTGAACCTAAACCACAACTTGCTGCCAAAACCAAAAAGCAAATAAACAAATAAAAAAATTATAATATAAAAGATCAACATTGCCAGGTAACTTAGACTCTTGGGAAATGTGCAGTTTAAACAATCCCCGGTTTTCTGTCCCAGTCCAGGCTCAGCAGGTTGCGTGTCAGCTTTACTGTCCAGAGGGAAACGGCAAAGCTGCCATCTCCCTTTTCCAAAACTCAGGAATCAGGCAGTCCAAATAAAATCCAAATCAAGGGAAGAGCCTGGGGCCAGGGCCAAGGACCTGGGGGCTTCGGGGGCTCTGGGTGTCCCTGCACCCAAGGATGGGGGACCCAGCTCGGGGGACCCCTCGTGCCTGCAGGGATGCCCCGGCGTGCACGGCCCCGCACCCGTGTTTTACAGCTGCTCCCTTTGCAAAACACCCATCTTCATCCCCAAATCCCTGCGGAGGGGAGAAGCGGAGCGTGTCCCGGAGCGGGAAGCGGAGGAGGGATGCGCCTGTCCCGAGGGGATGCCTGTGATCCCCAGGACACGGTTACCCCGCACCCAGCTCCCACGGCAGGCAGGATCTCTGGGTGCTGCCGGTGCCAGGCTGCTCCCGCGCGGGTCGGGTCAGCGCGGGCCCAGCCAAGGACAGCTGTGGGTGCCATTGTCCCCATGGGTGCCATTGTCCCGGCTCATGCCTGGGCTTTGTCCTCCCCAAACAATGGCCGGGACGAAGCCACCCGCAGCCGGCACCCGGGAGGGAGGGGAGGAGGGAGGGGCGAGCCTCGCCGCCATCCCCCCCAAAATTCAGGCAGCCCCTTTCTTTGCAGCTGAGGGCTGAGGTGCAGGAAAGGGCAGAGCCCCCCACCCTGAACAGGGCTGGGGGCCAGGAGCTGCTCGTGGGGGTAAGCCCAGAGCAGCCCCGCTGCAGCGCACAGGGTCACTCTGACGGGCACCGAGGGCAGCCGGTCCCACAGCCGGGCTGGTGGTGGCACGGGGACAGGGTCTGGCTGGAGGGGAGGGTGGCCCCGATGGTGTCGTGTCCCCCCCAAAGCAGCCTTGGGCCATGATGCCACGGGGATGTTGAGGTCTCCTGCTGGGACGTGCCCTTGGTCCTGTGTCCTGATGATGCCCCGGGGGTGCGGGGCGAGAGGACAACATGCCAGCGGGCAAGAGACCCAGGGGCAGGGCTCCTGCGTCCCCCCGCTCCTCCCCTGGGCGACCCCAGCCGCTTTCCCTCCTTCAATCCCTGCCACAGGCACCAAGGTTGTGGGGAGCCCTGCGACAGCCATGGATTCATGCCTCTATCTCACCCCGATCAACCCCACGTTTCCCCTGCCGGCCCCAAATTTGGTGCCCACCATCCCCTGGGAGCGCTTGCGGGAGACGAGGGCTCTGCACGGTCCTTGCCCTGCACCTGGGCACGCTGGTGGTGGTCCCTTAGCTGGGGGCTCATCCCCCCCCCGAGGCTGGGGGGCCAGAGGGGTCCCACTGTCCATTGCCGGTGGCCTGGGGGGGGTTGAGCCTCTTGACACCCCAGCCATGGTCCTTAGCGCTGGAAGATGCTCTCTGTGACTGGGAGGCAGAGGGAGGCGGCGAAGGTCCCCTTGTCCGTCCCAGGGCTCAGCCTGTCCCGCCGCCGCCGCTCAGACCGGGTGGACAAACTGGTAGACGAGGCGCTGGGAGATGTCGGGTTTCCGGATGATGCCTTTCTTGTAATACTGCCGGATGGAGCGGCTCAGCTTGTCGTAGTTCATGGCTGGGCGGTTCTTCCGGATGCCCCACAGACGGGCCACTTGTGCCGAGTCCTCGATCTTGAAGATGCCTGGGAGGGGAGCGTGGCACGGGGGGGGGTTACAGTCTCGTCTGCCGCCCAGCACCCGCCCCGGGGCCGCCAGAGCACCCACCCACCCACCTTTCTCCTTGTTGAGCCAGCGGATGAAGCGGCCGTAGTTGTGGGGCTTCAGCAGCAGCTCTTTGAGGAACTGCCAGAGGTGGATGGGTTGGCCGGCGCAGGATGAGTCCACCTCGCTGTCCGCCCAGCTGGCATCACCTCCTGCCGCGGGAAGGGATGAGGATGGGTGAGAGGCGGGTGGGGAGAGACCTTTATGCTTTGCACCACCCCGGGAACCCACGCAAGTCCTCGTCCGGAAAATCCTGGCTCGATGCCTGTGGGACTCTGGGGGCTCAGTCCAGGCACTGGGTCTGGCAGCACCGCTTTCTCCTGCCCATCTTGGGGCAGGGAAAACAGCTCAGTCCTGCCCTTGTGCAGCCCCGCAGGGACGCGCGGAGTGCAGGACTGGGCCGGCGGGGGTCTTGCAGCCATTTCCCCTTCGCTGCACCTTGCAGACAGCCCAGGGGCTGCTCCGGGGCAGAGGGAGTGCAACCACACGGATGCTGCTACAGCAGCAGCTCCAGCACACCAGATAATTGCAACTGAGCAGGGAGCAACCTCTCAGATACCCCGGGCCTGAGGCAGAAGCGAGGCCAGTGGAGCTGAGCCCGTGCAGAACTCACCACAGTATCTCACATCTCCTGGGGTGGCTTTTTCCTTCATCCAGGCGGCTGGAAGGGAGGAGAGGGTGGTCAGAGGGGCATCTCGCGCTGCACGGCATTGCCCACCCTCCTCAGCTCTCTCCCGGTCCCTGGCACCTACCAGACTTCCAGATGTCGAGGTGGGCGTGCAGGATGTCGCCGCAGGTGGGCGAGCGCTGGCAGAACTGCTCCTCGGACATGGCGCACAGGTCCTTTCCCGACAGCTCCTGGAAAGACTTCCCAATCTGCGGCAGCCGGTACTGGTGTTCCGTCCACAGGATCCACTTCTGCACGTTGCCAGGGCTCCAGTCCGCGGGGTCTGGAGGCAGAGGGTGAGCGTGGCCGGCGACAGCCCGGGCAAAGCCTGGGGAAACTCAGCTCACCCCACAGCAGCCCCGGGAACCCGGCCCCTCCTGCCCTGCTGCAGCATCACCCACCAGGGTGGGAGCACCCTGCTCCCAGCCTGCCCTGGTCCCCAGGGACAAGGCTGTCCCCTTGCCACCTCCTTGGCTTTGGGAAGCCTCATCCAGCCTTTTGGAGCCCCACTTACTCCCCGCACCATCCTGGGTGACACCAAATGCTTCAAGGGAGTGGGTGGCAGAGCCTGCATAAAGCTCAGCACATCCGGAGACTGCTCGTGTCACGGCAGCGATGCCCCGAGGAGAACAGCCCAGCGATGTCCCGTGGCAGCAACACCCCGGGGAACTCAGTCCTGGGCTGTCCTGCTCCCCTTGCACCCAGCTTCATGCCCGGCTCGGGTACCATCAGTTGGCTCCAGGCTGTGCCCAACCCCACACGCTCATCCGCCTGTTCCTAACGTCCCAGGGAAAATGGGATAGAGAAAAGGATAAGAAAAGTCGTGCTGTTTGCTCCTTGCCACCGCACACCCTCCCCAAGATGCGTGCAAGGCTGAAAGGCACCTGGATAATGATGCCCTGGGAGGGGAAGGGACCCCCAGCTCAGGGGAGAGGATGGGCACAGCATCGGTCGCTGTGTCCCTGCACCCCCCTGGCTCCGCAGCACCGGCTGGGTCACACTGGCACCCACACCCAGCACGGGGCTCTGCGCAAAGCTCTGCAACCCCTGCCTCAGCTTAACTCCAAGCCAGCGAGGCCGGAGGGGTGTTTTGCTGGCATCCCTGGGCGTTCGCAAACAGCCCTGCCCTGGAGCAATGCCCGGGCAGCAGCCGTGCTCCCCCCAACCCCAGCACCCGGTTGCGAACCCCCGAGCTGCAGCATGGCTTTAGTTCCTGCACCGGCACATCCCTCCCTTGCTGCACCTCGCGGCGGGGCCGACCCTGCCCGCAGCCCCCCAGGAGGGCTGCGGGGGTACCCACCGGCGGTGATGTTGAGGAGCTTGCAGGCCGTCTCGATGTCCTTCAGCACTTCGCCCAGCACCATGCTCTGCACCTGCTCCAGCGAGTGCTCCTCCAGGTGCAGGCTGGCCTGCAGGTCCCCCTCAGCCCCCAGCCCCAAGCCCTGGCTATCGATGATGGGACATTGCTCCGGCTCCTTCTGCGCTTCCCCTCGCCCACCCTGGGCGCCGCTTTGGGAAGGTTCCCCCATGCCCTTGGTGGTCCAGGCGATGTCCTCCGAGTAGAGCATGTCGAAGTAGTGCAGGCAGAACGCAGGCAGGGGCTGCTCGGGGGTGGCGGGGGGGCTGGGGCTATCGGGGCAGCCCCAGCTCCGGGTGTCGGGGTCCCGCGGAGGGGGCAGCAGGGAAGTGTCCGGCCGGGCGAGGCGGCTGGGGGGCAAAGTGGTCAGCCCGGGGCTGGTGCTGCCCATCCCTCTGCTCAGCGCCGGCTCCAAACCTGCCGGGAGAGGAGGAGAGGAGAGGAGAGGCTCACCCGGACACCGAGTCCTGCCTTCCCGCCCAGCGGCCAGGCACAAAAGGAGGAACTAAGCCTGTTAGAGGGGGAAAAAACCTCCAAAGAGACCCACGGCGTCCTGCAAGCCCCTGGATGAACGCAGGCTCGGGGTCAGCCACGGGGCTGGGAGGGGGCTGTCCTGATTTTGGGAGGCCCAGCCGCAGCAGCCAGCAGGGAGAAGGATCCCGGGGGCGAGCGGGTCCTGGGCACCGTGGGCTTTTAGGGTCTTCCCCCGAATTGCACAGCGGGTTGGCAGCAGCTCAGCCCCCGCTGGGGCTGAACACCCTTGCAGGAGGCAGCGGGGCATGCGGGAGGGGCTCCAAGGCGCCTATGCAGGGCGGCCTGTGGGCATCGAGGGCTGTGGAATGCCTAAACCACACAGGCACGTTTCTGTGCATGGAAAACAGCACCTACTGCTTTCACCTGAGGGTGCCCCAGCAGCGACGGCACCCAAACCCGCCTCTCCTGGGCCAGGGACTGAGCCCAGCACCCCAGCACCCGGCTCTCGGCCACTGCTACCAACCTGCGGACAAGAGCTTTCCTTTTACTCTCTTGCAAGAAAAAACTACCCAAAATCAGCCTGTCTCCATCTGTCTCCAGTACGCGGGGAGTCCTGGAGGCCACCGAGAAGAGGATGAGCCTGCCGAATTTCCATGGCAACACCAGGGAACGGCTCCATCCGCGGAGAAACCTGCCCAAGAGCCATCCTGAGGCTTTGGGAAGAGAAAGCCCTTGCCAGGGCAGAGGCTGGTGACAGGCACGGTCAGGGCACTGCTGAGCTCCTTGCCTGCCTCTGGCATTGCTTTTTACAAGAAGAAAAATAACCCCACCCCAAACAGGTTATTTGAAAGCAGGAAAACTAGCAGCTTTTGCAATGGAGCCTGCAATAAAAAAAGGGGGGTGTGAAGCCTGAACCAACCCCAAAGCCCCCCAAAAGAAACAAGGCAGCCCCCAAAGGGGAATGGGAGACAGTGCTCAGGGAAAAGGGGTCCCTGCTTGCTCTAAATCCCAGCTGCGGGGGGAAGGTTTAAAAGGCTAAAGGAGAAAACACCCTCGGGTTCCTCCGGGCAGAGCGCGTCCCTCGAGAGCGGGCTGCTTGGTGTAGGAGGGACGCTGGCGAGCGAGCGCCCGGGACGGCACGTTCCCGTCCCTGCGGCTCCGCCGTGCCAAACGCTGCTCGGCTCCACGCTGCTGGGCCCGGCTCTGCTCCCGAGGCGTTCGTTAAACATCATTAATCGCCAGGCGCCGCAGCCCCGTTCACCGCAGCGGTACTGGCGGGGATGAGTTTAACGTACTCGCTGGGGATTTTAATGCCCCCAGAAGTATGGGGTTTGAGGCTCTGCGGCACCTGCACCGCGAGGAAGCTCTGCCCATCATTTCACCCTTGGCAAAGCCCAAAAAAACTTGGAAAAACGCATGGAGGAACCGTGGCCACCCAAAGAGCACCCGTGCCAGCCTGACCCCCCGGGGACCCGGGGAGGGGGTTCAGCTGCTGGAGCCCATGTCCCCAAGGGGTTTCGGTAGCACCGCAGTTTGGAGGAGGAAGGAGAAGGGGCACCCGTGCCACCGAGCTGTCCCCACCGCCCAAACAGTTTCCCTGAGAGATGGCGCCAGCTTCCAAACCTCTCCTTGATTTGCTCTGGATTAAAAGAAGAGCTTTAGCAGATCAGCCTTAAATCCAGCCTCACGCTGCTCCCGGCACAAAAGGGAAGAGGTAACAGCTTGCACGGCTCCAGCTGCTACACAGCACCGGCTGCAGGGGCTTTCTGGGGAGCGGACGGGGGCCTCGTCCCCAAGGCCTCTGGGATGCTCTGGGGTCGTGGTGCATCCTCCACCCATCCCGGCTTCTCTCCACCAGCCAGACACACGGAGGAGCAGGGCTGCGGAGCCGGCCCTGGGCATGTGGCGGGATGGACGGCCCCATCCCTGTCCCCATCCTGTCCCCCTCCTCCCAGCTGGGACCAGAAGGACCCGATCCCTTGGGCAAATGGCCCCAAAAACCTGAGCAATCACCTGCCAAACGGTGCTGTACTCTCAGGGCGGGGGCCTTTGTTTGACTTTCCTCCGCTTTGGCACGCAGGCAGCCTGGCTGGGTGGGGACCTGTTTGCTCTAAGAAGCTGCTTTAGGTGGCCGTTTCCCTCTCCTCTCCCTTTTTTGCTTTTCCCTGGAAAAGAACAGCTGGAGGAGCCACCCCGAGATGCTCACGGAGAACGCTGACCTGCGTGGCACCAAAAAAACCTTCACGTTCCCTCGCCCAAGCTAAACAGGGCCGCGCTGGTAATTGCATCAGCCCTGGCAAACCCTCCCTGGCTTGTGCAAGCTGCCGGCGGTGGGCACGGCCCCGGTCCCACGGGCTTCGCACCGGAGTTTGCCTGCGGCAAAGCCACACCAACGCAGCGTCGTGCTCATCCCTGCGCTCCAGGCGAGACGGCAAGTGATCAGGGAATTGGCTCTTACAGCGCTTTAAACAGCAGCCACTGAGACAGAAAAGCTCACCAAGCCCCCGAGTTTTTGCTTCTGTGGGCACACAGGGGCCGAGATGCGGTGCCGGGGGCTCAGCAGCCCGTGGGGAGGCTCCGAGCGAGAGCGGTGCCGTCCCTGGGGTGCCAGGCAGAGCGGGGTGCTGCCTGCAGAACACCCGCCCCTGCCCCAGCCCCCTCGCCCAGCCCTCCCCATGCACCGGTGCTGCCTGCAACCCCGGCACGGGCAGGCAAGGCTCTGGTGCAGAGCCGCGGCGGAGCAGACCCCAAACTGGGATGGAGCCATCGAGTCCCCCGAGCGTTTCTCTGTGCCCACAACAAAGCTCCAGCACAGGGGCACAGCCGGGAGGTACCTGCCAGCCCCAAGCCCTGAAATGATGGGTGACCCTGCATCGCTCCCCGGTGCTACCCACGGATATGGAGAGGATGCCCCGTCCCAGCTGCTCGGGGTGCGAGGTGCCCCTGTGCCCCGCGGGGATGCCGCGGCAAAGGGCTGAGCCGCCGGTGCGGGGTCTCATTCCCCACGGCAGCATGGAGCAGGGCGAGGAGGAAAAGGCAGCGGCTGCCGCCGAAGGGCACCGTGACGGCCCCGGCCCCGGCTCCAACAGCAGCTGAGAAAACGAAGCCAGACGTTCCCTTCGAGCAGGAAGCCCGGGGCAGCAGGGCCAGCAGCAAGCCCGGGGTTTTGGGTGGTGCTGGGTCACGGCTCAGCTCCACGGGGTCGCAGGGACTCAGCCCCATCCGGAGCCCAGGGAAGCAGCGAATGCCGCAGCCGAGGGGGATGAGGATGGGGACAAGGACCTCCTGCGTCACCCCGAGCCGTCCCGGCAAATGCAACCCACCATCGCTCAGGTTAGCAGCACCGGCACCGGTGACAGGGGAGAGCTGGGATCAGCCCTTGGGAGTGAGAAAAAAAATAAATAAATAAGAAATCCACCCAACCACCACCCTCAAACAATAGGTCCGTTAATTAAAATTAAATCTGCGGTTAAACAGGTTGTGCTGGAGAACGGCTCAGGAAGGCCCGTGGGACCGGCGGAGGTTGGCCCGCTGCGGGAGGAGGTGCTGCCCGTGGCACCCAGGCTGTCTCCCAAATCCCTAGGCACTTCCGAAAGCCCTTCCCGAGCGGCCAGGGCGGTGGGCCAGGCTCCAGGGCCACCTCCAGCCCCTGGGCAGCGGGACGGGGATGGGGACGGGGATGTGCTGTGCCATCTAGGGAAGGAACCCGAGACATGCGGGACCCAGAGCCGGCCCAGGCTGCCCAGAACAGCCCCCGGGCAGTGGGATTTGTCTTGAACTGATCCCTTCGGCTTCGCCTGCCCCGCGTGCCTCAGCGCAGCAAGCCGGGACCCCGGGGATGGGAGAGGACGGGCACCCCATGGACCCAACAATCCTCTCTTTGCCCAACAGCCCACCTGGCGCTGCGATTTGGGTGGTTTTTTCCCTGTTTTCTGGTCTGACTCAGCACCTCTTGCCCCAGCCACCTCCCTGGGCTCTGCCTCGGTCCCCAAGAGGGGCCAGCCCGCGCCGCGATGCACACCCGGAGGATAACCGCGCCGGGGCACGGAGAGGCGACGGAGCCTCTCGGCTCTGCCAGATGGCTGCCGGCCAGGAGGAGACACGAGCCGTTTTATGGGGCCCAGATTAAGCAGGTGAAGGGACCCGGGGTCCCCGCACGAGCCGGCGCTGCAGCAGACACCACATGCGAGTGGCTCAGAGGCTGCTGACAATTTGGGGTCCTGCCAGCGCGTCCCACCCGCCCTGCCAGCCTCGCCACGCAGGCTGTGCCACGTCCCTCCCGGCTGCCAAACCCTGCCCGCCTGTGCCACACACCCCTTTTATCTCTGGGTGGAGGGAGGAGGGACCGGCCAAAATCACCCCACAGCCAGGGCAGGGGCTTGGGACAGCGCTCGGGGGGCTGGGGATGTGACAGCCCGGGGGTCTCGCTCTGGTGCCCTGCTTAGTGACGGGGTGGGGGCCAGGGCCAGCCCAGGGCTCGTGTTGGATGCACACACAGGAGGGATGGAGCCCATCCTGGGGGTCCTGGACCCCCAGCTCCTCTCCAGCCTTCTCCAACACCCCCAAGGCCCCCCCGCTCCTCCTGCCATTACCTGCATGGGTGCTGGTGCGGGGACCGGGTGTCCCCACGGGTCCCCACGCCCCGGGTCAGGCTGCCCGCTCCATCGGTGCGGGGAGGCAAACAGCAGCGGGGCGGGGGGGACGGGCACAACCCGCCGGTGGCCGGAGCAAAGCCCCGGTGCTCGCTGTCCCCCAGGTGAGCAGCAGAGCTTGGTGTTCCCCATGCAGGGCCAGGGAGCCCCTATTTATAGCAGCACCTTCCTCCCCCGCGCGCTCCCTGCCCATGAGAAAGCCCGTATTGTGGGGGATTTGGCAGCCGAGCGGCGTTTGTGTTTCACTAACCGAGCAGAACCATAAAAATCAAACCTAGAGCCAATGTGCCTTTAGCGCTGACAAAAAAAAAAAAAAAAAAAACAAAAGAAACCAAACCACCCAGCAGAAAAGCAGAGCAGCGCTGAGACGGTGCAGGTCGGGTAAAGGGGTTCAAAGCGCTGTGTAGAGACACCCCTGAGCTGGCAGCTCCTCAACGGCCTCCCGGGACCTGGGGTGCTCAAAAGGGCCCCGGCTGTTTATCGGTCACCCCAAAGCACACCGTCCCTGCCTCCCGCCGGGCACAGGGGCTCGCGGGACCCTCAGTGTCCCTGCCAGTACCGGGTGGGCTCGGGAGGAGCCGGCCCCAGGAGCCCTGGCTCCCGTCCCACCCTCCTCACCCGAGCAGGAGGGGGTTGCGAAGACACAAAGTTGGCAAATCCCATTTTATTTTGGGCGACGCCATCCCGAGAAGTGCCAGGAACCTCGCGCCGGGGGACAACCTGTCCCTGTTTAGCCTTAACGGCACCTGAAAGTGCAAGGAGCCGTGGGATGGGATGCTCACACGGGACGGCACCGTCTCTGCCCCAAATCGGTGCCAAAACGACTGTAGGAGCCCCAGGGGGGAAGATGGGTGCTGGTGGAGCACTGGGCAGCCGGGGAGGGTCACGGCAGCAGCGTGGGGCTTACCTCGCGGATGCGTGGGCGGCTCAGAAACCGCATGGATCCCAGTGTAGGGTGGGCAGAACCGTCCCTGCGGTGCTCGGCACGGCGGCCGGGGCGGGCATGGCCTGAAGCGGGGTGCCCCGGCACAGGCAGGGAGGGTGGGCAGCAGCACCCTGCCCGGCTCAGCGCCGGCCTCGCGGCGGCAGGGCGGCCGGGCTGAGCCGCATCGGCTCGCAGCAGGCACCAGCGGGATGGGGACAGGGACAGGGACGGGGCACCCCGAGCGGCGCCGGGGGCGGCGGGGGGACGAAGCCAGGCAGTGGCCGTGCGAGGTATGCGAGGGGGAAGCCAGCAGCCCAGTGCAAGGTGCTCAGTGAATGCCTCCTTTGCCCATTATATCTAATTCCTTCCTTATTTACCTGAACAAACAAGCTGGGTGCTTACCTCAGCTGGAGGTGTTTGAATAGCCCAAGCCGGGGTTAACCCTTGAGGGGTGCATCGAGGCACCGGGCTCAGACCCGCAAGGGCCCCGGGAGGGGCGTGGGGTGAATCCAAGCACCGCTAACCCCTTCCCACGCTCACGTGCGACACCCACCCGAGAGATGGGGACGTCGCAGGGGCGAGACCAAAGGCTCCTCCTGGGCTCTGCGGCACAGGGACCTCTTGGTTACGTGAGAGTCCCCGGCTGGACCCTGCAGCACGACATCGCTCCCCCAGCGCAGGCTGGGCCGTTTTGGGGCCAGGAGCATCCCCGAGCGATACCCCAGGAGCATCGCCTACGCAAACGCAAGCGTGGCGCTTGCGATGGAGGCTGCGAGGGAGACGGCGAGCAAGGATGCTCAGAGCCCCTCGGGGACAAAAGGAGCCCCTCACACCAACCAAACTGTCCCTCGTACCAGGGATACGGCACCGTCTCCTCCCCAGGGTCCGCACTGCTGTTGCTTGCGGGCAGGACGGGATGCCGGGGCACAGCCGGAACGTGCAGCGCTCCAGGCCCAGGTTGTCCCCACCGGCATAAGCAGGAAAAAGCTGTTTTGAGCGAGACAGACAGAGTTGGTATTTATTGTCTTTTTTTAACATGCGAAGAACGCAGGGCAGTTCAGGCAGCTTTCCCGCGCACGTAGCGCTGCCGAAACCAAACTCCCCCATGCCCTAAAAAACCCACGTCAGACAAAACCCCCAGCCGCAAGCACCCGCGGTGCAACCCAGGTCAGACCCACGTCACCGCGTCCTGGCAGCCGAGCGGCCGTCACACACGGGCTTCGCACCCCCAGCCCATGGAAAGTGCCGTGGCGGAGCCAGCATCCCTCGGCCGCCCTGACCCCGGGGCCGGTGCGCGGTGGCGGCGCAGCACAGCCGATAAGCCGTCCATCGGAGCTGTTTGCCGAGAGGAAAATAAAACAACCCCATAGGAAGGCAACCCCTGCGTTACGGCTTCCCCGGCCCGCCCGGCGCGTTGGCAAAAGGCTTCGCCACGCTATCACCAGCACCAGGAGTTTCTGCCTCCCTTTTGAAATGCCTCAATGTTATCTTATCAGTGGGGAAAATGTTCCCCCCAGATTAGGGCTCCTGCCGTCTGAGGGGAGCTTTTCTCCCCTGTTTTGGTAAACACGGCCAGGTCGGTAAGACGTGGTGGCGGGTGGGGGGAGACGTGGGCTGGGGAGGACACGAGGGGCGAGCGGCTGCGGTGGGGAAGCCCCCAGCCGGGCTTTGCCATGGGGCAGGTGCAGAGGATAAGGATGTGGCACGGCCAGGAGCGGGGTCTCGGCCACCCAGTGCCCTCCCCAGTGCTGCCCGTTCACGGCAGCCATGGCACAGCCCCCCATGCTGCTCGGAGCATCCCTCTTCGCTTCGGGCAAGGCACCACGTGCACAACGCAGCGCTGCTGCCCCGGGGCAGCAGGCCTGATCCTGCATCCCTCGAAGCCCGTGCAAAGCTCCAGGCAGCTGCAGCGAGCCGGGCTGCCAGGGTTCGGCTCCCCCCCGGGCTTGCCCTTGCCTGGTTTTGACCCACAACGCCGGGTCCCGGCCAGAGCCGCCGCGGGAAGCCAGGAGCAGCAGGCACCGCAGCAGGGCTCTGCCCGGCTCAGGGGCGGGTGTGCAGCACCCAAACCTGCTCCCGTGTCCCACTCCAGCATCCTCACAAGGGAACCGGCGCAGGAGCATCCCAGCACAGCCCCGGAGCCGAGGCTGTAACCCTCCACGCATGGGTATCTTATCATAGCATGGAAACGCAGGTGTCTGGACTGTGGAAACTTAAGATACAGAGTAAAAACACATATAAACTCTACACCCATGCACGCGTGAGCCGTGCTGGGAATCGCAGCGGCCATCCCACACCTTCCTGCGGCAGCTCTGCGCTGCTGCCCTGCGGCTGGGCTGCCGGCTCGGGGAAAGTTTGCCGAGCAGGTTACGGTTTGGACAGGTTGTGCGAGCTGGATTTGCACCTCCTCGCTCTGACATCACTCGCAGATCTTCCTCGTTTATTAGGTTTAATTACTACTTGTTACCAGAGCAAACATCAAAACAGTGCACCTGAAGGAGCCAGGAGCAAAGCGGAGGAGAGCAGTCGGGGACACGGGGCGAGAGCAGGATGGCACCAGGCAGAGGGGATGTGCTGGCAGTGCCCGGTGCCGGCTCCCCGCTCCGGAGCATCCCGGACCCGGGTTATCCCAGTCTGTCTGGGAACCTGTCGCCTGACTCGCATCTGGGTCTGAAAAAGCTTTCCCTGCTCCTTTTATCAGTAGCACCAGAGATTTTGATAAGTAAAAGAGATTAAAGGGAAAAACATTTGCTTTGCTGTGCTCAGGGAGAGCTGGCCAGCTGGGCAGCGCGACGTGGAGCTGCAAAACCAGGCGCAAGGCCCCGATCTCCGCTCTCCTCCCAAAGCAGGTTTGGTGGCTGCAGCCGCCTGGCCTCGCTGGCCATGCCGTGCTCTCGCCACCGCCTTTCGCAATCGGCGGCTCGGCACAGCTCTGCTTGCATATGCAAACCAGGAAAAGAAGAGATTGCAACATCTGAGGAAGAACAAAAGAGGAGAAATAAAGTCTGGCTTTTCTGCCCCATGTGCGCAGTTTTTGATGCTTTTTCCTTGTCCTCCCTGTCAACCCATCGGCTCCGATTCCAGTGCCTTTTGCCACAGCTGAAACTTCAACGCTTGGGAACGTGGCCGGAGGGGAGGGATGGAGAAACGACGCATGAATCAGCCTGGAAGAATCTCTCTGCCCACCTGCCTGCAGCTAATCTCTGGCTCCATCACAAGAATAATAGATAAGCAGCCATGTAATATATAATAAAACTATTGAAGGCACTTGATGTCACTGCAAAAACCACAGAAGCCATCGAGCCTGATTTGTCCCTGAGCTGAGCGGTGTTTCCTGGTCTCCCGCAGCAGCGGGATTTCCTCTGCTTCAGCTCCTGCACAGTGTCTGGAGACCGCCGTGGTCCCCGTGCCAAGCAAACCCCCAAGCCTGGGTCCCCCCGAGAGGCCTCATCCTGCACCCCTGCCTCTGGGCTGTACAAAGGCGATGCTCAGGGCAGAGATGAATCCCTGCTCCCAGGTTGTGGGGTGGGCTCTCTCAGGCTTTTCCGCAACCCAAGGAGACTGGAAACGGTCGAAATGGTTGAAGCGCCTTTAGGGCACCCCCCAGCTCAGTCCTGCTCCGCAGGTGCAAACCCACGGGAGCCACGTCTGCAGCACTCAGCCCCTCAGCCCGCGCCAGCCCCGGATCTGGCGGGTATTTGCGTCCCGAGACGCGCAGCACGGCTGCAGGCTGGCAGCATGACGAGGAGGGATGCTCCCAGGCTGCCACCGAACCGAGCATCCTTCGGGCTTCCACCTCCCGCCATCGCCCCCGCCCTGGTACCCGCAGGGGCTCCGGGCGCAGGGGGATGCTCCTAGTGCTGGGCTGAGACCAAGGCAGAAACCAGCCTCCAAATTAACCAGTAACCATCGGGAAAGCACCGGGATGTGGGGAATCCCTGCTGAGGGCGAGGGACAGCCCGGGATCCCGGGGCTGAAGCCACCGTGCAGGAGGAAGGTCCCAGCGGGAAGCAGCGGCTGCTCACTCCCCTCCTGCTGTCCGTAATCTTAATTGCTCTTCACTGGCTGTTTGCTAACAGCAACTGGTTTCCTCCCAGCCTGCACCGAGAAGGTTTATCGCCCTCACTCATGTGTTATGCCAAGCTAACGCGTGTATGGGAGGTCAGAGCCTGGAGTGCTCCCTGTGATCCTAGAAAGAGTCTCGATGGCAGGAGCGGAGCAGGGAGGAGCAGGCAGAGGTCTGGGAGCCAGCGGGCCTCAGACACGTCTTGCCCGCTGCCTGCAAGCTTCTCTTTCCCCAAAAAGGGCAGCGGGCTTGGCAGAAGGTGGGAATACAGTCCGCGTTTTCCAACCCAGCTTCCATCTGCTTTACAATCCTGACTCAGTGCCCACCCTCGGAGAGGTGCCCCTGCTTTTGCACAGCTCACCGGTCAAACTGCGTGTCCTGCTCTGCGGGAAGATGCTCCAGGCAGGCTGGTTTTTGCAGATGAGCTCTGGAGATGCTCTGGCGAGAGGTGCCGGTGCAGAGCAGCATCCTCAGGTCACGGTTCCCACAGCCGGCGCATCTGCGCAGTGTCCCCGTGCCACCAAAGCGGAGCAAACAGCAGGAAGCACAGCATTAGCATCCAGCTGAGCTGCTGCTCCCGCTCCCCTGGGATCCCCCAAGACCTCCCTGCAAGGGGTATGAACAGCCCCCACCACCGGGAAAGGGAGCGCAGTGCCGGCTCAGGCACCCACCGGGACTGGGTGCTCCCGGTGCCCTGCTGCGAAGCGGGGCTGAGCGCGCCCTCCCGAGCTGGGGACCGGCCAAGGTTTCCGCTACTCTTGGAGGGCACCTGGGGGGAAAGGGCTTTCCAGCGGAGCTGCAACCCCAAAGTTAACCAAAGGGCCAGGGAGCACAAGAGAAATAACTCGCAGGCGTGCACGGAGAAGCCGGCATGCTTTTTATTTGTGCAATGACCCCGTGCGGATCTCCCAGGGAGCATCTTCAGAGCTCTTGAACCACTAAGATCGCTCCAGAGTGGAGACCAACTGAATCCCCTTAAATTCCTCCTCACCCCTGTCAAATATACCCATTTCTCGAGCAGGGCCGCTCCTCTTTATTACTTCCTCGGGCCTCCTTTGCTGGCCTTCCCCATCTCCCAGATGCTGCCATAAACCCTATTTACGGGGGACGTGCGTATGCTCGAGGTAAACAGCCACAGTTATTGCTGCTGGCACCCGCCTGCGGGGCCCACCCTGATAAAAGAGCCGGGGCTCTCGGCCGCTGCTCCAGTGCTTGGTCCCTGCTGCATGAGGCAGCTCCGGGCATTCTTGTGCTGCGGCAGGGAGACCTGAGCAAAAAAAAAAAAAAAAAAAAAAAAAAATTAACAAAAAAGTTAATGGCACCACGCCCCAAATGGTGCAACCTGCATTTCAGCCCTTGAGGGCACAAATGGGGGTGTTGGAGAGGCCCGCTCCAAGCAGGGGTGCAGGGGTGGGCATCTGCTCTGCAGTGGTGGCACGGGAGGTCCCAGAGCCATCCCTGGGCTGAGCACAGAGGCGTCGGTGCTCGCCTGGCCCCGTGCGAAGGCTCCTTCGCACCCTGCGGCAGCGGGAGGTGCCAAGGTTTGGCTCCGGGGTGCCACAGCCCCACTTCTTCAGCCCGGCCATGCCTGGGAGGGCGGCCGGGGAAGGACGAGATGGTGGGAGATGGTGGGGATGAAGACACCAGGGCGATGCCAGCACGACCCTGGCCTCCCACCCTGAGCCCAGCCCCTGGGCCACCAGTTCCCCACCCAAACATACCGTCCTGCCTCCGCCGCCTGCTCCCAGCACCCTTCCCACCACCCACACCACGGGCTCCCCGCTCCCCCTGGGGCCGGTTCTCCCATGCCAGGCTGAGCGCTGCCAGCACAAACCCCGGGCGACGCAGGCGGGGAGCTCGCGGGGCGCCCAGCCGGGCTGGGAGCAGTGGGATCCACCAGTGTGTTTGCTGTTCCCCGCTCAAAGTCCTGCTCTTGGCTTCCTCCGGTTGCTTTAAGCTCCCGCTTTTGTCTTTTGGGATTAAAAGCCTGGAAATGGCTGCGGGTCGCCTGGAGGTGCCAGGAAGAGAGGGCTTAGGGTGGTGCGGGTGTGCCCAGCTCCGCGGCAGGGTGAACCCTGGCAGAGGGAGGGTGAGGAAAGGTCACGGCCCCCCACGCGCCCTCACCAGTGATTTAGGGTGCAGAGAGGGGGAACCCACATGCGGGGATGGCTCCTGGTCTGGGCTCTCCATGCACGGGCCCCACGGCTGCTGCATGGGCATGCAAACCCCAAATCCCACCCAGGGCGAGAGAAACCCCCCAAACCAACCCACACAAGCACCGTACCCCCGTTTCCTCACCATCGCCCGTTCACCCCAGCAGTGCGGCCAGGTGATGGGGCGTCAGGGCCAGCACCCCCTCCCTGTGCCGCGGGCTCGGGGACGTTTGGTGGCAGCGGTTCCCAGGCACACACAGGCAGCCAGGTGAGACGGGCAGGGCCCCGTGCCAGCAGACGGGATGTTGTCTTTTCACACAGCACCGGTGCGGGGCCGAGTGGCAGCGAAACCCTCAAGGCTTTGTTTCCCACACTGGTTGCCATTAAGAAATGCAAATTCATTCTTCTTCTGCTGTTTCTCCCCACATGCAAAACGATCCTCGGGCATAACGGCCCCACGGAGCGGCAGCCCCGGAGAGCGTGGGAGCCGCTGGGGCAGGGAAACACCTCTGGGGTGGGAGCAGGCGGCAGGAGCAGCTCCAGTGGCCCCAAAGCCAAGAGGGCCAGGGCAGCACGCAATGCCCCGGAGAGCAGGAGAGGCTCTTGGCTGCCATTTCCTCTTCGGTCCTGTGCTATCCATCCCAGGAGAGCCTGCAGGTTTTGCCCCGGGGGGGAAAATCCCTAAAAATAACCCTAAACCCCACACTCAGCCCTGTCTCAGCTCCAAGTAAGAGCTGGCGGGGCTAGATGGAGAGGCAGGGGGGCAACGGGGACCAGAGCCACCCCCCTCCCGCCACTCTTGGGAAGCCCCAACCTCGCTGAGCCGGGTTTGCAGCTCCCAGGGGAGCAGAGCGGGGAGGATACCCGTGCCCCCCACACGCAGAGGGCAGGGACCCCACGAGGGACAAGGCCGCTCCACGTCCCGCAGCATCGCGTGCAGCCGTGGGTCTGGGGCGAAGGCGCTGGGCTCCCGGTCCCTCGGCAGGGACGGGGAGGAACCTGCGGGGCTGGAGGAAGGCTGGGGACAAAGACCACGCAGAGCTGCGGCAGAGCGAGCCCTGACTCAGCAGTGAGTCACCCGGCTCCGAAGGAAACGTGGCGTTCCCGGTGAGCATCGCCCAGGTCAGGCACCCTTGTCCCGGGGGCTCAGCAAGGAGCCAGGACCTGGGGGCTCGGGTAGGCAAAAAGGGGTGCAGGACCCCAAATGATGTCCTGCGCTTGGGGACAGGGAGTCGCAGCAGCGTGGCTTGCCTTCAGCCCCCTCCCCAGGCGCTGGGCTGGCCTTCAAGCTTGGAGGAATTTGCTCTTCCCCAGCAAACACGAGCTCCTGGGGGCAGTTCACGGGCATCCTCGGCCTCATCAGCCTCCCCAACACCGCGAGGAGCCTCAGTTCCCGGAGCCTGGCCTAGGGAGAACGAAACGACGACGGATGCCGGGAGACGGGCAGGGAGACGCAGAGCTCTCGGCAGAGCTGGGCCGCCGGCACAGCCAAAGCCGCATTGGAGATGGGCAGCATTCCTCAGTGGCATCCCTGGTTTCACAGGGCAGCATGTTAAAGCAGACAGCGATTAATGCCCTACAGGGGAGCAGAGATCCAGAGCCAGGCTCCAGCCCCGGCATGAGATGCGACCCGAAATGGCTCCGCTTTCCCCTTGAGGGGCTGCCCCGGCCCCAAGCCCGTCTCTCCCCATCCCGGCACCGGCTCGGGGCACCGGCAGAGCAAGGACGTTGCTTCTCAGTGTGGATTCAGAATCAGTGGTGGATTCTGAAGGCAGCAAAATGTTTGTTCTGTCAACATGTGCCTAATCCCCAACCAAAAGCTGATGAAAAAAGCCATTGGGGGGAAGGATAGGAATAAGCTGCCCTTTGAAACAAAGCCCTGACGGTGACGGCCGCAGCCCCAAAGAGGGGGACGGCATCGCTGGTGCAGCTGAGGAGACGAGGGGAATGGGTTCCCCCCACCGGCACCCCGGTCCCTGCGGGCACCCTGCCGCCCCAGTACCCTGCAGTGGGGCTGGGAAGGGGACCGGCTCTCCAGCTCCAGCCCAGCCACAAATCAATGCACCTCCTCGAACCCGGGCAGGGCCCCAAGCGCTGTGTAGGAGGTGCAAGAAACACATCCTTGCTCCAAAAGCGATTGCCTGGCGTCAGCAGCAAGTCAAGACTTTCTCTCTCCCTCTAAGCAAACCAAAGCCAGCGAGCGTAGACGACGCACCGCGGCATCCGTGCGGCAAACCTGCCCTCTGCACAGCCTGGGGCATCCCCATCCCATGGCCCCGCCGAGCCGGCACTCGGCTGCGGCACCGTGAGCCCGTCACGAACGGGCTCACCCGAGGATTTGCATTTTCAGAACACCCATGAAACCTTTTTCCTGGTGGGACAAAATGAAACTTTGTCACGGTGAGGCTGGGTTCCAGCTTGGCTGGGGCTGCGGGCTGAGCAAGCAGCGCTTCCCCTTGCTGCCCACCCCAGGGCTGCTCCTCCAGCCCGGCCTGGCCACTGACCCTGGCCAGCACTGGCCACAAGATCCAGCCCCTGCAGGGACCATTCCCAGCACTTGACGGCATCAGCCCTGCGCCCTTCACCAGCAAAAAAAAAAAAAAAGAAAGTACATTTAGCAGTTTCCATTTGTTTGCTCTTTAAATAATTGTTTCCTTATCGCTATTTATTTAGATCCCTTTAAAATTCTGACAAACCTGCTTCTCAGGCACCGTCACCTGCTTCCTCCCACCCCGCTCCCCGTGGGCAAGGCACAGCAGCCAGGCTGCAGGGCCGCGGCGCGGCTGGTCCCGGGAGGGTCCCCTGCTTGGGGAGGTACGTGCGGAGCGTCGAGCCCGCGCTTACCCCCTCCTTTCCAAGATGGACAAACCGGGATGCTCCAAAGCCGTGGTTTGGGGAGCTCGTCCTCCTCTCCCCGTCCCACCACGGACCGTGGCAGCAGACACGGACGCTTTGGGGCCGCAGCTGAGTCCTGCCAAGCTTGGGGGGTGTGGGGAGCAGGGGGGGATGCCAGCGAGGGGGTCAGGAAAGGAGACGACGTTACACATTCACTGCCCACCACGGAGAGGTCTCAGAGCTGCCGCACGACGCCTTTGCCAGCGAGCAGAGGGAGTGAGGATGAGCCCGGTGCCAACCCAGCCGCCCCCCTCCGCTCCACCGTTTGCTGCCTGCGGTGCCCGGGGGCGGGTGAAGGGATGGGTGCTCACCCAGGTTGCTGGAAAGGCAGCGGCAGCAGCTGGCCATGATTGCCCAACACTGCTCCATGCAAATTCCAGCCAAGCACCTCTCTTGGCCATCAACAGCACCAATTAGAGCAGCACCCAGCACTGCCGGGGGTGAAGGCAGGACAGGTCCAAGTGTCCCATGAGCATGGACAGGGGACACCCCTGCAGTCTCGCGGGGGACAGAGACCTGCTCTGCTGTCGAGCTCGGGAGTGTCGGTCCACGGGCGTCTCTCGCCATCACCTCCTGGAGAGCTTCAAGGTCCCGCCGGGCTCGGCTGGGGTGCGAGGGGCTCGGCTGGGGTGCGAGGGGCTCGGCCCCGGGGTCCCGCCCAGCACCACCCTGGGGTTTTGAGCTTTGCTACCGCAGGTTGACGTCACAGCCCAGCCTGCAGCTGTCAGAATTAATTGAGGAAACCCAGCCATGGTAAACACCAAGGAGGGAAAACGGGGCAGATTAGATAACAAGGAATGTGAGGTTCTTGCTGAATTTTCCCCCTGGATGGCAAGCCTTGCCTGCTGGCTCGGGCACAGACCCTGCCAAGCCTGGGCTGCTCCTCGCCAGCAGTGCAGGGTGCTCAGCTCCAGCAGAGGCTGAAATCCCCCGTCTGCGGGATGGCTTTCGTAAAAGAGGGTCTGACTTAGCCCAGAGCCAAGGTTTGGGTGTCCCCTCCCTCCCTCCCAGCCATGCATGGCCCTGGGGCAGGCAGCGAGAGCAGAGCACGGCCCCGTGCTCCCCGTCACTGCCAGAGGAGACGCAGGGGGAGGTGGGAGTGACCGCTGTGGGGGGACACGGGGGGGCAGGACCTGCTGCTTTGTCCTGGCAGGGTCCTGGCCAGCGGAATTACTGTCCCCGCTGCACAGGGTCCCAACAAAGGGGAAACTCATCCCTTCCCAGCTGGCCGCAGCCGAGCCTGCCCATCAGAGCAACGTTTGGCTGTGTTACCCGGACCCCCTTGGCTCCCCGGCAGCACGTCACCCTCCAAACTGGGACACAACACGGACCCGCTGGCGTTCAGACACCTTCCTCATCCCCGCTGACGGGACATCGCCGCCGTCAGGGCACCTCAGCCCTGCGCTGTCCCTGCCCAGCACGCGCTCCTGCCTGGCTCGGCAGCGTCACCCCAGCCCCGCAGTGGGGTGACAGGCCAGGTGACACAGGGCCACCCCCCTGCCCAGCGGGACCAGCGTGGACCACACACCCCACGCACCCAGAAATGCACACCCAGCCCGGCACCGCGCTGGGTGCAGGATGGCAGCCGCTCCGGAGGTGCGTGGGGACATGGCTCACGCCTGGCCAGCCACTGTCACCAGCAGGTCCCAAAGCCTGGAAAAGCCAGGTCCAGCAGCTCTGGAGGGCTTTGCAGATGAGGAACAACCTCAGCTCCCTCTGCTGGCACCTGCTTCAGGCCAGGCCCTTCCTCGGCAAACCCTGGTTCCAAATACCATCTCCAAGCTCCTTCCTGCAGGACACGGTGCCACCCGCCCAGCCCAAAGCTGGGGAGCCCCAGGTCCTGCCACGCGCTGCCACCAAGCCCGAGCAGCCTGTTAAGCAGAAGGACACACAGCCCATCCGTCCAGCCTGCTCAGGGTATTTATTCCTGTCTTAGAGATGAGGAAATGCTCGGCGAGGGTCAGCAGCAGAGCTGGGGATGAGCTGCAGCCGCACTGCGTGCCCGTGCAGAGCTGGGGAGCAGAGACACGACACCCACAAGCTCTCTTTCTGCTATTAAATGGGTCCTGTGGGACAGTGGATGGTCTCACAGCTGGAGAGCTGGATGGGGACCCAGGACCCCCTGCCTCAGCCTCTCTCACCCATAAAACACAGCGAGCACCGACCTCGCTGGGAGCAGACCCGGGTACGAAGCAGCCCAACCTCCCGGCCGGGCGCCTTTCACCGGCTGCAGGTTAAAGCATCCCCGGCCGTCACCACCCCACCGGCAACACCCGTCATCGCCCGCGCTTTAGCGGGGCGGAGGGGAAAGCGCGCGGGCACGATGCTCAGCCCCGACCCACCCTGCTCGACCCACGGCGGCCGCGCTCCAGAGCAGCAGCTGGGAAGCAGGAGCCTTGTTTTTAAGTCAATAAAGGGAGATCGCTATGGAGACACCGCAGCAGCGCGAGCGGCTCCGAAAGACATTCTATATGGCCTTCCCCACCCACGCACCTGCTCTCCTCTCGGCCATCCAAATTCGGGATTTGCTTGGAGTTTATGGACACTGTAATAGTGTTTTCAACAGCTGCCTGCAAGAGATCGGTGGCCCTGGAGAGTTTTACAGCGCCTTAGGAGGTGCATCAACATCACTCAGCTCATTCCTGCGGGCGTGCAGCTCTCCCAGGACAGTATGCACGCCTTCGCCAGCACTTGGAGGCAGCCGAGCAAGCTAGCACAGGGCTGAGCCCTGCCAGCAAGCGGGAAAGCTCTGGAGAAGGTTTTTATCCTCGTTTGTAGACATCCTTAATGAATTCCCATGAACAGCCAATCTAGCACAGCCCCAGAGATGAAGAGTTGGCACTTGACTGCTGGAAAAAACACATCACGTGGTGAAGAATAATTGTGTCCTATCTCCAGCCTCAGGCTTGTTCAAACACCCTCAGCTTGAATGGTAGCACACCTCAGCTGGGAGCCCAAGCAGCCATGGGAGCCTCTGGGAAGCTGCTTGTACAGCTGGTTTGATGCAGAAGGCGTTCAAACATAGAGCCCTGGCTGACAGGAGCCAGGACTGCGGCCTCTGGGAGATTCGTGAAGCGTAAAAGCCAAGCAGTGAGCTTCTCCTCTGCCTGGAGGACATCCCGTCCAGATCAACCCCGCTACCCAGATCCCAGCATCGCCCTTGCCCCAACACCATCACCGTGGCAGAAGATGGAGCCGTGATTTCTACTGTGTCACCGCCTCGCAGCACAGCCGAGCTGCCTCACGGGATGCTGCACTGGTTTCTCCATTCGCAAATAGGTGAAAATGGTACTTCCCCCCGCCTCCAGCCCTTTAAGTTATTGCGAAGGTATCACTTCTGCAGGGAAGACAATCAAAATAAGGAAACGCTCCAGGTGAGAGCTCTTCAGCCAGCCCTGCTCCACACTGCTCGGCAGAGCCGAGCCCACGGCTTTCGATGGGGCAAACAAGGCTGGTCCTTACCTGCGCATGCCATCTGCTTCCTCGCTTGGTTTCCACTGCGCGCTTTTACTACTCAGCTGTTTTATGAATGGGGTAGGAAATGTTTGAGATTAGATTTCCTTAAATAATTTCTGTTTAACCGGGTATTTTCCAGCTAACACACGGGTGGAGCAAGCAACAGATTACAGGTTATAGAAAGCTTCCAGAGAAAGCTTACGCTAAAAGTTACTTGTGACCCTGTGCACGAACGCACAGATCCCGTACGCCTTCCCCACGGGCCCCCTCACAGCATCCCCTTCGCCAGCACAGCCTGCTTTCCCACTTGGCTTGTTCCTATTGCACTGCGCATCCCCGAAGGAGTTGCAGAGAGGCGAGAGCCGAGAGAAGGTGAAGCCAGCACAAATCCCTCCCTTAGCACCTCGCTGCGCGCTGCAGGCTGCGCGCCACATGATTTAGTGGACATAGGTGGTGGCGGTGGGGGAAATCACAAAAACCTGCCCTTTGCTGCACTTACAGCTGCCGCTCCTGGAAGGCAGGGTGCTCGCTGGAGCCCTCGAGCCCACGCCTGCAGGTACGAGGACGCGCAGCAATGCCGTGGAGGTGTCTGAGCGCATCCTTTGCTCTGCGGTCAGCCATGCACCCTCCAGCCAGAGGCATTGGCAAAGAGGAGCACGGGCGCGCAGTGAGGCCCGGGGGACAGCGCCTGTCGGTCCTGGGCGCTGCTCGGCACGGTGGGCACGTCTTCTTCACCAAAACTCATCACCCCCCCCCCCCCATACAGCAGGGAACATCCTCCTGCCTACCGCAGCATCGCTTCAGGGACCAGAAAAAGCTGCTTAAACCCAGAATTATTTTTATAACTTTTAATGAACAATGATCTGGTTCCCCTAAAAAAAAAAAAAGCAAGCAAGCAGAAAAAAACAACCCAAGTAGTTCATAGGTGACTGCGGCAGCCGTTTGACTTGGCCTCCTGCCTTGCCACCCTGCACCACACCCAGCCTCGGTGCAGGGATCGCCGTGGTAGGACAACTTCCATTAGAGCAATCCCTCGAGTTATTTGCCTGCTCAGGAGACAGCATTAGAAGGTGTGATGGTATTGTCCCGCACTGGCAAACTTCGACAGGTTGCAACCCTAAAGACAAACAGATTCTTTCAAGCAAAAAAACTAGGAAATGAAAAGTTGGGCAGGGAGAGGGGGAGGTAAGCCTAACCTACCCGAACAGATCGGTCTTAAAGATACCCATGAGCACCAAGAGCTCAAGGGGTGCGTTCTCTTCAAGGCACAAAATAAATACCCGTAGGCACAGGTAGCAGGATGTCTGTTCCCAGTAAGGCTTTCAGTCAAGCTTAAACAGCACGTGAAAGCTCCAGGCATTTATTCAAATGTTAAAAAGCAAACCCAGCGCACGCGTATTGAGGCTCCTTGCAAGGATTAGTAACAAAGTCACATGTAAGCAAAAGAACGGCTTCAGCTAAGCTGCTCCACAGTATCGTTTATATAGGCAAATGTTTGGGCTGGGTGCCCCGAGTGGTAAGGCCTCGCTTAGGAAATAGGATCAGCCCGAGATAACCGTGCAAGTGCCCGCCAAAGCAGAGACCCTCACACGCGCCCATCCTGAGATACAGGAACGCGAGGAATTGCTCGCTGCAGGGGGCTGGGCTAGGTGATCTCTCAAGGTCCCTTCCAACCCAAAGCATTCTATGATTCTCTATTCCCTTAGTGATAGCAAGGAAAGAAAAAAACCCAAACTTCCTTCGTGAACAATTCCTCTCCAGCCTCGCCAAGGGACTCATCAAACAGCAGGTCTGATCTGCTGCCGTTTGAAGCCCGAAGCATCGCCGCACGCTACCCCACAGCTCCGAGTAAAGCGCCGGGATGCGAATAAGCCACGCAAGGAGCATCTGAGGACCCGGCTGTGGCTGCAGCATCGCTTCGTGCTGGTGACCCCCGTATGAAGATCACCAAAACCAGATTTCCGCTCCTGCTCACATCTGCACCCGGACCCCTCGGTGCCGCCTCCCCTCCACCCCCCGTGTCACCGGCACGGTGCCGAGCCCCCGCCACCCCCTCGCACGCACCGGCCGAGAGCGGGGCAGGCAGGAGAGACAGCGTTATTGCGGAGAAGTTACCTGGCCGTGTAACGAGGGGCACCCCCCGCCGACGTGGGTGATGGGTATAACCGCGTGCGGAAAGGGTCTGTACCGGCCCCCAGGAATCCTCCTCCAGAAACGGATGCTGGGGTGAGCCCCCTCCCTTCTTCGCAGGCTCTCCTGCCCCATCGCCTTTCACGCACGCAAAAAGATCTCGGCCACCCTCATACCCACCTGCCCGGGCTGGAAAGGTTCTTTGATAAACTCAGGATGCGCTGAATTTGGTTGGGTTTTTCTTTTTTTTTTTTTTGTTTGTTTTGGTGAAGGTTTGTTTGTGAGGTTTTTTTTGGGGGGGGTTGGTTGTTTTTTGGTTTGGTTTTTTTTCTTTTTTTTTTTTTTTTAGTGATTTGGGGTAAAGGCAGAGCTAAAACTGGGTTTAAGGACACTGTGTCTGGAAAACACCCTGGTGACAGAAGCTGGGTACATTGAACTACAAGATGACAGATTCAGGGGTTTTTGCAGCTTCAATAAAACTCTCAACAGCTACAGAACATTTTTTTTTCCTGTGTTAATTTAATCATACAAATATTCATTTATACATTAAGGAAAAAGCTTCCTTTATTTTTACCGCCAATGTGCTATCGTATGACTTCTCCCAGACTCAACGAGGCAACACACCATCCTGTTCTACACATGCACTCCCCCCAGAGAGAACAGACAGGCTGCAGAACCACCCACGCACTCGCACACGAAAAAAAAAAATTAAACACACAACAGAAACCCAGACGCGGGACAGCGTGCATTTCCTAACCCTGCAGACTCCAGCTGCTCTCGTGCCCACGTGCTCTCCGACCATGTGGCTTTGCCCCTCCGCGGGGAAGCCGCATCTTCCCAACCTTGGAGGGGCCTGAATCCAACGCTCCCGAGATGCGGGCAGCAGATGCCAGCTCCCCCCGCCCCCTCATGCGGCCTTGCCAGTTTTGGGCTAAGTCCTGGGGATATCGTGCTCCAGTTTGCCTAGGCTGAGAGTGCCTGGGCTGCCGTTGCTCAACTCGTATCAGCGATACGAAGCATCCTAAGTGGCTTACCTCGACACAGGGTTCCATTTTAGAGACCATCAGAGATGTTCTGCATTATCTTTTTTCTTTTGGAGGGGTAAGGGGAGTAAGGAAGAGCTCTCTTTCCCTCCTCCTCAGGACTTCAAGACAGAAGACTTGATCAGTTAATCAGACTGGAGCCAGCGGCAGCCCCTCTGTCACTGCACCCTCCCATACTGGTGGGTACCAGCCCCATCCCTCTCCCAGTCAGGAACACCAGCCTCACTGGGGTAACAGCCTCTTTACTGGTTCACCAGTCTCAACCCGGTAAGGATTTCCTCCCATTTCTAACAGGCCTGTGTTCTGTGTGCATAACTCACCTGGATCGGGTGATCCGAGCCACCGCACACCTTTCAGGCTCACCAAAATATTTGGCATTCAGCACTTCTGAAAAATCAGGCCATCTGTTTCATGTATCTGATGTTAAGACTCCATGAGTTTGAATGCATCAGCCCTACGGAAACCAATATAATCACAGTGCCCTGAAGTTCCCTGGAAAGAGCTTTGCTGAATACATCTCACATCCCCCTATTTAAAAGCTGGAAACCTGACAGCAAGAGCAATTTGAGGGCTGGCTGCACCACTAAGCTCCGAGGAACCAGAGGAGATAAAACCACCTTTGGCCTCAGTGAAACAGTTTTTACTCGAGGGAAAACCCAGAGGTAGAGCAACCACTAATTTAAACATTCTTCTACTGTCACAGCCAGGGTTACAACCCCAGCCCTCAAAGCATCCAGAGCTCTGTGCGATCGTTTGCAGAGATCATTCCCGCAGACAAGAGCGCTCACGCTCAGCTACCTGGGGAAGAGCCGTGATGTGAGCAGCAAGAGGCTGCAGATTTCAGCAGCAACTCGGATCTGGCCCTGCCTTTCTTCACACCCTGGAGTAAGTGACACTTGTCACAAGGACACCACAGACTGAAAACACTCAAGAGAGAACTGAAGTCTGTGCAGAACAAGTATGCCTTCTGAGTGGGAAAGCACACAACTACTTGGGGTGCATGCAAGATTTTTTTTTTTTTCTCAAGAAAAAGGAAAAATTCAGTCTTAGGAGGAGCACAGGAACATTAATGTGGCAGCCGTTATATACAGGAGGAGCATACGTGGCTGGGAGCAGAAGAAAGCCAGCGTGGGGATATCAGAGTTCAAGGGCCTCCCAGATGCCTCAGCTGAAACAACACAAAGGTTGCAGCACCAGCTATAACATACAGAGCCAGATCTTAAGTTTTTCCCCCTTCCTCTACAAAGCTGAAAAAAGGAGCTAATAAAGATAAGGAATCACCTTGTCACTTGGACAAACAGCAGTCTCCAGCGTTTCAGATGTCTTCAGAAGGGAAGCGGCAGTATTGCAAGAGGTGTGATGGTCAGGTACGTGGCCATGCCTTCAGAGCTTGTCACACAAGCCACCTGCTCAGAAAGGAGGGAGCGAAGAAAGAAACCACTTGCCCACGCTACACTACAGTGATGTAAATCATTCCCTAGACTGAAGGCTAAGAGATAACTAGATAACTAATCCACGGCAAACTGATGTTACAGGACAAGAAGCAAACACTACAGCTGCACTGAGCACTCTGGATCTTAACGCTCACCCAGCTCTAGGAAGCTGCCGAGACAGACCCAGGTGCTCACCAAACTGCAAGTGCAAATGGCTAGCGGTCCAAATCCTGCAGTACTTCTTATGCAGATAATTTCTTACACCATCCTTGTTTCTCCCAGCAAACAGATTTTTGAAGGGAGACTTCAGAAAACAGTGACCTTTAACAACTGAACCTCTGAGATACAAACAAAATCTATTGCCCAATTCTTCCTCTGTTGGATACAAGGAACTCCCTCTCTCTTCCACAAGATCCATCTGTATGTGCTAAGATGAGAGTGTCCTTGGTGGCTGCAATGAAAATGAATCCCCCATTCAAAATCAACCAAGAAAATACAACTAGTCAAGAGCAACCAGTGTAAAGCCACGCACCATGCGGCAAGCCTGCACTCTGGCTCCAACCAGGAGAACAAGAGTTTCACTGGAAAGACGTGGAAGAAGGTAGTAGGAGCTTTGCACATTACCGTATCTTTGGCAGATGGCTGTTCCAGCCTTGTTCATGTTTCCGAATAAGACTGTGTCTCCTCACCTTGCTCCCCTTCAGCGGCATCTGTGGTGACACAACGCTTTAGAAATCCACCACAGCACTCGAGGCTATTCTCCCTCCCCTCGCACTGGACTTCCCAATCCATAACTGGAGGAAAATACATTGGAGGAATAGCAGAGCAACCCGAATCTTTAGAGGAGTGATGCCTCCTCTAATACCAAGCCCTGGAGAGCCCATTTAGAAGGTAAGAGCCTCAACAAAGCTAGAAGCCAGGACAATAAAGGTGAACGAATACAAGGCGGGAGAGTAGAATCCAGCTGACGATGCTAACACTTGCTCTGCATTCAAAAAACAGAAAAAAATAGCCTCTAAGCGTATACTTTATCACAGGAGAACTGAATTAAAACTTAATACTCTATGAGAGAGAGATAGGAGATTCAAAATTAAAAGGACATGGCTTTTGTAAAGCTTTGCAACTACTACCAAGTGAATTACAGCTACAGAAAGAGAGCTTCCTCTTGGCACAAGACCAATACACTTGCTTGGTTGCTCTAGGCAGAGCTACTGTACATCAAGAGTTAACAAAAAGGTATTTTAAAATGCTAACCATATAGGACAGCTCTGGAACTTTAATAAACCTGCTTCTTACTAATATGGGTGTGTATTTGTGTGTACTTCGTGTACAAGGGGAAGGGAAATAAGCCCTCCACGTTATCCTACAAGTCCCAGAGTCCTTCTCTCCAACTTTGATACTGAGACCTGGTCTTCAGCATGGTTTCCAACGACACGCGGGACAACTAACAGCAACACCCAAACCAAAAGGAAAAAATAAAAAAAGAAATAAGAGAAGATTAAAAAGTTGGTAACTAAAACCAGCAGATGATATTAAAAATGCAGAGCTGGGTGCAGACCCAACCTGTCATTAAAAAATGTCTGACAAAAAGAAGTTACTGCACAAACCCCAGAAGATGCTAAGCAAATTCCCATTCGGTAGCAAGCAAAACATGACAGTTCCATAAAAATGCACGCTGTCCCTAATTTAAAAAAATATGAACAAGAAACAAACAGAAATTAAACATTTTCTCAAACTACAACCGCTCTGTAGGCAATTTTTTTTTTTTAAAAGATGGCTTTTTCATTTTAATTTTTTAAACTTCTTTTTAAGCTACCTAATTATATGTGAGAATGATTAAAAAAAAAAAAAACCCATGGTGTTGGTATATTTTTCTCTCTCATAGCATTAAACACCACTCCTGAAATCCAGAATTCACACATGCATACTTAGATTTCATATTTTCCTCTGGAAACAGCTATAGTCTTAAGTTACTGGGTTTTTGTTTTTTCTTCTTTATGCAGAACATGGAGGCAGAGAAGGGGGGTCCACGTTGTGTCTGTCTGCCATATGAATCCCCCTCCCTTCCCCCAAAAGTCAGTTCTTTGTTAAATTCTCCTCTTGTCGATACCCGTTTTGTGTTTTTGTGTTTTAAGACTGTCCGAAGGGATAAGGACCGTGGAAACCCTGAAAGAAAGTTGGAGACAAAATCAATTTCAATAGGCAAGAAATAAAATTGATCAGTGTACGCCTACAAATACTGACCATCCCATCCCAGTACTTCTAAGCCGAATGCAACCCTTTACCCACCAATACGACCTTTGTTGTCCAGCCTTATGAAACACTCTTAAAAGCCAGGTTTTGCTGGTTTTGTAGCTGGTTTCCCCAGAGATGTCAGATACTGTCTACTTACCTCTTTCAGGTGCTATTTAGGCCAGGTAATGGCCAGGTGTTACTGGGCCACAAAGTAACTTGTGGTTATTTCCTACACCAGAGAAAAAAATCCCCTATAGATGCTACAATACCTGCGAGGCCAAGCAACTGCCGTTTCACAAGTCTATTCTAAAGATTACAGCGAACAGTTAAGTAAGAGGCTGTAACTGGTAGAAGAGTCTGTCTAAGAAAAAAAGAAAAACAGGATTTGGAAATCCACGTTCCCACAACTGCCACGTTTGCGCTCTCAAGATAACAATATACATTTTCCTCAAGTGAAAATCAACCACAACATTTAACAAAAAAAAAAAACCCAAAAAACAAACCAAGAAAACCCCAAAACCAAACCAAAATGCTTACTACAGAATCCATTTTCCCTCCTTTACATCCTGAAGCGAGTCGCCTAAATGACAGATGTAGTAACAAGTCTCAAATTAACAGGAACTCCTTTCTGTAATTTCTATTGTTCAAATCAACTATCCAGGGCTTCATCCAGAAGCAAAAGAAAGCGACCAACAGGCAGGCAAGGGATCTCTCGAGTCACAGGGTATAAAGTTTGTCATAATGATGATGATACAAACCACACACAAAATCCTCCTGTAAGCTCCAGACACATACTTGGGTCAGAAGTGAGACAAGGAGAAAAGCTCATTATACTTCATTGTCAAATTGGAACACCATTATGCAAATGCTTTTTTAAACACAGTCCAGCTTCTTTCCAACATGCTGATGAGTCAGACAGCCAAGAGCCCAATTAGCACAAAGCCATTCTCAGTCCTTAAGCGAAGCTCTAACTTCAGTTTTCACAGTTTTGCCTTTAACAGGGCAAATCTCAAAGGAAACACCGTTTCCTGCATGTTCTCCTACAACTCTGTAACAACCTCGCTGCATGAGCCACAGAGCCACGAAGCAATGAGTCTTTAACGTGACTCATAAAGGAAGTACCAACTTCATTAGCTTAAGCCCAGTTGCACAACCCCAAGTTCAAGAGCTCTATTGTATATCTACGTTCTAAAGGGAGTGCTACAAGAAGCCTATAATCTTGCTACAGCTGCTGAGAAAAAGTTAATTCTTTAGGATGTATCAGGTGGCAAAATACAAGACAACGGTAAAACGAAGCATCTATCAGCGGCTCTCAAAATTCAACCAAGAGAGAAGGATTAGCAGACAACTGAACAGGACATCTCACGAACTGCGTGGGAAGCATGGAAGACTGGAAACTTGGAAATTGCTGTTTGCAAACAGAAATACATGCAAGCGATGGAGAAACAAACACACTTTTACCCTAGGAATATGGTGCACTCCCCGTTTGTAAAGCAAGCTTTTCAAAAGATAACACCCAGCAGATTCCACCACAACAGTTCACCTCAGAAAGGAGAAGCTCCCACCAAAATCAAGAGACTGAGATATTCAACATTTCCAAAATATACAGTCACTGAAACAGCAGGAAGGGGAAGAGCAGAAGAGAAATGATAAAATAATCTGAATAGGTGCACAAAAAACCCTCAAAGGACAAGGAAGGAAAACAATGTTATAAGCAAGATCCTAAGCAGTCTCACCTCAAAGGGGTTAAGCTAGCGTACGTATGATCGCTCTACAGAAGAAAAACAGGATTTGTTGCCGATTACTGGTACAGACCCATTTGCCAGAATTTGCTTCATCTTTTAGTTACCTGCACATAAGGTTTTGTTTGCAGATACTGACTGGCAATTGCTCACAAGCCTCCTGAGAGTGGTTTGAGCATCAGCTGCTCCCAGCTGCCTGCTCCCCCGGCCGGGGGCTACGGCCCGCACAGCGGAGCCAGCGTTGTACCCTTTATGTATTTCATAGTTTATGTCACAGGCAAAACCTTGTTGATTTAATTCATGCACACCCATAAGCCAAGACATCCGCATCACCCCATGACATGAAAGAATTAACACAGTTAATCAGTACACAGTCCCGAGTCCTCAGCTGAAGTCAGACATGAGAACAGATCATTAGTCTTTTTGTATGCAGAGAGAGACCCTGTGAAGAAGCTATTAACCTTGTTTTTCAGGGAAACCCTCTGGATCTTCAGATACTGTTTTCCATAGCATCTAATTTAAAGCTGCAGAATTATGCTAATCAAGTGTTAATTAAAACCAGAATTTAGCTCACCTTCAGAGCATCAGATTACTGCGTCTATACAGCTTTGTACCACTTGCTACGCTGCGCTTAACAGGCTGACGTCTCTAGATGAGCTTTGCTCACGAGCAGTTCCAAGAACAGCCCCAGAATCTGTGACCAAGGTTAGCTTCTCCTGAGGCAATGAATTTTACCAAGAAGAAAAAGTCCAAAATCTTTGCTTTTGGGATGGCCACTCTTCACTGCATTTCACTTACCCGTGAGATTTATTAGCATACATGAGAACTTACAAACTTAAAACTCACTTGTTTCTTTTCTTTAAGATCGAGTGTAGACTTGGTTTAACATCACACCCTGAGCAAGAAACTGTTACTCCCCTTTGTGAAATGAGAATACTTTCTTCTTCCTTAGTAAGATACAAGCTCTCTGCAGAGCAATTGTTTCTTATTACATTTATTCAACACGCACAGCGTAATGTCTTGATACCCAAAAACTTCAGTTGCTGCTGCAATGCAAATACGAAACTCCATTATATCACATTTTCAAGAATAATTATCCCTTGTATGCAATGTTTCACATCATAAACATGCAAAAATAATTCTGCATACAATTGCAGTTTTTCTGAGTTATTTCAGCTGAAGAATTATTCACGCTATTTTTGGTGAATTCCCTTCTATTCTCAAAATGAGATCACTGTCTTTATGAAAAGCTCAGCTGCAGCTTTGCAAACTTACTTTCAGTTCTTCCAATATCTTCCACAGAAGTAATTGCTAACTTGCTAGTGAAAGCATACTTGCTATTCATACAGATAAATATGTGAGAACAGAGGACCATGTTTTTTTCAAAAAAAGACTCTACATGAAAATTATTGGTATAAATTATCGTTTGACTTCTGTATCTAGAAGGGAATTGAGACATTTTGGAAAGTTAAAGGCCTTTGTAAATACTGAGCTCTTTAAATGAAGGCACCTGTGCTAGAAATAAAACGAAGATTAAGTTAATCTTTCATAAACCATCACAACACAGGCTTTCAAATAGCTATCTTTATTTCACCTTTGTGACTGAGTCAAGATCAATAAAAGGTACACTTCAAGAGAGACAGGAGTTTCTGATGCACAGCTGCAAAGCAATACAGGAGTCTCCCAGTGTACACTGACAGTAGCATCAGACAACGCCACAAGTCCCCGTTTCCTCATCACCTCCTGGGCCGCTCCTAGTCAGCGCTTCTCCAAACTACGCTGAGTTCTCTTGACTAACTTACATAAACTGAACACAAACAGAAGAACAAAGTATTGAGCACTTTTTTTGTTGTTTTTTTAATTCCATGCATGCTGTGCAAACATGGCGTGGCAGCTAAGACCACCAGGAAGTTAAGAACCTTCTCACAGTGCAGCCACTGGTAGGGCTGGTTCAGATGCACATAGCTGATGAAGTACATGAGGGCTGAGGTACATGATTAAGTTACCATGCAACAACGTAGCTCTTGTAACTTAATCAATGGCGTGCTTTTAGTCTGCAGAGATAAAAGAACAGGGAAACTCTGTTGGCCTGCAATGGAGCAAAGTTAAGCTAAAAATCAGATTATCTCACATTTCCCACAGTCCAAAAGCACACGGACTGTCGGTTTTCATGGATGAGCTAACATGCAGCATCCAAACACATTATTCTTTCACCAGATAAGCAAACCAGCTCATGCAACATCAGTTTAGCCTGCAGATGCTATGCAGCAGTGTGGCTGTCAAAGGGTAGCTATGGTAGGTTTGAGTCCAACGTTCTCCCGCTTTGTTCTAAATGAATTTTAACCATGTGGTAACTAGCCCAGTTTGAAGCCCAGATACCAGGATGGAAGGAGCCTCTCTTCTACATGGATGCAAACACTTCTGGGGCATCCTCCTTACCCACAAACATAGTTTGGTACCAAAAGAGTTTCCAGTGAAAAAATTTCTGTCTAAAGTTTATAGAGGTACTCCAAAAATACGCAAATTGGAGTGCCCCGGTTTGGAAGAAGCACGCATCTAGAAGCAGCAGCAGCTTCTAAACTCAGAGAGGGGAAGCCAGTTAAAGGCTCTAAGGACAGAGAGGTTTGCTTTCCCCTTGCATATCGAAAGCTGTCAAGTAGCATGGATCAGAGTTCAGCTCCACACAGAATGAAGATGGGGAGCAGAGATACAGCAGGAAAAAAGGTGTTAAGATTTTAATTTTGTGAACTCCAGATAGGTTTATTTCATTGGGCTTTTAAGAGTAGCATGAGTAACAAACAGAACAGATTAATACCAGACAAGCTGTAGAACGCCCTACGCAAATTGTTCCGTACGGGCAAATCTTTGCAGAACCAGAATTCTGCATGCAGTTTTCTGCATTACACAGAAAGCAGCGATTCCTCAATTCATATGGGCAACAGATTTAGATATATATCTATTTTTTTAAATATAGGTGACAAGTACAATCTGAATGTCAGTATATGGCTATCCACTTCAGATCTTTTTAGACATTTAAACCTGTACGTTTCTTCCTTAGTTAAGAAATTTAACTCTAATTCCCCAGGCACTGTAAGACTGCATCTTGTGCTTTTAATGTAAAAGACTGTCACAAGAGAGCAGCAGTGACCTCGACAGTGTTGCTATGAGACAGGAGCGAGTAAATAGAAGGAAGCTATATTAGCCTCATCTCTCTCGAGAATACAGAGAGAAAGCGATTGCCAAAGAGGAGATAAAATACCCATGCATGGGTATATCTGGACTCTAATACAGCTCATCCCTATCCTGAGATAAGCACCCTATCCTGCACTTAAGCACATCTTTAATTCTAAGAGCATGCAAAAACTCCACTGGGAATAGGTATCACAACAACATGCTTAAAGCAATGCCCTGAACAGAGACCCTGATCTACAACCTTCCAGCAGTTTATTCGATAAGGTGAGCAGGGTGGACCCAGGGAAGGCATACACTGCAGCAGGAGTAAAGATCACAATCGGTTTCTTTCAATCATATCACAGGTTTCATCTTACCTGCTTATAGGGAATTCAGCATCTTGTTTCATTTGTTTTGGTTTTTTCCTAGGAAAGTTTGTTTCACTGAGCAGAGCACCCAAACCATGTACTCTATGCTGCTGTATAGAAGCATTTTGAATGTTTCCACGTGTGAAACATTGATCTACTTGTCTAATCCAGCAGCAGATGGCACGTCAGTCTCACTGAGATCCTGACTCCAATGGGGAATTTTAGGGGACAAGTCACACCTGCTCAGTTGCACCAGAGGGAGAACTAATACAGACAAGGTCTGGCAACTTCTACTATGTTTTACAGATGCAGATGCCAGAAACTGCTGGTTTTATCTCAAAGATTTCCTGGTCTCATGCAACTGCATGACCGGGGTTCTCCATGGTCTCTTGGCAGAGAGGAAGCCTCCACAGTGATCTGAGAAATATTTAAGGGCTTATATTAATTCTAAATATGGGACGTAGGCCCTTTTGAACACCTTAACTAGACCTTACCCATGCCCTCTGCTATATCTCACCAAACGGTGTGTCAAACGTGACCAGGGATGCACTCCATTCTCTGGGTACATGAAAGCAGACAAAAATATTAGAGGTCCTGCCCAAGATAAATAAAATCCAGGAATCCTAACGTGCAACTGTGTAACCAACCCACAGTACTCTTTTGTCTGCTCCTAGAACTTGAAATAAAGCCTTTCACATCAATATTCAATCACAAGACAACAGCTCCAAACGTAGCAGTTTTCTTTCCCCCTCTCAAGCAGCAGAGTACAGGTCAAGTCCCCGGGGAAGTGAGGAAGATGGGCCAGATAAAGCTTTTCCTAACAGGTACTGGAACACCATCTGCTGATCAGGTGGTTTAATACTTCTGACATCACCTTCAATAAGCCCTTTTCCACTTAAGCAGTATCCCCAGCTGGGATACACATTACCCCTTTTAGAAAAAAAAATAAAAAATAAAAAAGTCGTCTTTTCCAGATTGCAGGAAGGCGGCATGCAACAGTGCTAGACCTAAACCAGGGAAGGTGAGCATGTTCACCTGGTGATTTTAAACCAGACTATCTAGGACGTCAAACCTAGACGAACTTGTTCACTACAGAAAGAGTATTGTACCAATGTGAATATTAAGTCTGTGGCAGAATGCCTCCTGCCCTGGACAGGAAGGGCAAGGCTGGAACAGGACTCTGACCTTCCGACCTACCTTAATAATGGCCTCCAAAGGAAAAGCTAAGTTGTTTTATTATGTCACAAATAGAAACACTGTAGCAGAGACAAAAAACCACCCTCAAAAAAATCAATAAACTTTCACATACCCCACCCCATCTCCAAAAAAGGACCATAAAGTTATCCCTTCTGAAGCAAGCAAGAAACAATTTCTGCTTTTACCTCAGATAATCCACCTCAAACCCACCCAAGAATATTCTGGAAATACAAAAATGAAACAAAAATACCCCAAACCAAACCAACAACAACAACAAAAAAAAAAAGTGTGGGGGAGAAAGGCCATCTACCCTACATCTGAGGTTAGATTATAATGGCTCACATCTCATAAGAGTACTGATCGTGAACTTTGGGTTACTAGCTAAACCAGCTTACTTAAATTTAGTGAAATCCTCTCTGGTAGTGCTTCACTCTCCTTTTGGCTTTTCTTTTCCACAGTATAGCTGACCTTTGCTATGTCCTCCGCACCTCCAATAGGTATCGGTTTCTTACCCCTACATTCTTAGAAAAGACAAAGCATCTACTCCTCAGCCAAGAGAGTCTGTCGGTACACTTTGCCTCCTGGTGCCCACACCACTCTCCTCTCACTAGGAAGGGTAAGGATATATACCACAGGGAGAGACCTAGTGAAAACTGAAGGCCACACTACTGCCAAAACCCCACATCCAGAATTTCTACAGAGGAACTTTCTCAGAAGTGTATGTATTAGCAGTTCCACATCTATCCACCTGCAAGTGCAAATCAACTACGAAGCAATTGCCAAGCTCTGCACTCAGAAAATAGGCAAGGGGAAAAAAAAAGCTACCTCCAGCCTAAAGCTGACCACCAAAAGTGGAATCGTGTTTTCCCACCTAAATTAAACCTAGTATTTTAGCTATGAAAGGCTTAGGTAAGTCCACTATCTCACCAAAGCTGTACGTAGTAACTGATTTTTATTTTTCATCAACTGATACGCAGAGCTGTTACCAGTCTTTGCTGGGATACGTACAACAGACAGCCGCAGAGCGGTACTCCACACCTGAGATAAAGTTTATGCAGAGAAGCTATATCAGTATATAGACAGTCTCTGCAGTCAGACAGCGGCCTGGCTCTTCAGGGAACACCGCTACCACCAAGCAACCACTGCAAGGCAGCGACTTTCAGTCACTGCAAATTCAGGTTGTATTTAAACTGACAGGTGAAAGGCTTTATTCTTGAATAATTTCCTAAGCCATCCGTTTCACTTTTAGTGAGCAAGAATCTTGAAGCAGGAGCCAACACAGCTTATAGCGATTTATGTTTGGGGTGCAAAACACAAAAAGGGTGATTGGTAGTCTGTCACACAGTTAATCCCGCGCATGCCATCAGTAAAAAAATGCATAGCCCTGGTGCAAAGTAGGTCACTAAAATATGATCCACTGGTAGAGGACAGGCAGTTCATCCAGTTAGGAACTAAAGTGCTGTAGGTGAACTAACATTAGGGCTTTATTAAGTCATTCAGCAACCAAGTGTTATTGTCCTACACAGCCTGCTTAAAGTACAGTAAAGCATTTTTAAAGGATTTTAAAAATCAAACTAGTTTGACATACGACAGTACACACCTACACATACTGGCTGCATTAACAGGTGGATTCTGAATTGTAAATAATCCTGCAATTCATTTTTCACACACAAGCAAATAAAAACAGTCAAAATATCACTCAGACTCATATAGCATCCACCAAGCAAGCGTTTGAGAGAGATTTAAAGTAAAGGTAATTTAAAAGTCACCTACAATTATAAACAAGACAAGGACACAGACAGGAATAGTCCTTTGATTGACTGTTCCTGACTTGTAGCTTCTGGGATCAAAAAGTTGAGCTCTGTAGTCTCCCCACACCAGCTAAAAAGAAGTTATCTGGTTAATCTCAGGGTTTGGGGGTGTGGTTACTTTTTCTCTTTTCAAAATTATGTAAAACTCAGGAGCATATCTAGAGAGATATTTTGACTTATTTGCACACGCAACCGGAGTGGGCTCCAGCCACTAATAGTTACAGCACCCAGACAAGATTATATAAATTTTAAGAAGGACTTGAAGCAAAAACAAAAAGGTGGATCTGGTAGAGTCTATCAGAGGCAAAAAATATTTTAATATAACATGAGGAGTTGGCAGAGTCAGACAGTCAAATTCAAAACCTTCCTTAGCAGGTCTGGCAGAAGCAGAAGGGAAGGGCTTTGCAGTTTGTAACGAAGAACTATTACATACATCACAGTCTCATCACCTACCCATTCTCCTGTTCTCCCAGGGCACCTACCTTACTGTATGTCACTACCGACAAGTTGTTCGAGTGACTGCTGGGGGACAGATTTACAGAGTTTTGTGACAGTCCATTCTGATCTTGTTCGATTTGGTCAGGAGCAGGCCCCCATGTGTTTTTGCTGATTGTGCCTAGCTCGGAACCCCCAGGGTCTTTTAGGTTGTTTTCATCTGGTTGCCTGTTCTTCTGTGGAGAGGCGAATGGGTTAAAGTTTCCTTCTACCTTGCGATGCGGTTGCGTGTTGAACTCTGTTTCAAAGGATGACAGCTGCTGCGTTACACCTAGAAGTCCTCCAACTTCCACGCTGAGGATCACCCAGATGACATCTGTGGAAAAAGACAGACACTCGGGTTGTCACTAGATGGAGTTTATGAAGCAGGCGGCAGACGGAGAAAAACAGAACATGAACTCCATCCTTTACAATAGCAAGAAAAAAGACTGTTTGTTTAAAATACGTTTTTATGATGCATCAGAAGTACTGGTTAAACACTAATTTAGCGTCCAATCTTTCAAGAAAGCCAGGCAAGTTTTACTCCTACTGAACTTACATGAACCAGCTAAGAACATATAAAAAACAAACTGATATGACAACTTGAAGCTCCATACTTCAGATTACCAAGAGGATGCACTGAAAAAAGAAAACCTTAAGTGACTTTATCTAAGGCTACGCAGCAAGACTGAAATGAGAGCCAGGAGATATCACCGCCAATCTTCTACTCTGATGGTAAAGAAAAGGCAATGCTTTTTGTTTAGCTTTGAAAGGCTTGACTATTAATACAAAACAACAACAGGGTGACTTAGAAGGTAATTATGTTTATGACAATTCACTGCAAAGTATCTCCATTCCGGTTCCAAAACACTCACAGCAGGTGGATAAGATACCCAGGCTTGGGAGACCATTACACGAATTCGCAAACTACTGGTTAGAATAAGAAACATATTTACAGTTCTTACCTAATGCGTGTCTGTCTCTTGTACATAGATAAGATTGTTATTTTACTTACCATTTCATTTACACTTCATGCAAACATTATGGCCTATTTACATAAATACATTTCTTGGTATGTATCCAAACTCAGTTTTATTGCTCCCCCCCCCCCCCCCACCTCTCCATTAAGTGTGCTCCAGTTTTGTTTTGCTACACAGAGAGGGAGAATTAAAGAGAACAGCAGCAACACCTTATCTCCTCTCAGCAGACCTAATAACAGCACCTCATGTCACATGTAATTGTTTCCAGGTTTTCCGCAGCCAAGTGTTAACCTACAAGGGGCTCTTTCGTGCTGCCACTGGTGGCCTGGGGCAGGAGACAGCGGGCACTTTTGCTGTTCGGTTTTACCACCATCGCTTCTCAGGCGGCATTAATTCCCTGAAGCTCTCCTTCCAGTCCCTCCCCAGGTTTAACAGGGCTGGGCTCATTACTCCGCATTTTACGACCCAATTAAAGACTGTGGGATTTCAACCTTACAAAAATACGACTTGCTTAAGCACCCCCAGCACCCTGCCAGGGCTGTAACCCCCTTATCAACACCATTAAGGCTCCACCACAGCCCCGGCCTCCGCGCCCACCCCGCCGCCCGCTGCCCCCTCCCACGGCCGGGCCGCGCCGCGGCACCACGGCGCCCCCTGCCGCCCGGCCCCAGGCCCCACCAGGCCCCACCAGGCCCCACCAGGCCCCACCAGGCCCCACCAGGCCCCACCAGGCCCCACCAGGCCCCACCAGGCCCCACCAGGCCCCACCAGGCCCCAGAGCCATGCCGGGATGAAAAAAACCACGGGGCAACATCCCCGGCTGCTTGCCAGGCCCTCACACTGCCGTCGGGCCTAACCTCTGGGGGATAACTAGCATAAAAGCAATTGACTGTAATGCAGGGGAAATTGCAGTAACTTTGACTCAAAGCTCTGTAGCCAAAGGGATTTTAATTTGTAAATCGTTTTCTTTCAAAGTGTGCAACTTCAGGAAGTTTAGTAAAATCTTAAACTGTCAGCAGCCGGGAAAGCCTCGGTTTTATAAACACACAGGCCCGTGGCAGGCAGCGCAAGCTGAACAGGCCTTTCAACCTGCACAGAGGAATTCATACCCTTTCTTCAGAGACAACTGCCATCCACTTTTGATGCCAGTCGTACATTTACTGACAATTCTGCCAAAAAACCCCGTACTTCTGAGCAAAGAGTTATTTTTGACTTTGAGTGCTAACATCTCTCACTCAAACCCATGTAACTTGGGACACTCCCAACTGCCAAAACAGACACAAAGATGTTCTCAGTATAAACTGAAGATGGCTAAAAATGACTGAAAGACTCCAAATGAATGAAGATGTTGGTGGCTCAGGCTGAGGCACCAGGCAAAATATCAAAAAGTGGTTTTTAAACACAGAGAAATGTTTCACAGTAGATGCACCAAGTTACGCTATTAAAACCTGGGCCTTAACTAAACTTCTCAGATGAGGTTTTCGCCACTTAAATAGATTTTCTGCCTATATGTAGTTCATGATGTTCAGTGCTGGAAAACTGGGAAAGAACCCCGACAAGAACCAACTGGGAAGGAGTCTCCAGGAGAACTGTGCAAGTCCCTTTGTTTTTCAGAGCTTTCTGTAATCTGCAGTTTGTTCCAGTGTTTAGAAAACAGTTCTGTGCTGACCAAGACAACAAAGCAGCTCACTTGGTGTTTTCTCTATTCTATTTTCTATATTTAGTCTCAGAGCTGGCAGACCTCTACCTTCACCATTTGATTATCAGGAGAGCGCCTGCAAGGGGCCAGGAGCGTCCATTTTGTCTGCGGTGGGAATATCACGAAGAAGAGCCCAAAGTGGCGGAAAAGGGGTCACTCACCTCCGTAATAGAGTCCCGTGGCAGTGCACATTCGCCACTGTCCCTGATACATTCCTGCTGTGCTGGGGCTGCACATCTGAACACTGACGTCTGCGATCTCCTGGGGCTCCAGGGACCTGACCATCACCATGTTTACGTGGCCAAATTGGTCGCCCCCGACATACTTCAGACAAACCCCCGGGGGCCACGCCTCTGTCCCTGGGATTAAACAGAAGAAAGAATTACTGACAGTGCACCAGCGAAAGCTTTGTGTCTGTTCATGTAAGACTGGATGAAACATGCTTATTAAAACAGTTGTGCAATTGTTGAACAGTCAAAGGAATACCAAGATACACATAACACAGCCAGCAATGGATGCTGAAGAAGAGTACAGTTTTCAGACAAGGCTTAACTGGTCTATTTAGAGACCAGCAGGATGATTTATATTTCTCTTTGAATAATCTCTAGGTCTTCTTTACACAGAAGAATTCTCAAAGTCACAGCGTAACAGCTGCAAATAAAATCAACATAACCACCACGCACATGTATTTTACCAATGCTAGAGACAAAGATGAGCTCAGAGCCAGGTGGGGTTCCCCCCCCCCATTTCTTTCTGCCTCCCTACATGTTGCAAGGCTCAGGAGCTACATCAAAATAAATGTTATTAATACAAAGTGCTGGAAACATTTTCTTTCAGGGATTTGTTCTTTTTTAAGCCTGTTAGCAGTCTCAGGAGGAACTAATAGTTTGAACTATAATTGAAGAGCTAGTACTGTTTTCTAAATGGATTTATTTCCCTTCTTGCACCAACCCTTCTCTCAGCCTTGTGCAAAGGTGGAAAGGATTGTGAACATATGATTTATTTGTGGAGATCAGTGTTTAGACTGCAGATACTGGGACTGACAGCGTGACCGGACAATCTGTAGAGATACAGAAAACAGTTACCGCATGCAAGCACAGCCATCTCCGCCAAAGATAACAAGTTCTGGGGCAGACAAAAAGAAAAGTGCTTCCGAGACTGGTGAAAAATCAGTTTAGCAGAATTTTCTTTTGCTTCTTCCCCAGTAATGTGACATAACTCAGCCAATGACTTTGAGAATACCTTCTGCTTGGTTGAGGTCGACGGAAACAGCTAAGGAAAGCCTGAACCACCCAGAAGCCTGGAACCACTCTATGTCTCGTCGGAGACGAGAACAGCGGATGCTGATCTGACCTTAGGTTACCCCAAAGAGCATCCTTCACAACAGCTTGCCTGCTAATTTAATCCCTGTGGATACTTCAGTGAAGACATAGCAGGGACTGGTTTTCCGGTCAAGTCCTTATTTGTGGAATTCACAATCTAGCAGGGAAAGCATGGTGTGAACAAGTAACGTGGGATATTGGGAGTGGGGGATATATCACTACAGTTGGAAACAGTGCTGAGATAGGGAGGTCTTTGAAAGAGGAGCTGAGCGACTAGCTGACCTCAGACTATGGCGCGTGGGAGTCGAGTATGAAGTCTCATCTGAAAAGGTTGGCAGCCCAGCAACATGGTTCAGTTTAAATAATTTATGTGATTTTTATCGGTTTTAATGGCTTTAGGCTTGCAAGGTGCCTAGAATGCTGCAGCTGATAAGCCCCATAAAATGAAATGATGATTATGTCATTCTATTGCAGTACACTCATCTCTCAGGAGATGATAAATTGTAGTAACTGTCCTGCAGAGCCAGCAGCAGCTGGGGGTAGGGTGGGAAGAGGAAATAAGTCTGTTAAATCCTGCTGCTCTTTCAGCAATGGTTGTACTATACAAACTGGTCTTTTGGCAGACAAGCCAAGCACTGTCCTGGAAGGTATCAGAGCAGGGTATTGGGTTTTAATACCACATATGAAAACCTGACTGAACCTAGCATACTGCTTGCACGCTTAAAACTGACAATCTCTCGGAGCTCTGCTTGTCATACTCGTCAAGACACTAAACGCTTCAGTGACACATGCCTCAGGTATTTTGTGTTCTAGAAGTGAAGTCATTTAATCAAGGGTTCCTGTAGAGCTGTTAAAAACCTTGGCTTTGCTTCAGTTATCTACCTAACAAGCAGATATTATCTGGAAACACTATAGTCCTTTGATATTATACCTTAATTAAACCATGAAATGGTTTTCAAATGCTATGGTCCTCCTTAAACTGCACAGTTGTTAACACAGTATGTGAAGCTGCATTTAACCAAAACATGCCTCAACAGCATGGTTTTAACGAGATCTGGCCTCCAGCACCACTGTTAGGGTACAGATGTACTTTTTAAGAAGTCAGGCTTTAACCCACGCAGAAACCAAAACAAATGTTGGCCTTACCAGGACCTCATAAGTCAAGATTAACTCCCTTTCCTCATTTTAGAAGACCCAAGTATTTCAGAAGGTCAAACAGTCCAAGAACAATGAAACACTGCTTGAACTAGGATGTTAAATAAAGGCTGAATTTGCATGCAGGAAAGACTACATCAGAGGAGCAAGAGAGGAAGGAGTCTGAAAGGAGTGAGATAGGGGTGTAGTCATAACACACGCAAATCAAGGTACTAATAGTGGAGAAACAAGATCTGTCAAACTTACTACATTTGTAAGACTTGTATTTGAGACACAGTTATAAAAAATTGCCAATTTTTCACACTACTGGAGTTTAAGCAAGCTATACGTGTCACCTTTCCATTGTAGTAAGTCAAACAGAGGCAGAAAAAGTAAACTGAATTAATTAAGCCCTTTCTCTAGAAGACGGTCTCAATAAATTAGTGTTCTTAAACATACACACCCCCCTTCTCACCTCTTCCATCCTGATGACATACTCCTAGATTTTCAGTATGGTTTTAGTCTGTTATACTTCGATATTCAGCACAAATCTGTGCAGCACTCAAGTACTGCGGTTATTTACAAGGAGAAATACGAATACAGCTGAACTTTACTCATGATGATTCATGATATTCTACCTTGTTGTGCTATCATTCTTCTTCACAAAAGTGCAAACAGGTCAATTAAATTCAGACACACAGCTTAAACATTCGTGCAACATCCTGTCATTGCAACACCTGAAGACAAGGTATTCCGCTTTGCATCCATGGATCTCGTTTTTCTCTGACTGCATCCCCACAGATCAAGCACTGGGAATGTATTTTGCCTAGTCTCACTTCCTGGAATCCAGTCACTGTTTTGACTTATTTCATACTGGAATGTGGTCTCTCCAGCCTTGCATCCTCTCAGAGGATGAAAAAGCAATTCTGTCAAAAGCGTATTAAAAAGTAAAGGGTACCTGCCATGTTACCCTTGCACAGCTACCTCTTCTCAGAGTTAGAGCATTGCATCACTGCCTCCCCAGAGAACGCAGCCCTATAGAGCGCCGAATGACCACACGACAGGGAGATTCAGAGAAATGGTGTGATGAAGGGCAGTGGTAGTATACAAGCTGGTCAGGAGCTAAAAGGCTTTGAGATTAAAAAGGATCCCTTCATTGACTTAAAAATGTATTCCACATGTGATGAGAAACATGACTAGCTACGGACTCTTAATCTATTTCCAGATGTAATACTTCCCTTAAAAACAAACAAACAAAAATCAAAACAAAAAGAACCCCAAACCCAGAACCTTGCACTTCAATTTCTTTTACCTGCCTCTTCCTACACAAGTTTCCTAGAGCTTTTGTTTGTGTGGTGGCACAAGGAACAAGACTGGGGAACTGACCGAGCTGCACATCTCGCCACAAAACATTTGTGCCGACATAAGAAGGGGAATACACATCGGTTGGCAGGCTACCTCCTTCAGTAACAGGGTGGCTCTACTCCAAGTTAAGGACACATGAACCCACTGCCTTAAGCCAGCATCTCTTCCATTAGATCTGCCATCCTATCACAGGATACACGCTACCTGGGGTTTGCTACAGTCTAAAAGCCTTACCTGTGTTTTGTATCCTCCACGTTTTTGTAAACTGGGTATCAGGAGGGATGGACTCTCCTTCACCTATGGTGACATCTTCAACAAACGACATGGAGGGTACATTGATATTTGGACTCTCGAAATCATAGTAGGCTCCAATGGCGGCTTGTAGATTCCTAGAAAGCAAAAATGCAGATTACAACCTAAAGTACAGGTGGCTCAGGTCCTTTTCACAGGTTTACAGATGTCATCCTAAACAGTTAAGCAAAAATACTATCCAGACTATATTAGCTCTGCCGCTCATGTTTTTTTAAAGCTTTTATCTCTATCACACATGGATTCTCCAAGATAACAGAGCTCAAAACACAGCATTTCACTTGCCAAGGACACTATTTCACACCACTTTTCTACTCTGCTTCTTATTTTCACTGGAAATCTTGGAACTTAAGAGTCTTGGAGACCTCTACCCCATTAGTGCTTTATGAAATCTGCTGAAAAGTTCAAGAGATACTGAGGGAAGTGCTACACAGCAGCATGTAAACAGGGCAGTTTCTTTATACCAGCCTTGTTTCCTGAGCTAATTTCAAAAGGACTGAACCTCTCCGTTTTACTCTGGCACAAAAGGTCCAAAGGAGCACAAGATGAACAAAACACAAAGAACACTCTTATGATAACTCTCACGGCCAAAGGGCATCAGTAGCTATGGATAATAGCTCAAGCCTTGCTGCTTTTGAAACGTATGGTCATGTATGAGCCACGAGTACTCTAAGACTATTTATTAATCATTAAAGTGCCTGCTCAGCTCTGGATAGTCACAACTCAAAGGAACTTATAAACCATCTGAGTCAAAAGTTCTAACTGAATAAAGACAAATGACAGTGGAAGTCTGATATATTAAGGACATTCAGAAAGCCGCAAATGCTATTGATTCCCAAGTCGTGGTGTAGCTGAAACTCACATGATAATTAATTTGAAAAGAGAAGCAGTCAAACAGGAAGAGGATTCATGAGTCTTAGCTGCCGTTCCACGATATACTATTAAGTTATTATGTAAGTGTTTGGCAAGTCATGTAATTCCTCTGTTTACGCATGTCTGTGAGGTTGTGGCCCTAATTTACATGTTGTGAGTAGGTGCTGTGACAATGGAGATGAGTAAAACCTCACCAAAAGCAATGGGCATAACAACTACTTTTTATTCATGATTACAAAAAAATCTGTGTTGCTTTTCTTGAGCAGGATAGGGAAAAAAAACCCACCAAACCCTTCAAGAACCAGGAACCACCCCCTAAAACAAAGCCACGCAGAAGGCTAGTCGGAAGCTGCACTATACAGGTACAGTGATATATTGAGAGTTTGTATTGTGTGGTGGAGTGTCATGTGTCTAAACCAAAGCCAGAAAGCCAAGGTGAAAGCAAGAGAAACATTTGCAGCATGACCCTGAGAAAGAGCAAACATAGGGCTTTCTGGACTGCTTGCCAGCTGGAAAGAGGCTCAAAACGGTGAGCAAAGAAACTGCCTCCTGTTCAATTCCTACAGTGTTCAAGGGGGAAGGAAAAAAAAAAAAATCAGACATTCTGGATAAAATCAGAACTGCATGGGAGAAGTATCACTGCTTTCTCCTCACAGAAAACAGAGGGGACCCGAAGCGTAGTAGCTAATAGCGCTGGAGCTCGGGTCAAAGCGGGTAATAGCAGTATTAGGCAGATCTGCAAGCCGCCCGCGATGGGGTTGAGTGGGAGAGGACCTAAACAACAGATGTATCAGTTTGGTAATCCATCGCGAATGACAGAAGATAATCACCGCAGGAGTTACTGACATCCTGCTAAGTCTCCCAGAGCACAGCCAGCGCGTTAGGAGGCACCGGAGGAATGTTCTGCACAACATGGCCACGGCGATCGATCGGCAAATTCAGCAAACCGAGGCTTACAGCGAGACCTTTCGCCATCAACACAGAATGGACTTTGATACGAAGGGGAGACGAAAGAGCCACCGTGTAAGATTTCCACGTTTAGAACAACGAATTTCAGGACCAGAAGCCATTATTCAGCTTGAGGCATTTTCTACTTAGGAGTGTCAGGGCTATATTTAATACGGCCAGCTCAGTCAAATGCTACAGGAAGGGTGCATGTCACATTAGCCAATAAATAGAGACAAATGCTCAGTTTTACGTCACCAACCGCCTGTTGCTTATACACTGCACAAGATTTACATAACTCGCAACAGGGCTGTGCCAAGAGACTCCTGTTCGCTCAACCAGCTAACGCTATGATCTAGAGTTTAGTTTTCACTACAATTCCTTCCTGTGTTATAGCAATCCAAGGCAAAAGGTATTCTAAGAGCTACACAAGACGGCAATACAGCTCCTTCTCTTCCTAATCCGCTACTACATAAAAACATTTTCAGACATACCACAACATCTTGTGAGTTATGATTCTGGAATCAGTAGTAATGACGTTTTATTGACATTGAAGGGGGAAAAAAAAAAGTTCCAAGGGGAACATTTCAACTGTAATTCTTTGTAAGGCAGCCTGCACTGTTTTTTTGTTTGCTTGGCTGCAAATACCCTTCAAAAGGTAGTGGGCTATTTGTGCACATAGGCCCCCTGCCAACTCTCTTCCCCTCCCTGGGTCATATTTCATTGCTTGCTTTGCCATTGGGAAACAACTCCAGTCCTCTGCAGCGTTTAGTTAAAAACTAACTAAAGAACACATGCTGAAAAACAGATTTGCCCCCTTTTTCCGATCAGATATGCACGAACCCACCTTCCTGCTCCCACCGCGTTGATCAACGTGCAGTGAGTTTTTGGGCTGAGCCCTTTTGCATGTTCAGATACATCTCGGCCTTCCCACTAGAGAATTAAAAAGCAGCTTCCAGAAACTAAAGAGAAATTGAAAGTGGCAAGAGCCAAAGTCAGGATGACAAAGCAAATCTGACTTAAGTTCAAGTTCTTTGACACAGGCAACCCTAAGAGATAGCCACTGAGAGGCCGTATGGCACCGCTCTGCTGCAAGAGATACCCACGGCGCTCGCATTTTCGTCGTGTTCTCTGCTTACACGGCCAGCAAAGCCAGCAACATATCACTGCTAGCTTTGTTTCCACTCTTGCCAAGAGACAGTGCTCCCGCTCCTTCCCTACCCCCAAAACCCCCAACTATCAGTTTGAACGCAATACTTGGGGAAAATAAGTGCCATTTGCAGAAGCAAACTATTTGCAACCTGATTGTTTGCAGGTTCTTGAGACTAAGTAGTACACCCTACCTTTCTGCCTTTCTACTACAGGCTCAATTAGTGGACTTTACAAGCAAACACAAGCGCTTCGTGAGAGATGGCTTCGAGGTCAAACATACTCAAGGCCCTGAAATTTGCGGGTTTATATATATATAGTTTTATATATTCAAGATATATAAACACACAATTTTTTAGGTCTTCACCCTTGTGCCCCAGCTGTAAGTGCATGGCACCAACTGCAGATGCTTCAGGCGCAGGAACAAAGAGTTAGACCTCTGAGAGGAAAGGGTTATAATCTAAGGGCTTCTGCTTTACACATCCATGCCTGCTTTATTTCACTCTTCCTAGGTGTGCTTGCACCATACTAGCCCTTCACTCTTGGCCATATGTGATAAATTACTATTATAAAGCAAACAACTTTGAAATGAAGGTGATTGAAATGAAGATGAGCATGCCAGATCTAGCCAGGGTAATTTACATGACTGATCTCTGCTAATTACAGGGATGGCCACACATGTCTTTGTTAACACAGCCCTTCAGGTGTCAGGCCCTCCTTACCTCTCCTAAATTAAGCAATTTTTCCATTTTTAGAGCAGTCCTGGGCTGCAACAGTTTGTAGCTCTGCCATACTAACAGAGCAGGTCTGACAGGATTTAGGCTCAAACTCCTGAAAAAAGCCTGCAATCAGAAGTCACCCCAGCGACCAGGTGAACCTACTTAAAATCAACACCATGCTCAATTTTAGTCCTAAGAGCAAGATTCTGGAAAGAGACGAGGGGAGAAGGCAGCAAACAAAGGTTGTAGCTCCATATTATCAGCCAAATCCGTTCTAACTATGGGTATCCCACTCCTTCCTCTTCAAGGGCATCCCATGACTCTTACCTGTCAAGTGCCTTTCCAACAAAACGCTACCCGCAGAACCAGAGAAAGTGTTCCTTTGCAGATCAATTCTTTGCTCTGCTGCTTTGTTTCAAGCCTCAGGAGCTAAATTACAATAGTGAAGTTAAAACCGTCTCTGCTAATAGCTCTGGAGATGTCCCTTAACAACTCTTAAGTGTTTGTGAAGAGGTGGTTTATCTCGAGCCATTCTTTCCCTTCCCTGTTTTTTTCCCAGACAGCCTTTTGTTATGTTAAACCAATATATTTAGACAGTAATTACTTCAAATTAACTAGGTCACCACGCAGTATTCTAAAATAAAAGAAACTCTTCCAAATCAATTCACAAACTAGAGGCCTCCTTATACAACCTAACTGTTGTGCAAACAAAAAGCAATATACGGGTAATTGGAAATATTATTATTTTTTTTTTTTACTAATTGTATCAGATTCTTTTTTAGGATAATGAAGAAACCGAAGCACTGAAGCTTACTCACTGTGGCCTCATGCAAAGCAGGACATACGCACAATACCTAATCCTTCTGCTACCAATAAAACATATGATTCTTTCAACATATACAAGTTAAGCATCTCGGAAGGAAAGCAATACAAATACGTCATCCCAACATGCGAGACAAGGGACATCAGAGTCCTGGCAAACAGACACTCTCCAAACAGGTAGAGGGAAAGTGAATTGGAGGAATCGTCTACCATCCGGCAGCTGTAAGCCTCCCACACACCTCTCCCACCAACCACCGTGCATGGCTGACACAAGGAATGGTATTTTGGTTTTGATTTCAATCCAGCAGCTTAAAGATCTGAACTTGAAAAAATTCCCTTATGATGTGCAGGTTGTCTAATGTGTGTGGTGACACATAAGAACTCCAGTCCAAAATAACATTTACAGTAGAAAGCAACAACTTTAAAATTTTAACTATAAATGTTACAGGAATCTGTAAGTTTTCATTTATTGTCAAATTAGTTGATGAAAGATCCAAAGATTTATTTTTTTAAAAAAAGGATAGATTTCAGAGGGGTGAAAATCCAAATCCAGTCAAAGCTTAACCTCAAAATCCAGCATGCAAATTTTGCTCTTACTAGCTCCTGCCCACTCCTACAGCCACACCACCTATCACCAGCTAAGGGGCAAAAGTTTCCAGTGCTCCAATTCTCCTGAGCTGTCGGAAAAAGCAAAGGCTAGACTTCTTAGCGCACTACCGAGTTAACCTTCAATTTAGAATTTCTCACAGGATCTAGCCCTTAGATCATACACAGACAGTAAGTAGAGGACATTTATTAAGTCAAGTAGAGAGCACTTTGATGAATGGATTCAGTCCCTTCGTTGTGCAGAGCAACTGTAATAAAGTGCATGCCAAGTTATATTTCTCTCCCTCTGTGGAGGAAGAGAAAAGCCAGGCAAGTGTCCAATCTATAACGTATGTTTGTTGTATGTCCTCAGCACTCACATATGGTGCAATATTTTGTCATGAGAAAGGCAACTCAGGTTGTTACTCTCCTGGAAACATGCAATGCAAAAACCGAGCGGCGATATAAAAGTGCAATAAAATCTCAATAACATAATGTTACGTAGAACACCTTGTCCTCTTTCCGTAACTGAATTCTCAACCTTTACAGACCTTTCTCTTGTTCTCCAAATGCAATATGTAACCGGGCACCATAATACCTCAGAAGGTGTCTATTGTTAAAAACGGAAAGAAATGTGCAAAAAAAAATAGCGCAGCAGATGGATAATTTCTCACTCCTAAATAATGGAACATCTCTACATGATACAGGTGGGAGTGACTAAAAATGTACATGGAGGACAGCCAAATGAGGCAATCCTAAGTCCACTCTTTTTGTCCCTTAGTCTCCAGTACCTTCTTTGGACTTTATTTGCCCCAGCTGTTAGGGAACTGGATTGATAACGCCCTGGGCCAGGACATCTCCCAGAGCTACCCTGCTGCTCCTGAAGTGGGAGCCGCCTCACTCAAAGCCTCAGAGAAAGCTGAAGCAGGTCGGGGGGAAGAGATGCACTCATTACGCCACAGGGAAGCACTTTTACCTGGAGTTTTCAATTCAAACATTTTCAATAGAGATGACACATGGCAATTAAGTGGAAAGTCTCAAGATGTTTTGAAGGACTGGAATTTTAATCAGTGAACAGCTTTCAACAGACATAGTTTCAGAAAGCAAAATCTGTGTTTCAGTTATCTTCATTCCTGACCTCTCTTACGCTAAACCATGAGGTCGGGACACTACCTGAGAAGACGCGAGATGATCCGAAAGGACCACTGAGGGAAGTCAAAAGCTTGAAGCTGAACTTACGCAGCTGAAGGGGGTGCGGGGGAGCTGGCTAATTGGAAGCTTATGTATTTTCTCACATGAAGCCACAGAAAAACATTTAATTGTCTTTGCTGAAAACAGCCAGTTCCAAATACAAGCGGGATGTTTGAGGAAGACGACAGAAACCTGCGGTGACTAGAAGCAATGCTGTGCTCTCTGCAGGGGCAGCGCAAGGAAAGAAACTGAGAGGCCACAGAAGCGGCACACCATTTTCAGTGCACCCCAAACCACCAAAGGAAATCACTTTCCTTTGGCAGGCTTTTATGTACATACAAACACACACGTCGGCAGTTTAACCATCATCGCGGTGCCTGCGCTTGGCTGAGCGCTGCACCTTGCCAAACAACAGCAAGCGGCCCCAAAGACAGAATCAATATTACGATGCTGCTATAAGCATGAGTCCGCACAGCCACCCCCAGCAGCTGAACCCTCCTAAAGCAGGTGGTCAGGAGCTTTAAGCATGGGGTAAAATATTTTGAGAATGTCACAGCAGGAGCTGCTCTCGACTTGCTGCCGTTGAAAACGGGCAAGAGCTCTTCCCCACAGAAAGTCATCAAGAGCTGCCAGTACGCAAAAGATTCTGTAACTGCTAATTCCTCCGTATAAACTCTGTCACCAATCTATAATTGTCTGCATTAAAGTAAAGGGGGATTAAGCCACAGAAACTGTCTGCGAACAAGTTCAGGCATGTAAGGCAGTCCAGCTGGAGTAAAATTATATTGTACCCAATTCCTTCTGCTACAGTTGTCTGCTTACATTTCCATTTCACTTGCACCCAATTTTTAAATGTTCTGTAACTCGGAGCACAGCACAATTACTGTGTGTCCTATAGTTAAAAATACAATAGATTTAAAGTCTAACTTTCAGTCAAAATAATCAGGTCAAATATTTGAGTTGTTCTAAAGAGGTGTGTGTTTGCTTTTTTTTTTTAAATGCACTAAATAAAAGCTGTCCAAGAAAATATTTTTCAATTGTTTAATTCTATAATTTTGTTCTTTTTAGTAGCATCAGGGGACTGTTATGGACACCAGAGACGCAAGAGTCTATAATAGTTCACGTGTACTAACACGACATGCACTATGCTTTGAGTTAGCCACAACGGATTAAGCAGTTGAAAAACTATTTTATACCATCAAGTTTAAATCATCATCTTCCCTACTACTAAACTTTCTCAAAACCCAAATGACCTTTTAAAGCAAGTGCTTCACCTCTCACCAAATTCAGTTCAATTGGCCACCACCTACAAATATTAATAACTAGAGTCACATTAAGACCTACATCGCTTAAAACAATTCCTATGCACCAAGACACATAAGAATACCAGATTGTTTTGGTTTTATCACCCCATCTAGGAAGAAGAGAAGCCAAGTAATACAGCTTCCCACCCGCGGCTATCACTTCCTTAAGATGCCTGGATGAGCACTGAACTAACCCAAAGGAGTTTCCAGGGAAGGAGGAGGATTGACTCAAAAGACCAGGTCTCAGGTTCCCTGCCTCCTCCATGACACAAGGATTCCCCCCACTGCCCTCTCAAAAGGAAAGGAGTATCAAGACTAAGGCTGAGATGTATACAGAGCACTGGGGAAGTTTTCCTCAGATTTATCTGAATGTGGATTAGCAAAAGGGAAGCCACAAGAGTCCCAGGGACTGGGACAAGGAGCAGACGAAACGCGGACAGCAGGGACCCCTGAACTCTTTTAAGGTAACTCACACCACAACTCCCCACTCGCAATGGCATAATAACCTTTGTGGCAAATCCAGCAATGCCAATTGTTCAGGGAAAGAGAAAATCCTACCTTTCTTTGACTTCTCACGTGTGGGGAAAAAGAGGAAAACTCAGTCAATGTAGCAAGACAGAACATCCATTGAAAATCGGATGGAGTTCGCTCATAGCGGTTATTAGTTTACTGGACATCAACAAAAACATTGCCTCGTTCACACTTCAGTCAAGATTTCCAAATAAAAACTAGGGAAGAGATCCCGATATAAGACCAGACAAGAACAGACACTTTTTTTTCCCCACAACAAATCTAACCACCTATCAGATCTATAATCAGAAGTATTTGATCGGTAATGAGAGATGCAGATTTGCATCTGAAGAATGATATAAAACCAGTGTTTTGATTTAAGAGATCAACTAAATTCTTGGGGGGTTGCTGGTGTTTAAGCAAGGGTTGGAATAAAAATGCAGTTATTTTAACGACAGCAGCTAGTTGTAGGGAATCCCTCTACCAGACCAATCGTGTAGAGCCGTACTATAATCAATAAAAATGGCTTTTGCTTTAACCACACAATCAAAGGTTTCACGGTGCAGGAGCAGCTAAGGCCACACATTCCACCTCTATACTTGTATCCTGATCGGTAATGCCTAAAAACTTTATGGCCACACAGTCTGACTTCGCATGTCCTTGTATTTGCTCTCTAGATATGCTTTTTGCATAGATCTTTGAAACGTAACACACAACTATTTGAAGACGGGGTGGGGGGTAGGGGGAGGAAAAAAATCTACCATAGGATGACTGCTATATTGTACCAGCAAACCCTTTAAATGCAGTGAGCGCGGGAAAGCCGAGGACACGGAGGTGAAGAGCCTGCCCACGCACCAGTACTGTCCTTTGGCCAACACGTGGTAACCGGTGCCTGAGCTGAGAAGGAGCATTTCAAGGCTGAGTTTTTCCTGACACATGCTTTGAAAAGCAGTCCAAAAATCTGTTAACAGAGGATGTCTGCGTGCTTTTTTTTTTTTTTTTAATGGCAGTTCTGCAAACACCTGCAGGGTTAAAAATCAAGACCAGGAGTACCAGTGTTACCCATTGTGGGAAATGCATCATGTGTGGGTGAATCCTGTTGATTTGAGTCTGTTAAATTCAGCATGTCCTGATGTCTTACCTAAATATACTTTGAGTATTTCTCTGAATAGTACCTGTAGTCCAGCACTTGTTAACACAATTGTTAACAGATAATGCTTTCATCCACAGATCCAAGTTTTATTTAAAGTAGCATCCTATCATCTTTGCTAGAAAGCAAAAATTAAACACTTGCACAAAGTCAGAGTAAAACCAATTAAAAAAAACCCCAACCTATTAGCTAAAACATGTCTTTAGACTCCCAATCAAGTACATACACTTCTGGGCAATATAGGTGGTTCGTTTGATATAAAGAATTTAAACAGCCCACCCACAGGGATAAAAACCTGCCTTTAAAAGGCAATTTTAATTTTTGTAAAAGCCAATATTCTGTCTGTTCTCCAAGACCAATAAAACACTTGCACAGAAGTGTTAGATACATTTTCCTTGCTATGCTCGAAAATGTCAGATCTCTGATGTAAAAATGGGTATCAGCACCAGCCAATTCCTACCTCACCTTGGCTCCCCTCATTCATACATACAGAAATGACCTACATCTTACACAATATAGAAAGAGGTTTTACAGCAGGTTTCTGTAGTATTTTCCGAGATAAACTTAGAAAATTTTTCCACGCAAAAATGTCATCTTTAGAGTACTAGTTAAACCATGATACAGCTACAAATTCTTCTAAGTATATGAAAAAAAATTGAGGACCTCCAGAAGAGATCCGAGTACCTTACAAAAAATGACCTTAAGAAGACCTTTTTCACCATAAAGCTAGATCAAAAAACTCTAGGGTTTGCAACAATAAAACTTTTTTCCCACACACACAATGGAAACCATCATTATCTGACACATTTCAATTAGCTATCACACCTACTAGACTAATAAAAATTCAGCTTTCTAAACAAAAGCTAAAAAAAGAATATAAAGAAATATTACATGTAAATTACTGAAATATACATACATTAAATTAAGTTTCCAAATTAAGAATCCCTTCACAGCCAACTGTGTTGAAATAAGGATTTTAAATCTAGCACCACTAGCTACTTCAAATCAAATTAATTCACTTTCTCACAGAATTAAAGAAGCTCCAAGCCTTACGCTGCAGCCTCTCGCCCTCAGAGTTGGTATACACTCCAATTAAAAAAAAAAAAAAAAAGAAGAGAGATAGAGAAAAAAAATTCCTCTTCCTTGTCACAATACAATTTCCATACCAGCTTTAGAGGAATCGAATGACTTTTATGAAATAGGCCTTAACCGAGTGTGTCAACAAAAAATAAAATGCACGTTCTGTGCAAAGTTTCTTCCGCTCTTAACATTTACACTAATCCATACTGCTGACAGTCAAGGCTAGGCTGACGCTTAAGAGCTTTTGTTTTGCAAGTGTTTTGGGAAAGTCCGATCTGCCCAGGTCCCATCCAGTCAGGGACCTGCAGCCGTCCGTGCATTAGGAAGACCGTGAGTTGGTATTTCAGCGCTCGTTCAGCATCCGCTGTCTGACCGAAACAATCCCTATTTTTAAAACATTAGCACAAAGGGTTTTCAAGAGGAGTTTCTTATGTAGGTAGATGAGTCTAGACAAGTTCAGACACGTTCCTGGCCGTCCTATCACATAACACCCAAGAGCTGTAGGCACCTGGAACTTGACTTTACCACAAAAATGACTCCCACCATCCCACTGAGCCCCCTCCCTCAAACCTGCGGCGCTGGATGCGCTTCAGCGTGCGGCAGCCGGGCTTCTGCATTGCATAACATCTGGAGGGGGAAGGGAGCGGGGAGAGTTAAGCATGCCATTTAATGGAGGGTGGATTTTTATCCTAGATGCAATGGCAGCAAAATGCCCTCCCAGCTATGCTGCCTGGCTTTGCCTCCCCAGGAAGAAATGCCTTGGTGCCAACGCACCTTTTGGAGACGGTCACTCTTGGGTTTAGGCCAAAAGCGAAAGCTCAACCTCTCACTCTAAAGCCTTACGACTTCTAGTGGGAAAATAAATAAATAGTAAAGAGGGACAATGTGTGCTGCCATTAAAGAACGTACAGCCAGGACTCTCAGAAAGGGCAAAGTTGGATTTATGTAGCAGAAAGCTAAGAAGTTAGACCAGCCCACAAACAGAACTCAATGCGTAATTAAAAAGAGGCAGAACTCTAGGAAAGTGTTTAATAAATAACAGGGAAAAAGACAACTCACCAAAGTGCTTAACCTGTATTTCTTGAAGATCAAGGAACAGTCTCAGAAACTTAGGATGCACATGTTCTACCTGAAGCATTTTTGCAATATTGTTAATAAAACCAGCGGGCAGTTTCTTAGTAGTGTCCCAAGTCTGCCAGAACTTTGAAAGCGCATTGAGCAATTCCAGGTAGACTGGAGAAGCGGACAGACTTTTAAAGGCTATTTACAAGTATCTATATTGCTCCACAATCGACCGCTCCCCCCCCCCCCCCCCCAAATTGGGTGAACAAGCTATTTTAAAATAATTCCTCTATTTTGGCAGAACTGCAAATTCACTTTAAATATGTTAAATACAATTAGTAACGATACCATTGGAAATATTCTTTCAAAACACACTACATCTCAGTTTATTTACTGCACAATATGCAAAAGGCGTACAGGGAAGTAACTTCAGGTCTAGAGACTACATCATTCTTGCCAAAGAGCAGCTTGCCACACTTGTGATAAAAGTTCTGGAGAAAGTTATTTATGTCTTTGTTAATTAACCCGTACACGGACATCGCTACAAAGAACCCAGTCTACCAAGTAAGTGCTCTTCGCTCAGCCCTGCCGTGAACTGCCTCACCACCTCCTGCAGACGAACATTAATCCTGACGCAGAAAGAGAGCGCAGGGATCATCGCTGCCGAAAAGTGCCGTACCTCTACCAAAAGGAAAAGTGACTTGACGGTCTGAGAGACACGTTATTTGCAGGACAGACTGGTGATAGAAGCCTCGGACCCTAACTCTAGGCCACAAAAACCAGAGCTGGCAGGCCACTGCCTAACGTCACCTGGGGCAGCGTGGATTACCCAGTGAACTCGCACAGGGCCCCTCAACATGACAAAGGAAAGGTGTTTCCAGAAACGGAAGATGCGTCTCGATTGCAGCTTTTTATAATGACCGGGAGCAGGGTTAGCACATTCAGGCCGATATCCCAGAGGCCATACTAAGAAGAGGTGGGAGCTGGAGAACGGGACAGAAACGCAGCGGCAGAACTGCAAACTGCACAAAACCAGGCACAACAAACGATACCGCAGGTCAGGAAAGCGGCGCCCTGGCAAGAACACACGAGAAAAACGAGCAGCACCTGTCAGCACACCAAACTCAACTCCCTGCTGTCGAAAGGTTAAACTCTCACAGGCTTTAAGCCCGCGCTAAGAGTAATCACACTACAGCCTGCGCTAATTTTCATGTACTCTTGTATACATTACACCAACTTAACAGATTTCCTTTTTACACGCCCCCATCCATCTACAAGGCTTACCAGCTAATACATAAAAAAAAAAAAATTGAAAACTTACGTTTTCAGAACCAAACTAGCTACTGAAGCTGTGAAATTAAAGTTATTTGCATTGCTTAAAAGTTGCTTCAACTATAATTAAATTTTTTTTTTTTTAAAAAAAAAGCCATTGGTTATAAGTCTGTATTTGAGACACTGTTGCCTCAAAAAGAAATTAAATACACCTGAAAAAGAGCAAGCTTCTTCAACACAAACCAGGAATACCCTGGCTATACATAGTATCTTCACGAGTAACTTTCAGTTTCAGCTCTGCTAAGCTTTCTGCTCTCCTGAGGAACATCACAGGAAAAAAAAAAAAACCAAACCAACAGTATTACACTGCAGCGCAGGTAGTTTTATTCATCTTATCACACAAATACAGTGGGAAAGCATCCTCTGCTGTGAACCACTTCTCCAAAGCAAACTCCTGAACTCCTCGAGAGACGTTCTTCTGCATTGGATCAGCTTACAAAACACATGGTATTATTTGCTATTCCCTTACTCCCTCTGCAGATGCAGATTTGCCAATATAATGCAATACAGAGCTGCAGGAGGGGGGAAAGATGAAAGGGAAAAGGTGACAAAGTTGTCTTATTACTGTTTACTAGTTCCACAATTCCACACGAGTTTTTTTCCCCCAACTGTTGCTATCAAGACCTCTGCTTGGATTTCAAGTCTCAAACCTGAGGTTTCTAGATTTGACGTTATACCACTAAGAAAAAATAGCAACTACAACTTAGCTAAGTAATCTCTGTTAATAATATCTGAAACAGAAACCACTTTGCTCTCCTGCATCCCTCACAGCGAAGAGACGCAAACCTACCAGGAGCTGGTCGGTGCCCCGCACAACAGCAAAGCTTGGAGATGCTCTGAGAAGGCGCGAGCGGCGATAAGGAGGCAAACCCCCCAATTCCGCCAGCAGCAATTTCACGATGCACTCGTGAAAGCAATTTTCGTTCGCAGCCACCGGGCTCACTGCACCACTAACACTCCCGGGTTCTGTTTTTCACCGTTATATTGCGTATTTCCTACGTTTTTCTCGAGCTGCAGCTCCCCTGATAACCTGTACCTGCTTTTTTTTTGCCCTAGGGCAGCGACAGAGAGCCTTTATAACGCCAAAATATACACCGAAACGCAGAGTATTTAGAGAGACACCCCTAGTTTGCACGCAGATGCTAAGTTTTTACCAAACGCCCAGGGAACTTTCACGTGGAGACCGCGGCAGCTCCAAGGCTTCCATCCCGCCTTCCCAGCAGCTTCCCTCCTCCTGCAGCCCGCTTCAGGCTCCAGGCCACCGCCAGCCATCCCTGAATCCAGCTCGCCCGCCCGCTCCGCAGGGACAGCGCTCCCGTAGGAGCTGCCGGGTCGGCGGGACCGCACGCCCCTCTCGCCGCCAGCTAGTCACTCTTTAACAGCCTTGCAGCCCTTTGCCCGCCGGGCCCCGCGAACCGGCCACACTCAGAGCCCCGAGCGGGCGGCGGGAGGCGCCGGGCCCCGCTCGCCCCCGTCCCGCTCCTCTCCCCCGCGCTGCCATCGTAGCTCGGCTCCGTCCCTCCCCGCCGCCGGGCCCCGCTTCGCTCCGCCATCCCCGCCCCGGGGAGGGGAGGGGGAGCCCCGCACCCCCCCCCCCCCCCGCACAGGCTCCGGGCCGGGCCCGCCGCCCCCTCAGGCGGCTCGGGGCGGGGGAAGGCGGCCGGCCCGGCTCGCTGCGCGGCCCCTCGGCGGCCTGCGAGCCTCCCCCCCCGGCGCCCCGCGGGGCCGGCGGCCTCCCGCCCTTCCCCGCCGCCGCTCCGGGCCGCGGCCCCCCGGCCGGCCCGCCCCGGCCCCCGCACCAGTTGGTCATGTCGAGGAAGAAGGCGCAGCCGGCGGGGCTGAGCTGGAAGCCGAGGAGCCGCTGGAACTCGCCGATCAGCACGTCCTTGTCGGTGGTGCCCAGGCAGCTGAACTTCTGCATCAGCTCCGCGTCCAGGTCCACGTCCATGCCCTCCATGGCGCCCGGCGGTGCCCGCCGCCCCGGGGCCGCCCCGCTGCCGCCGCCGCCGCCTCAGCGCCGCATGGGGGCGGGGGGGGAGCGCGGGCACGGCGGGGGGGAGGGGGCGCGGGCGACGCCAGCCGCTGCCGCCACCGCGCAAGCGCCGCCCCGCCTCGCGCCAGGGGCACGCCGACTATGACGCCAGCGCGCCCGGCGCCGGACGCGCTGGCGTCAGCCGTCACGGGCGGCGTGGGAGAGCGGAGGGGCGGGGGGGCGGAGCGTGGGCGGCGCGAGCCGCCCCCGGCGGGGGGAGGGCGGGGCGTATGCAAATGAGCGCTGCGATGCGCGGGCGGGCGCCCGGCGTGACGCGGGGGCTCCGCGCGCAGGGGCGGGGCGGGGGGGCGGTGGCGGCTGCGTCACAGGGCGGGGCACCTCGGCGTAGCCGCGCGCTGCCATAGATGGAGGCGGCGCGGGCGGCCGGCGGCGCCTGTTTACGTATGCAAATGCGCCGCGGGCGGGCTCTGTGACGTCACGTGGCGCCAGGCAAACGAGGCGGCGCACAGCCTGCCGGGGCGGGGCCGCGGCCTCGCTGAGCGGGGCGGTCCATTGTAGAATGGGGGGGGGTTTTATTTGCTTTTCCCCGCAAAATGACGCCTTGCCCGCAACTTTCAGCCCCGCGAGGCCCCTGGGGCGAGGCCCGGCGGCCCCGCGACCGGTAGCAGCGAGCGTTCCCCTGACGAGACCAGAGGCCGCGGGCTCTCGGCCCGGCAGCCCCGGGGCGGGCAGGCTGGCAGGACGCCCGCTCTACGTTAACGCTTTTCATGTAAACACACTCGCCCCGGTTGCTGACGCACACCCGCTGCGTTACGTCAAGCGCTTTCCTCCCCAGGCGCGGGCCCGGGCCGGGCGGTCGGCCGAGGAGCCGAGGAGCCCCGCAGCCGCAGGCCTGCCGCCGCCCCGCCGCAGAGGGAACAGCGGGGGGCCGCGGTGAGGGTGCCCGGTGTGCCGGCGGGCAGCCGGCGGCGTGACCGGAGCGGCGACTGGGCAGCGGCGGGGGCTCCGCCTGCGCGGCGCGGAAGCGAAGCCCGCCCGCAGCCGCTTTTGTCCCCGGCGGGCCGCCGTCGGGCGCTGCGCCCGCCCCCGCGCCGCCGCCGCCGTCGCTGTCGCTCTACGGCAGCCGCCGGAGGTCAAGCGGCGGAAGGTGTCGCTGCGTGAGTGCGTCACTTCCGGGCGGCGCCGGCGGCGGGGAGCACCATGCCCAAGTGAGCGCGGCTCGGGCGGGCTCCGGCGCTGGGGGGGCGGCGGGAGGCGGGGCCCGGGCCGGGGGGGAGCCGGGGCGAGGGGGGCCCGGGCCCGGCGGGGCGGGGGCCGCTTGGTCCCTGGGCGGGGTTCGGTGAGCCCGGCGGGCGGTTCGTGCTCGGTCAAGCCTCGGGAAGCGTGGAAAGGCGAGAGGAGGGGGCGCGGGGCGCCCCGGGGCGCGGGCTGGGGCGCTGGCTGCCCGAGCCCTGGCCGCCTGTTTGGCGCAGCCGCCCCCGGGCCCGGCGCGGAGCCGCTGAGGGGCTGTGTGTTACCGTGCGGGGGGTTTCTTAATAACGCCGGCTTTCCCTCTCCAGATTTTACTGTGATTACTGTGACACGTACCTCACCCATGACTCGGTAAGTACTAAGTCCCCTGCGGCGATTCCTCAGCTGTATCAAGCGCATTAAAATAAAACTTACACAGACTAAAGCCAGGTTGCTTGAAATATTACGATGGCCTACTTGTTTCACTTCTTTCCTCTCCCGCTTCTTTGCAAAAAAGAAACAAGAGCAGGAGGAGTTTGGGTGTCACTAGTGGGTCAGTAGGAGACAGCTGGCTGGGTGCTAGGGCAGCCTCTTTTACTTAAACTGGAGTCTGAACCCTTATAGTTTATACACAAAGGTTTTGCATGTCACCCGTCCTCCGACTGGGCGCAGAAACCAACCTATTTTATACTCTAAACTCCATGAGTTTGAAATTACGCAACTGTTCCCAGTGAACTTTGGGTTTATGTGATGTGATGTAAGCTTTGGGTTTACATGCTCTTTCTCAGCCCTCCGTGAGAAAAACCCACTGCAGTGGCCGAAAACACAAAGAGAATGTGAAGGACTACTATCAAAAATGGATGGAAGAGCAAGCTCAGAGCCTGATTGACAAAACAAGTAAGGCTAATCCTTCTGTGACCCTGGATTGCTCTCCCGTTACTTCCCCTGTCTTTCCTCTGGCTGCTTTTCTTCCGTTTTTCCATGTTGATTCTTCCTCACTTCCCTGCTGAGTCTTTGCTCTGTGAATCACGAGCGAAAACTTCGCTTAGAGTCTGAATCTTGAACTCATCAGAGTGTGGGCTTCCACGTAAGGGACTGCAGGCTCTGCCCGAGAGGTTGTTGCAAGCAGGCATTTACTGCTTTACTGCAGTTGAGAGAGTTGTAGATACCACCGCCTTTAGCACTGCTAGTAACGTCATACAAAGTCACATAACATGTTTGTGCTTTTTGATAGTAGCACATTTATGTAAAAAGCAAGAAATCCCAAAGATAGGAAAGTGGACATTGAAATGTATGGATTTTTGCTTTTTTTTTTAATGCTGTAGTTGCTTGCCCTCAATTCTTTAGGGATATTGATTCCCGTCCCTCCTTACTATTTAAGGCTGGCATAAAGTGTGAACTGTTTCCTCTGTCAGTTTATAGGGTTCTTTTCCTCTCACTTGTCCTCTAAATAATGGTTCTTTTCTCTTTTGAAAGAAATACAAATGCCAGATTAACTTTGTGGCAACTTTCTTTAGATCATAGAATCACAGAATATCTCAAGTTGGAAGGGACCCATAAGGGCCATCGAGTCCAACTCCCTGCTCCTCGCAGGACTGCCTAAAGCTGAACCATATGACTAAGAGCGTCGGCCAGACGCTCCTTGAACTCTGGCAGGCTTGGTGCCGTGACCGCTTCCCTGGGGAGCCTGTGCCAGGGACCGACCAATCTCTCAGCCTTTCCCTAATGTCCAGCCTGAACTTCCCCTGACACAGCTTTTTTCCATTCCCTTGTGTCCATTTTCCTCGTGACACTTGCCACTTCCCCATCTTTTGCCTTCCTTCTGGTCGATTCCAGTCTTTTGAATTTCTTCCCTTTCACATGTTTTTCATGCTTTTTGTCACCTACCTAAGTCTTTGCCTTCTTACCATTTTCAAGATGGCATGTCTTCACCTAATGATCCCAGGTGCAAGTTGCAGCTGCAAACCACGTGATGTATTTTCTCTACCATCCTCCTTCCTGTTAGGTGTGTGAAACTCATCAAGGAGCTCTCCAGCCTCAGCTGGAGTAATTACTATAATAATTGTCTTCAAGAATATCAGGTGCTTCCGCCATGACAAGCAGCATAAACCAGGGATTTGTTCCAGAGTTAGAACAACCGAGCACGCAGCATGACGTGAAGTATGCTCTGACCGCGTGGCATGAGAAGGAAGATTGACGCAGGAGCTTCCTCAGCCTAGTAACTGGTTTTTCTCCTGGGATTCTTTCTTTCCTTTTTTTTTTTTTTCTTTTCCCCCCCAATGTAGCGGCTGCATTCCAGCAAGGGAAAATCCCACCTACACCATTCTCGGCACCACCTCCCGCAGGAGCCATGATACCACCTCCTCCCAGCATCCGTAAGTGTGAACTGGACAGCTTTTGGCTGGGATGGCAGCCCTCTTTAGCTATGTTGCGTGTTCCCTGGACTTGGAAAAAAAAAAGTCCTTTTAGCTTGAAATCAAGCTAAGACATTTTGAGCTCGTGAATACCAAAATGTAAGAGAATGCTTTGTAAGCGTGTTTCAGCAACCATCTTAATCTTTAGTTTGTCTTATTTTTAGGCATGTTGAGTACGTTAATAGAAATGTGTGCCTCCTCATTACTTGCTAGCTGCCATGTAGATAGCTTCATTAAAACTTCCAGCATGGGGTTTTGGGGGTTGGTTTGGTTTTTTTTTTTTTAGTAAATAGGATTGATAACCTTCTTTGGCACTTCAGCTGGCAAACAGCTGAGATCCCTTTCTGCTTAGAGTCCTGCTGTTGGAAGTGGTAGTCATTTACATTAGGTATGCAAAGTTGGAAATAATTTCTCCGGTTCACTTTTTGGCACCTGAAGTCAGAGTTGAAACTGAAAATGAAGGCAGGCGGTTGTAAAGCAATCTAAGACACCTTAATTACTAAAATGTCCTGTCAAGTTTAATAACTGCTTCGCATTGTACGTTGTTGATGGATGGGAAAGCAGCCAGGTGCGTAACCGATCTGTGTATGTGTTCAGCTGGCCCCCCGCGGCCTGGCATGATGCCGGCCCCTCACATGGGTGGACCGCCGATGATGCCGATGATGGGCCCGCCCCCGCCAGGAATGATGCCCGTTGGACCCGGTAAGTCTGGAGATTGGTAAATGTCGGTAACTGAGGCGCTGCGTGGTCTGGCTTGCAGGACGTTTGGGTTCTGTTTTCTGTCTCACTGGGCAATAGAGAGTTGTGAAAGGAACTCAGCGGAGAATGTGAAGCGGCTGCAGCACTTGGGTGCCAGCTGTGGTGATGCGCTCTAGTTTATAGCTTGCGTCACTTCGCACGTCGTATTAGACGCAGCCACAAGTGCCAAGCTGTGGAAGTATTTCAGTTTGCATATACTGTGTACGCACGTTTGCCGAGCCATTATCTCTGCGTGGTGAGACGCAAAACGGTCTTGGAACTGCTGATTAAAGTTCCTTTACTACTTGTTGAGAGTACTTACTAGTACAACTGAAATTATTGCTCTGCTAAATTGTAGCTTTTCTACCTCTGGTCCTAGCAGTACAGTCTTTAATTGTTTAGGAATTCTGTGTTTGTAGTGCTTCTATTTTTGCACAAGAGGTACATTTCAGCACTAAATGAATTTTATTGTTAAAATGTGTTCCAGAGACACGACACGCCGTAAAAAGTTTTTTTCAGAACCATAAAGGCAAACTAAAATGTCTTGATCCATTCTGGTTTTGAGCTTACTGGCATTTGAAGAATTCTCAGGGGACGTCTTACTGAAGCGGTTACTGGAACAAATCTAAAGGAACACACACACGCGCGCTAAAAGTCATGAAGTGTCTTTGCAATTATTGTCTTGCTGGTAGAAACTGTTCTTTAAGTGTTTTTTAAAGGCACAAAAAGCTGTGCATAATCTGCGATATTAGGCAGCATAGTGACTGCCTGAAAATAAATGGAGAAGTTGGATGGAAACCATCATTTCAGCGCTTTTTAGTAGAGCACCTGCTTTTCTTTGGTAATGCTGTTACTTTTTCAAACACGCTTAACTGGAGGATTTCACACTTTTTTCCAAATGAACTTTCCAATTCAGTAATTAAGCTAGCGTCTCTTTGGAGTGGTTAAAAATAATTTATCAGTGAATACTGTCAAAAGGGGGCATATAACCCAGAAACTTGGTTCTTCCTCTACTAATTGCTAATATCCTTCAGGGAAATGTAATCCATCTCAGCTTCCAGATCAAAGCTTACGCGCTTGTAAAATGAAAGGTCCCTGGAGGGTGGGGGAGAGAACCTGCACACAGTATTGACATGACTCGGCACTTGCCGCTCCTGAGAGCTCTTCTCTAACGTCCCCTCTTTCCCCTTGTAGCTCCGGGGATGCGGCCGCCCATGGGAGGACACATGCCGATGATGCCGGGGCCCCCGATGATGAGACCGCCCTCCAGACCCATGATGGTGCCAACCAGGCCCGGAATGACCCGTCCAGACAGATAAAGGTGGAAGTGGAGCTACCTTCTCTTTTTCATATTACGATCTTCCGTACGATAAAATACCATAGACCTATGTCCCTAGGGTTTTGTATTAAAACAGTGTGTAGAGGAAATCTGCTGTTACTTCAGGTTGCAGACGGTTTGACCTAGATGCACACTGGACTTATGCTTTTGTACTGGTCTGGAGTTTGTTTGTTTGTTTTTTTCCCCCCCATTGAATTTTAAAACGCAACAATAAAACATGGATGCTGGTACAGAGAATCTGAGCCTTACTCTGTGTGTGGTTTTTCTGCCTGGCAGAGAGAGATGTCAGTTTTCTTTGTTCCCTTTCTACCTGTCTTGCACAGAATTTGTCAGGGTTTTTTTTTTTTTCTCCGTAGTCCTTAGGTAGTCTCTCTTTTTCATGCCATACCCCTCGAGAGATGTATTACTATCTGCATTTTGAATTCTTGTTTCAAAACAAGTATGCGTGTTTTTCATAAAAAACCAAAAAAGGTGACATCAGAAAAGACTGCAGTGATGTCTCTGACTGGGGAGACTGCAACATTACGTGACTTTGCTAGGACAAAATAGGTTGAATTTAATAAAATGTTGATTCTCCACTGAGGGAAGCAAAGAGATGCTGTTAAAAGGCTAGTTCTTACAGGAATTGTTTTGATGCTGCCGAACATATTTCTGCTTTTCTATTGCTACTGGGGTGTTTGTGTGGACATGTTTAATTATGGTACTGGCGCTGTTGTTTCAGTAGTTATTAACGCTCTGTTCCCTGCTTACTGTAAAGGGATGTGTTGCTGAAGACATATCTGAGGCCTTTTAGCTTATGAAAAGATTTTGCTTTTGATGAGCCGCACGCAATGCAGGTGCACAATTCCAATTGAATTAAAAGAATTTATTCTGTCTGCATAACCGGCTGCTCTGTGCGTGTCGGTTGTCATCCATTTCGGTCTGCAGAACCGTCCAACTCATTCTTGGCATATTTGCAGCCAATGTGAAAGCGTGGGAGCAATTTGTATCTTAGAAGAAAGTGTTTGGTTAGCAGAACTGCGAGGGCTCCTTTTCTGAGTTGCTGTCTGCTGTGGAGAGGACAGTCCAATCATTTAGAGGAGATTATATTCTTAGAAACTTGCGTGCTTTCAACAGTCTCCTGTAAAGAATGTGGTGTAGCTGAGGCATTGAATATTTAATAGCTGTGTTCAGCAAACGTTGAGGTGAGGCAAAAGTTAGAGGATGTTTTTACAATAAACCGTTCTAGGAGTAGACTTTGGCAGCACGCAGCGCTGGGGCTGGACAGGCCCCAGGCTCTCGAGGTCCCTGGGTCTGACAGCAAAGGATCGCGGTGCAGCTTCTCCTGTGTCGGACACCGAGCTGAAGTGATTGTACCAATGCGTATCTTGGAAGGTGAACGTGTCTCCCAAATTGATAGTCTGAGCGGTTTTTTCAGCTTTATGTTGGAGCTGGGTTGCTTTTACATCAAACACACAACACACACCATCAGTGCATATTAATGACTTTCTCCTGGGGAAAAAAATAGGCAGGGATTAGTGCTGATCAGCGCCAGGCTTTGATAAAAGTTCAAGGCTTGTATGCCACTTGAGTCCCCCCCACCGCCTACTATCAGATTAACACCGAATGTACTCAGTAAAGCATAAAGCACCTGATTTTCTTGTCAGGGAGCTGCTGAAGGCGTGACTGATCAGCGTAAGGCTCCGGTGGGTCTGCTGTGCTTGCAGAACAGCGTAACTTTGCATGGGGTTCCCTTTGCTGAGCGTAGCCTTGAAAGCAAAGCGCTCCCTTGTAACCCGAACTGACATCTCGCACAGAGCCTGGAAGGGTCTCGTTCATCGTCATCCTCACAGTTACAATGCAAACGTAAACGTAAGTAGCACAGGAACTGCTTGAAACTAAGGTCGTTTGTTTCTTTTTTTTCCTTCCAAGCAGCCTCACTGATTACATTGCTTTATGTCGAACGTTTTATTTTTGTAGCGTGAGCGCCTCATTTTAAAAAAATAACTCTTTTTTGCTTTGGAAAGGGGTATAAACTTGATCTTGTTCTTATCACTCATTCTGTAGTAGAGGACTCGGATTTAGTCCTTATACAAACCTTTCCCTAAGGCAAGTCATGCTAAATGTCCTTTCTGTAGCATGAACGCCTCATTTTAAAAAAACAACAGCTCTTTTGGCTGACCTGGGATGGTCTTTGGAAGGGAGCTACGCAAGGAAGAGGTGTGAAACTAAGCGGGTTTGTGTCTTGTGGATTTTCACCTGCGTCTCCGAGAGTCTGAATAATCGACATCGTTTAATAGAGGCAAAAGCATGTAATTAAAAACCTGCCTAAACTCGCTGCCCCCCTGCTTACGGGCCTCCCCTTGGTGCTTCCTGCGTGGCCTTTAGTGCTCGGCAGCACCGCAGGGCTGGAATGATCGAGGGATGGGGGTCCTGTGGGGAGGGGGTTCCCATGGGAAGGGGATCATGTGGGGATGGGGTCCCGTGTGTGGGGGTGTCCCGTGGGGAAGGGGTCCGTGGGGAGGGGATCACGTGGGAAGGGGGTCCCATGTGGGGGGGTGTCCTGTGTGGAGGTGGTCCCATGGGAAGGGGGTCCTGTGGGGGGGGTCCCATGGGAAGGGAGTCCCGTGTGGAAGGGGTGTCCTGTGGGAAGGGGGGCCCATGGGAAGGGGGTCCTGTGTGGGGGGGTGTCCCATGGGGAGAGGGGGTCCCGTGGGGAGGGGGTCCCATGTATGGAGGTGTCCCGTGGGAAGGGGGGTCCCGTGTGTGGGGGGGTGTCCTGTGGGAAGGGGGGTCCCATGGGGAGGGGGTCCCGTGTATGGAGGTGTCCCGTGGGAAGGGGGTCCCATGGGGGGGGGGTCCCCCATGGGGAGGGGGTCCCATGGGAGGGGGTCCCGTGTGGGGGGGTGTCTCGTGGGGAGGGGATCACGTGGGGAGGGGTCCCTGGGGAGGGGGTCCCATGTGGGAGGGTGTCCCGTGTGGAGGGGGGCCCATGGGAAGGGGGGCCCATGGGGGGGTCCCATGGGAAGGGAATCACATGTGGAGGGAGTCCCATGGGAAGGGGGTCCCATTTGGGGGGGGTGTCCCGTGGGAAGGGGGTCCCGTGGGGGGGGGGGTGTCCCGGTGTCCCGTGGGAAGGGGGTCCCATGGGGAGGGGATCATGTGGGGAGGGGCTCCCGTGTGGGGGGGTGTCCCGTGGGGAGGGGGGTCCCGTGGGGGGGGCCATGGGGGGGTCCCGTGGGGAGGGGGTCCCGTGGGGAGGGGGTCACGTGGGGGGGCCCATGGGGGGTCCCATGGGGAGGGGGTCCCGTGGGGAGGGGGTCCCGTGGGGAGGTGGTCCTGTGTGTGGGGGGCCCATGGGGGGGTTCCGTGGGGAGGGGGTCCCGTGGGGGGGGCCATGGGGGGTCCCATGGGGAGGGGGGTCCCGTGGGGGGGCCCATGGGGGGGTCCCGTGGGGGGGGGCCATGGGGGGTCCCGTGGGGAGGGGTTCCCGTGGGGAGGGGGTCCCGTGGGGGGGGCCCATGGGGGGGGTCCCGTGGGGAGGGGGTCCCGTGGGGGGGCCCATGGGGGGCTCCCGTGGGGAGAGGGTCCCGTGGGGGGGCCCATGGGGGGTCCCGTGGGGAGGGGGTCCCGTGGGGGGGCCCATGGGGGGGTCCCGTGGGGAGGGGGTCCCGTGGGGGGGCCCATGGGGGGCTCCCGTGGGGAGGGGGTCCCGTGGGGGGGCCCATGGAGGGGTCCCGTGGGGAGGGGGTCCCGTGGGGGGGGCCATGGGGGGTCCCGTGGGGAGGGGGTCCCGTGGGGGGGGGCCATGGGGGGTCCCGTGGGGAGGGGGTCCCGTGGGGGGGCCCATGGAGGGGTCCCGTGGGGAGGGGGTCCCGTGGGGGGGGCCATGGGGGGTCCCGTGGGGAGGGGGTCCCGTGGGGGGGGCCATGGGGGGTCCCGTGGGGAGGGGGTCCCGTGGGGGGGCCCATGGGGGGGTCCCGTGGGGAGGGGGTCCCGTGGGGGGGCCCATGGGGGGCTCCCGTGGGGAGGGGGTCCCGTGGGGGGGCCCATGGAGGGGTCCCGTGGGGAGGGGGTCCCGTGGGGGGGGCCATGGGGGGTCCCGTGGGGAGGGGGGTCCCGTGGGGGGGGCCATGGGGGGTCCCGTGGGGCCGCCCCCGCCGCGCACACGCGTGCAGTGCGGCTGCGGCGCTCGCGGGGGCCGCCAGGGGGCGCGGCGGGGCGCGGCGGGGCGGGGCGGGGCGGGAGGCGGCGGCGCCGCGATGGGGTCCCGCCGCCCGCGGCCCTGAGCCCGCCGCCCCGCGGCATGGCCGGCATCATCAAGAAGCAGATCCTGAAGCACCTTTCCCGGTGAGGCACCCGCGCCCCGGCCTCCTCTTCCTCCTCCTCCTTCCTCTTCCTCCTCCCGGGAGGGCCCGGGCCTGAGGCGGGGCGGTGGGGAGGGCCGCGGCCTGAGGGGGCTGCTGAGGGGCTTGGGGCCCGCAGGGCCCGGCTGGCAGCCCCGCTCTGGAGCTGCCGGGCCCGGGGGGGGGGGCGGTCTGAGGGCCCCGGGGGCTGCCGGGCCCAGGGTGGGTCTGAGGGACCCGGGGGGGGGGTCTGAGGGCCCTGTGCTGCGGGGCCCGGGGGTCCCGGGGGCCTGGGGCTGCGGGGCCCGGGGGGGGTGGGGGGGCTGCGGGGCCCGGGGGGGTCTGAGGGACCTGGGGGGGCTGAGGGCCCTGTGCTGCGGGACCTGCGGGGTCTGAAGGACCTGGGGGGGTCTGCGGGGCCGGGGGGTGGGGCTGAGGGCCCTGTGCTGCGGGACCTGCGGGGTCTGAGGGACCTGGGGTGGGTCTGAGGGCCCTGTGCTGCGGGGCCCGGGGGGGGTCTGAGGGACCTGGGGTGGGTCTGAGGGTCTGGGGTTGCGGGCCCGGGGGGGGTCTGAGGGACCTGGGGTGGGTCTGAGGGCCCTGTGCTGCGGGGCCCAGGGGGGGTCTGAGGGACCTGGGGTGGGTCTGAGGGTCCTGTGCTGCGGGGCCCGGGGGGGGTCTGAGGGACCTGGGGTGGGTCTGAGGGTCTGGGGTTGCGGGCCCGGGGGGGGTCTGAGGGACCTGGGGTGGGTCTGAGGGTCCTGTGCTGCGGGGCCCGGGGGGGGTCTGAGGGACCTGGGGTGGGTCTGAGGGTCTGGGGTTGCGGGCCCGGGGGGGGTCTGAGGGACCTGGGGTGGGTCTGAGGGCCCTGTGCTGCGGGGCCCAGGGGGGGTCTGAGGGACCTGGGGTGGGTCTGAGGGCCCTGTGCTGCGGGGCCCGGGGGGGGTCTGAGGGACCTGGGGTGGGTCTGAGGGTCCTGTGCTGCGGGGCCCGGGGGGGGTCTGAGGGACCTGGGGTGGGTCTGAGGGTCTGGGGTTGCGGGCCCGGGGGGGGTCTGAGGGACCTGGGGTGGGTCTGAGGGCCCTGTGCTGCGGGGCCCAGGGGGGGTCTGAGGGACCTGGGGTGGGTCTGAGGGTCCTGTGCTGCGGGGCCCGGGGGGGGTCTGAGGGACCTGGGGTGGGTCTGAGGGTCTGGGGTTGCGGGCCCGGGGGGGGTCTGAGGGACCTGGGGTGGGTCTGAGGGTCCTGTGCTGCGGGGCCCGGGGGGGGTCTGAGGGACCTGGGGTGGGTCTGAGGGTCTGGGGTTGCGGGCCCGGGGGGGGTCTGAGGGACCTGGGGTGGGTCTGAGGGTCCTGTGCTGCGGGGCCCGGGGGGGGTCTGAGGGACCTGGGGTGGGTCTGAGGGTCTGGGGTTGCGGGCCCGGGGGGGGTCTGAGGGACCTGGGGTGGGTCTGAGGGCCCTGTGCTGCGGGGCCCAGGGGGGGTCTGAGGGACCTGGGGTGGGTCTGAGGGCCCTGTGCTGCGGGGCCCGGGGGGGGTCTGAGGGACCTGGGGTGGGTCTGAGGGTCTGGGGTTGCGGGCCCGGGGGGGGTCTGAGGGACCTGGGGTGGGTCTGAGGGCCCTGTGCTGCGGGGCCCAGGGGGGGTCTGAGGGACCTGGGGTGGGTCTGAGGGTCCTGTGCTGCGGGGCCCGGGGGGGGTCTGAGGGACCTGGGGTGGGTCTGAGGGTCTGGGGTTGCGGGCCCGGGGGGGGTCTGAGGGACCTGGGGTGGGTCTGAGGGTCCTGTGCTGCGGGGCCCGGGGGGGGTCTGAGGGACCTGGGGTGGGTCTGAGGGTCTGGGGTTGCGGGCCCGGGGGGGGTCTGAGGGACCTGGGGTGGGTCTGAGGGTCCTGTGCTGCGGGGCCCGGGGGGGGTCTGAGGGACCTGGGGTGGGTCTGAGGGTCTGGGGTTGCGGGCCCGGGGGGGGTCTGAGGGACCTGGGGTGGGTCTGAGGGCCCTGTGCTGCGGGGCCCAGGGGGGGTCTGAGGGACCTGGGGTGGGTCTGAGGGCCCTGTGCTGCGGGGCCCGGGGGGGGTCTGAGGGACCTGGGGTGGGTCTGAGGGTCTGGGGTTGCGGGCCCGGGGAGCTGAGGGCCGGGAGGGAGTGGGCCCTGACGCCCTCCCCTCAGGCCCACGTCCCACCGGGGCCAGGCCCCTCAGACCCCCGGGTCGGTGCCCCCGGCGTGCGGGAGCTGCGGTGGAGGTTTCCAGCCCGGCCTGGCTCCTGCCGCCACCGGTCTTGCCTTGGTGCCGGGCAGCGGCCGGCCAGGCGGCGTTCCCGGGGGCTGCAGGCCTGGGCTGCTTCCAACAGCAGTTCCCGCTCGGCTGGGAGCGGGTGAGCATGAATAAAAGCTCAGGAGACAAGAGGAGAATATAAGCAGCGAAAGGTACCGAGGGCGAGAAGGAATGGTGTAATACCTGGGACACGTAGCGCGCGCTCAGGCGCTTGGTTGTCATTTTCATTGCTGTTTTGTCATTTTTCAATGAAGTTCGTTAAAGGCACTAAAAGGTGCGTTGAGGCAGACCATCACCCGGTGCTTCGTGTGTAAGTCTGCAAGTCAGTAAATCCAGCTTCAGCTGTGGCTCTGCCGCTGACTGGGGGGGTTGACCTTGGGCAAATCGTGGTGCCTCGGTTTCTCTGCCGTTTGAAAGAAAAGCGCTGCCTGAGAGCTAGTGGTTCTTGTGTTATCTCATGGCCACGGGCATGTCCTCTCTCTGCATTGCTGAAAGATCAGAATAATATGATGAAATAAAAAGGTGGCGTATCTCGGAGGATACAGATGAAGGCACAATGTTGCCCAGTGCTTTTCCTCTCTGTGCTTTATGAGCTGCAGATGATCAAGTCCTTTCTTTTTTTACTGGTGGAGAGGCTCAGATACAAAGCCAGGGGCTTGAAGTGACTTGTGCAGGGTTACATGGTGTCGGTGCTGGAGCAAGGAGTTAAGACCTGGGAATCCTGGCTCTCTGAGGCTGGTAGTAAATCCTGAGAGTTTCTGGAACCTCAGAAGAATCCCCGCAAACTTCAAGCGAGCAGTCTCCTCAATATAGCGTCTGTCTGCGGCGGTTCTGAGTCACTAGTTGCTCGGTACTCCAGCTTTCCAGGCAGTGTACCAGGAGTGTAATAGAGCCTGCTGCTTGATCTGAACAGTGCGCTAATTTACTTGAATTTCTGCTAGACCTGACATCACAAATCTCTGAGCTTTCTGTCTCATTCCACCTCACATCGGCACGTTGTGCTCGTTATGGATTCAGCCTTCTTGTCAGGAGGCACTGAAGTATTTCTAACAAGGAGAGGTGGATGAGAGCAGTTGTTAATGGAGGCTGAAATGGAGCTGGGCTTTATTCCTACATACTGCTCCTCCTAGGGTGAAAGAACGCCTGTGGTGTTCTTACAGATAATTCTCTTTCTTCAGATAAATACATTTTTCTTGCTGGTGCTTTTACTTAATTTTGCTTTTCAGTCTCCCTTACCTTGCACTGTTAGAACACGTTCCTGCTCAAAGTGCCCCTTTTTCCCCCTGGTCGGCCGGTTGTTGGTGTTCACCTGTGTGTGTCTTTGTGCAGTCCCAGGGAGAACAGGGAGTCACAAAAAATTCTGGAGCTTTACCTGTTTTCCTACTAGCTGGGCTTACTCTGTTGTTTGGGGTGGTTGGTCTGATCCTGCCCCTGTCTGGCATACATACTGTGGATGTTTTTCAGAAATGCATTTTGAACACAGTTGAATGTTGAATAAAGAAAGATGATGTTTTTCCATTCTGGTTTTGTTTCCTCTAAATACCTCAGCTTCATACTCCCTTTGGGTCTTCTTTCAGCTATGCTCATTTCCCCGGAAGAATTTTGCTACTGAATCAGTAATCTGCCTTTATTTTCTGATTTCCATTTGCATATGAAATAATTCCTTGTTCCTCTTGTTATGTCTTCATTTGAAGTCATTTCTGTGTGGGGTGTGTTTTTTGTTCCTTTTCTATCTGGAAATTTGCAAGGAAGGGTCACGAGAGACAGTGAGATCAGGGAAATATAAAAGAGTTATTTCACACCAGCTGTTCAGATTAAGTGACTCACATGTCAAATAGGATGCCGGTGGTCACTTGCAGTGATCTGTAAAGCTGGGCTTTGCCGTCGGTGACAGAGCTGAGTTATGAATGTATTTTAGAAGGCTTAGCCTGTGTTGTGCTTTAGCAGCTTAAATTCCTAGAGCAGAAGAATCTAAAAACTTGCAGTGCTTTCACCATCTGTGCTTTTCACTCTTCTGTCCTATATTTAGCTTGGAAAAGAAAACAGATTAGGTGGTTTCACTTTTTGGTGCTTTTACACTGGCACATGACTGCAGTACTGGGGTGGCAGATTCTGCAGGAGAATGTTTATACCCAAACACCAAACCGCTGTCGCTGGGACAAAGGGCTCTCCCTACGAGCTGGCTGAAGCGTCAGCTGCTTGCTGTGTGTTTGAACTTGAATCTGGTTTGAACTCCTCCGAGGCTGTACAACAAGAGCAGTACTGCAGTTGTGTTTACCAGTCTGTAATTATTCATGGAAGCACATCTATTGCTTTAAAAGAAAACAGTGATTTGCCTTTACCTTTCTGGTTTTGTTTGAAAGTACCCTCTTTTTGTCATCTTATTTTATTTTAAATAGTGCTCAGTACAGCTGTAGTAGATACTCGATCTCAGAGTATTATAAAGGTGGTATTTATCCCCATTTGGTAAACTGGGAAACTGAGGCAAGCCAAACTGTCCAAACTTACTTAATATAACACTTCGGGATTTGAGTTCTCAGCACTACAGTAGAAACTCATATCAAGATTATTTTTATGTAATTTCATTAGGAAGCTTTTATCCCCTGCTGCATCTGACAACTGCTTTGTGACGCTTCCTTTTTATTACATGTGTTAAGCCATGTGAGCTTGTGGAGTAATAGCCCCTAATAGACCATCTAACTGCGCATGTTACATGGTTTCCAGAAGAAATGCAACGTGTAATCCTTCTGTTTGGAAGAAAAGAATAAAAGTTAGGTGGAGAAAATAATCAGACAGTAGCTTTGCTTGCTACAGTTCCAAAGGGCTGATGTGAAAGAGCCACTGAGTCAGAAGCGTCTGAAAGAAATAAAAGCTGGTGTCAGCAGAGGAGCTGGGGTGGGGTTTTGGGAGCAGGCTTGAATGCAGGGGAAGGAGACCACGAGTGTATCTAGCTTTGACAGGAGCCCTGGAGAACCGTAGCTGAGGAGGAACTTCAGGAATCTCTGAAAGCAGAGGAGAAATGAGAGAGAAAAGTTGGCTGAGGTAACACCAGCGCTATCGCTGAGAAAATACAGAGGAAAACCAGCATGGGAAATGAGACCTGTTAGCAGAGGGAAGAGTGTGGTGCTTGAGCCACCCGTCCAGGCAGCTGGCCCAGTCGATAACACATATGTGCAGCAGAAACGTAGGTGATACTGGGTTGGCGGCTTTGTCTTTGCTAAAGCCGTACCTGTAAGCAGGGCCTAACGCTCACACAGGCCCTTCATTCCTGACTATACGAAGTACTTGAGTGCCACTGGCATTTTTTTTTCTCTGTTTCGTTTCCCAGTCTGTTACACGGGATTACCAGGCATGTAGTTACACAGGATTACCAGGGTCTCAGTTGCTGTTTCATGTGTTGGGACAGTATCTGCGAGGCACTGTGTTGCTGTGGAGCAAGACTGGGAACTGTGGAAGGGATTAAGGCAGTGTTTGTAGCAAGGTTTTCTGTGTCATCTTATACTGTGCTTTGCTTCTGTTGGTTGGCTTGTTTCCTCCTTTCCTAGGTTTTGGAGGTCGCTGAATGACAGGTAATGTTTTGGACAGTACAACCTTTCCATTGAAGGCTGAAGGCAAATTATCTTTAGCAGGTGCAAGGCTGTGCAGCCAGGTTTATCGATCATGTGGTCAATTGTCACTACTTCTCCATCCCGATGTCATACAGAGGAAGAGGAGGCATGGCAGAAATTGGCAGAACTGTCTTTTGCAGCATAGTATTGGAGCCACCTTTTTGGATAAATAAGATGGGCTTTGGAAACAGTATATTAAAAAATCCTAGAAACAAACCAAGTGAGTAGCATGTGCAGGATGGAATACTTTGATGCTTGTAGATGTAGGTCAAGTACACAGCCAGAAGAAACAGCATCGTGTAACTCCTCATAAATTGTACTGCATTTTAGTAGAGTGTTTCTTCTCGGTTCCCAGTGGTTTAGGCCATATATCCCTTTTTCCAGACAAGATTGCCTTGACTCCTCCCCTCTTTCATTTGCAATTGCACCCAGTCCTTGCAACAGATAAAACCGCTGCTAGTAGATAAGTGAAAATATCAGGAAAGCCTACAGTGAGTGTATCTTTAGTTTCCTCTAGATCAATTTAGCAGTTAGGAACGTGTGGGTGTCGCAGAGTGTTCTGAGCTAGGAATGCGTAGGCTTCTGTGGGCTGTTGTTTCATAACTTGGGTGTAAGAATCTCAGAATCCCTTCCTGGCCCTAAAAATTCATTTGATATTACCCCTTCCACGCAGCTGTGCTACTTTCGTGCCACATGCAAAGAATTCGGAGCTGGCTCTGAGACCCAGAACTGCTCTCTGCCTGTTCTGTAGCAGTACTGCATTAGCTCTTCAGTTAGTCTTGGAGCCATTTGTGCCTCCGTCCTCAAAAGTATGTGATCTCCTTGCCTGCCCTCTGTCCGCCCCTACCATCAAAGATGTGTTCTCAGGCTAAGACAGGACAAAGAAAGGCCATTGCAGCTGATGGCCATCCTGCTGTTTGGTGGTACTAGGCTCTCTGAGGTCAGGATGGCAGAAGTAAGATGTGTTATCCCAAAGAGACCCATCCTTCTCAGAAAAGGTGGGGACAGGAGGCAGAAGTAGTGGTTCTTCAGCCAAGAAAATGGGTTTCAGTCTCTGCTGCTCAGGAATCATTGAGATGGGCTCTGTGGCTTGCACCGGGCAGAAGGTCAGAGGATGTTATCAGATATGCATCATTTGCCCAACACGGAGGGGTGGGGAATTCCCTAAGTCCAAACAACACTTTTTTTTCTCCTCAGTGCTTAGATTTCTTCGCTAAATGCTGCCTTCTGGGTATCACTATAAGAAAATATAGTCTGAATTCTCTGGTCTGTTTACTTCTCGCTTGTCCTGAAGTGTTTTGCAGCATTGCTGCATGCTTGAACGCTGAGATGCAGCTGTGCCCTTGCAGTGACAGTCAAAGTGATGGCACATTCAGTTAGTAAAATGTGTTGGAAACCCTCTGATTTAGAAACACCTACCGTCAGTATAAGGTGTGTGCTTTCCACTTAACCCTTCAGGTTTCTCTGAGTTTCTTGACCTTGGTTCTAAATTAACTGGAAGAAATTTAAAGAGCATGGTGGGTAGGGAGGAAAGCAAGGAAATTGCATCTGGGAATGGCCTGATGAAGCTACAGAATCATGGAGTGATTTAGGCAGAAGAAACCTCTGGAGAACCTTTGCCTGGGACAGAGTCTCTTTGCTAGAACTGAGACTAACATTGCAATTTTGGCTTTAGCTGCTTTAGTATCCTCCTTCAGTGAATAGGGAAATTTCTACTGCTGAAGAAGGTAATTTGCCTAAAATACAACTATTGCAGCTATGGGAAATACGTGAAACCATGAAGCTGCTGGCAGTTAAAAACTGATGATAAAAAAGCCATTGCTTTTCCATCTTCAAAGCATTCGGTTCCTGCTCTTCAGTGCATTCTGTTCAGCCAGGTAATAATTTCTTTGGTGCCCGAGTGCCACAAAGCAGACAAGTTGGAATCCAGACCATGAAGGCTTGAGAAACAAAACTGGTAGCTAAAGCCCAAAATAACCCCCTCCTGCAGCCAGCACTCGGACAAACAGCAGCAGAGGAGGGATGTGGTTGTGTTCTCAAGGGGCTTGCACGCACTTTGGCATGGCTGAAGAGGACTTGAGCAACGCAAGTATGTTGCAGAGAGCAGGTAACCCAGGTGTGGATAACCTCCCTGAAACTTTAAGTTCTACATCTTGCTCTTCATGTGGCTGAGAGTGGCAGGACACGTGTCTCAAGAGGTGGGAGGGTTTGGGGACAGATGGGAGATGCCCGCAGCCCACCCACTGCGGGGCCGTGTTGGGTAGGGCGTGCGGTTGGGTCTGGAGGGCAGTTGGCAGCATGGTGCTTCGTGTGGCTACGGGGAAGTCACTTAATCATTTGGTGTCATAGTTTCCCCAGCAGTTAAGTAGAGATAATACTAACGAGCCAGTTTGTATGTTGCTCTGAAAATAGCCCTGGGAACACTGGCAAATAGAAGCAGTTTGGGGAATGGGGTGGGAACAGTTTGTAGCGCGAACGTCTGAGCCAATTTATAAGAAAGAAGCTTTGTCAAGGCTCCTTCCCAGCAGGAGCAATTTTGCAGACCATCAGGCAGAGCTCCTGAGGTATCCAGCATTGAACCACTGGTGATAAGTTTGTCTCTTAAGTTCTTACATGCTGTGTCTAGCAAAGCATTTAAGGCTGGATGCAAACCCTTTAATGTTGTAACTTGGAAATTTCTTATTTTCCTAGTACATTTTGATGGCTTTTACTTTTTAAAATTTTAATATTGAGGAACTCTTGATGGAAAGACGGAACCCCAGGCTATTATGGAGTAAAGTAATGAACAGCTACCGCTTCTTTGTTCAGGACAGGGGTGGGAAAAGAGCGCACACACATAATGGGATGTGGCATTTTCCTTTCACGGAGAGTAATCTCTAAAATCAGGGTTGCTATGCTGCAGTTTGCCAGAAGAACCAAATCGTCAGTTTTACAAAGTGTGTGTCAGCTGCTGGATGCAAGGTGTTTCCAACCACTTCCACTCAGCTCGAGAGAGAAGTGTGCCACTTCCGGAATGCTAAATAGACTCTTGTTGCAGCAAAAATAAATTGCACTTCAGTAGCTCAGGAGGAAAATGTGGCTGGATATATCCTCACATCAGCTGCTGGGTTTTGCAGAGCCTTGTGCTGGCTGTGTGGAACTTCTCCATATCGCTGCTACTCTTCAGACTAAGCGATGGGTCAGGAAAAGGGGCTGTTGAACGTGACTCTTCTCCCCTTGTCTTATTCCTCCTCGGCTCCTTGAGCTCTTACCTCCTCTGCAGCCGCTCACTTGAATCTGAATTATGTAATAACCTGTTACTTTCTACAGGCTGGAAAAATGCAGATTGCATTGCAGGGTGAATAATTTCTTAAAATCTGAGAAGTGGGGCTTCCGACTAGTGCATTTAGTTATCTGTTTCTTTCTAGTTTTCTTTCATGTGTTGTTATTTGCTTGAGGTTTAGTCTTGGGAGGTTCCCTGGCAGCTGAGGAGGGTTTGTATTGCAGATTTTGGAGCATGGGGCAGCTGGCATTTAAACTTCCCTGAGCTTCCAGCCGATGAGCTAGAAATAGTAACACAGTTCCTCAGCGAGGTGGAGTTCAACCCATGCCAAAAACCCAGCCTCTTTTCCTTTTGGATTAGTTTATGGTTTGCTTTACAGGTCTCCTAGTACCAAAGTAGTCAACAGTGGGCATGGTGCAAGAAGCATACCTAGTCTGGAGCCTTTGCAGTTTTCCAGTATTCAGAATGCTTAAGAGTCATTTCTCTTTGCGACAAGAAAGAGCCCTTAGGGGCCTAAGTAAGCAAGGATGCAGATTTTGGGGAGGGATGAGCTGACATTTGTGCCTTGTGTAACAGCTGAGTCTCGTTCCTGATCTGTTTGGAAATGTTGATTTTTTTTTTTTTTTTTCTTTCCCCTCTGCAAGTTTAACTTTGAATTGAATTTCTAAGTCTTTTTACCTCAGCCATGTTGTATTGCAATAGATAACTAGAAGCCAAGACAACTGATTACTCATACAGATGTTTTGTGGCCCATGCGAAACTGCATTTGGCTTTGGGTGGTTGAGTGGTCCGGCCTTTTGTTCAATGTAGTTGAAGCTTGGAAAAACAGAAAGCTGGTAATTTAAAGCCAGCAGTGGCGTGTGTATACAGGCACATCGATGCGCTTAAATCCACCCTGATAAGGAGCCTACCAGGATGGTGCTAAAGGCTGTTACCAGGTTACATGGTAACAGGTACAGAGTTTGTTGTGTAACGTAAGTGGGGAGAAGTCATCGGGCTTATTGCATTGGGACCTCTTTGTATGCAAAGGAAAATATTATTGCCTACCAGTATATCTAGGGTACACCGCTACTGTACACAGTGTAGAGCTGGAGTTACGGAGATGATTTTCAATAATAAGGTGTGGTGCTTTCCATCTTCTAAACAATTGCTTCGTTTGGTATTGATCAGGTTCCGTTAAATTCTAAATGGCTTTATACTAAGTTGGTATGATACCAACTAGATGAGTACTAGATACCATCTAATACTGTGCATGAATTAGTCTCGTCTTCTGCTAATTCAGCGTGTTTTTCTTCCTTGTCTGCAACTGAACCTCTCAGTCTTGAGCAGTACTGTGCATGCTCACCAGACAGATTGCTCCACGGTTATACCAAAAGCTTGAGTAAGTAAAATGGCTTTTCTTCCTGAAAGGGCTTTCACTTCTTCTTCCTATGTGTCTTCAAGCCAGCCATTTTTTCCCTTTTTACAGAACTTTTGATCACTTGCCCCGTTTTATTTCCTCCAAAATTATTTTTCAGTTAATTCTCAGACACGTATCTTACAGTTAAAGCTTCTGCTACTGTCCTTCTTGAAAGTTTTCCTGTATTTGTAAGTCACTGACCTTTTCTTTTACAAGTTGTGAACCTTTTTTCCAAGTAAACATGCTCTTTGGCTCCTGAGATAAAAAGGCTTAATATGAGGGGAAATGTCCTATCACAGAGATTTTTGGATTGTAGATCTTCCCAAGGAAGATGGAAATCCCATTAAATAGCCTGTCCAAAACCTAATGGGCAAGGCTCTGAGAAAGATTTTGGGTAAGGAGCAAATCTGCATTGGCCAGAATATAGCTTATTTTTTTTCCATGGCTAATTTCTGTCCTTCTGCCATAGTTGCTTAGATTACATATTTGTGTTACAAATTAAAGCAGAAAATCTTCATCTCTTCCCTTGCTGTTACCTTTATGAAGGCACGAACCTTGTCTGCAGCAGTTTCCCTGGGGCCCTTAAGATTGTTTGTCTGTTTTCAGATTGCAGCTGACAAGTTCCCCCCTTTCTGGCTTACCTGTTTTTTGAGTATTTTTCCATCTGCTGTCTGCAACTGAGGCTCGTATTGCGAGCCATACAGTTACTTGCTTTTGCCAGTAGACGATACTTGTCATTAAGTAAAATCAAGGTCACTGGTGTACTGCTAATTAGTTCTTGCATATAATAACCATAGTAACAGATATTAATAGAAATAAATGTGTTTAGCTGTAGGTAGAGGTTACATACACTAGACGGTGATTACTGAATAACTGCAGAAGAAGCTGAGGCAGAAAATCTAGTTTGAGCGTATGAAGCTACTGATGAGACGTACCATGTGGCAGCAAGGTAATGAGAGAGATGGATCTGAAAAGAAGTTTTGTGGTTTCAGACGTCTTCTCCTGACATTATCTGGCTGTGTATTTGCTCAAGTTGGAGACAGTGTGGCCAGGCAGCTGCAAATGTGAACATAAATTTATTATTTATGATTATAGCCTGGCTTTGGGCCAGCAATCAGATTTGGCCAAACTCCCTCTTGCAATCAGTGAGTTTGTGGCCTCTGGATATGCAAGCTGATGAATCGGGCAGTCGTTCTTTTAGTAGTGACATCATTTTTTGATTTATATTCAAGCTGATGATTGAGCACATAGACTGACACTCCTGTGCCTTCCCCATCTAAAACATGAAATCAGGCTTCAGAGTAAATAAAATAATGATCTTGGAAACTGCCCAAGAAAGCTGAGGGTTTCTGTAAAGAGCATCATTCTTAGGCCAGATCCCAAGAAAGCGTTGAGGTTTAAATCATCTGGGCGTTGTTAGCTTCTTCAAGCGAGACCTTCAGTCTGCTATGATGCTAGGATAGCATTGTTAACGCCTGTATCTGTCGGCTTCTTACCAACATTGATTGAGAGCCCTAATGCTTGTGTCATCTGGAGTGGAAAGGAGCAGTGGGAAACAGACTGTAGGGAGAACTCTTCTCTGCAAACCACTGGGCTAAGTAAGAGGCTTGACCTAGCAGGACTTCCCGAGCTATAGCTGTTGTAAGCTTCTAGCTTGTATTTCCCATTGCCTTGATTGTGAACGTGGCAAGACCTTTCTATTCACTTGAAGGCTTTCTGCGGATGCTGGTGGCTGTGCTGGTCCATTTGGCTATTGTGCAGCAGATCAGCTTCTGGCTGGCAGACGCTTTCAGAGACAAAATGTTTTGTTCGCGGTATTGTTAGTGTGGATGCATGCGTGCTGGTGTAAGTGTACACAGATGCAAAATGCCCTCGTGACTCTGCCGTGACAATTCCATAGAAGATAGAAAAAGGTTTTCTGGTTTGACTTTTGTCATGGTAATCCTGGCAGGCTCAAAAGGAGCGCTGTCCTTTTGAGTTTACTGGCTTAGCGCTATGTGACTTCTGTTAGAGTTGCAAAAAAAAAAAAAAAAAAAAAAAAAATAGTAGTGCAAATATTCCACACTGTCAGTTTTCCTAATAGCTACCATTTTCATTCACTTTTCTCTAAGCCAGCAATCCATGCTGCCAAAAATGTAACTGTTGATGAGTATGAATGGAGCGAGTCTGCCAACAAACACTGAAAATTGTCTGCTCTCACTGCTTTTCCTTCCCCTGACAGCGACCAAAGCAGTTTCTTTCAAGAAGTAATGAAGATTTGGCATCTATGAACTCCTGAGTTCATAGGCACGCTTCATCTGTTTTCCTCTTGTAAGCCCTATCTAACATGCATTATCTGTATCAAAATGTCTTAAATTTGAAGATTATTCCTTTTGAAGATCTCTGATTCCTTTACAGGAGGAGGAACTGAGGGCGGGGGACTTGGTAATAGGCATAGCTTCAGGAATTTTGACTGTGTGGTTTAAAAGAGAATTTGTTTTGGTTCTAGATTTTTGTTTACAAAACTTGCAGCTTCTGTTGTGCCCTCATCGGTGGGGTCTGTAACCTCTCCTTTGGGGGTGGGACGGCACATTGCGGTGCATCTAGAATGCCTCATGAAAAAGGATTATTCTGTAGAGTCTGGTAGTAGTCATGGTAGCTTTCTTACCTGTTCAGCAGGATTTCTGCAGCCTTTCCCTGTAGATGATTACAAATAGTTATTTGTTTTTAGCTAGGTCATGTTTCATACCACTCTCCCCACCAGTGTCCTGTTTCACAGCTTTAGCGTCCTTTCACTTTGTTACTGGTTTTTTGATACAGGTACAGGGTAAATAAAAGTAATTCTCTGGTTTAGACATGTCCTTGTATTTTGCTTCTATGTTACCAGCTGAAAGCAGCTTCCCCACCTAAGCATGCTTAGCCTGGGACCAGGATTTGAGATACCAGGGGTTTGATCCTTGCTTTACAAGTGTGAGAAAGCTGCTCTGCGCCTCAGCCTCTCCCCACCTGTAAGCTGATCACCACTCACAGCAGCCTGTGAGCTTAACAGTGCCAAGCGCTTTTTATTACCTACCTGTTCAGGTTGTATGTGTTTTATTCTTAGTACCCAATCCCAGTGGACATGGTTACAACAGCTTTCAACAGAGCTGGTTCACTAATGCAAGACAAGGTTGCTCATGTATTGCCTCTGGGGATATTTGGTCTAATTTTCAACAGTGTCTGAGGTTGTGGGTGCTCACAAGGGGACTCCAGGCACAGACCTTACAGACACTCGGCCTGTCCCTGCATCTCCCCTCCAGTGCAGCAGCCGCTGTAGCACGCTCTGGAATATGTTATTGCTTTGTACAGATACTTGGCCGCCTTCCTGGGTGTGTTTAAACAAGAGGGCCTCTGGTTAAAGGGAGTAACGAGTTTAAAGTGAATGTGTCAGCCTGAGATGCTGGCAGGTGTGTTATAAACTTGGTCTTTAATCAGCTGCCAGTGTGTACCTTTGGCTCAGGGGAGGGAGGTGACAGCATCACACAGTAAATGTCTGACTCGGGCTTCTGTGGCAGCAGACGACTCTACAGTAGCAGGGATCAAGGTAAAAAGCAGTAGTAGGCAAACTCACAGCTGTTTGTGCCACCCTACTCTTCCAGGAGTTGCTGCATCAGTAGCGTAGGGTTGACATCAGTGGCTCTTCACTGTCCGTCAGACTTCCTCCTAATAAAACGTTCGCTTTGGAAAGGCACTTTTCGTCCAGGAAGGCCTGGGCTGACTGATCAGCAGCCGCTCTGGTGTCTCAGCCAGTTTTGTACTGCACCTCGTGCTCCTACGGTGGTCGCATCAGCTGCCATCCCGGCAGTGTTGCTCTGGTTCCTCCTCCTCTCCCCTCTTCGAGCAATGACTTTGTTCAAGATGCCCTTTGTGCCTTTCGCAGAGAAAGGCTGCTGGTGCAGGGGAAGGAGAGAGAATGGCAGCGTGTGACCAGCTGTAAACCTAATCCTGCTTACGCTGACAATAGGGTCTTTCTCTTCTGCTTTCTGGACTACTGTACAGAATTAGAATTAGCATTAGCATGGAGGAATGTGTGGAATAAGCCCTGGCTTCAGCAGCGGGTAAGTTGTTTGGCAGAAAGTCTTCACCTTTGAATCCTGTGACTGCGGAGCGTGCTGGTGCGAGCTGCCTCGCTCCCTTGGTGGTGGCCCCTTCTGCACAGAAGGGTTGTTCGATGGAGACGGCCATCCTGGTGAGGTATTGCTGACACACATACAGCCTCTGTGGTCTCGTGCACTCTAACCTGGCTCTTCTGGTTTCTTAGGGGCCATGGTGGTTTTAATGAAATAAGAGGTTTTCAGATTTGCCCTAGACTGTGCTGCTCTTGAGCAGTCCTGCTGAAATTGTTTCACCATTGCATTTAAATCTCGGATGCGAGGGGTCTGAAGATACTAGGCTGCATACAAGGGAGGTGGAAACAACAGAAGCCCTTGGGAGGAGGAATTGCAACCAGAGAGCGCAGCAGCTGCTGGTTGCCAAAAGGAGGAGGACAGGAGCTTGGGCTGGTCACTGGGGAGGGGAGTTAGGTTGCATGCTTGGACCTGCTGACCAAAGAGCAGGCTGGATTGCGAGACCGGTGTTTAAAGAGACAGCCACAAAAGTGATTTATTAATGATCTTTTACTTTCCTTTGTCAAAAACTTCAAAAAGAATCTAGCTAATTAAACTTCTCACCGCTGATATGGCTCTTCTGGGGGGAGTAAAATTGCTGACCTGTTGCAGTTTGGCTTTGGTTTTCATTGGTTTTGTCCTAGGGCAATTTTGCTGGTTTCCAGGTTCCCAGTGCTTTAGAAGGAATTTTCAGTTTCTCAACTTGAATTTTATTTAAACCAACAGAAAAAGCCCTTCAAATGTCAAAGCACAAAGACATTTTTTTTCTGGAGCAACCGACATGCCCTGGGTTTAAAAATGTCAGAAGGGGTTTAACAAAACAGCAAGCAGATTCTTATACTTAAAATAGCTCTCAAGGCTCCTCTAGACTCAGCATCTTTGCTGGGGGTTGTTTTTAGAGTCTCCTCTTTCTTCTCTTGTAGGTTTACCAAGAATCTCTCTCCAGACAAAATCAACCTGAGCACACTGAAAGGGCAGGGGCAGCTGACCAACCTGGAGCTGGATGAAGAGGTGCTGCAGAATGTGCTGGAGCTGCCCACCTGGCTTGCCATCACTCGGGTCTACTGTAACAAGGCGTCTATCAGGGTGAGCAGAGGAGGCTGCGCTCATGTCCCTGGATGCCGCTGAGGCCCCAGTGGCAGCTTCTGTTTGTCACTCGGGGATTTCTGATCGTGAATGATGAATGTGATTTGATCCGCACATCCCGGACCCTGTGCTTTAGATGTGAGATTTGCTAATTGAATGCTACGAGGTAGCCGTAGCAGGGTTCACCAAAGGCCACCTTTGCCAAGCACGCTGCCCCTGATGGGGGCTGGCAGCAGATGGTAGAGGATGCTGAGAGAAGCACAGGAAAAGTGTGCTGTGGTCCTTCCTCACCTTCAGGTGACTTGTTAAGCCCGCAGTGAGGTCTTTGTAGTTAACAGCCATTGATGAATTTCCAGGAATTTGCCCAGATGCTTTCTGGACCTCCTTATTCAACATCCAGAGTGTGCTATGGCAAAGAATCTCAGAGCTTAACTACCTCTGCTTTTGTTTTTATCAAGCCTGCATATACTAGTTTTAGTTGATAACCTCCTGGTACTGTTATTGGAAGAAACAGTGAACAATCGTTCCCTGTTCATCATCTCCACATCACCTAGGATTTTACAGACCTCTCTGTTTGGTCATACCTTCCCGTTTCCCCGCTATTTTGATAGCGGAGGAGTTTTCTGTGTGTTCCCTCATCCCCACTGATTTTTTTTTTTTTTTTTTTAAATACTAAAGAAGTAACACAGACCTGCAACAGGAATAGGAAGCAGAGAGAAATGGAGTGCAGTTCTCTGAAAGCCTAATTATGCTGTGAGGTATTGAACTTAAGTCTTAATTGTTGAAAATGCAATTCATAAGAAATGCGTGAATATGCATGTGAAAAGCTGCACTCCCTGCACTCAGTCAGTCTTTATGCCCACAGTTATCCATTTACATGCATAATCGCTGAAATTGTGCATGCACTTGCAGTTGCACTTTTGCACACTGAACTCCTCTTACAAATTCTTCCTCTGTGCTTTTTAGAGCAAAAAATTGATTTTTTTTCAGTTGATATGAAATGCCAGATTGTTTAATCTCAGTTGGTACTAACCATAGCTGCATTGCATGAATGCAGAAGTTTTTGGTATATCGAAGAGACTTGCTATAAAAGAAATACGGTTCTACTCTGCCAAGTGACAATAAAAATGAGCCTGTCTTGCTCATCTGATCCGCTCTGTTTTTAGAGTCAGATCTGCTTAATTTAGCAGCAAACATTTGTTCTCCCTCCTACGAGAACTGCAGAATAAGTGTTGCTGTAAGAAAATAAAATGGATCTTTTTGGTTTGTGCGCAGTCTTCAAAAGAGTTACCTGATTTTCAATAACAGCAGCAATTACTTGTCAACTCTTTAAGGTCAAGAACATGGTCCATAAAGCAACATGAAAAATCACAATTTGACCTGCAGAATATCTATTACTAGTGATGATAGGTGAGATCCAAAAGCTAAGCTTGATTCATAGGTCTAGCAGCTAGAATGTCTTTTCACCCTCTGTGTGAGCCTGTTTGACCTGGATTCAGCGAGACGTGATGGATTGTCACTGTGGCCATTTCTCAGAGAAGAAATTTGGACTCAAACGGTTCCCTGCAATTTCTCAAACTTTCCAATGCGAAGATAGCTCTTGTAACCTCAACTTTATTGTTTCAGATCCAGTGGACAAAGCTGAAAACACACCCAATCTGCCTGGTAATGTTTCTTCTCTTGTTCATTCCTTTTCTTCCTTTACTTGAGAAAAGTTCTGCAAAGGGAAACTGTGAAGTGCATACTCAAATTTTCATTTGACCTAAATCCTCTAGGCCCTTAGCACATAAGGGGAAGGGGAGTTCTGAGAATAGTCCTGTTTGGCGATGAGTGACCTCCCACGAGACCCACGTTTCACTGCAGGATGGAGCTGGACTGAGCTCCCAGTGAAGTCCAGGGTAACCTTGTGCCTGGTTTTTGTTATTTGTTTTTCCCCCACTTCTGGGGATTCAGATTACCCAACGATCCTGGCACTGATGGTGTGAGAGCTTTAACACAGGAGACTCTTGGAGAGGCAAGAGACTTCAGAGCTTGTTTATCCCTGCCCTGGAGTCTCAGATGTAAGGCTGGCAGGCTGAGCTTGAGTCTTGGTCTTGTATTTATCTCTCCCACGTTCTGTCTTTACAGTACCTGGATAAAGTGGAGGTAGAGATGCGAACATGCGAAGAGCCTCGGCCGCCCAACGGACAGTCTCCCATCGCTCTTGCTGCAGGTCAAAGGTCAGACCCTGAGCCCTGTAGCTTCTGACATGCTACTGGGGTATGGGTGGCTGTTGTTCTTGATGGCCAACCATTGGCCTCACTGTACTCAGGTTTAAGTGGTTCTAATATTGCTTATAAACTGTGGAGTCTCTCTGTATGTGGTCTACACCTACCGGGCCTTTTATTGTAACAGGTGATGACTTTGAGGGATCTTCTCTTTGCAGTGAATATGGCTTTGCTGAAAAGGTTGTGGAGGGGATGTTTATTGTTGTCAATTCCATCACCATCAAGATTCACTCCAAGGCCTTTCATGCTTCTTTCGAGCTATGGCAGCTCCAGGGCTACAGCGTCAACCCAAACTGGCAACAGAGTGACTTGCGACTCACCCGCATTACTGATCCGCAGAGAGGAGAGGTAAAGGGTCGTCTTACGTTGCCTGTTGTAACATGCACAGAATAGTGGCGCTTGTGCTACCCCAGCCCTCTGGGGTAACTGGGGAGTTGTCTGGATTCTCATACAGTGACGGTAGGGAGCTTTGGTGAGCTTGCCTACAGTTTGCTGGAACAGGGTGGCTGAGAGCCGACTTGTGTTCAGCGCTTTCTCTGAGCTCTTCTAATGTGAGAGGATGAAACTGGAGAAGCTCTGAGTGCCCTTGTGGTTTGTCTGGTTTTAAACTCGGTGTGAAAGAGTGGGTTAGATGTTACCTGGGGCATGATTTTGGTTTTGTACTGGGATCACAGAAGAAAAGTGCATTGAATGATTTTCTGTGGCCTTGTTTCATTCCACATCTTCTAAGTGTTTAGATTAATCTTTGAAGTTGTTGAAAATCTCAGCATTTTCCTATTTTTCTCCTTCTGGCTAGGTTTTGACATTCAAAGAGCTCACTTGGCAGACACTTCGGATAGAAGCAGATGCCACCGACAATGGCGATCAGGACCCTATTACTACTCCTCTGAGACTCATTACCAACCAAGGGAGGATCCAGATCTCTCTCAAAAGAAGGGTGAGAGTTTCCTCCATGCTTTGCAGGATACAGTCTCGCTGCCTGGTGCAGTGATGATGCATATTTCCTCCCACGTTCCTCAGCAACCGTTCTTTTCCGTCACAAATGTTGAGCCCAAGCTGCTATCTTGCTCTGTGTTTTCTGTTGGAAACAGCTGTGTTCTTGCCAAATGTCAAAGCAGTTTATTTCCCAGGGGAGGATAACATGTATGGAGCACATTTTTAAATCCGTTCAAACATCCCAAGAAGAGCTGTCATCTCTTTACTGGGAGATTAAAGCCTGGTAGCTTTATTTTTAGCTGTCAACAGAAATGTGATGAAGAGTAGATTAAAAAAAAAAAAACAACAAACTTTTTTTGTTTGTTTTACTTTAAAAAACCAAACAAACAGTGAGCATCTTGCCTCCTGAAGAGGAGGTAGCTTTGACTACTTTCCTTCTCGGAGGAGGTACTGTGGACATCCACCAGATGAGTTAACTTCTCTCTCAGATGAGTTTCAAAGCAGCATCTCTTGTTTCTGCTGCAGCTTCTGTGTATTATGAAGACCGTGTGTATATGCTTGCAATTTTTAAAGTCCCTGACTCCTGCTTGCTGTTTCAGACCAAAGATTGCAATGTGATGGCATCTAAGCTGATGTTTCTCCTTGATGACCTGCTCTGGGTGCTGACAGACTCTCAGCTGAAAGCAATGATGAAATATGCAGAGTCTCTGAGTGAAGCCATGGAGAAGTCAGCACAGCAGAGGAAAAGCTTGGCACCAGAGTCCGTACAGGTGAGTGAGTCATGATTTGGATGTTGGTCTGCCAGGAAAAAGGAAAAGACAAGGTGAAAGAGACTGTTTCTGTTTGTGTGGCATCTCACCCTTGCTGGCAGAGCATCTCCCTGACGGGAACCCGTAGGCTTACCTGGTGTCAGGTCAGCATCGCGTGGATTGTGGACTATTGTTGTGTAATGAAGTGACCAAACGAGTTGGATTCATCACCAATAAGCATTAGAGAATGTTCTTATGTAGTCACAGGCTAGATTCTGTCCGATGGCGGGGAAAAAGTGGCATTAAGTTGCGTGGCTTTCCGGATTTGGCTAGCACATGGAAAGTTGCAGAGGGTCCCATGAGGATTTGATTTGGTAATAAGCAATAAATATGTTCTAGAAATAATCTTTTCTGCCTCTGAATGACAATCGGCATAGGCCTGGGGGAAGGGACTCTGGTATAATAAATTATGACATAAAACCATAGTGAGCTGTGATGCTCAAGGGAAAACATTGGCATTCAATTTCACTGTTGTTCAGGTTTCTTTTTTTCTTCCTAATACTCTGGAGAGAGCTCTTGATTTTTGCAGTTGTTCTTTGGTTCTCGTATAGCTTAGCAGTGTATGAGAACTTTAGAACAGCTGCTTCTGCCAGTAACCTTGAACTTCCCTGACCACTTTCTTTGTTTCCAAAATGCCGTGCTAAGTAACTGATTAATGTCATGGAATAAATAAATACGCAGGGCAGAGGACAAAAGATGTTTTCAGAGACAAGGATGAGGGAAGAGGAATATTGCTGCTGGTGGTGGAAGCTCTGGGAAAGGAGGGCCATGCACATAGTGTGGTGAGATTACATAGAAGGGGCATCAGGAATTCTTAGTCCTTTTTATCCAGGAGTCTTAAAGCATATTCCCAGATGTAGAGCAGGCAGAACAACAGACAAAGAATTTTGCTCATGAACATAGGAAAGGATCCAGATTTCTGGACTCCCAGTTCAATTTCTATACGTTGATGTCTTGCAGTCTGGAAGATTGCATGAGTTGTTTTTAATTGCATTATAACTTTTTTTCCTCCCCTCCTTTCTAGTAGTTCTTACCAAGCTTGTTTCTCTCTAACAGATCACACCACCTGCTCCAAGTACCCAGCAATCCTGGTCTCAGCCATTCGCAGTCAGCCCAAATGCAAGTAGCATTGGTCAATACTTTGATAAGCATGACATGAAAGAGTCATCGTACCACCTCCTCATCTCGCGCTTGGATCTGCATATCTGTGATGACAGCCACACTCGAGAGTCAGGTAACTGAGAGGAGCATTAGGAGGACACTGCAGGAGGAGAACATTATATCTGGTCATCCATTTTCTCTCTTGAAGGAGGTTTTTCCTCTTGAAAACAAGCACCTTTCATGTTACTGTTTCCCAATGAGCCAATAGGCAGTTGTTCAGGCTGCTGGAGAGATCAGTTCTATATGTCTGAAGTAGGTACCGGAAAATCTTTCTTGGCCCCATGGGACAAACATGGGGAAGTCCATCAGCAGACATGGTTGCCAGTGACCTAGTTGAAGTGATAGAGGATGTGGTCTAGGAACAATCTGGTATTGAGCAATGGGAATGAAGCATGATCGTTCCACTTGGTGAGAAAATGTTTGTTTTGATTGTGTTCAGGACATTCACAGTAGCATAGCTACAAGGATTCTTTGACAGGCCATTCCTCTGCCTACCATATTCTTTTCAAGAAAGGCTTTGCTAATTAGTATGTGTTTTACTCCTAGATTCCCCCTACTGAGATATAGTTTCAAGTACTTTTCCCTCTTTTGAGGCAACTGTACTCCCCTCCTCCCTTTGCACAGCCATCTCTGATCCAAGTTGTACTGTTGTTTCTACACATCTTCCCTTTAGAAAAAGGAAAAAAAAAAATTCTACTGCCTACATCCATTGCTATTCCAGATTTTTTTTTTTTAACTGATCTGTGTATCGCTGTCTCCCAAGCTGCTGTTATCAACATCTTAGCACAGTTTTGTTGTCTTTTATTTTGCTGGCCTTACTAGCAAGTGTTCAAAACAAAGTGTTGGTTATTGTAGTGGGAAGCATAATTGATAGGGACCTGGCAGGCAATGGGATCTTGCATTTTGGTATTTGAGATTCTAGGTCTGGTTCTTATGGTATGAATTGTTGGCCTGTTACATTCAGTGGTCCTTTTCCTTGCCTAGGGCAAGATTTTGATACAGTTTTCTAAAAGGTGATACCCTAATACTGTCCACTGTGACGATCAATCAGTGGTGGCAATCAAAGCAATGTTGTTCTGAATTCTCCTGGATCAGGACTTGGACTGCAGAGCTGATCATGGTTTTCTTTGTTCTGTTTTCCGCAGGCGCTTTGAAGCATGGGATGCTGGGAGGTGCCATACAGCTGACCTTCAGGAGGATGGCTTTTGACTATTACCCTTTCCACAGGGCAGGTAGGGGAGCATGTGGCTTCCCAGCTTGAGAAGGGGGATAAAAAAAAGAATTTGAAGAACAGTGATGCTATATGGCTTCAGGCAGGACAGGAAGAAAGGCTACACAAAGGGCTTGGGACTTAAATCCTCATGGGCAGGGTTAATCTAATTTACCTGTTGGTGGATGACTGACAAGTTGCTGGCAGAGCAGAGTACAAAGAGAGGAATAAGTTGCTGTCTGTTGTAAAGACATAAAGTTGAACCTTTGGATTCCTTTTCAGTTGCTTAAGCTCTGGATCTGGTTCGTACAGGTGCCTAATCAATTTGGAAGGGTTATAGGATGTATCCAGGAGAAAATCTGTTGGTGGTTAACTGAAGAATCAAGGAAAACTGACCTTGGCACTCTTCCCAACACTTGAATTTGGAACACTTGCTGGTAGGACCAGCTCTGCGTGGAAGCCTGCACTTGTTTCACAAGCATTTAGTATGCTACATATTGCGTGTTCCAGATGTGATATCAATAGAGGAATGCTGTACAGATTTGCATACCTTTGAGGGGCACAGGAGGGTTGCATGTATCCAGGAACCTCATTTTTAAAGCCAGAATGTTTGCTTTCATGCAGGAGATGCCTGCAAGCATTGGGTGAGGTACAGTGAAGCAATGGAAACACGGGGCCAGTGGGCAAAGAAGTTGGTCAGTGAATTTCAAAGCAAGACTGAGAAGCTTTACGAAGAAATGGACCCTGCATTTGCCAGGACCCCGCTTTCCCCCTTCAAAAGGAAACCAGGTAGTGGAGTTTGACAAAACTCCTAGTAAAGCAGAAGATGGTAACAATTTTGCTCCATCCAGCAATATCTCCAGTTACCTCTCCCCAATTTAGCAGGCTGATTTGTTGGTGCAGAAATCCATAGCACACTAAAAATCATAAATGTAATGGCAAAGGAAAGTGGCTATCATACTGAAATAACACTGCAGCAAGAATGGACAGACTGCAGTAGTTACTTTCCTAGCGTATTTATTGAGTTTCTCCGTAAGTGAATATATAAGAAGTAAGTTAAAGCCTGGCTGTAGAATGTGTTCTCTTGCTAGAGAGCACACTCATCTTTCACGGTGTTCTTCCTTCAAAAGTCCTAAGTTTTTTTTCCTGCCTAGCTGTACCCATCTGTTTCTAATTTTGGGGCTGTTAATTCTGCTCTGTAAGCACATACATGTTGGGATTGATGGGGAAGTTTGTTGCAAAGGAGATGAGTAAAACCCTGCTGGTTCTGCTTTTCCATCCCCACAGATACTTCGTTGAGTCCGCATAAAAGTCCCTTAGAGAAAGGCCATGTACCTCCCACAAGCTTGCCTCGACTTCGGCACCCTCCCTGGAACCGGCTTCGATCCAGCTGTGTGGTAGTTCGAGTGGATGACTTGGATGTTCACCAGGTAGGGATCTGAGCAGTGTCTGGAGATGTTCATGTCATTTTTAGAAAAGAAATTTAATCGGATATGATTCAATTAAATCATGCAAATCTCATGTCATCCGGGACAATCAAAACTGCCCAGGGAACCCAAATGTCATTGTTATGTTGCATGTAAAACTTTTAAACCAAGTATGAACTGCTGGTAATTTTCATGTGCAGAGGAAATTGCATGGATAACCACGGAGTTTCTGCACTCTGTCTGTTCACATCTAAGCTTGCATCAAGTGTTAGGCAGGCCCACGGTAAAAGATTTCATGCATTTGAGAAGTTAGTGAGGATATGGATTTTTGACAGAGGAGGAATAAGTGTTCCCTCATACTTTCTGACCCAGGACAGAAAGCATCACTAGGCTGGATCAGGCCCTGCATCCGTATGCCCCGTAACCATTGCCAGAGCATAATCAGTACCAGATACTATAACGGACCTATCAACATGCTGTTAATCTTGAAGAAAACTATAATAGATTTCAGCTCTGTTTATTCACGTCACCTAATTCTAATTGTCATGGCTCTTACTAGCCGTGACAGGAGACATAAAGAACTAAATTCCCTCAAAGGAGAGAGGCTGACAGTATTAGCAGGTGGAAAAATTTTTATTTTTACTTGAAAGCGGAGTATGTTTGATGTGTAAATGAGATGGATTGAATACAGGAGACTGTGGGGTTATCGGCACACTTTGTTTTGCCAAATCTGAATTCTGCACATCTGCATACCATTGTGTTTTCAGGTTTCCACAGCTGGTCAACAAAGTAAGAAACCCTCCACCTTGCTTTCATGTAGTAGAAAATTCTTCAAACTTCCTGATCAGGTCTCTGCAATCCATATTGAATTCACAGAGTATTACTTCCCAGACAATCAGGACTTTCCAGGTAATACACCAAGGTTAGCACCTGTCTTCATAAGTTTCTTAAAGCATCAGTCAATTCTTAACTTTTTAGGTGTGTTAACCCTGTTACATATTTTCTGGGTGTCCATTTTTGTTTAGTTTTCTGATGATTGCCTCTCTAATATTTTTTTTTTTTGCCTGGGTTTGCCTGGTGCAAAATGTGGAGGCAAAGTTGTGCTTGCAAAATAATGTGTACAGGAACGTATTGAAGGAGCTGCTGTGTCTGCCCAACTCTTGGGTTCTACCTTATTGATTAGCACTGGAGTAGGACTGTAGGGGGCTCTGGGTGCTCCGCAGCTGACTTGATGCGAGACCTGGAACACCTCGTTTCTCTGGTGCACCACAGCTTCTCCCTTTCATCAAGAGATATGACTTCCAGTGGGTGTTGAAGCTCTCTGCGTTGGTTTTGTCAGTGCAGGTTATACACTGAGCTGCAGACCACTTGAAGTGCCTTTTCTGCTATTATTAAGCTGTCTTGATTCTGTTTCTTTCTAGTTCCGTGCCCAAACCTGTATGTACAGCTGAATGGCCTGATGTTTACCCTGGATACAGCAAGCATGCTCTGGATAAACCTCTTTTGTCTGGATCTTTATCGCAGCTTGGAGCAGTTCAAAGCTATCTACAAGCTGGAGGACTCAGGCAAGCATGATGAGCATGTTGATGTTCGACTGGATGGCTTCCGGCTGAAGGTACCATTCATTTCCTTCCTTTCCCAGTCTTCAGTGTTCACTCCCTCCCTGTCATGGAGGGAACATAAGACCAGGACATAGCTGGAGTCCAGACTGAGAAAGCAAAACCTTTACCTTTCTTCTATCTAAGCCTTTTGTGTTAGTTTTGTTTTGATCTGTGGGCAGTGAAACAGGTTCTAATGGAGAATAGGCAGGCAAGTCAGTGTTTATGAAAACAGTTGCAAGGAGAAATTGATTGTTCAAGTAGTCAAAAGTAGTTTTCTGGCCTTTGGAAACCAATTTGACTCTCATACTGTCCCCAATGGGCCTGATCTGCTGCATTGACATCCTATGGCGTTTGTCATTGACTACCCTTGTTAGCAGTTTTGTGAGGAGGCTTAAAGGCCTGAAAGTATAGTAAGTCCTTGCAGAGGAAGATGAAAGTGAATGTTGTAAGTTGAGCTACTACATAAGCCACGGATGGTAAAAGAACCTGAAATAAAACTGAGTTTAAATTCCCCCGTGTCTGATTCCTCTTCCCTGATTTGTAAATTTTATGTAATTTTTCAGACAGGGATAAATTGAGAGTCTAGCCCAGGTCTTGGGGTTTTAGTAGAGATCGAGACTTCTCAATTCTTTATATATTCCACAGCTGACCTTCTGTGTAAATGGCCAGAATAAGCCTGTGTTAATTTCCCTTCTCACCGCTTCGCTTGTAATGTCTTTCTCCTCTGTGTAGCTTAACATCCCCGTGGAGAAGAAAGTCACTGACCATCAAGATCGTCCACAGACACTCTGCATTTGCACGTCGGAGATGACTGCCACCAACACCCGCCACGCTCCCTTCTGCAGCTGTCAGGACCTCCAGAGCCTCTTCCGTAAATTTGCCAGTTCAGAATTCTTCCACTCCAGCTACACTAAGTTCCCAAGGTCTCGGGACAATTTCAGCCTCCTCCACACCCTTTTCTTGCGCCATGCATATGAGGTGGATGATAGGCCTCAGAAGCATCCAGGCTTTCCCCAGCTACTACACAAAACTTCTGCCTCTGAAGATCTGTGGTCTATGAATTTCACTGAGCTTTCCCTGGATTTCGAGGGGGCTGAAAGCTCAAAGGGCAGAGCCCTTAGCTTTATTGACCCTTTTCCCCTTTCCATCTGGGCCTGCCTTCCCAAGAGATGGGGGCAAGCTCAGATATCTAAACGACAGGAACTGGCTGCCTCTCAGTTGAAAATCAAGCCTTCTGCCAGCTTTAGCAATCACTCCAAGAATGAGAACCTTTCCAGAGAACATGGGATTTGTCAAAGATCGAAGACTGACCAGGATCTGAAGAACATCTACAAGGCCCCAGAGACAATGGACGTCTTGGGAGAATCTGACTGTGAAACTGATGATGGAGTAGATGATAAAGAGCTAGAAGACTCTGCTGATATCCATGTGCTTGTGTCCTCATCTGTTCATGTCAAAGTTCGGCTCAACCACTACCAATACTTGGTACTGCTCAGGATGAAAGAAGTTCTGCAAACACTACAGGAGCAGTTGGCCCGAGATACTCAGGAAGTGACTGGGTCTCCTTTAGATTCCGTGTCTGCTTGTGTAGGAGTCATGTTCCAGAGTGCTGAAGTGGCCCTACTCATGAACCCTGTGCCAGGCTCTGTCTTGGAACCCAGATCCCTTGAGTCGGACACAACAAGCCTGATCGAGTCTGAGCTCTCGCCTTCAGACAGCAAGGAGGGGCTGGCGGCTGAAGAGAAGGAGCTGAAATCGGAGACCAGTTCAGAGAAGGGAGTGTGCAGTACCTCAGAGGTCCCAGAGGACAGTGGGATTGAAAATACGGGTACCAGTGTAACCAGTGTACCGCTGGAGAGACTCCCAAGATCCGCAAGTGATGGAGCTCTGAGTACAGCTCCACATAGTAAGAGCATAGAGGAGAAAGGTTTGATAGAGGAAGCACATGAAGCTGTGGAAGCCCTGGTTGCAGAAAGACCAGCAGAGACTAGCAACCATCCTCAGGGCCCTCCTGCTCTCCCCTCTAGCCCAACCTCAGACACGCAGCCCTTGGGGAGAGGAAACATCGCTCTCAATGGCCAGACAGAAATCATCCCTTTGAAGAACATAGAGGTGGAGTTGTCTAGTGCACTGCATATCACAAAGGATGCCACAAAGGAAGCTCTGCACGTGACTATGGACCTCACCAAAGAAGCCATGTCTATAACAAAAGATGCTCTGAGCCTGAGCCGGGAGAAGATGACCTCCACCATGCAGAAAATGCTCTCTCTCCCCCCAGCCAAGTGAGTGGGCCATCCTCCTGTGCTTCACAATAGCAGCAGCAAGGCTGCAGGGAAGGGGGGAAACGTACGTGACTGCTCCCTTTCTTTCCATGTCATCTGGATTAGAGATAGGTTAGATCTGCATCTCTTGGGGTTGGTCTAAGTACACTAAAGTCTGACTTGCAAGTGTTCAGAGTCCAGCCCAATATCTAGATAATCTGGAGGCTAAGCTGTTTGCCTTTATGACTTTTTTTTTTTTTGGTAGGGATTCTGTGCCCAAAGCAGAAGAGGGAGCAGTGACTCCAGGCGGGGGTGGCAGCAGCCGAATGCGTTTCTTCTCCATGAAGAGGACAGCATCCCAGCATTCCTTTGACACCACATCTGTAGATGGGAGCGGCCCTGAGGATGGGCTGTCTGTGGACAGCGATGGCAGTGATGGCTTTGTGATGCTCACAGACTCTGGTAACAAGTGCTTGGCTTTATCCTCTCGCCCGCTCTTTTTTCACACTGGCGAACAGTTTTCCGCCATGGGCAACTGAGTCATGCTGTGTTCGTATGGAATTCACCTGTGCTGCTCCTCTTTCTTGAAGGTCATGAGCAGTTCACCCACAGTGGTTCTTTCTGTTTTTATAGGTGCCTTTTCTTGGAGATGAGGAGTATAAATGAGTGGGGAGGGTGACCCCTGCACGTAACAGTGGTGTTCTAAGGCATTTGGCCATACTAGAGCAAGGACTGTAGATGTGTGCAGGTGGGTGGATGGTTCATTTAGGAAGGGTTTAGTAAGGGCTGGTTGGAAATAGGGTACACTGAGCATTTCAGTGGGCATCTTTCACTTCAGCTCTGTATTGCTTAAATTCACCTGAGGAGCTGGAGAGAGTTCCCTAGAGGATGGTGTAGGCTGATAGACCATGAGATTCAGGCAGATACTGAGATCAGGACTTCTTAAAACCAAAAAAAAGAACCAGAATCGAGATGTTGTTACTTCCATTTCAGAACCCAGCCTGGACCCTCTTCTGTCAGGGCATCTTCCTCAGGTCCACAATGACACAGGCAGTAGAACAAGCCTGATGGCAGAGGACGAGGGTGGAGTGTCTCCTGAAATAAACAGCTCAACTTCACAGAGTGAAGACCCCAGCCTTCAGCTGGTCAGAGTTCTGTTCCTTTTCACTGTCATATTGTCTCTAAGTGAATCTGGAAGCAAACCCTGCAGTGGTGTTTGTTTTAGTAAGTGAGCTTGTCATTTGCTTTTTCAGGTGTCTGTCCTTGTGTTGAAGATGAACGAGGTGAACTGTGGAATAGAAGCACGAGGTGATGATTTGTCTGTTGCTTTACAAGTAAGGAACGTGGTTCCAGAGCAACTGAATAACATTGGAATGTGGCAGTATCTGCGTGGCTATCTGGGTAAGACACGGGCTCTTGGAGTCTGCTGCTCTTAGCTGCACTTTTATAACTGGTTTTTATGCCAGCCGCCCTCAGGGAATATTCCACTTTTTAACTGGTACTTCAGTGTTAGCATTTAGTGTATTTAGGATTGAATAGGATTGTGTGTGAGGGAATGTGAATGCCAAGAATCTTGCTGTCAGTGGTTCAAATCTGGTATTTAGAAGATGTTTCCAAAGTGCCTACACAGTCCAGCTCTATGGTGTCTAGTAATCATTGACTGGGATTTTCTTAAATTGCTGCTAGGATGCATGAAATTAATTGGAAGAGTGAATAAAGCTGTCTAGGGAAACCCTGAAGTTATTCCTGCCCTGAGAATAATGCTTCTGGGCTAGGGTACTTCCCCAGGGCTAAACTCGAATTAAAAAGAGAAAGAAAAAAAAAAACCAAAAACAAACAAAAAAACCCCACTCAAACCAAAACCAACCAACCAACCGAAAAAAAAACCCCAGCCCAATTCTGAAAAAACGGAACCAAGAGCAACTACAACCCAAAACATCAAGTGAAAGTGTGAGCAGTTCTTGGACTGTACTTACCAGTACTGCCCATGGCCACGAGGGGGCAAGGTGGAACGCGGGATGAGGTCGGGTTGAGGAGCTGGGAAGGCTGATCAGCCCTGGGGAGCCCAGTGGGGAGTGTGGTCAGCTCCTGTATATGCAAAACGAAGGCTAGTTTTAAAGCGTGCTGAGAGGGGTGCGCCTGGGGGCTTAAGCGGTCCAGTTCTGGTGTTAGCTCCTGTGATGTGGACTCTCAGTCATTTGAAATTTGGATTCATGTCATGTGAAGGATGATTTCAGACTGTTGTTGTTGTGAAATTTACTCCATTTTGCATCTGGACAGTAAAGGGCTTTTCAAGATACCTATTTTGAGTTTGTATCTTATTACTGATGTCATCTTCTGCAGTGAGATCTTTCTGCTATAGCTCTAGGAGATCCAGGCGTAGAGAAGCCTTCGGTCCCTGAAGCTACTAAGACCCAGCCAGAAGTGTGCTTACGTCTTGAAGTAGGACCTGCTGCTGCTGTGCATTCACCACTCGCTGTTCAGAATGGCTTCCTTCATATGCTGGTCCACAGTTACACAGCAGAGCTCTTCATGTCCTTCCTTACCAACCTTGGCCCCTTTCTTGAGGATGAAATAATTCCAGAGGTGATCCCCATGGAGATAGAAGTTGTGGATGGCAAAATCACATTGAAGGTGAGCATATGGGGAACCAGAGATTTCCCCCAGGATGGCAGCCCTGGCCAGAGCTCACTTGCAAGAGTCTGCTTGGGAAAGGATGCTGTCGATTGCTAGGAGCCTCTGCAGAAGTCCTGTTTTCTTGATACTGTTTTATTTTTGCTTCTAAAAACTGCCTTAGGGATGAACGAGTAACACAATGGAATTGTTGAGTGATTAGATTGTAGAGAAGTGGGAGCCTGACATTCAGAGTCTCTCCCCAGCGTTGTTGATGACCTGCTTTCCAGACTCAAGGGAAAGAATTAAATACCTCTTCCTCCAAGTGCTTGTGTGAAATGGGAAATATTTGACCTTTTCTGTAAACATTTAGAGAATTACAGATGAAAAATATTGTGCAAGAGCTGGGGAGACACTTGCCCCCCGCTTAGGAGAGGGGCACTGACAGAAGTTCTTGGTTAAACCTTTTTGAAAGCAATGCTTTGGCTCCACTGACAAGCAGGGACCAGTGTTGCTGCACAGCAACACGAAAATATTCAGACTAAAGGCTATTGGCTTTTTTTTTTGGCGAAGGAATATTGGCTAGGGGTTTGAATCAGGAATTTGTAGGATGACAACTGTGAGAGCAGCCTTCAGGGTGATGGTCGTAGGCCTTTCCTCAGTCTTTATTATGGATACGATGGAACTTGGTTTTGATCTGTGGGAGTGCTTTCTACACGGATTAAGACTTGCATGCAGCCTTGTATACAAAGCCAGGCTTTTCCGTCTGGTGGGTGACCTTGGTGAGCTCTGGCAGTGCTGCCGATTGGTAACGCTACTCCTGTGAAGGCTGGGGGCAAGGGGAGTCCTTTGCAGAGTTGCCAGAGCTGTCACAGCAGTTAATCTCTTCTCTGCTTTGTTTTTTTCCAGGATGACAGCCCCCGGGTATATCCTACCTCCCCTGGACCTGTTCCTATCACCTTGGCAGTAGATCACGTCATTGTGAAGCGCAGGGACGATGGGGTGTTCTATCTAACAGGTCAGCAACATTGGGAAACTTGTTTTATTCTCCCCTGGCACCCCCCCCAGGCTGTGCTGGAGGTGGAGCGTTCTGCTGTGCCTGGTGCTGGAGGAGGCTGGAACTGAAATGTGATGGTTGCTGCTGGGAAGGATGGGCTCTGGTGTGTGAACAGTCCCTACTTCTGTTTTCTGCAGTCACTTCTACCAGAACGGGCAAATAATCTTCTGTCTTCAGTGCAAGCACCCAGGTCCTTTGGCCGCTCTGCGGTGTTAATCTCTGGATGTGTGCATTCCTGCCTCTCTGGTTCTTGCTGCTTTTGTTGTTTTTTTTGGACAGCAAATTTAATACCAGAACAGGCCAATACCTAAAACAATGAACTGGCAGCCTGAATTCATGCCTGATGTTTCCTTGAGCTCACACAGTCAGGACAGATTACTGCTTCTTCCCTTGCTTTAGTTTCTCCATTTTAAAATGGGAATGAGATTTTTTTTTTCCCCTATTTAAAAAGGGGGGGGAAGAAAAAATGTTAAAGTCACTCTTTTTGTCCTGAGAACCCTGTTGTATAAATGTCCACACCTGAATGTTTTCTATGCTTCTTTCCAGCTCCACAAGGGGAGGGCTCACCGAAACAGGAAAAACCTGTGTCAGTTCTTCAGGAACAGAAGGCCCCAGTGGAGTGTGTCTTGGCAGCTCCAGCAGCAGGAACACGTGGGCTGCAGGTGAATTGCTGTCTGGACAGCTAGATAGCTGGCAGTAGGCTGGAAAACTAAGTCTTTTATCTTCATGTGTTTGCAGTTACTGGTAGGTGTGGTGTGTTGCAGATAGGGAGTGCACACAAAAGCAGCCTGTACCTCCTTTCACAGGCGTTGTGAGAAGTAAGGATACCTTGCCCAGCATAAGCTCTCTTGATCCCTTTCAGAAATCTGTTTGGTGGTTTGTTTTGGTTTGGGTTTTTTTTTTTTTTCCTGATTGGCTCTGTCTTCCCACTGTGTCCAGTTTCTTGCTGGAAAAACAGGAGTTGGGAGGTTCCCACAAAGAAAGAGATATTTTGTCAGAGTAGAGTAAGTCTTACAGCCAGGGAGTTCTAGGTTGCGTAAAGTTTCTGCTATTCTGTTTGAACTTTCTTTCCATTTTGATCCATATATCTGGAATTCAGATTACTGGTTTATTTTTAATATGTAGTGTTCTCTAATTATACTTCCTGTTTGATGCCAGGTCTACTTGGTAAATTGAGCACTTGTTATGGAAAAACACGTATTAAGGGACCATTGTGGCTGAGTAGGTACAGAACTGGACTGGGACTTTGGATTCTGTTCATTAGGAGGTGACACATCACTTCACCTCTCATCTTTCTCTTTTCCATCTAGTGCAGAGACTTCCTCTTCTTCCCGTTCATAGCATCTCGTGAAACAGGGCCCTGACCAGAACTGGAGCACATAAGCATCACAGTAGCTTAGCTTCAGTTTATTTTCTGACGCTATTGAACTTAATAGGAACAAACGCAAAGGCTAAATTCTTGAGTAAAAATATTTCTGAGAGCCCAAGGAAAAAACTGTCCTGTGCCATGAGACTGTAATGGGATCTCACTGGCAATGTTTGAGGACAGAATTAACTTTGTTCATGGAGACAAGAATAAGAATGCCAGGCATCTGCTTGCTTCAGCTATCATCTTAATTTTAACAAATCTATAGAGGTATATCAGGACTCCTTATAAAAGAAGAATGCAGATCAGAGCCCAATTTTTTTTTTTTTTTTCCCTGCTTTCTTTGTATCATTACCTTCAGCCAGAATCAGCTAGCTGCTTTGGAGGGAAAAAATCTTGCCCACTGCAAGTCTTGCTCCTATGCCTAGAAATGTGAAGGGAAATCTTGGGAGAAGATAGTCGTTAGGCAGCCATCACTGGCAGCCTGAGCTGACTCTAGTGTCAGGTATGGAAGTCAGCAGGCACCAGTTGGCAAGTACTTACTCCTGCAAATCAAACTGGGTCACGCTGTCAGTGAGCTTTGTGTGGTTGTGTCACATAGTGTAATTCATCTCAAAAGCTCCTGCTTTGGTTTTCCTGTTTGAGCAGATCAGTGTAGTCAGATCTGCCCGGCTGCTTACCTTTGGAATCTCATGGCTTGGTTTTTTTCCCCTGTCTCTTGCAGTTAAAGGATGTGCCAGAGTTGCAAAGGGAGCTTCAGACCATGAAAATAGCCCTTGCAGAAGCCAACATGGACAAGGCTCGCCTTCTGCAGGAAATTAGGAAATACAATCCCCTCTTCCAGCTTTGACAGTGAAGGCGCAGGCTGCAGCTGCTCAGGAGGAGTGGAGACCACCACCAGCACTAAGGCGGCTAGTTTGATTATATTGCTGCTAACCGGGTCAAACTCCTGGAGACTGATGGCCTCAAAGAATGGAAACCAACTGTGTTTGCAAAATGAACTTGAAGGAGGGAGAAAGGAAGGCCTGGCTGAGCAACAGGGAAGGAACGAGGAGGAGTTATCTGTTTGCAGCCACTTTCCTCTGTCCTGGCAGTATGGTGCTGCCTCTGTCACTGAACCAGGGCAGTGGTCAGCCTACAAACAAAAGGTCAGAAGTTGGGGGGGGACACCCCATGTCTCTTCATCCATGGGTGGTAGCGTGCTTTCAGCCTTCACCTTTCATGGTAACATCTAGAGATGGTCTGCGTTGGGGTTTGCGCTTCTTTTAACCTTCCTTGTGTTCTTGCCCAATCATGCATGCCAAAGAACACAGAAAAAGGAGTGTGGTTACTTCACCACATCAGGAGTGACAGAGAATAGTTAGGGCAGAAAACATTGCTCAGAGCTCTGGTGTGAAAACGTGTGTGCTACCACATGAAAAACAAAAACATGGGAGACTGGTGGGTGTGGGAGATGCAGAAGGGATTTCACCTCTGCAGAGTAAGGGGGCTACAGCTCACTGTTCCCTCAAGAACAGGGTGAGGATAGTAAAGAAATTCCTTCAGACTTCTTTTTCTTCAGACAGTAATTTGCTGTGCCAAGACAGAATCAGTAGTATATTAGACTTAGTCTAGTTCATTTTCACTTAATCCTGCAATGTTTGGCTTCACTGATGCAGAAACACAAAGGAATTAATATACTTCATTACAAAGCACTGTTTAAACTTTCTTTAATTTTACTGTCAAAGAACAGGGGTGAAGGAAGTCAGTTAAGGCACAGAATGAGACGACCTGTGCATTTTTTTGGGGATGCACGCTGTCCTCAAACCATTGTATGCCAGAGTTTCACCAGTGGAGAGAGGGAGAGCAGAACTGGCCGCGCAAAGGAAATAGCTGTCTGCGTTCCTACACGGTCGTGTGTTTTTATTAGCACTGAGCTCTTGCCTGGTCTTAAATGTCTTTTAACAGGGATGTTGGTGTGGGGGTCAGGAGAAGGGTGCTGACCAGGCCCCCTTGGGTGGAGGCTGACACTGTTAACTGCTCGCTATGGGGCGGAGGTGGAGCAGTAGCTGTTGGGTTGAGCACGGTTTGTATTCTCGCCTTTTCTGGAGCTGCTTCCCTGAAGAGGAAGAAGTCTCTGTGGTCAGTGACTGACTTAATTTATAAAGAAATAGCCTCTACGAGTGTGGAGGGAAAAAAAAGAAAACTGTAGTAAAATATGAAGTAAACACTAATTTTAAAAAGTAAAAAAAATAAATGTCACTTATGAACTGCAAGAATCAAATTCACTCCTGAAGGCAAGCTGGCATGTGGTTTCTTTGCTCTGCTAGTCCAGGCAATACGTGGTTGATGCGCTGAAGGAGGAAGCGGCCGTAAGGGGCAGCTGTGAAGGGAGAAGCTGTTCCAGAGGAGATTTGGCTCTGCGTTCTGATACAGAAGGCTGTGACTTCCAGCCCCCTCTGTGTTATGGATGAATGCCTGTTCCCTCTCCTGTTAGGCACAGCATCTTTACTGTGTGCAGAGTTTGGATTTTATCTTATTTTGAACTTTGATTTGGATCTTTCCAGACGCATTTTCCATTTGTGTAAATGTACCATTTCTGATGGACAGGCTTTTTAGTGCATGTAAAACAGGTAGCAATTGCCACACACTAAGTGCTAGGAAAAGTGACGGGTTGTATGTGATTCTCCTTTATCAATCAGATGAAAGCTTCACTTGTCTATAAAGGTTAGGTGACCCTTATGGTGTTCTTTTAGCTGAACACACTCCCCAAAACTTTAATCTAATGGATTCTTCTATTTTTTTCTACATAAACATTACTCCGCTGAAATTAGTTTAGCTAAAGTAATAGAAGTTTTTAATCCTGCTCACTATGCAAGGAGCAGCCTCTGATTTACAAGCCATGATGAGTCAAGGCCTGGAAACCACGCAAAAGCAAGCAAATAACTCGGGGGTTAAGTTTGTTTTTCCTACTGTGCTCTTATATGCTTGTCCCTTTGCCGAGCTCTGGAGCTGTTGAACGCTTCCCCTTACCGGGCACTCCTGAGATCACTTGAGTTCCTCTTTAGCTCTAGGGGAAACAGGGGCACAGCTACAGCGCTGGGCTAGATGTGGAGGCACTGCTGTCTGTGGTTTGCGGAGAGCCAGGAGTGAATTCCTTGTGGTTGTTAGCTTTCACTTTGAAAAAAGAGGGTATGTAAGAGAGGGACAGTGATTAAAACAACTGCTGCTCTTCAGATCATCATCTTAATTCCATGTTTGACTCCATGAGACTGACGGCAGCTTTGAGTAATGTTTGTTGGAATTAGCCCTTGTATGCCAGGTTTGAACAGCCAGCCTTGGGGCAGGCTCTACTGCTGGAGTCCAGTATTTCTGCCAAAATCTGGCTGACCAGTGCCTACAGATATGACAGTGGCAGCAAGAGCCTGACCTTCCTTCTAGAGCCTCCAGAAGCAGGCAGCCACAAATTAATTGAGAGGAGGAGGACTGGCCCTTGGCAGAAGCATGGGAGCTGAGCTGCAGGAGGCTTCACGCTCACCACCCACTTAGCCTGGGCTAGGCTCGGATGTTTGGATGCTGTGACTTCTGCCAGTTGCTCTCCCTCCTCCACGGGAGGGGATCTCTCCTCCTCGTTCCTGTTGGACAACCCGGCTGTTTTCTCTGGAGCACGTTCTGTGACCCATCCCCTGCTCAACGCAGCCTTTGCCAGGACAGATTTGTGGTGCTGCCTGTGATGGAAAATGTACTAGAGCAGCCTGTCGGGCCTGTTCTCAAGAGGAAAATGCACTTTAACTTTTTAAGCGTCAGCGGGCATTTCCTTCACCAATACTGCCTCGTGCATAGAAGAATTCGGAAGTAAAAGAAGGGATTCTGAAATGCAAGTTATCTTCCGTAGTTAGAAAGACTCTTGCTGTGAGCAGCTCTTGTAGCAAGAGAGAAAGGAGGTAACAAAGGATCTATGTATCTAGACTTGCTGTGAAACCACCCTATATGCGAACAGCTCACTGTAAGTACCATAACAAACTGCACCAAGCCCACACAAGCAGAAGCTGAACCTTGTTTAGTCAAACCTATGTGCTGCTGCGCTTGCTCCCTCTTCCTGTGTGAAGCAAGAAACATAAGAATGCTTGCCTTGGTGGAATGCAATGGTATTCTTACTTTTTATTCACTAATTGCTTGAAAATGGGAGGTTTCTTTCTTTGCTTTCAAATTTTCATGACTCTTTGTTTGAGTAGGTGTCCGGCTTCAGCACCAGCCAGCTTGGGAAATGAGTAGGGTGCAAAGTGTTTTCTCAGACATGGTGCCTACTGGCAGTGTCACACAACTCCTTACCACTCCCTCCCACGTGTGCAGACTGAACAGAGCTGGGGCCAAGTTGTTTACAGCAAATTTCTTGCTCCAGCAACTCAAGTCACCTGGTTTTGTTTAAGAATTAAAGCACTTCCATTGTTTTGTTTTGAAGTACTGTAAAACAAAATCCACTTCCTTCGTACAAGGCATACGTGTGGGAGGACAAAAACTCCCGTATCTCCACTGATGACGATTAGCAAAGTTTACTTTGTAGAGCCTTTTCTTTAAGGGCTCTTTCTATGTTACGATGAGAGCCAACTTAATCCTTTGTGTAACTAAGACACGGTTACCCTAGGAAGAGCACATGGCCTCAGCATCTTTTACATTTAGTTAGAAGAACTGTGCTCACAGGGGACTACTGTATGTACTGGTGGGTAATGTGCAAGTCTGAACTTGAGTTTTAGGCAGTATTGGAACTTTGTTGCAGTATATTTCCACTCATGCATTTATTGGTTCTATGAACCATGAAAAGAAATTAAACTTGTTAACCTCCTTACAGGCTCATGCTTTTTTTTTTTTTCCCCTCCCCTCTCCCTACCCCTTCACCTCCCTAATCGTACTGTTTTCTAGACAGCTCCATAAAACCGGCTGTGGGAAGAACAGCTGAGCGATGACTTCAGAAACATGGGCTTTCAGCATGCGTTCCCTTGCTTATGCTAATGGAACAATACATGCCCGAGGCACGGTGAAGCTTCAGGAACATGTCGGGGGTGGTTGAGACAGATCATCGCGTGGCACTCCCCTTACTTTGAATCACCAAACACCATTACGCAATTGGTATTTCCCAGCAAGACTAAGAATACATTAACAAGTTTAATGTACAAAAAAAAAAAAAGACACTTCTGTACATAGACACCACTACATCTGTGCCAGCAGAAAGTATGATCCTGGTGGGTGCATGCACTGATGACCTTGAATGTTCCTGTCCCTGCTCTGTTGAAGCAGAGGAACCCAAGGCTCCAGGTCAGGGATTTGGCTCCTGCATAGCGCTGGGATGACAAGGCAGGCTTGGGCAGGGACGGCAGGAAGCCTCCCTGCAGCCACTTCAAGTCTATACACAACGCTCCTGAAGGAGCTTCAGTCCCATAGCTCTGCTGTAACTGCTGTGAGGTTCACAGCAGGAAGCTTGTTTTTAATGTCTGTCTTCTCTTGCTGCTCTTGAGCTGCTTCAGTGGAAGATGATCTTTTTGTATTTGGAATTGGGGATCTGTCCTCGTGACTTGAGCCTCCTGACCGCCTCTCGCATGTGTTTGGGCTGCAGAGGTGGCAGCTCCCCCCACTTCTCGCACACGTCCAGTGCTAAACAACAAACACCAAAGAGTTCACGTGAGCAGGACAGCTAAGCTTAGCCCGTCTCTTGCTGTTTGAGCTTTTAATTTTAAAGGCAACAGGTAACGCTTTCATCCAGGGTTTACAGCTCGCATTTTGTTAATACACAAGAATGAAACCACTTTGTGTGCTTCTCTGTCCAAAAGAAAAGTCATTCCTAGGGGCACTAATACCAGACCAGAATAAACTGCTCTTTAGACCGCTCCAGCTCCTATGGAATATGCTGGTTTGAGTCATGCAAGAGTTTATTATCTTAAACCTTCGGCTCTAGGTTGGGTGGCACATTTTGGGGTGGTTGTGTATGGCAGTGACAGGAAGGCACAACGGACAGTGGACTTACGGGCCAGTTTCTTTTCTATCCTTTACAGTAAGTATCATTCACACAGTTAATGACAGCAGTGAAGCTGTTTATCCAAACCGCCCCAGGGAGAACACGGCGCTGCAGAGACAGCAGCGGTAAAGCTGCATCACGCTGGTAACAGCGATCCCGGCGCATAAAGGCCACGCTTTGTGTGACAAGTCCATACGAACTGGTTGGCATCCAAACCAGTATCGGTGCCGCCTCCTCCAGCCTGAGCAGAGCAGGGACACAGCCGGGTCAGCCTCCCAGCCAGTGTCCCGAAAGGATCTTGGCTCGTCCCATGAAGGAAGAATCTTCTGGGTTAAGAGGCTTAAATATCTCATTTCCCTCTGGGCTGAATTTGTCCACAGCAGTATTAACAAGAGATCCTTCCTGCCTCGTTGCAGCCTGCTCACAGGCCGATTTACAGGGCAAGAACTCCTGAGTTATCCTCCTTTGAAGGGATAAAACGGGAGGTCAGCGGTCACTGACCTCTGCTGACTCATGGGCAGCGATAGTGATGGGATCAGAGGGCACTGCGGGCAAGGCCACGCTTCACCCCTCTCGGCTCAGCTTGTGACTGCAGCGTTCCGCTGCTGCGGGAAGGTCAGAGGGCCCCGCGGGACAGCAAGAGTGGGAACCACAAAGCGCCCATCCCTATCTGTCTACTCTGCTTTAAGCAATGAGTTTACTCTGTATTCTTAACTTTTTACTCAACATTTGCCACTCACCTTCCTCCACCACCTCCCCAACGAAGACTTTGGAAATGCCAGACATGGCGATAACCACGTTCTGAGAGACGGAGGTGCCGGTGATGGACTGGATCAGCTGCACAAGACAGAGATATTCAGCAAGCGAGGTACACGTGGCAATGGTGAACCATTTTAACTCGCAGTTTGGGCCTGTCAAATATCAACCAACAGCTAATGAAACGCATAGAACAGCAGTAACAGATCTTTAAAATTACACCCTATAGCTTTGGGCACACACTGGCTGTCAGGGTTTTAGCTTACCCTCATTCAGCTGCAGACCTTGTACCAGCGACGGCTTTTTCCCTGTTGCCCCACGGCCCCCCCCAGACCACTGTTATTAAGACAAGCTCTTATTTAAACTGCGTAAGCCGTGTGAGGGCGCCAAGCTAGAGCATCATGGCATAAGCCGATGGGAGGACAATGGTCTCAGCCGCAGGGGCCGCAGCGCAGAGCCAGCTTGGGTTGTGCAAGGCTGTGGCCGAAGCCAGGCTGAGTAAGGCTCAACCTGCTCGTTCTGCTCAGACGCCTTCTCTGGCGAAGCGTTACCGAAGTCGTACCCGTTTAATAGCAGCTTTGGGGAAAGCAGACCGGCGATACATCTCGTAACGATTCAGCTGTTCTTCGGAAAAGGAAGACACCAGTATTCTGGGGTGGAGAGAATGGAGTGTTTACAGCAAAAACAAAGAAAAGTTTGAAGCTCTTCAGGCCGCTGCAACGGTCCTGCAAAGCCCTTCTACCGTCCCAAGCCTCCTGCAGTACAAAACAGAGCTGGGAAGGGAACGGAAAAGGCTGGGAAGGGAAGGGACAGGCAGTGCTCCAGTGCTGCCAGGGTTTGCAACGCAAAACGGCTGCGCCCGTTCGGGAGAGGGGGGGCCTGGGACACAGCTATGGACATCGTTAACCACGGGCTCATAACCCGATTAAACGATTATTGCCCAGTTTCCGGCAGGGAACGCCGCAGCGGCCCGGCACTCACTGCATCTTCTGGATCTCGTCCTCGTCCACTTTGTGCTTCTTCTCCTTCCGCTCCTTCAGCTCCAGCTTCACCTTCTTGGCCGCCGACGGCTGCAGGCTGGGGTCCTCCCCGTCCACCGCCTCCCCCTCCGCGCTCCTCACCTGGGCGAGAGCGCAGCGCTCGGCTCGGCGGCCCCACAGCCCGGCCGGGCCCCGCGCCCCGCTCCCGGCGAGCCCGGCCCGGCCTCACCTCCCCGTCCGGCGCCTCCGCCTTGGGCTCGCCGCCCCCGCCAGCCTCTCCCGCCTCGCCCTCGCCCGCCACCTCCGCCGCCGCCGGCTCCTCCGCGGCCGCCGCCCCATCGCCCGAGGGGGACGAGGCCGCGGGCGGCGGCTCTTGCTCGGCGGCGGCCCCGAGCTCCTCCCGGCCCGCCTCGCCCGGCTCCGCCATGGCCCCGCGCAGCCTCGTCGCTTCCTGATGACGTAACGCTACGGCTGCCGCGAAGGGCCGCGCCTTCCCGGCGGCGGGGCGGGGCCTGTCGCCAGGGCAACGGGGCTGCGGCTGCGGTGAGGCGGGGGCCGGGCTGGGGGGGCCGGGGGAACTGGGGTGGGAAGGGCTGGGGGCACTGGGGGCACTGGGGTGGGAAGGGCTGGGGGCACTGGGGGAACTGGGGTGGGCTGGGGGGCCGGGGGCACTGGGCTGGGAAGGGCTGGGGGCACTGGGGGAACTGGGGTGGGAAGGGCTGGGGGCACTGGGGGAACTGGGCCGGGGGGCACTGGGGGAACTGGGGTGGGCTGGGGGGCCGGGGGAACTGGGGTGGGAAGGGCTGGGGGCACTGGGGGCACTGGGGTGGGAAGGGCTGGGGGCACTGGGGGAACTGGGGTGGGCTGGGGGGCCGGGGGAACTGGGCTGGGAAGGGCTGGGGGCACTGGGGGAACTGGGGTGGGAAGGGCTGGGGGCACTGGGGGAACTGGGCTGGGAAGGGCTGGGGGCACTGAGGGAACTGGGCCGGGGGGCACTGGGGGAACTGGGGTGGGAAGGGCTGGGGGCACTGGGGGAACTGGGCCGGGGGGCACTGGGGGACTGGGGGAATTGGGCTGGGAAGGACTGGGGGCACTGGGCTGGGCAGCACTGGGGGACTGGGGTAACTGGGGTGGGAAGAGCCGGGGGGACTGGGGGCACGGGTGGGAAGGGCTGGTGCCGGTGCTGGGGTGCGGGGGTGGCCGGGCGAGGGGAGATCCGGGGCGAGCGTGGGGTGAGGGAGGGCCCTGCGGGGAGCCAGGCTGGCGGCCGCAGCGGGGAGGGAGGCCGGGGCTGGGGGCTGGGTGGGTCCCCTCCAGCTGTGGGAGTCTTTTGCGTGGAAACAGAATAAAAACTGGATATTAAAAAGGAGCCGCATTCCCGTGGGGCAGCGTCAGGAGTCTGGGCCTGGTTTGCAGTTGCCAACAAGCCAGACCTCCTCGGGGTATCTCCGGGGGCTTCCCGCCGATTTTGTGTCCTGGAAGCAGGGAGCGGTTTGGATGGGCGGCCACAGTCCATCTTCTCCCATGTTTCTTCCTACCAGGTCCCTCTCGGGCAGCAGGGAGCGAGGGTCGGGCTGGGGCACGGGCTCCCTGCGCCTCCCGAACCGTGCCGCAGTGGGCTGCCGCAAACCCGGGGGTCGGCAACCGCCTGAGCCAAGCTGTGCAAATCCCCTTTGAGGGCGAGAGCAGCCCGAGCTGTCTGTTAGGGCCGATGGTGTTAACATTGCGCTGAAATGAACCAGCTGGCCACATTTGAATCATTTTTTTTACGCTCACTTGTAGCGTTACACAGCGGATAACAGCTTCTAACCGGTTCGCTTCCCAGCGCGGGCTGCTCCTCAGCCCGCGACGCAAAACGCCGTGCCTCGCCGAAGACTTCCCTGTGGGAAACCAGCTGTGAAATCACCCGTGAATATTCATCCTCCCAGTGAACACCTCGAGGGAAAACCCGGGAAAAGATATTCCTCCTTGATAGGCATCCTCCTTTGTATACATTTATATCCTTTATATACATTCCTCCTTTATACGCGCCCTCCCGTATACACGCCCCTGCAGCTTTTCCACCCGGCTCCTCCAGCGCGGGAGAAACCTGGGAGACGGAATTTGGCCCGAACCCGCCCCTTCCCCCCTGCAGCACGTGCTGGAATCCCACTTTTATATTATTTACGCGTTCAACGAATAAAATCACCTAAAACGAGCCAAACAAAATGAGGGGGAGTAAAGGGCTCCTTGAAAGAACCCAGCGGGGGGGCGGAGCCTGCGGGGAGGAGGGCGGGGCCTAAGGCCCCGCCCTCCTCCCCGCAGGCTCCGCCCACCAGCCAATCCACGCTTTGGGGCACGCCCCACACGTAGCCCCGCCCCCCCGTAGGCCCCGCCCCGGAAAGGCCACTCGGGGGGCGTGGCTTGGCGGGAGGCGGCGGCGGGCGGCGGCGGCCGGGCCGGGCCATGGGGAAGGAGCAGGAGCTGCTGGAGGCCGCCCGTACCGGGAACCTGCCCGCCGTGGAGAAGCTGTTATCGGGCAAACGTCTCAGCTCCGGCTTCGGTGGCTCCGGGGGGGGTGGAGGAGGCGGAGGAGGCGGCTCCGGGGGGGGAGGCGGCGGCGGCGGAGGCAGCGGGAGCGGCGGTGTGGGGCACCCGCTGTCCAGTCTCCTCAGGTGAGCGCGGCCTGCGGGGCCCAGGGGCTGTGGCGGAGGGGGGTGGGGGGTTGTGGGAGCCGGGCTCAGGGCTGCCGAGGGGCTGTGGGGCCGGGGAGGAGGAGGTGGGGGGGGTGAGGAAGGGGCTGTGGGCCCGCTGGGCTCAGGGGGAGCCTGCGTGGGGTTGGGGGGCTGCGGGGCAGGAGGGGCGTACGCGGGGCAGGGCCGTGGGGCGGGAGGTGTGGGGGGGAGCGTGCTTGGGGCGCAGGAGGTGGGGTTGGGGGGGGGTTAGAGCAGTGGGGTGCGCGGGGGTGGGGTGCGGCGGGGCCGTGGAGCTGGAAGAGGGGTGCGTGGATTGGGGGGGCACGGGTAGGGAGGGCTGGGGGACCTGTAAGGCCACGCAGCCAGAGCGGGGGGGGGGGTGTGTCTGTGGGGCTTGGGGGGCTGTAGGGGTGTGGGTGAGGTGGCAGGAATGGGTTTTCGGGGTGTTGTAGGACCGGCGGGCAGGCAGGGAGCGTGGAGCTCCGGGCTGATGTTGGTTGGGGGTGGAGGAGGCAGGAGGTGTGGGGATGGGGTGCGGGGGCTGCGGCTGGAAGGCCCGAGCTGGGGGTTGCGGGACGAGGGGCTGGGGGTGTGGGGCGAGGGATGGGGCTGAGGAGGGGATGTAGGGCAGGGAGGCAGCTGGGGGGGTTGGATGCGCTCTTGGGGTGGAGCGCGTGGGTGAGAGGGCTGTGGGAGAAGGGGACGTCCGAGGTCCCCGGGGCTCGGCGGCGTGGGCTGGAGCCCTGGGGGACGCGGGTGTGGGCCGCAGCGCTGCGGGGGCACTGAGGAGGCCAGGCCCTGGGGGTCCGGGCCAGCGCGGGCCGAAGGAGGAGGCGCCTTGGATGGGAACTGGGGGGCCAAGGGGGTGGGTTGAGTGGGCTGTGGTGGATGTGGGGCGCGCAGGCCGCGTGAGGCTGGGCTGGGGCAGCCCTCAGGGTTTGGTGCTGCCCGTGGGACCAGGGGTGCGAGGAGGCCGTGCCGGGGGGGGGCTGGCGGTGGAGCCCCTCGGGCTCGTGTCAGGGGCCGGTGGGCTGGGAGAGGCGAGGAGAGGAGCCTGGCTGGAGCGGGCGCTTCCAGGGCTGCTGCCCAGTGGTGGCGTGGCCCCCGGGGCTCGGAGTGCTGCGGGGTTGTGGATGCCTGCTGGTTACCGTCGGCAGCTGCAGACTGGTGTAACTGGGAAAATGCGATGTGTTTGGAGGAGGGTTCCAGGTCAGGGTGCTAGCAGAGGCTGCTGACTCTGAAGCCAGGACGTGTGTAGGTTCCCACGGTGAGGAGAGCTGCTGGATGAATTTACTGGGGCAGATGTGCAGCCGGGTGTTCTGCAAGGCGTCCTCTCCCCCCTCCTGCTCCACGCATGCTCCCTCTTCCTTAATTTTCATGGCTTGCAGTACTGTCCCTCTGCTGTGGTTCTCAAATCAGCGGTGGCTGGTGGGGTTTGGGGGTCGGCTGTGCTGTGCTGGGGGCTGCACAAGCAGAGGGAGGGCACAGTCATTTGCTTTAGCATTTAAAGTACCGTGCTGTGGGATTTGCTCTGTTTTGAAGCTCTTAGACCTTTGTTAGTTTTTTCTCCTCCCCTTTTTTTTGGCATCTCCCAAGGAAACCGCTTGCTGGTGCGTTTTTTGAGTTGCATCGTTTTGCCGTTCCAGCTTGTCTGCTGGAAATGCTGCTGTTCCTGTTCCCTGAGCAACTGGTTTATACTGGGACGGGGGAGGAGATTTGAGTCCGGTGCTGAGTGACACTGTCACTGTGCGGCCTGACTATTTAGAAGAACTTGACTTGCCTGTTTGTGGCCAGATTTGATCAATTTTTCCTTTCACGTCACCTTGTCAGAACTCTGCTGTCGCACATTGAGCTGAAAGGCAGAGACCCGCTGACGCGGAGAGCTTGTGCTTTCCTGGCGCGTACATTTGCTTCTCTAAAATGTAAATCTGCTCTCGGGTCGAACTTTATTCTTCTCTTTTAATATATTAAATGCTCTGAGCCCTTGTTTCGAGTGGGAAATTGCTCTGACCGCTTCAGGCTTGTCTACGTTGGAAGATGGATGTACTTGCAGGGTGTTTAGATAAAGTGGAGAGGGTCAGCGAGTTAAATACACACCACGAGTGTTATCAGCCTCTTGTTCTAACAGCTCCGCCACACTTTCCGACAGTGCGTGGTGACGACGGCGACCTTTTTTCCCCGGTAAGACAACGGCTTGTGATACCAGCTGATTTATGGAGCGGGCAGGCTGTTTGGCATCCGATCAGTTAGCGTGATTTTTCACATGTAAACGCCGTGTCGTGTGTAGACGCGTATCTGAAGGATGGTGAATGTCACAGCTGTCGTTCATAGCTTCTGCGTTCATTAACTCGACTGTCTTAAATGTCTGTCCGTTGGCACTATGATGATCCCTTTCTCCCACCAAACTTCTCAATCCCTGAACCTTTTTCTCTCTGCTGCTGAGTTACAGTCAGGCTTTTTGCATGTTTATAGTAGTGCTTCTCGTTCTGGAAGCGTGTTGGTGTTCCCAGCATGTTGGGAGTCATCGCAGCGCATCGTGAACTTGCTGTGTGTGAAATCTGCAGCTGCAGCATCCCTGGGTTTACAAGAGTTTGCATGCACACCCCACGTGGATGCTCGCCCTGAGTGCGACTGCAAACCTGAGTGGATCCCGACCTCTGTACCGTGTTTGCACGAGCAGCGGCTGCAGTCTTTCTCAACCTCAGCGTTACAAATGCCGGGCAGCGACTGTGAGGATAGCCTGCTCTTACCTGCAGTCACCTCTTGCAAACTGCCAGCGGGGCTGGGAGTTCAGGGGGCCGCGGTGTGCGCAGTTGCGGCACTGGGAAGCGGGAGGTAGTTGGGAATTGTTTGAGGGCTTGGGTGCTGTGGTGAATGATGCATGGTAGATACTGAAAATGGGCTTCTAATGATTTAGAGGCTTTCTGATTGTTTCCGGTGCTCTGTCAACTTGTTGGGCTTTTACTTTGGGTTAAATGACTCCATGTGAGAAGACTTGAGCTTGTTTTATAGTGAGGAGGGTTTTTTATGAGAAACAGCTGCTAAATTTACCTGCAAGGAGAGCCTGACAGTTGTTTGGGGAGCAGCTGGGACAAGCTGGGTGGTGTTCAAAACTGTTTTCTGTAGCCCAGGCTCAATCGAAGTGATTGCTTAGCGTCCTGGTGTGGCTGTGAGATGGCTCTAAAATGTACAAGCTCTGCTGAGAGGTTTACCATAGTAGCAAACATACTCCTTCATCACCTTAGTACAGCAGCAAAACATTGGATTTTGGGGATTGAGTTTCCAAAACAAGCAGCCAGACTAACTTTCAAAGTGGCCATAGTGTATTGGAGAAGAAATTTGGGCAGTTGTCTTCTGCCTGTGTGTCGCCCTGTCTCTGTTGTGGTCTGGTTTCGCTCTGCAAAGTGTGAAATTAGCTCTTACCCCTGGTGCCAAGCCTGATTACAGACTTCTTTGCTCATCTCTTGAGGTGCGTGATTCCTCCGGAGCACCTTCGCCTGCGGTTTCCCTGCTTCCCGGGGGCAGGGAGGATGCTGCAATAAGTTCTCCACAGCAGGCATGGTATTTAATTATAGCTAACTTTGCCTTTCTGTACTCCTTTAAAAATAACTTCAAGGGTTTGGAAACAGGGAATACAAAATTTTGTCTGCCTGACACTTCACGGAAAGTTTTAAAATTGGCAAATTAAAGGGACCTGATGCTGTGGGAGGAGGGTGGAAGGGTAGAGGTGACAAAAGAGTGTGTGCCGTGCCCACCCCACCAACCCCTGCCTTCTCCGGAGTGCAGCGTCCCAAGGTGTGCAACAGGTCAAGAACAACTTTGGAATAACTTTAAAATTGAAGGGTGTTCTCTTAAATCTTATTCCTGTATCTTGATTTTTTTTCTTTTTTTTCCCCTGATGATCATTAGGTGCATTTTCTAAATTAAAAACAGTAAATATGGACTGGACATGTGCCCAGAGAAAGTCACGGTGCCAATTAGGTGGAAGCATTAATGGAAGTAGTAAGTTGATGGAGAAGGCTAAGGTGCTTCATTTGGTGGCTAACTTTTTATCAAGGCTCTGCAGTGCAGGAAAGCTTCTTAAATAATAGATGGGCTGGTGGGTAAAGAAATCACAAAATAGGTACCCGGAGCAGGGATTTAGTTTTTTGTAGGTATGATAAAGCTGTATCTGAGAGAATTTAGGTTACAAAGCTTTGTCACTGAGATTTGGAAGTATTTAGAAAAGGGGGTAAGACTGCTTTTATCCTTGCTCTGAAGTGGGTCCTGCTGCAAGCTGCTGGCAAAATGGCCTTGTGCCTTTTCTAAGTGCCAAACACAATTTCTAGCTGGGCACCTGTGACGGGCACATCCGAGACCCGTGCAATTGCCTTGCGAAGCTGCAGTCAGCCTGCGAGACGAGAGGATGGCCAAAGGTGATGGGGCGGGGGCTGCGTCAGCTGTAAAGACAAGGCAGGTTACTTCAATTTTAGGGATGCGCGTGGCGTGGGAAACTTTACCGACACTAGAACATGGGAACTTTTCTAATTACGGGTTTCTTACCCCTCGGTTGTGGTGGAGAAACCTGTCCGTGGTCAGTTCTGTACGTTTCGTGTTTTCCCTTGCTCAAACAACTTCTGGCAGCTTTCCTCTTCTTGCGCGGTGGTTTTGATTCCTGGTCCTGCTGAAGCTGCTCACATATTAAAGATATCTCCTGATAAGGGAGCTGCTGAGCTGTCCTCCCCCCCCCCGAAGCTCGTTCCAAGAGCAGGGTCATAAACGCTCGGCTGGGCTGGCAGAGCTCCCTTGTTCCTTCTTCCGTCGGATTTCGGGTCCCTCTGATGTTACTGTGCTATTTAGTTCTTTTTTTTTTTTTTTTTAAGCCTCACTGTTTGTACCGCCCGTTCTCAAAAGACAGTCTCCCTGTCTGAGGTGCCGGTCCCAGCTTTTTCTGTGCAGTTCTGCAGCGTTTCAGATGTCTCAAAAATATAGTTTAGAATTGGGTACAAACCAGGCGTTTCCTGGCAGAAATGAGCGGGTTTGTGGGCATGGTGTGTTCCCAGTGTTAACCTGGTAAGCGGTTGTGTTGAGCTGGGGGACTGGTCCGAGCTGGGACACTAATTGTCTTGTGCCTTTTTGTGTTTTTTAACAAAGAGAGCAAATGCCGGTCCATAAAATCACAGAAGATGCCCCGGCAGTAAATTCTGTGGAACTTGTTGTTTTATTACATAAACTTAACTGGCCAGCATGTTTATTATAATTTAAATGTGAACTTTGTCACGGTCAGGCTTTCATACTTCCTGCTTCGATCACTGAGCTGAGCCCTCTGGGTGAGAGACATGCACAAACTCCAAACGAAATCACCAATTTCTGCAGGTAAGCAGGAAGCAAGATGTGATAGACTGTGATAAGCCAAATGAGAAGGAAATGCAAAGATAGAATTAAAGATAAAGTCTCTCCCTAGGGGGTGAATGTGCCGCTGTGTAACGCTAAAAATATTAGGCAGGAAAATAAACCCCGGTGGAAAGCTAATGTAAATAAGGGAACGCAGCCGGCAGGTTGAGGTAATAAGGAGGATATGGGGAGGGTGAGAAGCAGTAGAGGAGAGGGAGATCGGTTTCTGGCTTTTGCTGAAGCAGATGGTGGGGCTTACAAAGAGGTGGTGGCTTGCCAGGGTTTGGGGGGAGGCTTGGCTTCGTGCTGCCGTCCACGCAGCCTCCGGGATCTGCTCATGTAACGTGATCACTGGGATCCGTTCAGGGCCTGGAAATTGGCTGAAAGCTGGGTCCAGGAGTCCGATGCAGATCTCCGCTCCTTGATCGTACCCTGGCTGCTCCGTTTTCAGAACATAGCTCGTATAGCGTGGGCAAAAGCATTTCTTATAGATCGGTGAGCATCTAGAGATACAATCAACTTAATGTCAACGCAGCTTAATGCTTATAAGCAAAAGCAAGTCCAGCAATCGCAAATGCTTTGTGAATCCACGAGGTTTCTTGGGTTTTGGGGGGCACTTCTGCATAGAGGCTGCAGAATTTGGATATTTTTTTTTTTGCTGCTTCACTGTGAAGTTAAAGGCAGGAAGCAACAAAACAGTCTGTGGCCTGAAATATCAAGCTGCATTCAGTAGGTTTTGCCAGTAGCAGTAAGGGATGAATTGTGTTAAAGCCAAATCTGCAGAAAAAGCTTTTTATTTTCATCTATTGATGTGAAAAGACTGGATCTTTGTTGACGAGAGGGGAAACTGAGGCTGCTGTTGAGCCCCAGATTGTATATGTAATCTTCTGTAAGTGTATCGAGGAGAAACTTCTGCTGTGAATTAGGACTTTTCTGTATACATCTGTTGTGGGAAAGGGTTTGGTTGTTGCTTCACAGAAGCCACAGCAAGTGTTCTAGGCAATTTGCAGCAGTTATTACTGGTGAGTATTTTGTTTGGTTTAGGAAATGACATGGTGTAATGGCTGAACACTTAAAGTAGCTTCAAATAGTCCAAATGTGGTCAAGAGTCAGAAAAATTATTTCTATTTAAAAAAAAAAGTGGGGTTTCATATTCTTGTGCAGCTGGGTGATTTAAAGAAAGGATTTGTTAGCGCTACACATTCCTCCGGTGGTCTGAGAGTCCGGCTGCAGCCTTTCTGCCCGCTGCGTTTCCATCAGGAAGGGAGGTCCCGCACCTCAAGACGGTGCCGCGGACTGGGGGAAAAGGGGAATCGCCCCATACGTAGGAGAGAAAAGGCTGTTTGTGCTTGGGCACTCACAGGTGTATTATTATCGCCTTATGTGTGGCCAGGTCCTGTGATTAAGTAGCAAGTCCTGCAGTGTCTGGCTGAGATAGTGGCAGGGAACGGCAGCTCGGCTCCAAGGTCCAAGCTTCCCGGATTGTGTAAAGGTGCGAACAAAATATTTCCCTATCTTCCTCCATAAAAAGGAAATCACTCCTGGTGCGTTCACATAAAACAGGACCATGTCAGAAGTCACGACTGGGTCTTTCACTCTTCTCGGTGCTGTGATTAATAATCTCGCCCACTTTTAAACTGTCTTCTATTCCACACCCTGCTGTGCAAACAGCTAAACAGGACAGATCTCTCTTTAATTAGATACCTGAACGCTGGTATTGCTAAGAGTATTAGTGCCACAGGCGTTAGGTGTGCACCGGCTCTTTTTCTGTGAATTGTTTTCTAAGCACTTTTTAAATAATTCAGGAAGGCTACAGTTATTAGCAGTGACTCTTAAATATTTTGTATCTGTATGATCTTCTAATTCAGCTTGGAACGTTTTATTTGCTTGCTTTGGTCAGCATGATTCTGTGATTAGGGTTGTGTGGGGAGGACTGGGTTTTTCGTGCCGTGAGCTTGCTGCGGGATCTCGGACGAGCCACGTTTGCCGTGCCCTGCTTTGCGATTTGTGTAGCACCCAGGGCTTGCTTGGTGCGCACATGACAGTGGTGTTGCGTAGGTGACTTCCCTTTCTTTAAAACTCCGTTGGGAGAGTTTTGTCCCACTTCCTTCCAGACACGCTGTGTGCAGTCTGAGGCTTCCATGCCATGCATGTGGAGGGCAGCAACCTGGTGCTGCGTGGTTTGGTTGGCAGAAAAGGTGGTTAGAAGTTGAAGGGAGGTGCAGCGGTGCCGTGGAGGGTGTGTAAGAGCTGAGTTAAATGGGTAAGGAGTTGGGAGCAGACGTGAATTGATTGAAGTGGCGCAGCCTTCGAGCCAAATGCTCTCAGCGCAGCATGTCGGTAGGAATCTCACTGATAACTCTGAGTAGAAGTGTCTTAACTGTGTAGGCAGTGACTCAAAAGCTCTGTGACCGATTGGCTCTATAACATAGGTGGGTGTCCAGGCTGCGGCGAATTCTTCTGGCTGTTGACTTCCCATCAGCCTTTACCTGGGTGCTGAGTCCTCCAGTGTCCAGGGACTTGCTCTCTTGGGAGTGCCAATGTGTTTATGTCGGATGGAGGGTGAGAACACATTAGCTTAATTTTCGCTTCGCTTTGAGAGTTTCTCAGCAGAGTGTTTTGAAGTGCCAAACAGGTTTTGGAAATATCCATATGCTCCTACAGGTTACCTCAAGTACTCCGTGAGGGAGTTACTGTGGGCTAAGATGTGGTGTGAGGAGCGTTAGGTTGGGTCGGGATGTTAGGTGAGGGGTGTTGGATGGGTCAGGTCGTGTTGAGGATGTCAGAACCGAGCCAGTTATTGCCTGCTGACACCTGCCCAGACAGGTGGTGGAGTCCCCACCCCTGGAGGTGTCAAAAAACAGGTAGACGTGGCATTTTGGGACACGGTTTATTGGGCACGGTGGTGTTGGGTTGATGGTTGGACTAATGATCTTAGAGATCCTTTCCAACCTTAATAATCCTTAATGCTGTGGCCAGCAGGAGCAGGGAGGTGATTGCCCCCCTGTACTCGGCGCTGGTGAGGCCGCACCTGGAATACTGTGTCCAGTTTTGGGCCCCTCACTACAAGAAAGACATTGAGGTGCTGGAGCGTGTTCAGAGGCGGGCAGCGAAGCTGGTGAAGGGTCTGGAGAACAAGTCTTATGAGGAGCGGCTGAGGGAACTGGGGTTGTTTAGCCTGGAAAAGAGGAGGCTGAGGGGAGACCTTATCGCTCTCTACAACTACCTGAAAGGAGGTTGTAGTGAGGTGGGTGTTGGTCTCTTCTCCCAAGTAGCTAGCGATAGGACAAGAGGAAATGGGCTTAAGCTGCGCCAGGGGAGGTTTAGACTGGAAATTAGGAAAAATTTCTTTACGGAAAGGGTGGTCAGGCATTGGAACAGGCTGCCCAGAGAGGTGGTGGAGTCACCATCCCTGGAGGCGTTTAAAAAACGGGTAGATGTGGCACTTCGGGATATGGTTTAGTCTGGTCTACCCTTGATTAGTCTAGAGTGGGCTTGGTAGTGTAGGTTAATGGTTGGACTGGATGATCTTAAAGGTCTTTTCCAACCTAGATGATTCTATGATTCTATGATTCTATGATTCTATCCCTAGTTTTACTTTCATTAAAAAATAATCCAGCCACCAAGCCAGGAAACATGAAACTATTACTTTCCCCTTAACTGGTTTAGTGGTGGACTTGATGGTGTTAGGTTGGACTTGATGATCTTAAAGGTCTTTTCCAACCTAAACGATTCGATAATTAAACAGCTGCAGTATCCCCGTGTGTCGCTGGGGGCAGGAGCAGAGCTGAGGAGGCAGGGCTCCCAGGGTGTTTTTCCAATTGCTAGGTTACACTCCTTCCCAGGAGCATCATTTTACAGCTCTTAGCGTTCGCAGGGCTCACGTAAGATTTGTGCTCTGCCCCATCATGGGAGGAACAGTGAAGTGCACCAGTGGCACGCAGTTTACTTATTTTCCATGCCCTGAACAAGACTGGCTCAAGAGCTGGCTGGAGTATCCCAAACAGCTGTAAGAAGCCTGAGGACCGAGAAGGTGGTTTGCGTTCAAGGTGCCCGCAGGAGCGGTTTGATGGTTTGGTTAAAATGCCGGGTGCAGTCTTGAAATTTGCATCTTGAAGACTTTAGGGCTCACTTTATTGGTGCATTAGTAGCTGCGTTCAGCACATTCATGCAGGGGGATTTCTCTGTGTTTACCTTGATGGCAGAGTGGATGCTTGTGAGACCTGAGTGGATGTTTGTGAGATTCCCTGATGGCTTTTTGATCGGTATACCCCAACTTACTGTCCTACCATTGAGCTGTGCGTAGGAATTGCAGGACCAAAACCACAGCTATGCATGTAAACAAATATGGGATATTTGAGCAATGAGATGCTGACATTTCCATAGCCTTGTTCCCCTCTACTTTTGTCTGCGGTCCCGAAACTGAAGAAATGTCACTGCAGATTTGAGTCCACCCAGAGTGCTCTGCGTTTGGAAGGCAGGAGCTATGCAGAGTTCAGCTGGACGCTGAATGTTTAACAAATAGGTTTTGGCACTTAATAGTGAAATTTGAAGGTTAAAACTAAGCTTGTCCAGCAGTTAGTTGCTGAGAGTAGTGGTCTTGTTCTCCCCCATTTTCTTTCCCTGATATTTGAGTTGTTGTGTGACTGTGCCAGAGCGAATCACTCCAGCTGGCTGATCTAACAGAAAACTTTTGTTCCGTGAGACCGCACAGTTCCTAGATCCAACAGGAGGGAAATGGCAGAAACCTGCAGGTGACTGTACGGAGGAGCAGGATCTCCCCTTCCCTCCTCTCTTGCTTGGAGAGCAGCTGTCCTGCTGCTGCTCCTCCCTGCGTGCGGTCATTTGTATCTGCGCATGGACTGCCTAAATAGCATGTATTTATGGAAGTGGAGCCGCTCAGCTTGGTGACGTGGGTCCTACGCTACTCTGGCTGATTAAGGCTGTTTGGCAGAAAACTGAACTTCATGAATGTATGAAACAGTGTTTGATGTATTAGGAGCAGTTGAGCCAAGAGACAGTGTTCATCCAGTGGGTTCTTTTAATGTAATGCGTTGTTTTACTGAGGTTGAAGGAAAGCAAGCAGGATATAAAAGACTAAGTGAAAGAGGTGATACAGACTAGAGGTGATACGTACAGGTTACACCTGCGTTCATGCCAGACCAACAGGGAAAGGCCCCTCCCAGCTGCACTTGGACAAGGATAAGACAGGTTCCTGGAGGCTGAACTCCTTCCGTCGTAGGCCCGGAGGGGCTGCTTCGCGGGCTAGCAGCGGATAACACGTGTGGAAGCCTCGACTCCCACGTGAGCCCTTCGCCTTTCACAAGGAGCTGGCGCTGAGCTGAATTCAGCCTGTGCGCGGGGACTCGATGCCGACGATCCTTCTGCCTTTATAGAGAGCGCTTGACGTCTGGTGGGTGAGCTTTCTGGGGGGTGCTCTGCTGAGCTTTCCCAGCACGTCCATAGCCTTCCAGGCTGTGCCATCCACTCTGCTCTTTTCCATTCCACGGATACAGCTGCATCTCAGTAATGCTCTGGCTATGGGAACCGTTTCAAGGTGAAGTGTCCTCTTGAAATGAAGAAGGTGCATTGAAATGAGGACGATGGCCATTTCCTCTTGTCATTGACCCTGGGTACAAGGTCCTGTCCAGTGCTGAGATGGCACTGTCCCTGTCCCAAAGAGCTCGCTCTGGAGTACAGCTTAGTCATGGAAACGAGAAATCCTATTTCACAGAAACTGGTAAAAATAAAACTGTTGAGGATTGATTTGTTTCTATAGCAACAGACTGTCGAAGCTAATACAGCTGCTTTCTGCAGAAGGGAGAAAAACATAAATTGAAATGTTAGTCCACCTGGGACTGTAGCTGTCAGCAGAAGAAAGATCTTCGATAGACTGATGAAGGGGTGAAATGCTTAATTAAAGATGGAGGGCAGGAAGATGTGAGCTGCGTTTGGAAGAAAATTGGTGCTGGAGTGTGTGAACGTGCCCTCTTTTCTGTGGGAAACGTGGAGAGCATGTGTTGTGTCCTAGATCCTATTTCCCAAAGGACGGCTTTCTGAACTTGCCTGCCACCCTCTCGTGGGTGGGGAAGTGCCCTGCTTGAAGTAAGGCAGTGCTTTAATGCTGTGCAGTACCTGATGTTCATCATGTCAAGTGTGCATTTTTAAACCTGAATTTAAAATGACTTTCTGTCCAGTGGATCACCATGGCTTGCTTGAGAAATGTTCAAGGTTTCTCAGGGAATCTCTTTGTTGCATGAACTGGGAGATGACCTTTGAGGAGTCTGGATGAATGTCTGAGATGAATTTTCTTGATTACCCTTTAACTCAAACTGAATATGGAGCTGGATGCTCCACCACAACGTGTGCCAGGGCAGAGTGTTCTGTAAAAGTTTGTATCCTGGAAGAAAATCCTGTAAAGCACCCAGACTGCTGGGTAAGGTGCTTGAGTTTAAAACTACTTTTAGCTATACAGTGTGTAGATTTGTGTAGGTTTTGACTTGACTTTTGCCTAAACCCAGAGTTGTAGCAGACTGGTACATAGAGCGGTGTTAAGGTGGCTGTTTTCTGCTATGGTTAGTAAAGGTGAACTCCTTAAATGTTTAGGAGGCCCTAAGATGCCAACCGCTGAGACCACATGTATATACGTATGTTCTTGATGACGTATCCCACCTTGCATGGCTATTAAGTGTTTCAGATTAAAATCAGTACATACATCTGAAACTAGCAGGATGCTGATGAAATTACAGAAGAGGTTGCTTTTAAAACAGGAGTGTGCGTGCAAGGCTTTCACTGGGCTCTTGGAGAGAGTCTGTGTTATTTAGCTTAAGGAAAGTCAGAGCTTGACTTCATGTTATTTAGGTTTGGTAAACCCAGATTACATTAGCACTCTTCCCTTGTTATTTAAACACCTGGTTTCTTTTAAAGGGAAATTAAATTTAAAAATAAACCTCAAGCTTTTTCCAGCGAAAAGGAAGTGTCTGTAGTGCCGCATACTAAGGATGCAAGAACACAACCTTGTCTAAAAGTGAGTGCCATAAATATTATGTAAATACGTTATCTCATTAGGTTTCTACCTAATCCTATTGCCTGCTGTTTTTCAGACTCTTAGGGCAAACGAGGCTGAAGATGTCATAGGTGGTCTTTCAAATCTAATATTGAAGTAGGTTGGAAATGAGGTGAAATGACTCTTTGCCTCATCCTAATTAAGACACTATGAGAAATCCTTTCAAGTTTGGCATCACAAAGTAAATTGCCTGGTTATAAAATGTAATCCGATTACAGAAGCCGAGTGCCTGGTAAGGTTTGAAGCCTCCCCGTGCAATGAGACAGATGGGCTCCCCAGGCCCAGCCTTACTGCTCTTAATTTCAGAAATCGGCACAATTTTTTTAGGAAGCAGGAACAGGATTATGATAAAGCCTGGAACTCTGGAGACTTCAAAGCTTTGCCTTCTGGTCTTGGTTCTGTTGCAAAGACTGTGAAGTCCATCAGATGACTTAAATAAGGGACTATATGTCCTGTGGACTTCGGGGTTTTTGCTAGGACTTTTCCAGTGTTTTTTCAAGCCACGGTTTCTTGCTGCACAGTGTTAAGTCTGATATGATAAAGTGTTGGCTGTCGTGTAAGAGACGTTTAAATGACCTCGATTCATCCTGTGATCCCCCATGGATGACTTCTGGTTGTCTTGGAGTGTCGTTAGTAACTACCTTTGCGTGATTTAAAATTACTTGCATTCCCCTTCTGACACTGGGCTCTCTTTACAGCCTCATTTCAGCCTGGTGGAGTCTGAAGCCATATGTCTGAACTCCCATGGCTCATCTCCACTGAGTTAGAAACAGCTGAAAACACAGAGAACTTGGAGGACATGCGTAATTAGTGCTGGATTTGGCATTTTGGAAACATTTCCTTTAACCTCAATGGGAATCATTTCACAGAACGAGTGAAACAGGATGTGTCTCTGACATTCTTTTTCACTGAAAATAAAGACGTAAAAAGAAGAAAATCGGTTAAAAAACCCAAACTGCTGTCTTTCTGATTGTCTGACTTGGAGGCCGTCATTCGAGTTTGGCGTTGGGTGGCTGTGCTGAGGTTAGTGCTGGAAAGAGCCCGGCTGCGGGGGAGCTGCTGTAAGGAGTCCAGCCTAGGAATGAGAGCCCAAAGATGCTATGGGTTGTAAGTACAACTTCAAAATGACTCGGAAGAGAGGCAAGTCGCTGTTTGCCTTGGTCTTCCTCTTATTCTTGCCGCCATTCTAGCGCCCGGTGTTCCGTCCTTGTGAATGCCGTGTTGCTAACCCGAGCTACTCTCGTTAGGCTTTAACGATTTCCCATGTCCAGAAGCGCGGGGCGCTGCTGCGGGCTTGTTTGTTGGCAGCGTCTGGAACCAGTTTTTCAGATGCAAAGGTAAATGGGGTGAATGTCGGCTCTGGAGGTGTGGTTAACAAATACAAGAAATTTGAATCTTGAAGTAAACTTTTGAATGTTAAATGTCGCATTTAAGTTGTGTGTACATAAATATATAGTAAGCTGGTGTTCTTTTTTTCTTGTGCATTGACCTTAACTGCTTCACAAGGCTTGAGTTTTCCGTCTCTGACATTATTTCAGTTGAGGTAATTAAATCTGGTTTTCTCCACAACTCACTCATGCTTGGCTTATGCTTTTTATTCTAAATTCCTCAGGAAAGTTGGGTATGATTTAATGGTCTTCGGTGCTGCTTCCAAGACAGCTATGCAGAGCTGCTGTCTGAGAAAAGGAGTTTGTGCTTTCTGTCTCAAAAGCTGTCACTGTCAGTGGTGGGTAAGCTTTTGAAGCCATCCGAAATGCCTTAGGATCCTGGTAGTTATATGGGTAGAAGTTGTTACAGCCGAGATATAATTATTTGCTGGGATAGAGTTGCAATGACCCTGAAATTGTTTGAGGTAATGGAGAGTTTTATCCCTGCATAAGTTTATAATTTAGTAGTCTGACTTGCATATATACATTCTTCCCGTACATTAAAAATGTTAGGCTGGGAAGGGCTCTGCCACTAAAAGCAGCTCCTGCCTGGGACAACTGTATTTAACAGAGAAAAAGCCAAGAACTGTTTTTGTATGCTTTCAAATAAGTAGGCAGAAATATTTGAAGGGGTTTGAAACATACTCTCTCATGTTGTGTATGTGCCCCAAAGAAAATGTGTTTTTTCCTGGTGAGGAAAAAAAGCTGTTTGAAGCTGGCTTGTCATCCTGGGTAAAATCAAATCTGGCAGGTGGATAAAAACAGAACTGGAAGCTTAAGGTGTACAGTGAAATGTGTGGGAAAGGGCTCTCCCTGCTGCCTGCTCCGTTATTTATTCAGCGTACCAGTGCTAGGCATGTCTACAGACGTGTCTGCCAGCTCTCCAGGAGCGGGGCCTGCCCTTCTGGCCTTCCCCGCAGCTCTTCAGGCAGTTAGCAGGGAAGGGCCCGTAGCATTTAATACATATCGTTTGGCTGGCTGACTTACGTGCCCATATTTTTCAGCTCTAACCTCATCCCTGTTCTACAGATAGCATAGACAAGTAATGACAACTTTATAGGAACTATCTCCAGGATCCAGAAATAATTTACTGCCTCGGCCATTCACTCTTGTGCCTGCTTTTTAACAGGCCGGATCCCACAGGTGCTTCTGGAGTAAAAGGATGTCCTTTTTAATTTCAATCCTACTTTTCTTAAGCTTTCTTAAGAACTGTTGTCTTAGGTTGATGCTTCCTCTGTTTGCTTGACGCGTGCCAAGAATGAGGAGGAGCTTACCACGGTGCTCTTTGAACGCGACCGCTCAGGTGTGTCCTTAATGCCCCCATCCAAGCCACCGCGGGGCCGCTTCTCTGTTTGCCGCCGTACCCTTGCTGTCTTTGCTCTCTCGTTTCCCTCTTATTTGCTCTTTGGGTGTCCATTAAAAAGCTCATCAAGAAAGAATTTCATCTGGAGTCAGTGCCGTGGTATGTAGTTGCCTTGTTTGTGTCCCACATCGTTGCCAGTTATTTTCTTGCTTGGCTGTGTCTTTCTTTAGCCTTCAGGGACTTCTGATTAAGCGGGAGTACTGGGATTTGATACATGCTGCAATTGAGCTTTGTGGGTGAAACGGCTTGACTGCTGATGTGGGTTGTGTGGAAGGGCAAAGCCCGCTCCAAATGCTTGAGTGGAAGCTTTGTTGCAGCTCTTAATTCTCCAGTCCCATGTTCCCTTCCTTGAGGGCCTCTTCTCCCATCTCATTGCATTCGGTCTTCGATATCAGAGCCACTCATTTCCTTTTTACTTAAGCTTAACGTTCCCCCTTGCTTGTCTTGATGTACTGGGCCTGGCGCCCCGCAAGCCTCTCCCGAAGGCGTGCGGGGCCTCTGCCTGCGTGTGCAGTGCCCTCTCCCCGTCTGTCTGAACAATTAAGCGTGTCAATGCCAGCATAAATTCAAAGCCTTCATGTCACTGATCTTGGCAATGTCACAAGGGAAATGGGATGTTATGTGAGCCCCATCTCTTTTTTTTTTTTTTTTGTCTCCCATCTCCCTAAGGCAAAAGTGCACTCCAGATGCAGTTATTGGTACAAAATAATTGCATTTGCTTTTTAATTGATGTAGGGAAAGGGTAATTCAGTCTCTGAATCTTTGTTCCTCTGTCTCTGCTTTACTTGGCCTATTTACCTGTCTCTCATCTACTCCAGGTCAGACACGAGTGCCGTTGTTTGGCGTTTTGGGCGTCAGTTCTAGGCGACAACCAGTGTGAAAAGGGAAGAACTGGCTTTGCTGTGAAAGTGAGCGGGCTGCCATAGTTTCACGGTGCTAAGGCATGAAATGGAGGTGGCTTTGCTAGGCTGGAGGGCGCGGCGGCCAAACGGAGCATCTGAGCTTGGCCGTCATGGGCCGGGGCGGGGAGAAGGCAGGTCTTTTAGGCAGTCTGGCACTGAGAGATGGGGGGCAAACATGGAGGTGTATTTATTTTCTCTGTATAGAGGGTATCTAAGACTTAACCAGGAGGAGGGTGTCCATGATTAAATAAAGTATCACCTCTCCTGTACGTTTCTATGTGCAAGGTTGCCTGCTAGAAATACCAAATTCCTACCAAGATGCGTATTGGATCAGATCACTGTGGGCGCTGGAAAAAACCCGTAACTTGGACATCTTCTAATGCTGTTGATGTCATCTGCCAATGAACATGTAGCTGTTTTGCAGAGTAGGCAGCTAGCAGAGGGTGACACATTTTCTGCCATCCCGAAACACTTAATTGGTGCTTCAGTTCCCCCCCCATACAGAGGGAGTGACAGGCGGTGGGAATGAAATGCGCTCTGCCGGAATTTTTTTTTTTTTGCACAAGTTCCTTTTGGCAACGTTTTTACTCCAAACTTGGACCTTTTGTGTGTCTGTCAAAAGGGAACAGTGCAGATGGACATGTACAGTTCAAGACACGGTGCTCTATTTCTGTTGGTTGATTGTCATGTCTCTTGGGATTCTGTAGCTTGTTAAATCATCTCACAAAAGAAAGGGGGGAGGGAAAATACAGTGCGCGGTTGCCAGCTGTAGCCAGCTCAGCGCTGCAGCATGAGATGCTTGGTATTTTTTGATTAGGAATTTGTGGTTGCCCAGGCAGCTTGCTTCCATTTCTCTGGAAGGGCTGGATAGAGGGAAGGCAAAGGGAAAGTCTTGCACCTTTCTAAGGAATTGTACTTCAGCAGAACCTGGGAGCCTGCACCATCTAGATGTGTCCTGCTAATTTTCTCTGCATCTAATTCTTTTTTTTTTTTTTTTTTTTAATACTGCATTTCCTTCCACTTTGCACCTTCTCCAGTACTGTGGAAACAGTAGAGCTCAGCTTCAAGTGAAGAGTGAGGAATGCTTACCTTAGCAATGCTGCTAGTTCCGGTTAGCAATTCTATGATATTGTCAGCTCCAGGCTGTTTTATATGACTTTCATAATGCTGCTCAGTTTATTGAATTTCTGCAGGAATGCTTTGCTTCCTTTTGCTCCTGTTCCTTAAAACCCCATCTAGTCAGATGCAAAAGAGGAGAATGCACTGCAACATTGGTATTTAGTAAACCTCATTAAGAGGTTTGTAAGCATTTTGCAAATGTTGTCAAATTTCTGTCCTCTCTTAGAGGTCAGTTTCCCCACCTAGGAAGAGCAAAGCAGCTTTTTCAACTTCAGTGCTTCGTGTAAAAGCCTACACCTGTGTGTTGGGTGGTCAAGGTTTGCTCCCTGACAAATGTAGGCACCCCAGTTTGAGAATACTGTTGTTAAGGTACTAGCGAGACTGCATCTCGCATTCAGTTGTGTACATTAGATGCTAAATGCAAATTCTCTTTTTAAAATTACACCAGTGAGCATTTTCCCTTCTCTTTCCTTCTGAAATCTCCTCATCTCTTCTGAGTTTTGTCTTCAGTTGAGCTAAGTGCCAGAGTTGTCGGGCATGGTAGTGTTTGTGAGCTGAAAATGTGGAGGACCCGTGGGTGATCCCATTTCGATGTTACCTTCCCATTTTCCCTTCTCTTCCCCTACCAACATGCTGCCCTCGGACTGTGTGCGGACAAGGGAATGCTCCTGACACCATACACATCAGAAACCAAAGCTCCTGGTCCCTTTCCCCTGGAGACGCTGCTTGGCTTTCCCTGTCTTGATGATGGAAATTTTTTGCACTTCTTTCAGAAAAGCTTTGGTTAGATCTGGCGCCTGTAGTCAGTGCCAGCATGTAGAGCCCACGTATGTGAACTCTGCTCCGTTGCATGTAATCAGCTGGAAATGCTCCCGTAATGGGAGCAGATTGCAGAGTGAGCGTCTGTAATGCTTTTAAGAATAAAAGGCAGCATATGCACTCAAACCAGACCTGGTTTGGTTTTTTTTTTTCCCCTCTCCTGCAGCTATTTATTTTGCCTCCTGCTTGGAGGGATTCTTTGATGTAGCGTAACATGCACGCGTGACCCATCCTTTCCGTCTCCCGTTGCATAACGCAGGTGACGGAGCCCACTGTCACCCCCCGCCATGCATTAAGTTTAAAGAAATGCATTTCCACTGCCAGGAGCCATCTGTAAGGCTAGGGTTGCCCTCTTCCTAGTGGGGAATTCTAGCTTGCATGGATGCTTTTCTATTAGCGATGCCAACCCTCTCTTCCCTTTATGGCGTGAGCCGGCAAACCCAGAGGTTCCACGTGTGGTTGTCGTAGTTCTTGCGCCAACCTGAAACAGCGTCCTCCTGGAAATGAGGAGCGGGAGTTGGTAGGCAACAGCAGGTTCTGCTGTTGTTAAAGAGAAGGAACAATTTGGCTTGTTAGAGGATCAGTTGCTGCATGGTATTGCTCCACTGGTTGAAACGCTGGCTTTTTCACAGCACGCTGTTAACCTTGCGCTGGCTGAACTGTCTGTCGGAGTTGGGCAATGAGGCTGGAGCTGGTAGCAGTCTTTGTTCCCGGCTATTGCTTCACACGGAAAATGAGCTGGCAAAGTGGAAGCGCTTGGGGAGCTTGGGGTCTCGCGCTGTGCCTGTGCAGAGGGCCAGGCGCTGTCTCTGACTGTCCCTGTGTGTCAGCCAGAAAATCGCACTGAATCTGAGCATTTTCACCCGAATCCCTTGTCAGTAGCTCGGCCTTCACTGCTGGGTACGTTGAGAGCAAGTGTCTGATTACGGAGCCTGGAGCTCCGGCAGGTCTCGGGCTGGGTTGTGGTGTTGTGCAATGTCAGCTGGGTCATTTTCACATGTCCCGCCCTTATTAAGGTCCCCACGTTGCCCCATCTGTTCTGGCATCATGTACTTGAACTTGTGATGCTATGGCTTTGCGGAAAATTTACCTTGTTAAACTGTCTTTGGCTCCAGTTTATCTGGTGGGATATAGGGAAGGTGTTGGGCTTCCTCCTCTCAGTGTTTAGCTCCAACTTTTGTGCTGCACACATGCAAAGCTGGCATTGCCAAATAATTGGCAAGTGCTAAAGAATAAGCCCTGAGGCTTTCAAGACAGAATGGCCAGAAGCTGCTGCTTCTGGTCCTGATGCTGTAGAGGAGAGGGAAGGTCTACCAGGAGGTGAAATGGCCAGAGGTTTGTCTTGCTGCTCAGACTTTACGTGGCATCAGTGTCACCCAGTAGCTGCTTTTTCAGTTGTGCTTACCATCAGCTCTGCCTCGCAGGTATTAACACATCCCTGCCATGCGTATTTCATTTAGTGCAATAGGATTAAGTCTTTTAATCTGTCTGTCCTGTATATTTGGTCTCTGTTTAGCATGCTTAGTAATACGGAAAGTACTCTTGCTACGGGGAACGTGAGCCTTAAGTGTGATGTTAGCCATAACTGTAAATTGGAAGTGCTGTCATTCCCACAGGTGAAAGCATGTGCCTTCGTCCTTCTGGGGCATTGAAAAGAGTGCCTTTGGATTTTATGCAGTGAGTTAGATGTGACCCAGGGCTGGAAATATCCAGGATTTCAGTGTGATGGTGGGCATTGAGGAGTCACTGGTGTTGCTGGAATCACTTGTTTTACTTGGAGTAAAAAAAGCCCAGGAGAATTTCCGAAAAAATGCTTTTAAGACTTTCTTCCAAGTGGTTGGATGTTACTAGCAAGACGATGTGTAGGATGCGTGTAGTGGTTTGGGGGAGGTGCGGATACCAATTAAATAGCAGCAGAACCGCCTTCCTGCTTGCGCGATGACTGAAGCGGTCCCTGGAGAGCAAAGGGAAGGGAACCAAGTGGGACGGTGGCCAAAATCCTGTAACAGCCTCGGTGCAGATGGATGCTGCCGTGCATGTTTGGGGCTGAATGGCCATGCTGGCTCCTCGAGGGCTCGGGCAGCGATCACCCCGATGCTGCCGTTCTTGGTGCATGCACGTGGAGGTGGTTTGTTTCCTCTGCGGTGTTTGTCAAAGACGTATTCCCACCATCACCCCTGCCGAACACACGAATTCCCCTCTTTTGGAAAACTTCAGCTCTGCATCCCGCTGTTGGAAACTGGGCCGTGCGACAGCTTCGCTCTAGTGGAAGTTACGTTTTTCTCATGTGCCAAACCTACCTCTTTTGGCCAAAATTTTGAAAGGAAAGAAATCCGGATGCATGTAGGAGATCAAAAAGTCACTCTAGTAAAAACTCACCCCCAATTTTTCTTTTTTATTGTAACATTACGGAGCTGTGCTGTGGTTTCTCCTTCCAGCCACGCTCTTTCCTACTGGAGAACTAGCTGAGATGGGAGATTTGCTTTCCTGCTCTCTTTGGTTTACGTAAATATCCGTGAATTTTCATGTTTGATGCTATGATGAAATTTTAGTCTCATACTCTCACTTAACTGTCCCTCTTCAAAAGTTGGGTGCCAGGAAAATTTAGGTGGTAGTTTCCATTAAAAGTTGCAGACGCGCAGTCAAGATTTGCTGAAGCTGTTGAGTACTTCTTCACTAAGATCCTGATCTAAACTTGATCTAAAAATCTGTTGGAAACAAGTCCACTGGGAAGTGCAAGTTGATACTGCAGCTACCAGACGAGGTGAAAGCGTACCCTGCCATGTTGTATGCAAACAGACGTATATGTGAGAATTAAAGGGAGCTTTGTGGATACAGCTGTTGAAAACACTTACTACTCCCATAAAACTTGCTCGATACACAAATGCAGCTGCAAAATAAACAAATTCTCCCTATGAGCATGTCCATAAATCTGGAAGTTGCTCTTGGGTGAGGACGCTACATGTTCAAGGAGATCTTTTTATGCTGCAACATAATGCTTTCAGCAGGCTTCCACCGAGTTTAGTTTTCAAGATTTGTTAGGTATTTTGCAAAGAAATGCATGCACTGGGAAACTGTATTCTTTTTCGTGCGCTTGAAAGGAATTTTCTGGAAAGAGCTGCCTGCAATTAGAGTGGGGAAAAGCACCTCCAGCAGGCACTGAATTCTTCTTTGCAATGTATATACTGCATGTCTTCACCTGTTTGCTCTAATTGGAAACACAATTGTCGTTCCTTGATAGATTGACTGCCTGACTCAGCTCTGCCTACATTTCTGTAAGGAAAGAAGGTATGTTCCGACAATGTGGAAAAATAGAGACAGTAAGATCTCGTATTGCTGCCTTGTGCATCTCTGAAAATAGCTTTGTTATCTCTACCGTTTAGTCCTGCTTTGCATGGGCTGACACAACATTAATCCCGTAGCTGCAAGACTGAGACTTCTGCTGATGGCAAGAAGTGAGTCACCGTCACCCCCACATTAACAGCGTCTCCTCTGCAGAGCCGTTGGCACACTTGTCCTGTCGTGGAGGAGCCTGGAGTTAGCATGCTTTGTCGGTGTAGGAATGATGCTTACCAGTCTTCTGTGTCTAGGTTCAGCAGTCCAGGTGGCTGCGCGTTTAATGCATGTGCCCCTTAACTTTGACTTTAACCTATGCACCATGTCTCAAGTATCCAGATTTCCTGGAATGGTGTGTTCAAATCCCGGTAGGATCAATTTGTCTGCTCTGGCGGTTTTATTCTTTTCAGGTTTGAAAACTGGATGCTTTGCACAGATGTTTGTGATCCCAATGTTCTTTCCTTATAGGTGTTGCTTTCCTGCTCCTGTGTGTTAATTGCCAGGAAAATTTCTGCTTTGCAGCCCAGAACTAACGGCATTTCAGTGGCGATTTTTCACATACCATAGGTGCCTTCTGGAAGGGAGAGGTATTAAAAGCAGCATGTGAATCTATGCTGATGCTGTAGCGGCTGGGCAGTGCTGTACTCTTCAGTGTGTTAATTCTTGTGCGTGGGGTCAGAGGTCTCCCATTTCCTCTAATTTTAGATTTTTAAGCACAACAGTGAGGACCCTGTGAGTTCCAGCAGGAGGAAACGTGGGCAGTGATCCCTCATAGCCAGTTTAAGATGACGTACTCAGCGTTGCACCTTTTGAGCTGTCTGTATGCAGTGTCTGTGGTTGGGGGGCTGACAGCCCTGTAAATCCAGATCTGCTCTTTAATTCACTCGTAATCATTTGAGCTCTGTAATTCTTTTCCGTTTCATTTTGCTATCAAGATTTATCAATGTAACTTACTGCTTGCAGTGTGAAGGATTTTTCCACGCTTCTCCCGACAGCTTTGGGAATACACTCTGCCCTAACTTCCCCGCTTCTTCCAGCGTGAAAAGCTGGTGAGAGCTTCAGCTCTCCAGAGGTCTTGCGGACAGTATGATCTATGGATAGCATCCTTGCTGGCGGTTCTTCTGGCGTGTGTTTTTCCCAAGTCTAGAGGCACTTGAGAAGCACATGTAGTATTAGCTCAGACCATTCAGCTTCTTCCCTTTCATTTAAGCATATGAAGTTGCATTTTAGCCTTGTCAGTCAAGAAGAAAATTTTGTTCTGAGTTGTTGCCAAAAAAAAAAAAAAAAATCAGACCCAACAACTAAACTTGAACAACAAAAACAAACAAAAACAATCTGTACCTCTCCCTTTGCAGCCCCTTGGCCGTTAACAGAGCTCTTCTACATCAGGTAGAAGGTAATTACTGTATTTGGTTGTAAAATGCTTGGCAACATTGTCATGTTTGAAGTGCTAAATGTGAATTACTATAGTTTATATTTTCCCATTGAAAAATGGAGGCAGTAACGTTAGTGGGAGGATTTCATATACAGCAAATGCTTCCTGCATAGGACTGGAATGTGAAGTGAGACTTCTGCATGCATTTAAAATGCCTGGATTCTCTGCAAAGCATTATATAATTATCCTCTATATTAAATGGCCACCCACATTTTCTGTAGTATGTTTGAATTTGGTTTTGTAACTGATAAAATGCTGCAGCTGTAAGATGACAATGCCAGGCTCTTAAATATTGCGCTTTTAGAGCAAACTCTGCTGCAGTTGGTGGAAAATACTAACAAAGGCAGAAAGCACTTTTTTTTTTTGTCAGGTGTTCTATGATAAGCTGAAAGCGGCAGTCAGAATGAAGCTCCCATTGAGCTAGGAGCTGTACAAACTCTTCAGGCCTGAGCGGAACAGACCAGGCAGATAGTGTGTTCCTCAGTTTGTTGGGTGGGGGACAGTTGCATTTTTGGAAGGAATCTGCTGAACAGGGAGAAAAGGGGGATGTGAAAGGCCGAAGAGGATGCTAGTGCGGACAACAGTTATAGGAAGAAGGCAGCCAAGGAGTTTTTGGTGGGAGCAATCATCCCAACTGACTGCTTGCTTTATAGCAAAGAAGAATCTGGACAAAGAAGTTGAGGAGTGTAGAAGCCAAAGATCACCGCTTTGGCTTGCTTTGCAGCCTCTCCAATAGCTGGAATCTAACCGGGCTGCTCTCCGTGGTCTTTCCTGAAGCCTGCCAAGAGGGGCCGAGAAAGTATTACTTGGGATCTAGCCACGTTCTCCCCTGCCCCAGGAATACTCTGCTTTAATCTTCTCCAGTCTTGCATCAGCAGTTTATTTTTGGAAAGGCTATTGTATTATCTAGTGGTTGAGGCACGCGAGAAAAGGCGTCGCAGCTCTGTTGGGAGCCCTGCCACGCCGTGCACCTTCCCGGTGGGCGTAGCGCTGCCTTTCTCACTCTACGGAAACACTGAAGTGCGCTTTCTAAACCTAAAGTCTTGCACAGAGCGTCCGAGTTGTTTGTATTACTGGTCTATAAGCAGGAAATACCAAGAGAGGGTTGTGTTAGCATTGCAAGAATCTAGCAGTTGTATGGATATTAATAGCCGAGATGTGTGTAGTGACTTGCTTGTGATGTCCTCCGGGCAATGGACTAGGAGTTAGCTGCCTCCAGCCTTAACTGCCCTCATGCTTTGTCTCTAAGGCATTGAACTAAGTCCCCGAACATCTGGGACCAGTTCTCAGCTACTTTAAACTTCCTTTGTGACCTTGGGTGAAGCCACGCATGTACACTGGATTCTTGTATCTAAAGCAGTGATAGTACTAATATTGTTCCTTTTGTCTTTAGTGTTGAGTACATAAATACACGGGGTAGCAATGGCCTCTGCTGTCTGATCTGCACGAGAGGACCGGGTCCCTGGAGTCTCCGGGTGCTTCTGTAATCTGCATAAGCGAGACTAAATCAGCTCTGAAGACTCATCATTTGACTTGAAAACACTGAGTTGTTCTTTAGGTGGCTTGGCCTTTGCTCTAGCCCACTGCCCCAGATGATTTTGTGAGTAAAGTTACTGCAGTCAGGAAGAAATAAACGGAAATGCCAGAGGACAAATATGGTCTTGTTTAAAGGAACTATTGGGTTTTATCATGACCTAAAGCAATGCGCTTTATTCAGCAATTTTTACAAACAGGAAGCTTTATTTAAAAGGCTACAGCACTTGCTGAATCATGGAGCAAGAGAAAACTGAGCACGAGAATTAGTTTAAACAGAGCAGATGCTGCAATTTTCAGAGTTTTTCTTACGTCCTTAATGTTTGGTCTTAATTGCCTTAAACAAGATACATCAGAAATGTTAGAATACTTCCCTGGTGCAGCGAAAGGGAGGTGAAATCTAGGTAATAATTTGAGAAGGTTGCTTTCATAACGGAGACTGCTAATATAAAAGCCAAGCCCCTCTTTGATGTAAAGGGGTTTTGGGGGAGAAAAGAAAGCAAACAGCGGTGGTAGTCGAATTGGCTCCAGACCTTCTCTGAGCTTTATTGGAGACTTGTATTTACAGCATTCTCCTTCCTGTGCTGGGATCTGTTTTTCTGTTTAATCAGAAACAGCCCAAAATCACACTGTACATAGATAGTACTTGGCTTTGTACTCTGCTTCTCTCGGTGCTCTATTTCCATTTTACAGATGGGAAAACTGAGGTCTGGAAGTAGAGCTTTTCCCAAGGCACAGCGGGGAGTAAAGCCTTCGTGGCTTCCAGAGTCGTCATCTACACCTTGGCTTGCAAGGCTTGAACCGTATCGCAGTGGTCTGGCGCTAGGATTTCCTGCGTTTTGTTCTGTCTTGTCTATTTTTGCTGAAGGCAACGTTTATACTGCCCTGTTTTGAATTACTTCCCCTCTGCCTCGTAAAATCAGGGCAACAGGTCTGTAAGTAGGCATTGTGAAGATGCAATGATTCAGGCTTTACCACTGCATGATCTCACAGCGCCTCAGCTCATCTCTTTCTCATTTCATTTCTCATCTGCAAGCCACTGGAGGTAACATATTCTAGGTGGAGACGTGGGCCCTGGGCCTTGGTGAGAGCATCTGTGCCTTAGCACGGCGGGAGGTTGGTGACTCGAAGGCGAAACCCCTCCGGAAGGCGTTGAGCCTGCCCGGCTGCTGCGGGCTCCTGATTTCCACGCAGTGATTTTTTTTTTTTTGTGTCTCCATAAAACCCACTTACTTGGTTCTTAGTGTATAATTTTTATTCTTCTCCGTGTTGTGAAATATGGGCTGAACCCAGAGGAGTTAGACGCTATTCCGTATTTATTTGTCCCAAAGGGGGGTTGGCTGAATGGGGCTCCACATACCCATGAGCCTGACATCTCAAAGTCTTGCTGAGTTGTTCCTGTTGACTTAAATCTCTTTAAATTTCCATGTCTGGCCTGAAAAGACCTGATAAACTCCTCGCTTCAAAAGGTCTAATTTTAATCCCAGAGTACCCACCTCCTCCCCAAAGTTGTCTGAGGGGGTTTTCCTAATATTTTAGATTAGAGCCTGGGCTTTGTTTCCAGTAGTTGTGCCACGGTTCCTACAGATTTTGCCTGAGATGTCGTTCCAATCAGATGCACCAGACACTGCAAATAGTGCTCTGGGGGAATTGCAGCGTCTTTCAGAAGTAACATTCCCATGCTAGCATTTTTCCAACTCTTAGTTTCTGCGGACAATAGTGGAGTTATTTTCCTGTGTTTAGACTTAACATGAGAAGCTTGAGATCTTATCTTAGCCTGTCACTTTAATGCTGTGCATTGTGTAAATAAAAATGGGATGGAAGATTTGGTTTCTGTTAAGTCAGGAGAACTGTATGGCCTTCCTAGCAGAGCTGGAGAGGAAGAGGAGGGAAGCGAGTGCTTCATTGCAGTCCTCGCATCTAAATATAAACAGTTCTCTTCTTGGATCCTTTCAGTCTGAACTTCTGGGTGATTTGACCTTTCTTTGATAAAAGCTTTCTTTATTTGCAAGAATAAAAGGGCAAGGGGGAAGAAAGGACACAGCAGAATTTTTTTTTTTTTTTTTTTAAATCTTAAAATCTTAGCAGTTTATTTCTGCAGTACCCAGTGTTTGCTGTTGAACGAGCTCCACTTGGACTCCAGCTTTTTTCCTCCTCTGGGTCCCTTGAGTGAACTTCGCATTTTACTCTAAATCATTAAGCAGAAAATTTCTAAGGAAGGTTATGGAAGTGTGTTTTCTCCCAGGGAGAGCATGTTCTGGTGGAGACGGATATCCTGGGCTCCAGTCCCCGGTCTTGCTGCCAGCTGGGTGCATCGCTTTGAGCAAGCGACTTGGTTTATGCCCATTACACCACTAACCCTGGTTTTCCTTACTTCATAACTTCAGCTGAAAGAAATATTTGTATTAAATGCTGCTGGCTTTTCATATGTACACCCTGAAGTTTTTTGAGCTCGGCATCAAAACACTGCTCTGTTTAATATGTAAAACCACTGAACTCTCTGGCTTTGGTCAGGTTAGAAGGCTGTGCAAGGGGATGCGCAGTATTTATAACTGCTCCAGACTACACGCAAGTCTTTCTGGCACTAGTTTTAACCATTAATTGCCACTTTAAATCCAGCAATAAATTATTTGGGCAACCACACTGCATGAGCCCACTGCCAAAAATAAACCAGAGCCTGAGAATTCCTCAGGTCCTCTTCATGCTTCAGGGCTGTTGCAGCCGGATGGGGTAGGGCACCTCCTGGGCTCAGTCTGACTGGTTTTTGTGTCTCGCATATCTTCTGGACATAGTTTAAGCCATCATCCCGCAAATGATGCGAGTAGCCCTTGAAATGCGTGCATGCATTGGTTTGCCGTTTCCTTCTGAAGCGCAGGATGGCGTGTGGTGTGCGGGAATGCCTCTGGATAAGCCTTCTGATCCTTTGCAAATTGGATTTTGTGGCTTATTTCCCTGTCCTCTTGGATAAAGTTTCCCCTTGGCTGCCTCTCCTCTAGTGGGGCTTGTGCCTGTCTCGGGACTGCAAAGCCTTTTATAATGCTCTGCCGGATCAGGAGTCGCTCGGAGGGGAGAGACTTTCCATTTCAGAGCATGCTCCTGAATCCCACCTGAAATGTGCTGGAGAGCAAGCATGCTGCTTAGTTTACTTCTGAATTTCCACTTGGTCTGCACGAGGTTCCTGTTGGTTTGGTGCCTTTCCTGCTGCTTTTACACACTGTGGTATAGAGTTTTTTCTGGCTAGGAGCCCTCTAGTAATGACTGTTATTTTAGAAAAGCTAGTTACTGCTCGGGCCGCCTCTATCATACAGTGAGTCGTAGCGATTACATGCTGGGGAGGAAATGAAATGATCAGGAAAGGCCTACTTCATAAAAAGCAACAGTTGACTTTATTTTAAACCAATTACATTGGGGATTAGGGGGTGCTGTTAAGTCCTACCCCTAGTTAAAGAAAACAAGGCAGGAAAATCTACTGTATTAGCAAAAGTGTGATTGTCTGGGCTTGTCATAAATCCTGCATAAGTCTTGAAAGTATTAAGTTTAAAACAGGCCAGCATACAAGGAATGATGGGCTGTAATGGGCAGGGCCATCTTCAGGAGAGATGAAGGGTTTCAATTTGCTTATAAGAACGTGTTGGTTTGCGTTCACGTGCCCTTTCTGGGAGAGGGTGGTAGGGCTGGTGAGGGGTGCCAGTAGAAGCCAAACTCCTTTAACCGCAAGCCCAAGAGCAGGGCCAGCTTCTTACACGTGCGTTTCTCCGCTGTTTCAAATAGGACACCTTGCAGGGGTTCGAGGGAAGATTAATCCTCCACAGGGTTAATCCGTAAATCCTTGGTGTTTGACTTTTGAACAAGGGAGGGAAGTTAACAATATTCTCAGAAGTGCTCGGAGACCACCTACTCTTTCGTATAGACTGCCAACAGCTGTCAGATGGAAATGATTTTTGGACAGTAAGAAGTTAGCGTGGAATCACACTGGTGACCAAGAGCAGGCTTTGTATCCCACAGTCTTTGACTTACACCCCTAGTGACTCTTGCCATGGAGGGAAGAGGGTTTCCCAGACCCATCAAAATTCTTCAGAGGGGTGTGAATTAGTGGTGGGTTGATGGTTTACTGTCTCTTGTGGTTAACTTTAATAGACACATGTTCCTCTGAGATGCTTTTTGGCAAGCATGTGTATGGCTGAAAGATGTCTAGTAGCAGGAGAATGTGGGAGCTCTGATTTAAAACCAGGATGGTCTCTAGTAGCAGGAGAACGTGGGAGCTGTGATTTAAAACCAGGATGGTCTAATAAAGCATCGAGTAGTGGATCGCTGTACCGGCTGTGTGCTTTGTGACACTAACCCCTCTGCTCGACGCTGTGCTGTGCGGTCTGTTCTCTGTGTTACTGCTCTTAACCACAGCTGTCCGGCCACTGGTTTGCTTCCAGATAACCAACTTGGTGTGAGAACTCTGCTGAAACTTGTCCTTGCCAGCTGTCCGTCTGTTTGGTGTATGCCTAAGTGTTCCCTGTACGTTTTCTGTCTTGCAGCATCTGGAGAGGGCCAAATGTGAACTGCGTTGACAGTACGGGATACACTCCACTGCACCATGCTGCTTTGAATGGTCATAAGTGAGTCATCTTATCATGTCTTTGATCGTAGGGGATACTGTGTGCTTTACAAGCTACGGTTTCTGTGCAGTTCATTCACCGGTCTAATGCTGTTTCCACTGAAAACGTGGCAATGGTGCAGCACTACACCATCTTCAGGACAAGAGGTGAAGAACATCAGTGCAGTGAAGCTGTAGAGGCATTGGCTGCTGCACAGTATGATCATACATCTCTTTAAAAATTTGGCGAAACGCTGAGGTTTTCAACCACCCTTTTATTTTTAAGCAATTTGGATAAGATATAACAACATACTAAAGGTGGCTTCTCCAGTAACAGTCCTCTGCAGTCTGTCTGGTGTCCAATGTGTTGCTGTGCCTGCACCACTTAAAATTTGCTTTCGTGCGTATTACATTTTTAAGAAACTCCAGTCTCCAGCATGGTAAATCTTGTATTGTTCATTGCTACTCAAGATACTGAGAAATTGAATAGAGTTTAAATCCTTATTCATCATCGTCATGCTGGTGCAGTTCACTTTTCACCAGAGTGGCTTGTGGATGGCTTCAGTCCCTATTCAGCTCCATTAGTATGAAGGTAACGTAGATCTTTCCTGAGCTCGTCTCAGCAGTCTGTCTGTCTTTTTTTTTTTTCCCTTGGGCAGCATTTAATAGGAACGCTTTAAAATCACATTTCAAGAGGATCTCTGAAATACTCCTTTTCAGATTAACTTTTCGTAAAATACTCAACTTACTGCAGAATGTAAGCTGAGAAACAAGGGCTGAATATCTTACGGACTCAAGGTTCTTTCTCTTGCAGGGATGTGGTGGAAGTTCTGCTGAGGAACGATGCGCTAACCAACGTAGCAGACTGTAAAGGCTGTTACCCTCTTCACCTGGCAGCTTGGAAGGGAGATGCAGACATAGTGAAGCTCCTCATCCATCAGGGACCTTCGCATACTAAAGTGAATGAGCAGGTCTGCGTATTTTTCTCTAATATATCGTTGAATTGCTTCCCTCGGACGGAGAGAGACTACTTCAGCTGACTCCTGACCCCTCCCATACCAGTAACAATTGTTATAAAGTCCTACTTGCTAATGGGATAAGGGCACTGCCTAAAGCAAATACCTCCAGTTCTGAGGTAGCGGTTGAATGAGTAAGGTGTGTATGTTTATACAGAGAGATACAAATACAAGAACCACTCAACACGTAGGAAGTGGTCTCCTGCTTTCACACTGGGCTTCTGAAACTAACCCACAGTTTTTCCTTTCAGTTGCTGGATAGCTGAGGAAGTTTCTAGTTCTGTCAAAGGATACATTGGCTCCTTCTTTGGGAACTAATCAAAGCAGCTTTGTTTAGTCTTTGTTTGGCCATGCTCTCTTAGCTATTCTCCTGGCTTGTCTCTAGCACTTGCTCCAGTTAACTGATTTGTAAGTTGTAAGATAATTTTAACCCTACTTGCCCCCAGATAAATCCCTAGCTTAATCTTAAAGAATTATTTTCTCAATCAGGCAAGAAAAAAAAAAAATCTGGTGGATTTCTTCCCTTTGTCAAGCTGATAGGTTTTGGTCTAGGATGCAGAGGGATTGATTTGTATGAGACAGCTATTCTGTACAGCGGCCGCTGCGGCCACTTTGGAGGGCTGGCTCCCGTGTAACTTCCCCGTGGAAGTCAGCAGGCATCTTGCAATTCCAGGAAACTTCTGAAATGCTACTGCTGTAAGACCCAAATATTTCTTTTGTTTTAGAGTTTCGGATAAAGGAACTGGTTCACTGAGTGAGGCCAGCTGAACACTGTTACTGAACCACTTAGGCTGAGTGAGTGTGGGCAGACATGCAGTAAGAGATCCAAATCAGACGGTTAAAGCTACAATAGCCCTTGGTTGTCCTGTCCCTAAGGCAGGAATGTCTGATGTCCCTGTGACTCAATTCTTAAACCACTCAGGGTTTCATCCAGGAGCAGAGGAGTAAACCAAAATCAGTTTGTTTGCCTTAGTGCCACAAGGCTAAAAATGTGTATTCCTTCAGAAGTTAATTCACAAGTAGGTCAGATACTCATGGTTCAAGTTTAGCAAAATCTGTCAAAGTCAAGATGAACAGCTGGGAACTGTGAGTTTCTGCTGTTTAATTTTGATCTGTGGTGTATACTTTTCAGAAGCTGAGGAGCAAATTCCCTTTGGAGTCAGGTTTAGGAGTCCTAATCCTGCTCCCAGCCATACTTTGTGGGGACCGAAGTGCCACGCTTAAGCTTTCTGTTCCTCAGTATAAGATGGCTACCTCGATGCATCAGGCTGCTCCAAGGCTAAATGGTTGCTTCTAAAGCATCACAAAATGAAAGATACGGTGATGATGCTATTTGCTACCACTCCTCAACTGAGCAGAAATAACTAAGAGTGTGTGTTTTAATGTCTTTGTTAGTTTTCCAGTTTGGGGCTGTGGTTAGTGATGTCTTCAGGCACAGCTGCAGGCATTCAGTCTGTTTAAATAGATTTGAGAAGTGTAGTTAGTTGTTTATGATCCATCTGATAAGAACTGACCGAGAGCCCTGAGTGTCAACTGTTCTGCTCGGAGTAGGACAGGTATAGGGGAAACCTTTGCAAAAGACGAAAAGCTTAGTGTAATCCTTCCAGGTAATGTTTCATTAATGTCTGTTTAGTAGGTACCTTTTGAAATGAGAAGAGTCAGCCAAATAGCCTGTGCTGCTTGTGTTTGGAGTCTGGGAAATGAAATGCACAGTGGTTCAAGTTACAGGAATCGGCAGCTGGAATGGCTTCTGCTGTTAATAGCTTTGACTGGAACAAGATGCTGTGTTCTGTCATTTCCACCCCTTGGGAGTCACCCATTGCTTTGTTGCTATATCTCACCCATTTCATTATCACATTTTTTTTTCTTTTTCCTCTTCCTTTTTGTAGAATGCTCTTGAGATCAAAGAACTCAAAAAGTACGGCCCCTTTGACCCATATATCAATGCCAAGGTGTGTACTTTGCTGTCAGCATTTCACTGCATCATTACTCCAAGCTGCACTCGCGTGCTTCCAGGTGCAATGTCATCCAGTTGCAATAATACCTGTTCAGTTTGCAGCCGCTTGGGGAAAAGTAAAATGCAACCCTTTATTTACTGTGGGTTTCTTTCTTCAAAGCAGTTATAGAAACATAATTTAAGGGAAGCTTTTCCTTATTTTCCTGGGGGCTTCTTCATTGCTTAGCCTTGTAGGACTCACGGTGGCGGTCAGTTTGCTTGATTTGGCTGGATGACTTCCAAAAGGTAATGTTATTTCAATTAAAATGCTTTAGGTTGTTTCATGTGCTAATGTTGCTGATAAATGCAAAGAGAAGGAAATTTGGTTTTTTTCCCTGCTTAAACATGGATGCATTTTCTCTGTGGGCTGCTTGGAGTGAATTTTCATGCCTTTTCTCCTACAAAAAGCATAATGCTGTATTTGTCGTTTGAATGGTCGGTTAATTCTTTTGGTGGTGGTGGGGAGAAGGGAAGGCAGTAATGTTCATGCCTCCCTTCCCAAGTCCTTCATGTCCTGCTTATTGCATCAATCTCTCTTTTTTTGATGTCAAGTCTGTTGTGTCGTCTGACCCTTCAGCCCTAGTCTTCTGTTCCTGTTTTCTTGCCTATTTTGCTCCTCTCTTGCTTTTAGTTGTTCTTGAGCTACAAAAAGGCATGACATCAGCACTTACGATGCGCTGAGGCTGAGCACTTGAGGAAGCGGATAAGAAAGTTCCTGGTGGTGGTTTCTCAGGCACCATTTTTCATTTTTATTTATAGTGAAGCTGCAGGCCAGTGATGGCATAATAGTCTGCTGATTTATCATGAGATGCTTCTGCTCTCAGCTGCCATGCCACAGTTGCTTCCAGTCAATTATTTTGGATCCAGCCAGCCATGGCAGATTTCTGTCTCTCAAAAATTTAGTTAAAACTTTCACTCTGCTTGATCTGCAGTACCTGAAAAACACACATTCAAAGTTCCTGAGCTTGCTAACCACTGGGAATTACGTTTGTTTTGGCAGACTTTTATTTCAGGAAGTACTCTAGTGCATACCTCTTTAAGCACAAATATATTTTCATGAAGCTCATCCCTATCGGTGGTTTTTACAAAAACCCAGATGGGAATTTTACAACAACGAATGTCTTCTGTGGAAACATCATAGTCAAGCAGGTCAGTTGCCTGAAAGGAGCTTTCTAAAACATTGTCAATAACAGAGTAAAATCGTGCACACTCCAGCATTAAAATGTTGAATGAAGGAGGAATATAAAGATGAAATATACAGTGAGCTCACTTTCTTGTGGATTTTTGTTTACGAAATACTCTAATTTTGGATTTTATATTTGACAAGTGCATTATTTTAAAGTCTCAATTCACTTTTCAAGATGGCTGTAGTGCTCTGGAGAGCAAGGCTAGTGTTTTTGAAATCTTTGCCTTGGTTTTGAGGAGAGAGATGTGATTTATACACAATCTGTTAGGTTCATCACAAGTTCTGACCGGCTTTCCACCAGTTTCTGACCGGGTTTGATGAAGAGCATGTGGAATCATACCTGTCATGCAAACCCTGGTGTTTTCTCAGTAGCCTGGCTGCAGGTGGGAGAACCACAAAAAGTCCAGGTGCAAAGTGCAAGAGTCCTTGCTTAGTTGGTGCTTCCAGCTTCTCAGCTCCTGTGCAGGGTGGGATGTCATACAGAAATGATTGAAGCGAGATGTTTCATCTTCCCAAACATTTTGGGATATTTAGAAGAGGGGGGAAGCATTTCTATAAGGCTGGACTACAATTTACTGTCCTGCTGAGGAAGAGATAAGAAAGCCAGAAGCTTCTTGCTCTCCTAAAAGTTAAAGAAATAGTTAACAGCTTCTTTTTATGCCCCTTCCTTTTCAACATCCTTTGTTCAATAGGAGGTCCCTGCAATATGTCTGTTACGGGCCTGAAGGACTTCTGTACAGCAAATGATAGAAGCAAAGTTAAGAGGTGGAACAGCAACTCTTGCTTCAGTAACTCCTGCTGTCTTGAATTCGGTTATTTAATTTGTATGAAGGAAGCAACCAGTTAAGCAGAGCCAAAGTAGAAAAAGCTGTCACATAGCTCAGGTTTGTGCACTGCGCAAACTACCTTTGGCTTTTTTAATTGGAAGCAAATGAATCATGCAGATTGGGTTTAAAATGCTATAAATCTAAATGGGCTCTAGAGAAAAGTGGAAGCCTACCATCTGGAGTCTGCAAATGAAGCTGGGCAGCAAACCCACCCACAGAGCTCCCGAAAGCTTGTTGGACATATGGGGATCATTTTCTATTTTTTCTGAAATGTGTTTGGCATTGTTGGGCACCTGTAGGAAGGAAGGAGGCCTCTTCCTCCTTACTCCGCTCCTGGCAGCGCGTGTGGGGCACTGATGGAAATTTTGTGCTGCGAAAGGAGGGAAGGAGCCGGTACGACGGACCGGGCAGCTCCAGCTGACCCTTCTGGCCTGCTTGGTGCCCAAGGTTGCGATGTGCCTTGGGTGTCACCTCCTGGTGAAGTTTGGATTTTGCTTAATGGTGTTTTTCTTTCATTTTGCCTGAAACTGAAACTTTTAACTGAAACTGTGGAGTGGATGCCAGCGGGACATCCCTGTTCTGTGCTTTAGGATCAGTCGTGTCACTGGAGCAGCAAAATAGTAGGTTTTTAATAGGGCCAGCCTACATCAGACATGCACACGCTGACAAAAATCCTACAAAAAAGGAATCTTAAAATAGGTTGGATGGGACTGAAGGGTCTTGTAGCCTCTTTCCCCAGCCCCGAGGTAGGATCAGGTCTACCTAAACCATTCCTGACCAGTGTTTGTCTAGCAGCTTCTCAAAAACCTCAGAGAGGGACAGCTCTCCCTTGGCAGTTTATGCGACCGTTCAAATCTTTGCAGGTTAGAAAGTTAGACAAGTTTCCCTTATTTAAACTAAGTCTCCCTTTCTCCAAGCAAAGCTCTCTTACGGTGTGTTAAGAACAGGAGCGCAGACAGATACACTTTAGGGAGCTGTAGATGCTCCATTTTATTGTGTGATGAGGAGCATAAGGGCTATGGTATGTGGTATCTAGTTACCAGGGCTTGAAAAATTTTGATGGAGCCCATATGAAAGCAGAGGCATTTCTGCTTGTGTTCCCGGTTTGTGGTCTGTAGGCGGGCATCGTACGAGCCCGGCTTCTCACTCCCAACTGTGAATTGGGGGGATGCTAGGATTCCTGCAAGAATGCAGCCCCTGGGCCCTGTTGAGCACTCTATTTTTCTAAGAAGTTTTGAAATTTGAACCCATGTGCCTTCTGGCTGCTGGAAAGGAATTTTCTTTTTCCATCTCCGATAAATATGTATGTCTGAGCGCTCATGGTCATTGTTCAGGCTCTGCTCTGGTTTGTGCTTGGAGAGGCGGTGCAGGGAAGGGAGGCCAGCTCCCTTGCCTGGAACGGCTCGAGCATTTTTGGCTGCTCAAAGCTCCCCTATAAATGGAGGCAATAAAGACTTCTGCAATAGTGGGAGTTTCCAGTACACAGTCTGAGATGGGGAAAGACTTGCTGTAATGATTCAGGGGAGTTTACCACCTGGTGATCTCTGTTGCAGGATAAGTCTGGAGATTTCATCCTGAGCGTCAGAGCCCTGACCTGCTTAAGGGAAATTAGACTAAATTGCAGTAAAGATGGGGGAAATCTTTGACAATTATGTTATTGAAGGATGTCACATTCCCATTTCTGAGCTATCAGGCAGGTGTTTGGAGTTGCTGTGTGCTTTAAAGCAGCCTTGAGGGATGCGGTCTCTGTGCCAGGGAGGGATGCGAGGGGGACAGTCCTAGACGTGGAAATCCCCTGTAGCCAGGGCTAGCGTGGCATCAGCTGTGCGTGCCCCCCATGGCTCTTTGGCAGATACCTGCTGCTCCAGAGGGGCTGGGGTTATCTACTCTTTCTGCGAAAATGGGCAGCAAGCCTCCCTCGTGCTATGGGGCAGGCTGAGGGCATCGGTCTGGCTGCGTCATGGGCTCACCGATACCTGGGTTCCTTTCCGAATTCCAATAAGAATAATGTGATTTGCCAACCTTTTAAATGCCTCGAGACCAGCAGCTTAAGCTGATTGATAGGTGTAATCTCTGTAGTTCTCTGTTCTCTCCCCTTCTCACTCCGTATGTGTATTTTATGTGCAGACTCCTTTATTCTACAGTAACTTCTGTCCACTTGTATGTGCCTTCCTTCACCATGGCTGCCTCTGCCACTCCAAGTATAGAGCCTGTTGTCTGACTTTGAACTTCTGTGCTAACAGTGGTGCCATGCTTTCCTTACCTTCTTAAATATCTCGCTTCTGCATGTGGCTGTTGCTGCTTCCGGCCTCCTTAGCCTTTGCTTTTATACAAGTTGCAGCTGCAGAGAGCTTCTCCAGAATTCCTCGCTTCCCTTATGCTTTTCACGTGGCTGAAAAATGATGCAAATACCAGCTAAAAACAAATGGGAGCTTGCATGCATGACTCCTGTAATCCCTAGAATGACTTAACACGTTAATAGGATTAAAGTGCTTGTACAACAGAGCAAGTTCTGCAGCGTGGTTGTGAAATGGTGCAAAATATTGACTGCTCCTACAAGCTGGTATCCAAAAAAGCGCATGTGCTCTCAAAGCAAAAAGGAAGGTATTTTGATCAAATTCAGTTTCTAAAGTAGTACTTCTAATGCCATCAAGACACATCCGTTCTCTGGTTTTTTTTATTGGGAACTGTTCTTAAAATGGCAAATTCAACCATGATTCTTTCAGCTAAAGTTGAAGTGTGTAACAGTTTGTACTAAAGTTTTTTGGGTCAAATTGTTAGATGAGTATTTGTTTCTAAAGTCCTCAAACAGAAATCCTTCTGTGTATAACACACAGTAATAAGACTAGAAACTTGAGGTGAATTTAATTTGAGAAAAGGCTCTTTTAAATCTGGCAATGTTCCTATTTTGCACCTGCAAGTGAAATATGTTAGGTTGCTTGTCTTTCAATCCTTTGCATTGCTGATTTTCAACTTGACAGATGCTGCATGCATTAATTGGATCTGGCTTTCACTGTGGAGGTGTTCTCTTGTCGCTCGGACATCTCTTCCCTCAGTTGACCCGAGCCCTTGGCTACAAGGGCTTGTTAGTGGAATGTTCGAATTGCTCTGCTTTCTAATTCACAAACTGCATGTAACTTTATGCACCCTTTCTCTAAACCTTGCGAGCTTCAGAATTGCAAAGGTGGAATGACTGTTATAATCAGGATAAGTAGGATTTGAAACAATTGAAGTTTAAATCTAAAATGATGACAATTAAGCTACAGCAGATAGAATTCATGCTGCAGTTTGCCTAGCGTATATTGCAGCCTTTTATTTTTGTGGCACCCCGACGTGTGGGATGCTGCCAACAAATAACAGACTGCTTTCCCCCAGTGCTAGCAGAATTAATGGGGATCCAGATACAGCTTGACAATCCCTTAAACTTTAGCATGGTGCCTTGATTTTGACCTCAGTGCTTTGAAAGCAGGCTATTCCATATATAGCACCTATTTCCCATAGAGCAGATTTCCCATATAGAATCATAGAATCGTTTAGGTTGGAAAAGACCTTTAAGATCATCCAGTCCAACCATTAACCTACACTACCAAGTCTACTCTAAGCCAATCAAGGGTAGACTAGACTAAACCATGTCCTGAAGTGCCACATCTACCCGTTTTTTGAACACAAAATATCTGAGTAAAGCTTATTGTTCTGAACGTTTTTGAAGCTTTTACTGGGTGGGTCAGTTGCTGAGTTCATGAGGGGATGTTTGTGCCTGGTAAATGGCTAGTGAGATGGTGAAAACGTTGCTCCAGGCTCTGTTTCAAACAGGGCTCTCTGCTTCCCGACTGCTTTTTTGTCTTGTTTTTGCATTTAAACTTCAATGGTTTGAGCGAGGCACGGAGCAGCTCTGTTCTCCCCCCGCTCTGACGCGCTGGCGTTTGTGACCCCCCCCAGAACAACGACAACGAGACGGCGCTGCACTGCGCCGCGCAGTACGGCCACACGGAGGTGGTGAAGGTCCTTCTGGAGGAGCTGACCGACCCCACCATGCGCAATAACAAGTTTGAGACTCCGCTGGACCTGGCCGCGCTCTACGGGAGGCTGGAAGTTGTGAAGATGCTCTTGAACGCTCACCCCAATCTTTTAAGCTGCAACACTAAGAAACACACTCCCCTGCACTTGGCAGCTAGGAATGGTCACAAAACTGTAGTCCATGTCCTCCTGGATGCTGGCATGGATAGCAACTATCAGGTACGTAGCGTGTCTGCGTGTGAAGGGCTGGTCTGATTGCTGCGGGGTGGAGAACCCCTGTAGTGATGATACAGAGCTCCACCTAACCCTCTCCTGGAGGGATCGTTTATGAAAGATGAGCGATGGCTTGGTTTTCCTCTGGGCTGTGTGTTCAGCTCTTGGTTGCGCTGAGAAGCTGCTCGGAGGGATTCTGGTGTTGTGCATGCTTCATGCCTGCTCGTTAGTTGGACAAAGAGCCCCTGATGCATAGCAAGGGAGGAGAAAAAAAGCCCTTTTGCCTAAGCTGTTCTGCCCTGCAAAACCATGAGCTCTTGATAGCAATGGGGGCAAACTGTTTCTCTTCCTATCAAGCCACTTGTGAATATGCTGTTTTCACAGCAGTAGCTTGTATGTGGTGGTCTTGTCTGTCCTTTTCAGGATGTGATCTCTTGCTAAGCTGTAGAAAGTCCTTCCTTGGTTTCTAACCTGGGCCTGCATGTCTCTGTGAAGAGACCATCCCATTTTCCATTCCAAACTCTCAGCATTGTAGTAATATTGATAGTTTAGCCGCAGTTGTAGATATTGTTGCCCACACTTTGTATATGATGCTGTATATTTATTGCTTCTGTAACCTTCTAAAACATGCCTCCATCGCCATTCCCCGCTGTCTAGCTTCATGCTATTTTCCATTTAATTTGCAGACTGAAAAAGGCAGTGCTTTGCACGAAGCTGCTTTGTTTGGCAAGACAGATGTGGTGCAAATATTGCTGGCTGCAGGTGAGAGAATGTCCCCCTTTTTTGAAGCTTTAACATGGTGATCCCTTCACCCAGAACTTGAGGAAACCCCTTTACAGCAGCAGCATGTTTCTCCGACCAGCTCTCAAAGCGTTGTTCCTCGGAGAGGGTTATAGGAGAGGTTATCTCTTGGTGTTAGGCTTTAAATCTGCCTCTCTAGAGCATTTTTTAGCCTCCCCCCCACCCCCAGTGATGATCACAAGTGTAAGCGCTAACTTGATTAAAGACATGAATTTGCATATAGTTTGAAAATATCCTTGCTTTTGCCTTCTCTACACCTATTGCCATAGGTATTGATGTGAACATAAAGGATAACAGAGGCCTGACAGCTCTGGATATTGTCAGGGAACTTCCTTCGCAGAAAAGCCAACACATAGCAGCTCTCATCGAAGGTAAGTGGTGGAGCTCTGTGTGCAGCAGGAGGGAAAAGTTTGGGCTGATAACTGCCAGTGCAAGTACAGGATTTTGGTCCTGGGAAGTGCTGCAAGCAAAGCAGCCTCAGGCCAGGTCCCTTGATGAGAATCTTACAGGTGCTGGAAGGAATGATGCTTAAACGCGCGGGTGAGCTGTCTTCAGAGCAAGCGTTTGCAGGGGGGCTTCGGGGGGGGGATGGTATTTAGGGGGATTAGCTCCTTTGCTGAAGGAGTGTGGCATGACTTTTACAGTTTAAATGGCCTTAATTGAGCTTTGTTTAACTCACTTTAGAAGTTAATTAAAATTAAGGATAGCCTAAATCTGCTTGCAGAATGCAGAGTAATAGCTTTAGAAATGGTTTTAGATTAACTGTCCTTCATGTGGCTGTGTAGGCAAATAGTTGTCCACGGATCTTACATCCTACTCCTCACTTCATTGTGGAGCTTGGGCATGGATTTTGCAGATGAGATTTACAGAAAAGGCCTTGATTACTTGTGGTTTATAAAGGAGCTTGGCCCATTGTGCCTCTCCAAGTTAGGGAATGAAGTGTGGCATCTTAGCTAAATTCATACCTTGTAATTATGCTGTCTCAATTTCCTCTCAGCTGTGGGGAGAAAGATCAGAAGCGTATGCAACTGGTGTGCGTCATTCATGCTTAGCATTTGAGAGCTTTACAGGTTCAAAGCACTTTGCAGACTTTTAATTAAGCTTTGCCTGTGAGGTTGGTAGGTGTTATCTCTATTCTGAAATTGAAGATGAGCTTTAAAACTAAAGTTCTTGCAGGTAAATGCTGTTAGTTTGTTTGCTCCTGTAAGTAAGCTAGCTACATGAGATGTTGCTGTCTGACTTTATTCACATAAGCTTAATGTTTCTGGCTCTGCTGTGGTTAAGGGACCACAGCTAGAATTGTTTTCTCTGCTGCCTTATGACTCCAGACGACCAGACTGCATCTCTGTTTAGTGATGTCGCTTGTGTCTACAACATGAAGTAATCTGCTTCATGTGTAACTTTGTGTCCATAGAGGAGCTTTGCAGCTTTCTGATTAAAGACTCTGTGAAAGTTCAAAGAACCATCCTTAACTTTGTGCATGTGATTAAAGAGGCCGTCTGCTTCTATTTTGGGATCTGAGCTGCAAGTTTTAATAATGTACTTGAGTTACTTTTTGGAGACTTAATAAGCCGACAGTTGGCCTTCCGTCTGCAAGGGAGGAAGTACCATATGCTGAAGTGGATGCAGAACTAGCTTGACATAGACTGACCCTGTTGCCCCACCTCGTTGCAGATTACACGATTGGGAAGAAAAGTGCCAAAGCTGCAGAGAAGACTGTTCAAGCACCGCTTGTTCCAGCCACTGATCCTGTGTGCCGGATATCTCAGGGTAGGCTTCCATGCAACACGGCCATCACTAGCACTCTTCTTCCTGCAAAGTGCTGACTTTCCGAGGGCAGAAGCCCCGAGTGATGCTCTTGTCTCTCTCTTCCTCTCACAGGTGATGTGGAGAAAGCAGTTACAGAACTGATCATAGATTTTGATGTGAACCCAGAAAAGGAGAGCCCGTATGAAGCTTTATACAATGCAACGTCCTGCCACTCCCTGGACAGCCTTGCCAGTGGGAGATCTTCAGATCGAGAGTCTGTGAATAAGGAGGTGGAATCAACTGCTCTCAAAGCAGCAGGAGTCAGGCCTGTATGTAGCTATGTGTGTTCATCTCTGCTTGCCTTAGAAAGATAACTAACTTACCTCTGTTTTCATGATTTTGCAGCAGGCTACCAATCCCCCAGCTTGAGGAAGTCTTTAAACCCGTCCCTGACGTTGGTTAGAGCAGGCAGGTACCTCTCCTTTTTCACCAGCCTGTTCACATAACCTCCGTCACATTGCCCACGAGTAGCCACTTCTACATGCCTGATTTTCACCTAGTGTTGCATCCTTCTGTTCTCTGGCAGTTGAATACTCGTGCCTGTGAATTTTGGTTTGTCAGGACATTGCACTTAGCTGAAGGGCTAACTTCTTGTCTAGAAGAAAGTTTTGGAAACTTTTGCGAGGAGCATTTCTCTCATCTCTCTTGCTCTCTGCTTTGCCCAAGGGAAGGCTTTCAAGAAACTATCTTTAAGAATACCCTGTTGGAAACTAGTTGGCAGCAGAAACATCGTTTTTTTGTGTGTGTATTACTTGCAGAAATCTGTAGAGGGTACTCAAGGCTTTACAAGGCAATGCAAAGCTCCTGGAACTGTCTCCAGAGAAGTCTTCCTTACCTTCTGTTAGCTGCATCTGCTGCCCCCTTAGCAATCGGTGGCAACGCTGCTGTGGGGCAGACGGGATGCTGGCCTTGCAGCATGCTGTGTCAGCTTCAGGGTTTGGTTTCTGGTTGGTTTTACAAAGCCTGCTCTGTGGATGTATTTTTGGACAAAAGGCAAAGCAGCAATGAACAATTAAACTGCTGGCGGTACTGTAAACCGTGCTGCTTCTCTCTCTGCAAAGAGGTGCATCCTTTTTCCTGCTAATATAGCAAATATAGTAGAAATGAGACAAAAGCCTTAGAAGACTGACATTTCAGCCAGATCTCTCTTTAGGGTATGCAGCACAAGATGCACTCTCCTGTTACTAACTAAATCTTGGGGGCTTATATCCATCTATGTACTGTCCTGTGTTGCTAATGTCTGATGTGAAATAAGCTCAGCTCTGTCACAAATAAGAAAAGATGAGAGGCTGAACTGCAGTGAAAAGGGAGAAGAGCGGGACGTGCTCCAGGAGCTTGCTGGAGTTTCTTCCCAAACTTGCTGGAGTTTTTTGGAGGGAGCCGTTCTCCTCTGCCGTCTTTCCCTTTGCCATTAGATGGGGCTGTGGCAGGGCAGGAGGCGGCCTGGAGCTGCACTGAGCTCTGCACGGAGACCAGGCAGCGCAGCTCTGACTGCCCACAGCCAGTCCGGGGATATTTGAGGAATGCAGTGCAGCAGTGTCTCTTGATCTCTAGGGTTTTCCACTATAAAAGGTGCCTCGGGAATCACTTATTCCTGTTACCGTTTCATTAAGACACAAGCGATGAGTCTTCCCTTTCTACCCATTTGCATGAGTTCATTACTGACCTTCACTGCGAAACGCTGTGCCGTTCAGATTACCAGTCTGGGTCTGAATGAACTGGCTTAAGTAACGAAGCAATAAACCTGTGTACACAGCACCTTCCACCCAAGCAGTTTTATTCTCCTGCAAGCGTAGCTGGTGCTCACGTGGGTCTGAGCTGGCCTTGTGCAGTGTTACCGCTGCGGAGAAGCGGGTGGTCTGTGTTTTCGATAGCCGTCCGTCCGCAGGACTGCAGTACGGTGAATCTGCAGAAAGGGCTTTCTGCCCGAATAGGGATCCTGCTGGAGAGGAGGAGGAGGAGGAAAGACAGCAACCATTGCCAAGCTCTGTGCTGTTAGGACTGAACTTCTCTTCCACCCAGATTAATTTGAGGAGGTCCCTACCGTGCTGCATGCACAGCAGCATGGATGTAGTGTTGGCGGAAGCAGAAGGGGACGTGCTCTAACACAACGCACTTGACAGTGGTCTTCTAAACCGCAGAGAGAACGTCCACCCCCGCCTGCCAAGCCTCCACCTGATGAAGAGGAGGATCAGACTGCGGAGAAGAAGATGGGCCATGGTACTTCCTCTGAGGTATGTGGGACTTGAGCTGGGATGTTTTATACGAATGTGGTTTAAAGAGCGGTTTTAGTAATTTGGGAGGAGCCAACTATGATGTTACCTCTCTCTGCAAGTCGGGTCGTGAATGTGAAGTTTTCTTTCACTCCAGCACTGCTGCTGTCACTTGCCATGGGAACTTCCTTTGTGCGGTTCTTCCAGGGCACCTCCGTGTTGACCTTCAGCCTTACTTTCCTATTCTTGGCTGGGAATTCCCTTAGGAAGAGATTTTTCTGAATCACGTTGCGATGTGGACTGTTGCCCACTTGTAATGATCCTACCAAATGCATCTTCACTTGAGACTGAAACCCAGAGGGCCGTCGCTTCCTGCTTCCTCTTAGCTTCCAGCTGTGGAGACGATGCGTGGGCTTGTGAGTCCCACTGATGTGAACAGGGATCAGGGGCTCGGATTCAGCTGAGAATCTGGCCCAGCATAGGTTAAAGCTGTTTTCTGCAGAGGTCAATGCGTGTGAGCTGCTTTTTGATGAAACTAAAGCTCTCCTATTCTGCATTGTTGCTCCTGGGCTTCCTATCGCTCACTTTTATTCACCTGCCTGTGAACCTCAGATGTGAGGGCTCTCCGGGAGACCTGTGTATGGGGGTGTGTGAAACCACAAATGTGTCTTGGCAACTTTTGCTGACACCCAGGAAAATCTTCAAAGCGAAAACAAATCTTGTGGATTTCCTTGCTTTTTCAAATGCAGTAGGTTGTATGTAAAACAAGTGGAGTGTGTGCTGCCTCTAGCTGTTGGAACGGACTCCAGTTCACCAGATGCTTTGCTTTGCTGAAGTTCCTACAAGGCATAAATGCGATCTGTTTTCTGAAGTGTATCAAATCTGCACGAGACATGAGTAAACATTATTTGCTTTAATAGAACTGCCTTTTTATAGGGAGAATAAAGCTCCGAACGGTGCATAAACAGTAAAATTGAAAAGTGAAATTGTGGACTGATCTCTCCACTGCTGTTAAAATGGTTTTGCCGTGTGTGATAACCAGTCCCACGGACGGCTCTGGGCAGAGGAGAGCTGGGTAGCAGGTCACGGCATAATTGAAAAGCAGAACTTGTTTATGATGATAAACACAAGGGAGGGAAACGTGCATTGACTGCTCCTGCTGAGTTATCTTGCCATATTTAATTACAAAACACCTGCTGTGTTGTCCTGCCATTAACAGCTTTGGAAACATGATCCATTAAAAGAAATCTTGCTGACAAATAGACTTGTACACAAAGTGACTGGCTGGGGAGATCTTGATTTGCAATCCATTTCATTGATATAACTTCCAGGCAGCGTGTGTCGCTGCCTGGAAATGACCTTCTAGATGCACCGATAAGGCAGACTGGGGTCCGACTTTTTTTCTTTGCTTGCTACTTCTGGGGTGCTCTGCTTTTCTGACTCTTGCCCATTATTTGTAATCTCAGTACATGTTCTCTCTGGGTTGGGCAGGCGTGAACAGGAATACGCTTAGGGAATGCTGTAATCGTCTCGGAGCAGCATCCTGATCTGCCATCCTCCAGACTTGCTCTCACATTAGAGCCAGGACAGTTAGTCATTGAATATTCTGGGGTTGGGCCAAACTCTAGTTTCAAAAGTAGTCTTTTTATTCCATTGCCAAGATGGGACTATCAGTCAAAGCAGATGTGCATAAACAAGAAACTTTTAACTTTCATCATGGAAAAACATTAGTACAAACAGGCAAAAGAGCTGATTGTTTGGAGGTGCTCGAGTGCCACCTTTCACTATCTGCAGAAACCTTCTGGGTTTGTAGCTGAGCAAGAGTCGGCGTTGTCAAATTAAACTTCAGTTCCATTTGTTTACTCCTCATCTCTGAAAGGGAAGTGCAGACAAAAGACGAGGCGCCATGATTGTTCTGGCAGTTTGGTCTGCAGCTCTGGTAGGGGAAGAGAGAGAAATGAGATAAGTTACCCTTTAAAAAGTCTTTCAAAGTCTACTGCTGTGGCTTAAGTACACTTTAAAGAGCATGCTCATTATTGACAACATCTTATTTTTGGGCTTTGCTAATAATGAATATTTATATATGCTAACCAACACGTATAAATAAGTGACAGATGAATTGGAAGAAAGTTCTGTTTGATTTTGTTACTCCTGGCTGCAGAGCCTACAGAGCAAGGCGGCTCTCCAGCAAACAATGGTCTTCATTTTGAGTGAATTTGAACATGAAACTCTATTTAAAGCTTGGGAAGGATGAGAGATGGAGAAAATGAAGTGTAACCAGGCCTTTAAATGCATGCACAAAAGTTTACAAAGCAAAAGCTGGGAGTTGTGTGCTGCTAGGGAGCTACCGCCTTCGCATGCGTTCAGTGCATTGGAAAGAGGACAGCACGATAATCATCATCTGCAGGAGCCTTAGGAGTATACTCATGCCTGGCTTGAGGTCCAGGCTACAACTGTTGTGACAGGCTGCTGCTGTGCAGTATTTTTCCAAGATCTCTGGCAAGAGCCTGTTACCTACTGTTATGGTCTGATGTTTTTTGTGCCACCATCTGGTCAGAAGTTTTTTTCCTTAATTTGGTCATTATGAGCTCCTTCACCTGAAAAGGAGCAGGTCTGCCTGACAGCTCATGCTTGAAGCAGGTAGAATAAATACTTTCTTTGCTGGACATGGCCCGTTTCCTCCCATTGAGAAAGTTGATTTAAAAGCCAGCTGGGCTTATGCAGAAACAGTACACGGATGCCGGCCTCCTGTCTGTGCTGCTGACTCTTGGGAGTCTTTCCAAGATTCCCTAAGCTTCCAGAGGTCCTGGCTAGATTGCAGTTGGGTAGGTACCTATTTGCCCTTGAAGCAACTCTGATGCTTTCACTTTGGGGAAGAAATTGGAGGTGGTGCTTAGTCTCATGTCTAGACAGTGGCAGTTCCAGGAGTCTGTGAGCAGTATGAGAGCCCTCCTTGGGGGGATGTTTTGTTCAGACCTGTTCTTCCCTGTCCTGGCAGCAGGTAGGGATCGCTTGCCTTCTGGCTTGGGTTTGACCCTGCCACGGTTGGCTGTAGGCACACATGGCTCCGGGGACAGGGTTGCATCAACCTGCCAGGGTCTGGCCAGGAGATGGTGCTGAAAGGCAGCTGACCATGCAGGCAGGGTGCCTTGAAGCCGGGTTTAGTCCCATTAGCACTGGGATGGCACACGTGGCTCTCTAAGGACGTCGAATGCCTGTCATCCTTGGCATTGAGGTAGACCAACATGTGCAAGTCTGCAGCAAGACTCCATTTGGATCCTGCATCAAGACCGCATCCCTGCGCATGGATGGTGGCTTTCCAGAGCGGCTTGCTGGAGGATCTGCCAATATTACAAACAAGCTCTAATCAGAGGCTTTTGGGGATTTAAATGAGCACAATTGCTGCTGCACATCCTGAGGTTAAACTGAGTTTATAGAGTGTTGCCTGAGGACTCTTTAGTCCTAAATACACTGTGCATCCTGAGGTTAGAAATGCTAGATCTGAGATGTCTGAGAAGGTGGCAGGGATTTGGGCTTTTGGTTTGTTTTTTTTTTTTTTTCCCTCCCCAGCCATGTCCTAATAGGGCCAGCAACTAAATGGTGAATGACGATGCAAATTCCAATAGCAACAGTAAGTCTGAGTTGGGATGAACAGGAATAACGATCTCAGCTCTTTTCCTCCCTCCAGGCTGTCTGTAGACCTTGTGCAGTGAATCAGTTGGTCAGTTGAATCAGGAAGCTGTCAGCAACCTTAAATACTAGAAAATAAAGGGGTTTGGATGGTTGTTTTGAGGAGGGCAGGGGAGGGAGTATTACATTTTGGATCACGCTCCGCAGCGAAGGTGTTGCCTCTGCCAATTCCTTGCTTAAACCATGGCATAAAGAGGCCTTGTGCTTTATTGCTGGGATAAATAGCATTGCTTTGCGGAGCACTACATTATGCTGTTTCTCATTAGGCCTCTGTTGCACGAGGAAAGAGCAGGGGAAGTGGAGCTGAGGAAGAAGAACACCCTTATGAGCTGTTGCTTACAGCAGAAACTAAAAAGCCAGTTGCGGTGGATAGGAAAACAAAAGGTAAGTGACCATCCAAAAAGCAGAGCTGTTTTCCTTAAATGCATCTAAGCAAATATAGAGGGCAGAGAGTAACTGGAACAATTAAACTCTTTGTTGGGTGGGGTGGCTGGTGTCTGGATTGCAATTGTTTTGTTTTCCTGGTAATCTGCACTTTTATAAAGGAAAGATCTGAACGGTCCTGTACAAAATGTACACGGAGGAAGGGCAACTCTGCTATTTTGATAACTAAGAGATTGCGAGGACCTACTATGTTAACTTAGAAAATCAGCAAATCCTGTGCACAGTCAAGTAAATGCAGAGGGGCGGGAGGCTGTGCTGTGAGATGAACTCATGCAAGCATTTAAATGAGCCGTATTCTCCATCCAGCTGAATTTGAAGACCTGCTGGCATTGCATGTTTATATCAGCAGATGATTGGCCCTGCTGTCCTGGTCCTTAAAATCAACATCCCGCTGTGTATTAAAGCTAATGCGAGATGTAAACTAACAAAGGAGGAAAACAAACATGTGTAGAGCAAGCCCCTTTCTAAACTGACTGAAAATCCCTATATAGCCAGGTTAAGTATGGAACTAGTCTCTCTTCTCCCAGAGGGACTTTTGTGCTTTAACAAAGGATCTGGGAACACCTTGTCTTTTGTGTTTTGCTGTTGCTGGGCTCTTTGGCTTTCCTTCAACAACAACAAAAGATTTGTTTAGAGGAGAAACATCTCTTGCTTTATTCAAAAGTCCTGAGCAGGAATTTGGAAGGATTTAGTTTGGACTCCAAACCTGGAAAACGTCTCACTTTGAGGATGAACAGAGGATAAGGAGGACTCGATGTGATGCCTTATTGACTGCCCTGTAAGACCTGCAGCTTTTTCTCCCCTTCTTTCAGCACGATCGCTTTCATTCCTTGAGTCCTGCCGCACTCCTGGCTTCTATAGGGTGGCACAAGAGGTCATTGTTTTCCCACCAGCGTTTGCCAAAGCCACTTGCTGCCGGAGGCGAAGTTAGGATGCTTTTCAGGTTGGCGCTTTGTGGTCTCAGCCAGGAATAGTCCCTGGGCGACAGCCATTGAACCAGAAGCTTTCAGGCTATCTTTTCAATGTGCAGCTATTGCTGGCTATTCAAGTGCAAGCTATTCCTGACTCCTTTGCTCCTTTCTCTGGCTACCATGTCTAGGCTTGATTAATACGAGCGAAGGCATGTCATAATTATGTGTCAGATTAAAACAAAATCTCAAAGTAATGCATCTGCTTGTTCTTGAGGCAAGTCTCTTCCCCGAATACCTGAAGACGTCGGTACTGCAGGCCCTCTCAGCCCCATTTCATAGAGAGGTTGCAGGAAGCATCTTTAGCCTATTAAGGATCCAGAGCAGAGTTCTGTCTTAATGTACAGCTAGAAAGATAATAGCTGTGACTTCAGTTTGCACTCTGTGGAAAGCGTTACTGTGTTTGTAACAAACCTAGAGCCCTTTCCACTGTTGTAGTGGGAGAAATCCAAGGATGGAGTTGAGTTTCCTCATCTTCCAGGACTCGTCTGCTCTTTTAAATGCAATTAGCACTGCGATTAATGTGGGGGAGCCTTTAGTCTGGTGGAGGTGAAGAGCTGCTCCTAGGGGGAAGGGGCCAAGCCAATGTATTTCTCATCTCTTGCATTTCTTAGGCTTGCCAGGGCCATCTCCCATTGCTCTTCATGGTGGACCTGGAGAAGGGGACACGATTGTTTGTCCCTCTTCTCCAGAGGGTACCAGCTGTTTTCCAAAACATCTCAGTGATCCCTGTTGCACGACTGCACGTGTGGCAATGTCCCCAGCTGGCAGCTCTCCCTGTACTGCAGGAGCAGCTGAGCTTTGACGGGGCCCCATGCCATCCTTCACCTGCTGCTTGTCCTCTCAGGGACTTGGGCTTCTCAATCCCAGTAGGAAATGAAGCAATGACTATTTTTTCTCTTTTGTGTTTAGCGCTGACTGTTTCTCTCTTTTGTGTTGTTCATCCTTGCTTGTCACAGCATCACAGGTTGCTTCTTTCTGCACACAAGTTTCATAACTGCTCTGGAAGGATGGGTTGGCTTTGAAATCTGCTTTATTACACTGGGAACAAAAAGAGATGTTTTTCACTTTCATGGTAGTTGGGGTCAGGTGCCATAAGGGCTTGTGGAAGCAGATGTAGCTAAGTATGAAATGCGTGGCATATGCTGATGGGGGGGGAAGATGCGTTTTGGGACTAGCAGAGTTGTTTTGGCAAAAAGTTAAGCAAGGGCCGAGTGAGGGACTGAAGCCTTCATTGGGGTGTTGGAGAATTTTCCCACCTCTGGATCAGAAGGGTCCCGGAGCATCAAAGGCAGCAGCTCAAACCCACGACAAGGAGCAGGCTGAAGCATGGCTTTGAATTGCTTCTTGGCCCTCGATCTGAGAGGCTGGGCTTCTAGATGTTACTTGATGAGTTCTGGAGGAGCCTTTGGTCAGAAGAGAAGGACTCTGATTCTTGCGGGCTATTGAGAAGGGCTTTTCAGGGCAGCTGAAAGGCTGAATTTCAGGCACGCTGTTTTTAATGGTGCCTTTCATATGTGATAGCTGCCTTTCTTGCTGCAAGTTGTCCTGTGTCCAGTGGCTAGATGAATGTGGTATTATCCGCTTGGCTTTGGTTGCCTTTTGTGTATGTTACAGCAGTTTGCTGTCACATGCTGGAGCACTAGGAAAAGTTGGCTTAATGTTTTGGGCAGAGTATCAGAAGTTGTTTGAGCCAAATGCTTTCCCATCCCCTTTGGTAAGGAAACTATGTGCAATCGCATGCATGAAGTCAGGGCATTCAGACCTTGTAATGGGACTTGTAAATAGGCCAAGAGTGGCGAACTGACCAGGAGGAGACTGTGCAACTCCTGCTGCGTTCAGAGAGACCTGGTGGAGGATGAATGCAGAAAATACTTCTGAGTTTTGATGTCTGTCTTGCTTCTCAAGGAGAGTCATCCACAAGTGCTGTCAGCAGTAACCAGCTGCAGGTAGGACTGACTTGGTTCCTTCTGATGGTTATTAAAAACTGATTTGTTGAGGTTCTGCTGCTTCAAGCCCAGCTTGAAGTCCCTACTTTTCCCTTCCTCCTGCTAGAGTTTTTCTTCATGGTTGTGCTGGCTCAACCAGATGTATGGCTGTCCTTTAAACCAGATATCTGACCCAATGATAAAAGTCAAAACATGCTGCCAAGAGATTTAAAGAAAATACCTTTTCACAGAGCCGGAGTATGGCTACAGAAGCAGTGGGATGGGTATCACTGTAGGGAATCTATGGGGACACACGGGTATTGCGAGCAAAGGTTGGAAGGGACAGAAACCTCTTGGTTTGCCGTGAGATGAATGATAGTGTAGAACCACAGCCTGCGTGCCCTCCCTTGGTTTTATCGTGGCTGGAGGACCACCTTTTCCCATGCCTCTGGTCCAAGCCTGCATTTCTGCTGTCATGATGTATTTAGAAGCTTCTGTGCAGAGTCACATTAGTGATCTCTCTAAGCAACTAGGGCAGCATTTTATTGCCCTTTTCTTGAAAGGGGAATAGTGGAGGGAGGACAAATGAGCACAAGTTCAGGTAGCTTTTGGAGGATAAACTCCGTCCAAAATGACTGAGCTTGAGTCTAACACAGGAGCGTACTGCACATTTCTGGGTTTCACATGCAGTACCTCGCTGTGTAGATGAGCCTTTGCTTTAGTTTTACTGCAGCTGAAGGCTATGTTTGCACATCTGAAGTAGCACCCTAAAGACCAGCTTTCCTCTCTTCTCTGGCCTTCAGGAGATACATTCGCATGCCCCTCACTTGACAAATTCTGGCATGATGTGGCATGGGGTACCTTTTCTATATGAACGCTAGAGGCTAGCATATGCCCTCACTGGTTTTAAGGTTGGGGAGCTTGAGCAAAAAGCAGCTGCAATAACAGCTTCATTCTCTTAATCCAGGGGCATGAAACAAATCCTGATGATGATATCTAGGGAAAGAAATTCAGTTGAGGCAGGGCGGTTGCAGCTTGGTGTTACAAGTTTAGGGAGGTGCTTCATATCTGGAATCATCAGGCTGCTGGAAGGGAAGCTCTTAATTGAATCCTCCCTGGGAAAGCAGACAGTCTGTACCCAGGAAGGGGTTCCTGTTCCCGTTAGGTGCTGGAAGTTCCTCCTGTCGGTGACACCTGCAGCAGGCATTGGCTGAAGAAGTTGGGACCAGTCAGATGTCTGTGCTTGGGTGTAAAATGAGCTAAGGGAGTTGGACAGAAGTCCCTGAGTTAAGGATGACTCCCTTTCTGAGTTAAAAGGTGTAACTGGAGGATGATGCTTTCAAATCCCTTGAAGTGCAGCAGGTGGAGAGAACTGGGGTGTCTCTGCTTTTCTAGCACCTAAATATTATTTTCCTCTTCTCCAAATTCACTTCACCCTTGAAAAATGAGTACTGTACATCTCTTTGCCATGAGAAAAGTGATCAGCGTATCAGCTGAATCATGTTAGTAACGTGTCCCAAAAAGGCACACCTTCCTGAGGTGGCCAGTGGCTGTTCCGGCCTCTCTGCTAGCCATCTGAGGCACCTTTAGTTGAAACCCCAAAAGGTAAGGCCTGAGGAACCCTCAGTGTTCCTGCCATGTGCACCTCAGTGATAAAAAGGAGAGAGATGACTCTTTCCTTCCATTAGTTCTGTCTGCACCTTTTAGGGCAGGCTCTGAAACGCTCTGAAATATCTCCCTCAAGATGTTCCTCACATCTTCTGAGCAAGTGCTGTTGTCTTTGCTTCATCCCTTCCTTCCCTGGCAGCTGCCTTGTATTTTGAAGTCCATTGGCTTGAGGATGAATGGGGGCTGTGATTTCTGTTCAACAGGAGCCCTTTTGTGAGTCTCTGGAGCTGGATTTGGAGCACTTTGTTCTGGCTGGACCCAAGCGTTCCAGCACATGGCATAAACTTTCACCAGCCGCCTCTCTGCCTTCAGCAGAAATGTCAGTAAAGGTTAAGCTGGGGCATGGAAGAAATTATTTCCAAGGAAAGAAAGAGGTTGAGGAGAAAGGCTGTTGAATTTGCAAAAGTTGTTCCCTCCCCATCAGGTTAATGTGACTGTCCCGTCGATGCTGTGTCCCCCTTACCAGGTCGGTAGCTTTTTCTTACTACTACCAGTCTGTCCTACAAATGAAGCATGTCTGATCTCTTCTAAGGTTTCTCTCCAGCACTACAGCTTCATAACTTTATGCAAAGTAACTGAACGTAGTCTGGTCTTGAGCTCTTCTGATCGGGTGCTGCTGTTGGCACTCCCCAACCAGCATTAGGAGCGATGCCGGTGACACCACCTGCCCGCAGGGGATGTGCCTCCCCCTTGGCAACTTCAGTCGCAGAACTTGTGGTTTATGTGCCCGTGCAAGATAATCAACAACTACTTCATTGTCCTGGAATCTTTAACTCATAGGATCCAGAATGAAATAAGCTCTCGCATCGCTTGATCCCAGTGAGAAGCGAGGTCTGCCGGCGCGCTGCCCTGGCAGTTAACCTCCGTTCAGGCTTTTGCTGTTCCTGACTCAGCTGCCAACTGAGCAAGCTGCTTTTAGCATTTCTGTGGAGTAAACAAATGCCTGCGAGAGGGACTAGCTTACGCTCGTCAAACACAGAGTGCATGAGACCCCAGGACCTGAAGCGGCTTGCAAAGACAGATGACTAAGTCGGTCTGTTCCTGCCACGTTACGGGTGTGAGGACAGACCACCAAACCAGATGGGTGCTCGAGTTTGAAAATGGTCAAGCCTAGTGCTGGGAAGGGTGCTTGGGGGAAGGAGTTGCTCTCGCTGTTGTTGCTAATAGGCCGCTTTCAGTTAAAGATAAGTAAACTTCATTAGTGTATTTTGCCCTCGCTGAAATGAGGATTCCTTTGCCTTGGCTTCCGAAAGCTGCTGTCTTGCAAAGCAAGCAATTTTCTTTTCACATCTGAACATCCTCCTCGCGTTTCAGAGCCACGTTATCGGGGTGCTTTGCCTTAATGCTCCTTTGCAGTGTGGTTTTTTTTGGTCCTCAGACCAAAGAGTGTTTCTTCAGCACTAAATGGAAGTGCTTCAAATTTGCAAGCAATTACAGGCAGGTGTAGGAATCCTCAGTAAACAGAAGTTATACTTAGCTTTAGAAAGTTTTGCTTTTGCAGTTCGAATGCGTGTGATGTGACCAAGGTGAGCACACGTATGTCTGTGCACACGCTTGGCAATTGGGATCAGTCAATTATTCATGATTTATGCAGGACCCTGGTACCTGACATTAAAGATGTTGGTGCAGGAGTAGCTGAGTACCAGTGTCATATTTCTGGGACAGCCGGTGCTCCACGCAACTCGCTGCGTTAGTAGATCAGACCATTCTGCGTTCAGTGGGTCGCTTGCAAGAGAAAGACTTTTTGATCAAGTTTTTTTTTATTGCATGAACTGTTTATTTCTCTCCCCTGAGTAAGGAGGAGAGGTTAAACTCGGAAACCACTAGGGAGGAAAGCAGTGGTTTGGTTTTTTTTTTTTTTTTAGGCGAACGGATTTTGGAACTTGCAGGTTGATTACAGTCCAGAAGTTTTCCCACCCTGCAGCTCGTGCCAAGAGCAGGGAGCGCTGCTCTAAATAACACTTTGACCTTTATGGAAATGTATCAGATGTTCCAGGAGCCTCCGTCTCTGCTGCTCCTACCTCACTTGCTCTCTCTGCAGGATATAGTTAGCACTTCTCTTAGCCTTATATAGCAAGGCCTGATAGTTAGTGTTAACAGGAATAAAACAACAAGGAGAGCTGCCAGATTGCATAAATCAGGCCAGTGTTTGGAATTTCATAAATGCCATGACTTTGGGTACAAGTTGAGCATGCGGAACAATACTGAACTGTTCTCTCTTTATCTCTCCCTCCCTTGCTGAGGGAGGGCAGGGGGAGAGCTGGAATTTTGCTGCTTCTTCCATGTTTTTAATTCCCCCCCCCCCCCCCCCCCCCCATTTTCATCCCCTTGAAGACCACAGGAGGAGCAGTGGCAGCCGCAGCCAGGACTCTGCCGACGGCCAGGACATCCAGGTTCCAGAGCAGTTTTCAGGGTTGCTTCACGGTTCTTCCCCGATCTGTGAGATAAGTGAGGACCCTTTCAGGCTCGTTTCCTCCACAGAGAAAGGAGGCACGGAAGCTACAAGCCACCCACCTGCTATGCAGCTGGAGGATGCTGACTTACCTGCCTCTGGATCACTACGGACCAGCTCTCCGGACCAAAACCAGAAAGTGGTCTACGCAACCGTCCAGCACACGCGCGTCAACCGGGCGGATCCCGAAACTGTAGTCACGCCCCACGTGCTACAGCACCCCGGCGGTGCTGAGGAAGAGGGGGACAGAGCTGTGGGCAGAGCCCACCCGGGGAGCAAGCCCAAAGCCGAGCTTAAACTCAGCCGCAGCTTGTCCAAATCAGACTCTGATCTTCTGACCTGCTCTCCGACAGAGGACGATGCCATGGGGAGCCGGAGCGAATCGCTCTCGAACTGCAGCACTGGGAAGAAGAGGCTGGAGAAATCCCCGTCCTTTGCTTCGGAGTGGGATGAGGTAAGGCTGACCTTGCTTACGAGCTTCTGTGCCAGGAATGAATCTGTACAGCATGAGCTCCTCTCTGCCGCACTGGCCTTCGGAGGGGGTCCTGGGTGGTTTTCACTACTTTTACTAACTCTCACGTCACATTAACAGGCAAATGCTCACTTGTAAATCTTTAAGGTGTTCAATGCCCAAAGATAGGCTTCACTGGAGTGGGGGAGAAGCAGAATTGCAAGAAGTGAGGGGCTTTTCGAAGTCGGGGTTTTTTTTAAGTTGCTCAAATACAGGGCTTGATTTCTTTTAGGCAAGCCAGATAAGTTTTTACATCCCCAAAATGAGGGAGAGTTGATAACAGTGCTCCTCACAAACCTTCATGTTCACCTCCTCTTTCCACTTCTTCCCCTGTGGACTCTCCCAGCATCCAGAGGAGATGTTTTGTCTCTGGGTCCCTGCTGCTGGCGGGGGGGTAAGCAGTGTCCTGGGTTCATGGGGATGGAAGGGAGAGAGTAATTAGGCTGTGTTTTGTGTATTTAATAGCTCCCTCTTTTCTCTTCACACATTTATTTCAGAGGCTTATTAGAAGTCACTTTATTATAGTACAGGAGGCCCATGGATGGTTAAATATTTCATGCTGAGAAAGTTGGCCCTAGTGAACCACTCAGGCAAGATTAAGTGTCCCTCTGAAATCCAGCACCGCAGCATTACTGAAACATTCTTTGGAGATGATTCTCTGCTGGTAGAGCAGCAGTGCTGCAGAAGAGATAAGCTCAGATGAACCACTCTTTGTACACTGAAAGAAAATAAAACCCCTGGCGTGGTGCTGGGGGTGTGGAGCTGTGCGCGCCAGGCGTGTGAACTCGTGGGACGGTTGTGCCCTGCTCGCCTCTCCTCCGTGCACCGATGCCTGGCTGCCTCTCTGATCCTGACGCGGAGATAAAATCAGCTTTTGGGGGAAGAGGGAGGTATTCAAAGATGCTAAAAGCAAAGTGGGAGTCCCTCCCCAGTATGAGCCCGTCTTTCAGTTCATACTCTCACTCCCTGCAGTGTCTCAGGGTTGCCACATCTATTTGTTGTCCTCTGTAGCTGTCTGGGTTGTGGAGGCTTTGCTGTTAATTACCTGGGTCACTTGTACTGTGACCGGGAGTGAAAGATTCTGCAGCGGAAGGCTTATTTGAAAGGACCAGGTAACTTCCACTGTGCTTCTCATGCCTAACCGAACTGTTTACAGCCAGCATTGAAAGGGAAGGAGCCTTTGGCTTTACAGTGCTGCACGACTGCGCTAGTAGCGGAGGTCGAGCGTTACTGTGCCTGTGCTTCCTCTGCTCGGAGAAATGAACCCACAGATGTGCCTCCCTGCTTGTAAACAAAAAGCATCATTTCCACCCAGTGTCAGCCTAACAAGCCACGAGAGGGAAATCTGCTTTTCCTTCCTGTTATGTTTAGGTGAAGAAATAAAAGAAAGAACGTGAAAAATTCCCATCTGTCTACAATGGGGCAGGTCTAACTTAAAAAAATTTGTACTATCAAAACCTGATGATTTTATTTGTCTTCCTGGTTTCTGGTGTAATTTAAACATTTTGTGGAATTGCTTTAATCTGGTAGTAGCATCCTGTGGCTAGAGCACTGATTTGTCTTGGGGTCTCATGGCTGTCACAGGCCAGCTTGAATGATTCTGGACAAAGGTTTCTCCTCCCTGCCTCAGTTTCCCCATCTGTGAGATGGCAGTAGCCTCTTTTTGCAGCATGTTTTTGTTCCCACTGAGAAACACTATGTAAAGTTAAATGCTCTCATAAGAAGGGGGAGAAGCCAGCAGCTGGTGGTTCACTGCCTTTAGCTTGTTCTGCTCTTTAATTTCCAAAGCCTGCATGGAGGCATTTGGGGTCTCATTCTGACTCCTGGTGCAACGCGTGCACTCTTTGATGCTGTCGGCAGGAGGGGCACGGTTCACAGGGCAGAGCAATCTTCTGTAGAAGCAGCATAAAAGGGAGCTGCTGATAGTAGATTATATAGTCAGGCCACTCTTTGCTATAAAATATCCTAAAGCAGATGCCTATGATTGGTAAGAAATGGTAAAGATGCACCTGTGGGGAACGTTTGGGGCTTTTTTGCAGTGATTTGTATGTGCAGAAAGGGGCTGATCTGGCTGGTCATAATGGCAACAATGAGATTTAAACATAAATGTAGTGCTGTTGTTGGAGGTTTAATTAGTTCCCTGAATGGGATAATGCAGCTGCTCTGAATTAGATGCAACTTGCAGCCTCTGAATTTACCAGGCTGATATCAAACCTTGTTGAGCTACCCCTGTTAGCAATGATTTGGCTCTTCCTCTGTGTTGAGGGGAAACAATGGCAGATTTATATGCATTATTCCGTTAATTTTAATAGTCTTTATGCAGGCAACTGAGGAGGAAAGTGATCCATGTGCAGCTTTATGCAACACGCAGCTGTAGCAAGCAAGCTGAGGATTTTGCCCACTGGCCTTGCCAGCAGTAGGTGTGTCCGTTCGGAGCGCCGGGGACTTGGGGAGGGACCTGTTTATGTCCGCGGACAGATGGGATCCGTGGCAGAGGCCGAGCTAGCATCGCTCTGGGCCATGGGTGACTGCGCTCAGCTAGTCTCCCTGACCGGGGACAGCAGGAAAATCTGCCGCTTGGAAGCGAAGGGTCACGTCCCTTCCCCAGCCGAGCGCTGCCAATGCCCTTTGTTGGAAGTGGAAGGTGGTGCCGGCTTTGCCAAAAGGGTGGGATGGGGAAGAAATGATTCACTTGGCAAAGCTCATCCCTGTTCCCAGTTGCAGCTCCCCTGCTCCGAGGGCCTGGCCCAAATAACAGATGCCGACAGCGCTGCTTTGTGCTCTGTGCTGCAAAGGATGTTCAGCGTGCGTCCCGTCTGCCTCCTGACCCACCGGCTCCTTCGTGGGAGCGGGAGCGCGCACGTGGTGTCCCCCTCCAGCTGTTGTTGGACAGAACTCTGTGCCAGAGAAATTATTAAAGCAAACGGCAACGTATTGCCCGGGGAGAGGGCTGAGGACCGAAAACGCTCGCTCCTCTGCTTGACTGGGAAGCAAGGTGGGGGAGAGGAAGCGTGCGAGGGGGTAGAGCTCCTAGTCAGAACAAGTATTTGAATCCTTCCAAACTTGGCTGAGGGCTAAAGTGATAAATTTGGTTTTCATACTCGGCTCATAAATATTTAGCAGCCGTGAGGCGAGCACGTGGCAGTCGCAGCTCACTATGAATTTTGTATAGGAGAATAAACTGTGTTTGCACTCCTGAAGGAGGCGGGGGGCTCCTGGCTCAGCTGCCAGCCCCCTTTTCGGGGCGGATTAACTCACATCTGCTCTGCCTTCGCCTCCGCAGAGCAGCCCGGGCTCACGCAGGAGCCCTGCCGTAGGCGGCAAACCTTGCCTCGCGCAAAATGGGACTGAAGCCCCTCGGAGCTTGCTCAGCAAACCCTCCCACCCGCAGGGTGCGATCCAGGAGGGGCTGAGCTGATTTCTCTCTTGGTGATAAGCTGTTCCGGGTCTCTTTGGCTGAGACATTACATGTCTAATACGAACAGCAAGCTGTTTAACAAATCTGAGGGGTATGCAACAACTTTGCTTTATTCTGAGCCCATGCTATCTGATCGCTCTTGGCCAGGTTTAGATGTTGAGTGGTTCCTTCTCCCCCTGCCCCAGCTTCTGTGGTGGTTTTTTTTTTTTTCTTCCAGGTCCTTTTATCCATTTGATACATCAGCAGGGCTGCGTTAAAGGAGAGAGTCTGACCAAGACAAAGTAAAACTTTATCACAGTCATTCACTGAGCTGCCACCGCGTCGCTGAGGAAGCAGCTTCCTGACAGTGAGAGTAATTAGCAGGGATGTAATCTCCCAGGGGAGGCGGCAGAGGGATGATGGCTGGGCTTGAGGATGTTGTAAAATAGTCCTCTAGAAGCTGTGGTGCCTTGAGAAGTCAGGCTGTGACAAACACTTTCTGTCCTTTAGATGCTGTCGTGTTGATAAAAGCGATGTATGGGTATTTGGAAGCAGCAGCCTATGCAGCCTCGCTTCTTGCAGGACCAAGTGAAAACCCCTAAATGCCAGTAACAGATAAATGAGCTCTGTTTGTGGAGGAGGAGGAAGAGGGGAGGTGTTTGGCTTCAGCAAAATGCAGAAACATCGGGCAGTGTCTTGGCTTCAGGAATTGAGGTTTAGTGCTTTTTGTGATAGCTTTCCGCTGTGCTGCTGCTCCTGCAATGGTGTGGCTGTTCTTTTCTGCTTTGTACCCCGCGGTCCTGCCTGTGCAATGGTGCGGCCAGGATGCCCTGCTCGGGCGTTTGGGGTTTTTTTCTGAGGGTTGCAGTGTGGTTATTCTTGATATGTGTACGACCCGGGAGGTGCCTCTGTACAACCCACTGTCACCAGCCCATATCTGCATCCACACTCCAAGCAGAGGCGTCTGGAGTGGAGGCATGGTGATGTTTGAGTTCAGCTGCTCTTCTTGGGTCGTAGGTATCGCTAAGAAACTGTGAAGTGTTGCAGGGGCGAAGAATGGGGCAGGCCGCTGAGAATGAGCCTCAGACCTGGCTCCTGACACCCCTTAATCCTCCACTTCCAGCTGTCTGCTATCAAGTAAGTGGCTCCAGTGCTGAATTTGTAATGAATGCTGGGCTCAGAGGTTCCAGCATCAATTTCACAAAATGAGGTAGTTGCTTTGTGTTCTGTCTTTAGCTCTTTTAGGAAGAGATTAAACCTCCTGCAAAAGAAACTTTGGGAACTGAATAAAACATGCATTTTATTTTAGCTTTTTTTTTTTTTAGAAAAAAGGAGATGCACGGTCCACCACTTCCATGCATTTTTTTTTTCCCCAAGTGAATTAGTTGAAGAATTAATGAATATTCTGTAGCTAATTATGGCACTGGGCAACCATCATCTCCTGTGAATAATTGCAGTGGTGCTCCATGTTTTGCTATAGCCACAGAAGGAATTCTTCCCCATTTGCAGTAACTGTGGATGTGGTGTTTCACCTGTTGCTGACCCATTTTGGGGGTCTTAATGTCACGCAAGGATGGATGCCAGGAGTAAACGGCACATCTGTGGTGCCTGCCGTCACGGGTTTTGAAGAGCTGGGGAGCAAGTTGTTAGAGGTTGTGGCTGCTATGGGGTGGCTTTAAATACTTGAGCTCGATTCACCTTGCCAGGACTGCTTGGGTGCTTAAGGTACCTAGTGGAATTAGTGCCTTAATTACATGCTTACAGTTGAGGATTAAGAATATTTGCATGGAAATGTGAAACTTTCCTGAAAGCTTTTGATGCAGAACCTGCTGCTGCCTTAAAACAACACCCAGAAGTTGAAATTCAGAGTTGCAAGCCGGTGTTGAAAGAAAATGCAAATATTTCCCTTGTTATTCAGGAGGAGAGCTGCTATTTTTGTGCCTGGTGAAATTGCATCTTGTAAAAGCTCAGTGGTTTTTGTTCTGACAAGCTCAGGCGGCTTACCTGCCGGGTAACGGCTCCCGTATGGCCCATGCTGTAGATCAAAAAACCTGGTGTTTCAAGTGAGAAACGCGGTTGAGAAAACAATATGTTCAGCCTCTCCATATTCATGCCCCCTTGCAGCATGCAAGCTGGCCGTCGCATCTCTGGCTCGCGTGGTCCTGCACGGTCCAAGGACGTCCCTGCCATGCGGGTCGCAAGGCTCCTTCCTTGCTTGCCAGCAGCCTGTGCCTCCTAGAATGTTTAATTTATTCTTTTGGTTCAGGTGTTTAAATCTTAAAGCTTCGTTTGCGCTGGGTTTGGCTTGCGGAACCCGGCAGAGCCTGTTTGCGGAGCGAGGTGTGCTTGGCGTGCTTTTCGGCCGACGTCCCTCGCCTAGCGCTGGTCCTCGTTTCTGCGCTCTCGTTCCAGCTTTCCCTTTGCCTGTTTGAAATTTTTTATAATTGTGGTGGTGTTTAGGGGAAAAGCAGTAATGCGGTCGGTATGCTTGTGCTGATTTCTGCTATTCTAAACAAGCATGTCCATCGGGATCTTAATTATTGGGCTGATTATTCTATTATCTCCAGATCCCGATGTTTCCTCTTGTTTTTCCTGTGCTGAGGTCAGGAATTCTTACATCATCCCTCATGTCGAATCTCTTTTCCCTTTGCCCCCAGTGGCAAGATTTCCTCCATCCTGATTAACTTTTGGAAGCGAAAGCTTTTGTGTGTCCACCTTACGGGTTTGCTTTGTGTCTCTCGCAAACGGCCAGCCTGTTAAAATTATAAATCGGTACTGAACTAAGCCAATCCAAGCCAAATTAAGACAATTTACCAGTTTTGTAGGTAAAATTGCTTGGTGTTCTGGTCTGAAAGGCAGATGTAAAGACCAAGCATGCTTTATCGCTGTATTTAGCGGCAAGGTTTAGACACAACAAGAATTGTATTTGCCAGCGCTTTGAACCGTATCAGTTCATCTGGAGCCGGACAGGTATCCGGGGCAGCGCTCCCTACGGCAGGTTTGCAAAACAGGGAGGCGTAGCGGCTTATCGGCTACCCTCTGCATGGAAGAAAACTTCCATCCACGCATTCAAAAGGATTTGTGAAAATGCCTTCGGTGCAGATCGAAATGCACAATGACTTCTTTCTCCTCTTATTTATAGGTCGCCAGTTACAGGCTGAATGTGGATCTAATTAGCATGTGCGTGTCCAGTGCGCTAGAATAATGTAACAATTCCAGTCTGCTGTGCGTTTCTCTTAACTTTTCAAGTGTATTAACTCACTATTCCTGAATCAGAAGCTTTTGATTCTTTTATGTAAATTATTTGTGCTCTGACGGGTGTTTCGGTTATGTAACGATCTTGTGATCGTTAGCGTTTTCGGGAGTCTTTTTCAGGAACAGAGATGTCCGGCCTCAGTGTCCTTACTAAATTCAGTCTTTCATTATGTTCTCTTCCACTTTACGTCGCATCTTCCAGCACTTCAGAAGTTTTTATTTTTAAAAAAGCATTTCTGTAGCTCTGTCCAAGGTCTCCGAGCGGGCTTCACCGTGCTGGTTGTCTCCAGTGTGCAGGATGCAACGCTTTGCACCAAGAGCCCAACAAATCATTTTTGGCTTTGTGTGTTAGGATGCGAGAGTATGAAAATGCAGCTGTGAAGATAGCTAATTGATTTGATAGTCTTAAGGGGGTTTTGCCTTTTTTTATTGTGAGTTCAAAATAACCGGCGTCCAGCACTGTTTTGAGCAGATGCATTGTCGCATTTGGCCATCTTTCTTGTCATGTTAACATCCAGTAAAATTGGGTATTCGTCAAAAAACATTGATATTTGGTGAGCTCTGAATCTGCAGATCCACCACACGCTGGTTGTGAAATACAAATTTATACCGTAAGTTCCTTTCCTCTTGGTATGTGTTCAGATTTGTAATTCTGGGATCTGTACAAAAACACGGACTGGAGAGTGGTATGGAGCAACAGTCCCTGATCCCGATCCAAATGAGTTTCTCAGAGACCATATTAAGCCAGAAAATGCGTGCGCCTGTATCTCTAATGAACAGTTGCAGAATGTCTTGAAATAAATAACAAATGTAGTGAGTCCTCACGTTGTGTGTGGAAAGCACATGCTGCTGGAGGAGGATATAGCATGGGAACTCTGAAGTTTGTGTTGAAATGTGCCTCAAACAACAGGCTTGCTTTTGTGGCTTAGGTTTGGGTTAATAAATTGAGCATTCTATTTTCCAGGCCTTTGGTATTTGTTATGCCGGGTTCAGAACACAGGCTGGTATCTTTTGTATACACAGAATATACTGAGCGATGAAATATGAGGCTTCTGCTCTATGGGATGGTGATGTTGAGAACATAAGCCGACACCATAAACTAAACCAGAAGTGGTTTATGTGCTGTCACCAGTCTAGAAATGAGATTCATGGCCCAGATCCAAATTTCTCAGGACCACACTTGCACTAAGGAGCCAGCAGGTATTGTCCCAGATCCTTCTCATGCTCTTAATATTTGCAGCTCCATCCCTTTCAGAGATCCCGGTGGATGCTGCGATCCAGCTGTCCCTCTGCTCCGAGGATGTATCCCAGCTGGGTCTGAGCAGCCTTGCTCCCACCTTCAGGGATGCAATGTCAGTAGTAATATCGGGTATCCATTAACCAAAGACTTTTCTGGGGAAGATGCCTTGGATCACTTGTGTCTCGCATCAGCAGGATAATCGGGGAAGCAGGCAGGACCTAATTGCTTGTTAAAGCAGCACCTGTTGTATTGTCTCCCGGAGGAATTTCTGCGCGCAGCATCTTCCTGGCGTGCCCGCTGCCTGCGAGTGCCCTGACCACAGAGGTATTCTGAACCTGCGCCGCGTTGGCTTTTAGAAAAGCTGCCTTCCTGTTGGCTTTGGCCCCTCTGTTGTTGTCTGTGCTATTGTCACGTCAAGCCTCAATTACTGTGAATCTGCAAAACGCTTGGAAGCTGCAGCGAGTTCAGCGCGCGACCCTGGGCGCTTGCCGTGCCTCGCTTTGCTGGGCTGCGGGCTGCAGAACAGCAAGTGCTTAGAGATACAGCTAATAAATGTGAAGCGTGTCAAATGTAGTGGATTTAATTTCAGTATGGCTGCTGGGGAAGGCTGGCCAAGGTGTCTTTTCACCATGTGTTTCTGAAACTTGAAATGAGAAGCAGGAGGAGTTGGGCCAGTGCTATTACCGCTGCACCGAGAAGCCTGTAAAATGTAGAAGTATCAGCTAAGGGGTATTATTGCTGTTTATGGGACTCGTGGTGTAAATTGGGTATTAATTTTGAGATGTTGAAGCTGTTCTTTCATTCAGTCCATCGCTCTTGTGCAGGGTGTTGGTGTTCAGCACCTCTGTGCAGTTGCGTCATTTGCTTGTGCTGACCTCTTCCGTCCCCTCCGGAGCATTTACCGCATCTCCTGAGAGATGATTTCACAAGTCGGCAATTAAAAAAGAAAATCCTAAATCTTGATTAAATAGCTCTGCTTTCTTTTTTTCTCCCAGCAGCCCCAAAATAACTTGTTCTTGTTTACTAGAAAATCCATAAAACAGTTGGGAACGGCTAGCAGCATCTCGTGTTCAGCTAGAGTCGCCTCGCAACTGTCTGACGCAAACTTTCAGCCATGATGTTGAAGGTTGAGAGTCAGGCTTTGTGTGCAGGAGGGATCGTCTTTTTCAGGCAACCGTACAGCTCATGGTTGATCTTACCTTTGCTCTATTTGGGGCTGTTTGCTGTAGTATCGGTACAAAATGGAAGCATCAGATGGAGGCGTTCTGTGCTTCCCCAGCATCGTCCGTTGACCTAATGCACCCATGGTTTTCTCCCCTGCTTTTTCCAGCGAGCCCATTAGGCTGTAATGAGACTGGCCACTTCGTAACTGGAGGTGTTTGTTGTACTCCAAGGGGTTTTTAAACTGCAGAAGCAGCTTGTCTGGGGTTGGTTTTTTTTACAATTTAAACCAAATCTGCTCCATCCCTCAATTGTAGAAGCTTAAAAATAATGAAGTCTTAACCCTTGACACTTACTTGGAATTGCAGAAATTTAAAATACTGATAACCTTTAAACCCAACTTTGTAAATAGCTTTCAAGAATAAAATATGCTGCTGGAACTGCTGTCTTGTCTGCCGAGCGCTAGCCCCAGGCAAGTTTGTACAATAGGTGATGAACCCCTTAATAATAAGGATTTATAATGGGAATCCTGATACATTCTTAATTATGCTTATGCTGCAGGGTGTCATTATAATGCGCTAATACCATACATATGGTAGATAGTGTGCCATTTGTTTCTGTGTGTTTTTATTTAATTACAGACTTCTTTATCTGAATAACTTTATTGCTCAGTGTTTCTTTGACGCCTGTGCAGGCGTGCCGTAGCCCATCCTCCTAGTGACCAGGCTTCTGGACTGGTGATTTTAAGCTGCCAATTTGGGAAGGGGCCACAGAGGAGGCAGAAGGCATTGAGCCTTCACGGGGTTTTTCCTTGCTATGTGCAGAGCTCGGAAAGAGATGGGCAATGGTGCGTGGTACCAGAAGTCCTATCGTAAGCTCGGGAAGCACCAGGCAGGAGAGGTTTTGAGGAGAAATCCTATTACGCCGTGCCCTAACGCTCGGTGATGGCACGAGCTGCCAGTCCCCCTGTGCCACGGAGGTGGGGATGCTGCTGTCACCTTTGGGTGAACTGCTGAACCACAGAAAGCACCTTAAGGAAAAAAAAAAAAAAAGTAATTTTCTGCTGGTTTGGTTCCCAGAGGCAACGTGCTGTAGTTACACGTGTGTGCATATATGTATGTGCTCTAAATCATCCCTGGGTGATAACGTGTTCCCTGTTCAGGCTTCCCAGGTATCGGGGGCTGTGGCAGCAGCGAGGAGCCTGTGAAGAGCAGTAGAATAAAGCAATCTGTTACGCCTCATTCTGTTCATACCTGATTTAACAAGTCTGAAGCTGTTACAGTGATTTAAAGGGAAAACACTTCATCGGAGTTTTTCTTCGGTGCCCCCGAGTTAACTCTGAAAGCTGTTTTTTCCGGGATAAAAGCATCAAAGGGGCTCTCCTCTGTATATCAAGGCGTATCTGGATTTTTTAATGGTAATATTTGGCTTCTCAGAAATAAGCTCTCCGCAAAGGAGGAGTGTGCGTGAGGGAGGTGTTGGAAAGAGAGAGCACTGCGTGGAGAGGTTGGCCGACATAGCCTGGTGTCTTAGGCACACTTCCAACCTCCTCCTCGACGTACGCAAAGCTACCCTTCTGGTTGGCCGCCTTCATTTCGAAGCCGGGAAGCGTGCGTTTACTCTAAACAGAGCTGGTTTATGGGGCTCAGAGCCTAACTGTGGAGCTTGGTTGGGGATGCAAGTGCGGGGCGTTACGCCTGCGGAGCAGGATCATTGTGCGGATCATTGTCCCAAGCAGCTGGATGCTCCGACCACCTCTTGTTCTCGGAGGGGATGGAGGCAGGGGGAAACCCTGCTCTGTAAACCGTCTGGGGTAGGATACCTGTAGCTCTCAATAATATCTGCTCATCCAGATGTTGCCATGCACGTGCATTTTTTTTTTTCCCTCTTCTCCCAAGACAACCTTGCTGTGTCCTTGGGAATCACTGATGCCGCATGCAGAGACTGAGAACAAACCTTGTGCATTTATATTGATGGTAAATGTAAGGGCTTTTCAGCTGTCGGTGGGGTTTTACTAAGCCCCTTCCAGAAAGCCCCAGCAGCATAGAGATGCCCCCGACCCTGGGTGAGTGTCACACTGGTGGAGTGCTGCTCAATTTTGTGCTTTCTGAATGAAGCTTCCTTTCCCGGCACGCAAATGAGTGGCTGCAGACAGCTCGTGTTGCACGAGGCTGTCTTATTTTGGTGATAAAAGACCCCGGGACTTGTTTAATCGTCCTCTGTCTCTCTCAATGGACTCGCTGGCTCAAACTTCGGCACTGGCTCTGGGAAGGAGAAACTGGAGAGATTAATATGGACACCGCGGCTTCACGTCCCATCAGGGCGGGGGGGTGGAAACGAAGCGCGTCGGGGCTGGCTGCGGAGCGATGCCTCCGAGGGACGAGGGTCCCCGAGGCTTCCACGCCCCGAGCCTGGCAGCACCGTCCTCGCAGGAGATGTGGGACCTGTCTCCCGCTGGGCTGCGGGGTGCGGCCGGAGGAAAGGAGGTATTTTGCATCCCGCTTTTGCATGTCGGAAGCCATTAGATGCTTCTGCCGTGAGTGCCGGGAGGTGGGGAATCGCTTTGCAGGACTCTGGTCTTGTCCTCCGTCTTGCCGGCAGAACAAACCTCAGCATCCAGCGCGTCCTCCAAGCTGGCTTGGCTTTTACTGGCCTTCTACAAACAAATAACTTTTTGTCCATTAATCGGAACTCAGTTGCTCGGGATAGTTTGTTTTAAGATAAAGCTCTGTTTTGGAGTAAATTGCTAGTTGCTATGTTTTCGTGGCTGCCTGCCTGCGTGGAAGAGCTTACCACTTCTCCAGCCCCCGGATGACTCTCAGCCGCACCCAGCTCCTTTTTTTTCCGGGGTATTTTTATTCTTCGGCAAAACGTAAGCAAATGTGAAAATAAATGTGTGCTTCAGTCCTGGTAACCTGCAATTCCTTCCCATCGCACCCTTTGCTTTGGGGTTTGCTGAAGGGCGCTCTCCCATCCTTGCAGCCTTTCCTTCTCCCAAAGTATTTTAGTTTTGCAATATAGTTTGTCTCCTTTCTTGGTAGGGTTTCAGGCCTCATTGGCCAAAATATCTTTATAGTGTGGAGCCAGCTACCCCTCTAGATCAGGAATAACGGATATGTTTGTATTTAGGAGGCAAAAGGATTTTGCAGTTTTATTTCTGTGGGTGTAAAAAAACCCAAACACCCCAGAAAACAAACAAACAAAAAAAAAACCACCCCAAACCCACTGCACAACCTGTTTGGGGACAGATTCTTGGTGCTTCAGTGGAAAAAAAAAAAAAAAACAGGTTAAGCCAAAACAAATCAGAACTGAGTGTTCAGGCTACAACTAAGTCCGAACTGCAGTGCTATATTTAAACATGGTATTTTTGTATTTTAATGATTAACCACTGGGAAAGAACAGCCTAAAAAACTGTAGCGTAGGCTATTTTCAAGGTATCTTCTCTTCCAGCCCCATCTTAGTGCCGTAGAGTGCAGCTGAGGACTGGTTGTGGGGGACGGGGGTGCTTTAAAGCATTCATTCCCTCTTTAGGTTGTTGTCCTTCCTCTGTATTCTTATCTTTCCAACCTCTTAATAGTTAAATCAAGATGATCAGCAATAAACCTGTGTTTGAGTTGGTGTGCACCTTGGGAGAGTGTTTTCCTTTCGTGGAGAGCTGCGGGCGTGAAGCAGGATTTCCCTTTGCGTTACTGTACTACGGTTTTGGCCGTGCATAACTGTGTCCACCTCCAGATCAAACTGGTGCTTAGCGAAGGATGGGTTGTGAAAGGTAACCCTTTGCCGTGCGACTGTTTCATTTCCGTTCAGTTTTACAGAGCGCAAGGCGATTCTCTGCTTTTGAGGAAAAGTCCGTGGGTGTTTCCGTGCCGAGGAAGCACCTGCAAGTCCTCACCGCCGTGCTTTGACTGCAGAGCTGTCAGTGCCGGGACTGAGCCTGAAAAGCATCGAGTCTCTCTCATATTAGGGGAGGGCAGCGCGATGGAAACAAGTGAACTTGGCCTGGCACCCGGAGTTAATTTGCACTTTGAATCCAGCTATGGAAAAGGGATGCAGGGAAGGAAGCAGATTTTTCATGGTGTCAGACCGTGGCAACCTGCCCTGGGCAGGGGAACTCATCCAGTCTGAGAGCAGAGCGGGCTGCGGGCTGGATGCACGTTGTCCTCTTGTCTGCAGCTTTTGGGCACCTGTTGCCTCCACGCGTGGGGGAGAAGTTGTTTTTAGAAAACTTACCTACATTTAAAGGAAGTGAAAAGATAGGGGGAGTCCTTTTATCCCGCACCATCCTCTCCAGGGCTGTAGTACTGCAGTAGGCATTGCTTCTTCCCAGTGAGAAACGCAGCAGAGGAGCCGACCTTTCTTAAAATCAAGTTAAAACTTTCTCTTACCCTTCGTCCTGCATTGTGAAAGAGCAAACCTGCAAGTGGGTGAGGGTGGAAGAGGGCATCCAAGCATGGAGTGCGGTGGGGGAGGGCGAAATGTTGGCTCTACTGATGCAAAAATGCTGGGAATTAAACGGGATTTTTTTGTAACAAGCATCTGATGGGAGGGAGCTTACCTGGCTCTTGCCAAATAGCGTTCAGAGCTGTAGCTCTGACCAGAGAGGGGCTGCAAATGCGGGGTTTGAATCTGCCACGGAAACATGCTCTTGTGCTCTTTGCCTTTCCCAGCAGCGCCGGCAGCAGTCCCCGCGCATCTTCAGAGCCGGGTCCCGGCACAGCGTAAGAGATCTGCAAAGCGCTTTGCCTCTGTTGCTGGGAGACAGTCGGAGGGAGCTGGGGCTGCTTGAACAAACACGCTTTTCTCCTCGCCTCCTCTCTTCCCTCCCTCCCTCCCCACCTATGGGTTTTTTTTTTCTTTTTCCTCTTGGTGACTGGTTATAGGAAAAGCTTGGCTGGAACCGAGTGATTCTTGCTCCAAATGATCCCATGAGACTAAAGAACCTCACAGGCTTCCAGATCTGCTGAATTCAATGTCTTTTAGATAAAGATCCCAGACAGTAGGTAGAAGAACGGCTCCAGCTTAGAAATATACCTTGTCATGAAGCTAATTGACGTAACTCTTCAAAGCTTAATGCCCTTAAACTCCTGGAGCTTGAACTGAATTGACCTCAAGACCCAAATTCTTCAGCGAGCCCTCGGGGTTGTGGCAGTATCCCAGAAATCCTGCCGCAGCTCGGGTTCGGTGCCTGTCTGTGGGAGTGAATAAAACAGTACCAAAGCCCTTGGTCTTATCTGGAAAAGGGGCTTGGTTTGCACCATCCCTGTGTTTCCTTCTGGTCTTGCATGGCCTTTATGTACTGCCGATACGTAAGGGCTCCATGAAATTTCACGGCTTTGCTGGGGAGCATTCGCTGCTTCGGAGGGGCAAAGGCAGATGAGGAGGTGGTTCTTGCCGAAATGGTGACTGGCAAAAACGTGTATCGTGAGACCTAGGTTACCCCTGGGTTCCAGTCAGTAATCTCTGCTGAGAAATACGAGGCAATTAATACTTTTCAGTTATTTCACGTTGTCTACAGGCTTGAGCGGAAGCTGCTGCATCGCTCGCGTGTCCTTCAGGCTCCATCACAACTACTGAGAAATAGAAAAGTTCTTTAAAAGCGAGCCCATGGAGAGGAGCGGGGCTGCTGGAGTGAAGGCGACTGCCACAAACGCCTCCAACGGAGGGAAACAGTTAAAAGGCATAATCAGGGTAGAAAAAAAACTCAGCATCACAAGGCAGACTTTAAATTCAGTTTTTTCCTCTTAACTGGTTCCAGTTTAGCTGATCTCACACTCCTGTTGCTGATACTGCAGTTGCTGATTTGCACAAGAGCCTTAGGTTAGCTGACAAAAAAACCCCCAAGTTTTTCTTTCAGTTTTCAAAGCTGTATTTCTGGGGCTTCCTTATTCAGCCACAGTGAGTTTAAATAGCAAGATCAGATGACACGATGACTTGCTGTGTAATTTTTATCTGAAGCAATGGCTAGTGCTGTGAGCAGTTGCAAAATGAACCACCCTGGCTGTGTTTCATTTTTGTCATTTAAGGGCTGCCTCTGTCCACTTCAAATTGGGATATTTTTGCCTTTTACATGGCCTCATCCTTTTTTTAGTGCATCCCTTTAAACTTGAGCTTAAAACACAATATCCCATTTTTTTTCTACAGATAGCATGCAGGTTTTGATTAAAGTTCTGAACGACTTGCCTTCTGTAAGTAAAAGCTTTCATATCCCAGGCTATCGTATCAATTCTCCTTTCTCGTTTTTACCCTCCTATGAAACAGGGGGTCTGATCGCTCGTCCTGCCAGCCTGCTACCGGCTCTGTTAACCCTTGTGTCACGTTTGATGGCCCTGGCCTTTGTCAGAGCGCTGCACGGCCCCGGCAGCCCGATGGCGAGCCCGCCGTTGGGGTCAGGTACCTCCCGGCTGTTTTAGCAAAGGTCCACGCGGGTCCTGGCTGTGCCCGGGGCAGAAGAGCGATGAACGCTTCTGCCTGATGCGCTGCAGGGCAGCGTGCCGATGGCAGGACCCGTGCATCCAGCAACTTCCTTTAACCGAAATCTCTTTGTAGAACATACTTTGCTTTTCTTCCATACATGTTTGAATTCTGATTATTGGGTTTTTTCAGGCTGGTCTTCAAAGCTCCCAGTAAACTAGCACTAACCGTGTTTCAAGCCCAGCAGAAGTGCTTGTCCTCACGGTTTTCTAGGGGCAGAGGATCCGCATCCTTTAATGACTCTTCTAGAGATCGCATGAGTGCCTTCTCCCTGGTGAGATTTAACGCTACAAGTGCACTGCCTGTCCGCTCCCCGCAAACAGGAAGGACTTTATTGGAGATCTGACTTGGCAGGAGCCTTTTAAGACTGTCTGGGTCTTTTGTTGCACCAAAAAAAACCCCTCCCCAGTGGAGTTCAGCTTCAAGCTGCCATTGATTTTCATTGGAAGTCAAACTCCCGGCTTCCCGCGGTGTTTCCAGGAGCCCCGCTCGCTGGCCAGGCAGTGCTGGGAGCTCGCGCAGCTGCACCAAGCAAAGCATCGCGCTGGGATGCAGGCAGTGCAAAGGCGGCTGGGTGATGAGGTCCAGGAAAACTTGGACTCCTTCCCCAAATCTGTCCTTAAAAGACCGGGGAGAAAAAAAAAGTTTTGTAAGAGTTGATTTCCCCCCCCGCTCTCTGTTGCCAGTTGAGGTATCGGCTTTGCATTCAGCAGCGACTGCTCTGAAGTTCCTCATAGGAATATTTTCTTGGGAGATTTCTGTTCAGGAATCTCTCGCTGGGGGCTTTTTTCTTTTTCTTTTTTTTTTTTTTTTTTTTTTTTTTTTTTTTAAATTTTCTCCTCGGTTATAGGTTGAAGACTGGGGTAAGCAACCAGACCTGAGCCTCTTAAGTGTCTCATTCCTCTTTGGAAAATAGTGGGCTTTAGTGCTTTAGGTTATTGAAAATTCTGAATTGACTAACTGAGGTGCAATTTATCAGGTCTTTCATCTTAACAGAATTAACCTAGTAATCATCGCTGTCAGTTTTCCCTCTGCAGCATTGCATTAGAAAACCTTGATTCACAAATTCTGCTCAAGAATTGTTTTTGAAAAGTTTATATTCTCATTTAAGAAAGTATCCTGTAGGTTCTGTGGAAATTGCAACTTGCATTAATTTTTTTTTTGTGGCAAATGCAGTCATTTATATGCAATTCTTAAGTGGACTTGAAAAGACACCATCTCGGGCAGTAGTTTTTACCTTTTTTTCTTAATTGCATGAGGTTTGCCTTGAGCTATTGACCGTGAAGCGCTTAAATCAGGGGATGAAATTGTCTTTAGCTCCCTCTCCTGGGTAGTTAAGGCATTTGCCCCCATGATGTTGCTGCTTTTGCAAACTTGGTCTATTTTCAAACTCTTTCTAAGCATCTTTGCTCTCAGTGGAAGTAGTGAGGAGCGCAGCATCCATGCACAGGATTGGGAAATGTGATGTTTTTTTAAAAAGAGGAAAAAAAAAAAAAACCAAAACCAAACCAAAAATACCTGACCAAACCCCGACTGAGGTGAAGCCAAGTTTACGTTCTGCATGCTGTGAAAGAGTTGGTGAACTGCAGTTCTTAGGCTTTGCTGCCGGTGAAGGTGGGGCTGCATGTTTGTACAGGGTGAGCTGAGGAGTTTGGGGTTCCTTTCCTTCTCCCTAATTTTATGCGCAGAGGGATGGTTTTGTTGGAGCTGTTCATTTTCAGACACTGGCAAGTTGTGGAAGGGAAGGCTCTGCGGAGTCCCAGTCTCTACACATCCCTTCCGAGTCGTCCATCCTTACGAAGACTTTTCCAGGCAAGGTGTTAAGGATACCTTTTCTGGGTCAGAGGTATCTTAACATCTTTTCCTGGATTTCTTCGGAAGTCACGTGGCAGGTGAAATCCCGGGGCTGCCTTTAACTTTTCCTGAGGCTTTATGAATAATACAGCATGTGCTTTTTTTTTTTTTTTTTTTTTTGATTTTCAGATTGAGAAAATCATGAGTTCCATTGGCGAAGGCATTGACTTCTCTCAGGAGCAGCAGAGGATCTCAGGTAGCGTACCCAGCTCGTGTGTGTGTCTGTCGTGGTTGTGCTCTGTACAAAACCAAGGTGCTGGCTCTGCGTGCAGAGCTCTTTAACCTGCTTTGGCTCCCAGAAGGGAAAGGGAGGCTCTGGCGCAGAAGGAGCAGACCTCCGACGCCCAGCGTAATGCTTGGCACTGCTACCAGCAATTTTAATTCCCTGTTCCCCTAGGTAGATTCATGTCATTTTATACCGTCCAGCTTCCTTCCCTCCCGGCAGGCTTTTGGGGGTAACGGGCTGGGTGAAGAGCATTGCAGCTGGCACCCCCAGCCTGATGGGAAACGGGGGAACCCTGATTACCCCAGTGTTGATTAATGCTCACCCCGTGACAGCAGCGTGTGTGCGTAGGGGGTCTTGTTTCTTGTTGAAACTGCCTGTTTATAAATTTGGGGGCTTAGTATTACTGTTTAGGATATGGTAAGTTTTGAGGGGATGTTTTGCGTCTTCGAATAGCTTTAAACAAAGGCTTATTGCTGGGAATTGTGGAGTTTTTATTAATGGCTTCTGATAACTGAAGTGACTCCTTCTAGTCCTTCCCTGTAGGTGGAGATGAGAGTTGCTGGCTTGTGTGGGTGGTCTGGGACACTTCTTGTGCTCTTCCGCAAGCTTGCGGCAGTAAAATCAGCTCTGGAGTGGCTGGCTCGTTGCCCCGGCTCGCACAGCCCAATAACCACTGTGTTCTGATACTTAAAACCTCACAACTAGCCTTTGCTCAATGTGTAGGAAGAAGGTCAGGTTTTCTGCACATACCAAAAAAAAAAAAAAAAAAGTCTAATTTGCAGCTGAAAGATGGTGTAAGGACTCCAGCCAGTATCCTAGGGATTGAAAGTTCCACTGATCTCCCAGCTCCTACAACTACTGTTGTTCTCGACGTAGCCTCTCAGAAAGTCGAACTGATTGCTTACAGTTCTCTCCTGCCTTTCAGAACATGTTTGTCTCGAGTTTCTGTTCTTCTCTGGTGGATAGCAACAAAATTTTCTTTAAGCAGTCAGTCTGAAACAGAGCTGCTGCATATTTGTCTTCTGGCTGGTCTTGCAATCCTCACAACAATCTTGCTTTTGTTTCAAATACATAATGCGGTAGCAAGATGTGCTTTTTTCTGGCTTTTTTTTTTGTTATGTAAGTGTTGGTCTGTCCCTTTGGAAATGAGCAGAACCTCTCTATAGCCCTCCACATTCTAGTATTTTGTTCTTTAAGGCTCACAAAATTCTTTCAGCCCTGGGAGGATGGGATGGGAATTTTGTATTTAGAGTTGTGCATCAGAGTGACTATAGCGAAGATATCAAATATCCCCATTACCTCCACGGCGATTCACCCATCCCAGCCGCACGTTCGCTGCCGGGCACGTTTGGAAATAAAGCTGCTCTGCGGGCGCGGTTGGGAGGGTTTTCTTCTGGGTAAGGTGGCAGCTGATGGGGACGCGCAGGCTCGGAGGGGCTGCGTGGCTGCCGCTGGGGTTCAGCGTACGTTGGCTTGTGCGAGGACGTGTCCTTTAGGGGCTGGTTGTATTTCACAGATAAAGAAACGTTTCCTGCGGACCAGGAATGCTTGAGCAAAGCCCGTGCGGGGCAAAAGGTCCTGCTCAGGCAGTTTGTCTCAACTGGAGCTTAGCAGGGGCCGGGTGTTAGTTTGGGTGCAATAGAATAAGGCGTAAAGAGCTGCTTCTGCCACCCAGCCTCTAAAACAAACCATCCGGAGTAGCTGGAGTGTTGCGGCGATTTTCCAGCAAAACTGCTGTTTTTCTGCAGCCCATAAAATGTTTTTGTGAGAATATTTTAACATTTCTTCTCTGACTTTCCACCTGTAAAACTCCGGATGCCCTATCGTTGCTTCAAATCAGATAAAACTCATCACAATTTTTTCTATGTATTTCACCTACATACTTCTGTGACCTTGAAGTATGTAGTTTTATTAATCTTATTATAAAACTTTATAAATAGCGTGTGAGATGATTTAGTTGTGCATTTTGTCTTTTTCCAATTTCCATAAAACAAGGTGAAGAAGGAATCATAGTGTCATTCAGTGCATTGATTTTCCTCAAACAGAGCAACGTCCTCCTCCAGCCATGTTTGCAACTCTTATAACGCTTGTCTCTGCAATGCAGCATCAGAGCGACGGGAGACGCTCCCGACTTAAAACGCTCTCATTTCCATCAGTGTTGTGTAAGTAGAGGCGGCTGGGGTGTGGGGAATAGCGAACCCTGTGCCGAGTTTGTGTTCAGGATCCGCACTGGAGCAGCAGAGTTGGAGCCAAGTCTCGGTTAAAAATCTTCCTCCGTTGCTCCTGCAGTGACCTCATTGCACGCCTTGGCTCTGCACATCGAACAGGAGCCGTTTGCCATTTTACCACCTTTTCCCTATACTTTTTGTGCCTTCTTTAGAGGAAAGTAGATGTGGAGGGGAGGTGGAGCTAACAGAGGAAGGAGGCTTTGATATCGGTGCAAATGTCCCTAGACCTGTCTCCATACTGTTTGCAGAGCGGGGAAGTAACCTACCCCTTTCCCAGCCGACTCTCTCGACAATTCCACATTTCCAAGCTGCTTGGGAGGTTTATTTTCATTCTTCTCTTCCCAGGATGCAGCTTCACTCAAGGAACCTGGCCTCTTGCTGCTGCAGGCAGAGCCGTGGGTCCTCGGGAGCGTTGTCTCCTGTACGGAGCCGAGTCTGTGGCCTTCAAAGGAGGAGATAATTGCTTGGCTTTCATGGTGCCTTTTGAAACGGAGCTGTTTGTAGTGAGACACGGCGTGCAGAGCTTGATTAAATGGATGCCGATGAACTCTGCTGTCTGGGGACCAAAGGTGCCTAAATATCATGTACTGCTCAAGGGGTTTAGAAAATTTGCATCTTGAAATTGTTTTCGGAGGAAACGCTTTCTGACGGTGAGACCAGTTCAGCTGCAGCAGTGCTGTCCTCAGGATGCTTCCTGGCTGACCAAGAGCTGCCGTCCCAATAGCTGGGAACAGTTCTGCGTGTTTGGGGACACGGCCTTCTCCCGGTGCCGCTTGGGTTTCTGATGGGGTGGAGGATCGTCCTCCCCGGCCGCTTCTGTTAGGGCAGCGGCTGTGCTGGGGCAGGACTGGGGTGATGCCACTGGTGGGTCCGCACGGGCGTCGTGGTGGCCGTGCTGTTTGGACCTGGTTAATCTGCCACGTGGGTGATGCCAGGCTTTTTCTGAGTGTGTATCAATATCCACTAAAGAAGGCTGCTTGCAGGACAGGTGCTTCCCCCCGTACTTTAAGCATGAATTCCCTTCTCTGCCTTTAAGTCAGGGGCAAAGACAAAAGCAGAACTCGGGAGCTTGTTTGCCTTTACGGCGGCGTGATGGAGGATGCTGGAGAGCTGCCACCGCGAGGGATTCTGTCCTTTTAAATCCTTCACCTCCAAACTGCTGCATCTGAACTGCTCCGGGTGGGCACCGTCTCCTCTTGATGAGATGCTAATACGTATCCGCACACGCAGCTCACGCTTGCCATAATAAAGCTTATCTCATATCCATTTGTCACTTGGATTTTTGCTTTGGTGAGGAGGAATCCACCATGCGTTCCTAGCAGAAGTTTAACCTGTGCCTGCCCTAGACACTGCGTACTGATTCGGGCTTACGTTTTTTAGGGTCAAATGCCTTTGCAGCGGGATGCGAACCGGTTTGTGGTTTTTGGTCTAATGCGATGGCAACTGCTTAGCATCCTGCTTTGTGACAAGCCCTCCCCTCCCCGAGCCGGTCCGTAGCCGTAGCAGCACGTGTGATGGATCGATATCGTTACTGAAGAGGTCTAACATGGAGGGGAGAGGAGGAGCCAGCACTTCAGCAAAAGCTGCCGTTGTGCAGGGAGTTTTCAGCAAAATGGACACCCATCTCTGGAAGCGGGCGGACCCAGGAGCTGCCGTGTCCTTAAGCCATGTGTTTTCCTGCGGGCTGTGCTGTGTTACGCTTGGGTTGGGATCCCTCGTACACAGAGCAGCTGCTGTACATATTCCCTGTTTCTCCTTCCTTCCCTATGAGCGCAGCTAGCCAGAGCGGGCACTGCTTTGCCAGCCCTTGCTGCAAGGATGAAGGCTGTCCTGGGTGTGTGCACCCTTACCTTTCTGTTTTCTAGCAGCGTTTAGCTTTTGCTCCCCAGGACTTTGCTAGGGCTGGTTTAATGTTGCAGATCATATCGCAAACGTGCAGGGAGCTGCAGGGAGCTTTCCAAATGCTCTCACATCCTCAAAAAAAGGTGGGCTTTGAGGATATCAGGGCTCCTGACTAGTTTGGTTTCTGGAATCGCTAATTTGCCTGGAAAGGCAAAATGCCTTGCTTAGGCAGTTACTGCGGAGATGACTTTGGAGTCTGTTTCTACAAGCAGTTACTGCCTAGAACTGACGTGGGTCTAGGGAAAGCAGGGACCCGTGGAGTCACGCTGGAACAAGCCCAGGCCCCCAGACGCTTGGTTTCAGGTCCCTGCCGTGCCCCAGACTTCCCACACAAATTTGGGCAAATAGCTGGTTTCTGTACCATCAAGCTTTCCTCCATAAAACAGGGTAACAAAATTTCCGTGTCTTGCCACGGCGTTATGGACATTAAACTTTGGAGGCCCCTGGATGATAAGATAATTAGATGCATCTTGGCATCGTTATAGAATTCGGAGCTAGAATCTATTTCTTGGCCAACGGGTTCGACCCTCTGACTTCCTGGTAGAGCTTGTAAGAAAATCTTCCAAATGTATTTCCCGAGGGTGGGGTGGTATAGGCGGGAGGAAAGGAGAAGCCTGTCCTTGATCCCTGTTGGTAAGTGCTTTTTGGAGGTTGGGGAATCAAGGAACACCATCTCTTAAAGAGAACCGGATTCCACCTAACCTTTGCAGGGGTTTTTTGGCCTGGGAACAGCTGTTTGTGTTCAGTCTGTGTCTCTCTGCATGTGTGTCTTGCAGTCACATGTTTATTTAGCTCCAGCAACCCACTTCTGATCGTGTTTCTTGCAGATGCGGGTCGGAGGGGTAGGGGAGTACAGGTCTCGCAGCAGAAACTCAGCCCCACTGCGCTGCGGCGTCTCCTCTCACTGCTGGCTTTGAACAAGAAACCTGTGCGCTGCTCGCTGGGTTATGGTGATCTGTCAGGCAGCGTTTCTCTCCCCAAAAACAGCGGAGATGAGTGGTCTCTGCTCAATAAATCAGCTTGATGCAGGCAGGAGGCGTGCTGCCCTGGCCAGGGAATGCATTTGGGGCTTGGTGAGTTAACTCCGCAGTTGACTTGAGACACGAGGAAAGCGCTTGGTTTTTTTACTTGACAAAAGAGGGAGAAATTTGTTAGCGATCTGCATTTGGCTAATTGATCTTAGTTCCAGTAAAGTCAGATGCTGGCTGTATTTCTCGCATCTGATAGCATTAATGACTACATTCTCCTGGCCTATCCATCTTGCCTAATGCGCTGCCTGAGTTTATGGCCCCCTCAGTGGATTTAAGGACTTTCAGCTGATGATCGTCCCCAGCTGTGGCAATAACTGCCTGACTTGGTTGGCTTGCATGCTCGCTGGGCGTGTGGACAGCGGCTTCATCAACACTTGCGTGCACTTGCAGTTTTTATTTCCCAGTGAAGCTTGGTCGTGTGTCTTCGGGCCACGCCAGGCCGTGTTAAACTTAGCGGTTTCCATGAGCAAACGAGGTGATGCTTTTGGTCCGGCATGGCCCATGTACTTCATTCTTCCTCCAAACAGACTCAAACTTTGCACTAAAGATCGTTATTGAAACAATAACTTGTAAAAGGACCTTTCTGAGCCATGGTAGCCCTCTCCCTTTCCTGTTCTCTTTGAAGCATGCTGTGTTACTTGAAAAATGTCTTGCGAGAGGAACTGAATTGCTTGGCCTGCTTTTTTTGCAACTTTTAAATACTCTTAATTATTTCTAGCTACACTCTACTGACTGTTTCCCCCCCTGCCATCTGCAGACCTTTTAAAGGTAGGATTCCTAAAATGTGGAGCATAAGGAGAAGGATGGAGCTGAGAATTAGGAGTTTGTTTCAATCAGAAGTTGTGATGGGGCTCTTGCTGGGAGGCACAGTGACTGGGATTCATTTGCTCCCATGTCATCCTCATAATATCCAAATATCAAGTGTATCTTGTGTATTTTGGACTTCCTTATTTTCAGCCTAGGATGTTTTGGGGCATCTGTTCTCTTCCTTTTCTTTTTGAAGGAAACCCTTCCATTCCCCTCCCTCCAAATACCCCCCCACACCTTAGTTTTCTCTTGATTTGGAGTGGTTTTAAAAACAGAAAACCTGCACTTGGTGTCACTGTAGGTTTCCCGTTTAAAAGCAGAAATACATTTATGAGTGTACAAAAGGCTGAGTAGAGTAAATTTTTTAAAATGAAATTCAGGATTTCAGAGGAAGGAACTGCTGTGGTTTGATTCCCCCTGCCAATACCCCGACTGCTTCCAGAAATGCTGTAGTAGGCAGCAAGCAGTTTCCTCACCTCTCTCTCGATAAATTAATTCTGAGCCAGCCACAAATCACTCGGAACTGTCAAAGCAGACCTGTAACATCATTTTTTGGAAACCCAAGCCGTGTAGTCCATCATCGAGTAAATATTGAGAAGTCAGTGATTTCCACTAGAGAGTTATAAAGCTGCTGTCTCCCTCCCCTCTCCTGCAGCTTCCGCTGCGAAGGCTGCTCGCTGCTTGTACAGTGGATGGAAAAGCTGGGAGGGGTAAGAGGATGAAGAGAAGGGAGGGACAGGCAATGCGAGAGCAGGAGACAGGACTGAGAGTGGAACGGCAAGCGTGGAGCTCGCTGCCTTCAGACAAAGCACGCCGCTGCAGCGCTCTGCAAGGACGCACAATTGCTTGGTGCGGGGACACGGCTGCCTGGCTGCTGGCGGACCAGCAAGGATCGACGGAAGGGAAGGATGGAGAGCCCGGGCGAGCGGGAGCTTGTTGCATAAATTCCAGGTTTAGATGCTGCCCTTCTGCACAGGCTGTGTTAAGGGAGGGAGACGGAAACCTTTTGTGATCGCTGCATTTCTCGTGCTGCAGCGTGCACTAGAAAGACTGGCCAGCTCTCTCGAACTCGCCGAGTGCGGCTCGCCTGGCAGAGGAGTTCTCCTGTGGACCAGAGCAGCAGGATTGCTTACCCCAAGAATTTCCAGATAACACCGTGAGCTCTGCGTCGTGCAGCCATTGCAGCGGGCAGGGGTGGGAAGGATGGCTTGGAAGGTACCAGCCAGCTTCAGCTGACCCGAAGGTTCGAAGAAAGCAAACCTGGTTTCCCTGATCATCTTTTTATTTGCATGTACCCTTGAAACAGATGTGCTAAGAAGCCTGAAAAATTCTGCCTGTCTTGCATAGCAAATTCCCTGATGAAAAGGAGATCTCTGAACTTTTTTTTGGTCATATTTAAGGTCTGAAGCTTTTGTAGAGGAGAGTAACAAGTCACTGGACTCCCTTCCCAGGGGTGAGGGAAGGGAGAGCTTTTCTGCACAGCTTCCATAGGGTGTCGGGAAGAATCTCATTTATCAGAGGCTGAGAGGAGGTGCCAGGGCATGTCTCGGACTTGAGCTGCTGCAGGAAGAGGAGAGAGTGTGCTTGCATTTGGTTTCTTTTTGTTTTGACGTGGTTTGGAAGCAAGGAACTAAAATGCCTTCTCCTCCAGAGCTGCTCCCTGTTTGAGTGAGGGGCTTGGATGCAGCAGCTGCGCTTAGCTGAAGAAAATGAAGGAAGGGCAAATACAAGCATGCACCAAACACCTGGCAGGACTGAATGTATTGGGTGAAAACCGTACCGATTCCTCTGTCTCTCTTGCTGTCACCCAGTGCAGCGGTGTAGTTAGGCTCCGGTGCAGCCCGCCCAGTCCGAGCAGCGTGCTGAAATGCCATGCGTCCGGCTAGGTGGTAAAATGACGGTGCCAGCACTCTCAGGCTCATGCTCGGGGTCACTCACGCCTCTGCTCCTCTTAACACCATAACGGAGAGAAAAAGCCCTTACCATGGTTTGCCTCTTTCAGGACTGCTTGGGGAAAAAGAGTATAAGCCTTTCTTTTCTTCTGCTGCAGTTTGTGTGCTTTCTTTGTCTTGCATGTCTTCCTGTGGACAGCTGCTCTAGTCTGGCTTCTGCTGCTTTTCTGAAAGTCCGTCGTGTCTGTTTTGTGTCTCAGCTGCATGAAGATGTATTTTCTCTCTAGCTGCTTTGTGCCTCCAATGCGCCGGGCCCTCTCCGCTGGCCCGCTGAGCAGGGTGGCGCATCCGAAGTTGCATGGACGAGAGGACCTGCACAGCTCTGTGCGTTCCTGAGCGGCTCCACTCCATTCCCTCGCACCTACGACTGGCTGGGAATGCCTTGGGTGAAAGTTTCCTGCCCTCCTCCCGCCCCCTTCAGACGAGCCGAGGAGTGGATCCGCATCCCCGTGGGGTTGGGCTTCATATGTTTGCCTGGCAAGAAACTCGCCTGAGCCCTGCAAGCAGTGCATGTGATGGCATGGTCCCAGGAGTGCTTCTAAACAGTTTGCCCGGGCAAGGTGTTTCTTTTTCTGAGTGTTAACTGAGATACAAATTAAAGCCGGAGCTCGCGGCGGCACTGGAAGCTTGTTGTCCATGGTCTGTGCACACAAGAGGAATTGTCTGCCAGCCGATTTGTTGTACTCTGAGCATAATTTTTTGAGTTTCTTTATGGTAATGACTATGATGTGGCAATGCCATCTGTCTTCCTCAGAGTGCCGCTGCTACCGCCTTAACGGTTTTTCCCTTTTCAAGCGTCTGCCGATTCCTCTCTCGTCAGGTTCGCGGATGCTGGAGCAGAGTGTCGGGGAGTGGCTGGAGTCCATTGGCCTGCAGCAATATGAGAGTAAGCTGCTTTTGAACGGCTTTGATGATGTCCGCTTTCTGGTAAGTTGCTGGGTGGGACCCGTGGGCTCTAACAAATGCGTTGGCCAAACCTTTACTTGTTACCGATACCCCGGGGAGCTGCGGAGCAGACCTGGCTTCTGCAGCCCAGCAGAACAGTCTTGGGGGTGCATGGAAGGTTAGACGAAAGGAAGAAATGAGGGTTGTGTTGGGTCAGGGTCATTCATCTTTGCATTTAATTCTGCTGTTAGTTTTTTTGCTATAATTTTGATTTAAAAAATGTTATTTACTCTGCCCCCTAAATCTTTACTCTCCGATTTACTCCAGAAATGGGAACTGAAATGCACTAGTGTTCTTAAGAAATCACTGAGCAGTCTTTCTGGACTATGAAGGAGGTGGTAGACCTCTCCTTGGAAGTATACTGACTCTAAGCATGCAGGCAGGATGCTAATGAGCTGTTCTTAATTGCATTGACACTGTTGGCTCTGAAACCTAATGATGGCAAGATGGTAATGCTTAATGTTGAGGGGTTTTTTTTTTAATAACCAGTGTCTAGAAACTTAAAGCTGCATGGTGTAAAAATCTGAGAATTCGTATGGAATGATAAACTGCAAAGACAGAAAATCTTGGGGCTCTGGGAGGGTTCTTCCTGCATGGCTTAAAAGAAATGCTTTTTGAGCGTGGACTCTGAGTTTTGCAAATCAAGAATTTCTAAAAATGGATGTAAACCTTTGGAGAAGCCATTTGGGCTCATGTAATATCCTGCCTTGCAAAGGGAGTGGGAACATCTCTTGGCACTGTGGATGGTGCGGAGAGGTGATACCCAGGAGGGTGTGTGCTCGTGAGCTGGGTGAAGGGGGTTCGGAAAACACCGCGGCCATCCGAGAGCGGTGAGGGTGCGTGGGGGGCAGCTGGAGAAAGAAGGGAAGACTGCATAGGGCATGGATGGAGGGGCAAGGAAGTGCACATCGGAGCAGTGTCAGTAGGGTGCTTAAAGGCAGGATGTAATTATGCCTTTAAAAACCGACCTGACCAACAGGATAAATGTCCCTGTGAATGTCGTGGCATCTCCAAACACCCCTAAAAGTTGAATACTGAGGCAGTATCCAGCCATCCCTCCCGGCCTCCATGGCAAAGCTTATCCCTTTGTCTGCCCTTAGCCTGGCAGGGCCAACGCTCCCCTAGAGAGCTGGATTTTCCTGTGGTTTATGCACCTTCAGTAGAGGAACGGCCAGCGACAGGCGGTGGTCTCGCCACGCACCCTTCTGCCTCTGCCGTATCCTGGTCCTCCAGCTCTGTGTGGCACCTTCCCTCTTCCCTGGGGAGGATTTGGGGCGAGCTGCCCTCGCCGGGCTCCGGCAATGCCCACAGCCGTGGCGGACCAGGGACAGATCCCGCTGCCGCTCCCCGGCCCTTCCCGGGGGCTCCGGCGCCGCAGTGTCCCAGCCCCTCGGTGGACCCTCGGCCACCGGGACCGCTGTGCTTCAGGCAGGTGCATTCAGCTCCCTGCAAGGTTTCAGCATCCCCTGCACGCTGGGGCGCTCTGATTCAACTTCTGGGATGCTCTGGAGATGGTACAATGAATTTAAATGAAATAATGCCCTGTAGATCCCTGCTTGGGATCCTCTGCTGATGGATCTTTGACCTTTGTGGTATCGGTGGGCTGCTCTCACTCCAGCAGTTAGCAGATAAAAATGCCTTTTCTTTGACTGGCCCTGCCTGACAAGTGTGGTGATAGACCTCTCTCAGCACAGAAGTTTAATAACAAAGGAAATTAACTTTCCACTTGTCCCCAGAGAGGTAGGAGCTGGAGGCTCGGAAGCAGGAATTTTTATTGACTGTGCTTATTTGCAGTAAATAGCAACACTTAGTTGCGAACTGTCTGATGCAGAATTTTGTCATTTATAAAATGAAAGCAAAGGCTCCTTGTACATGTCTCGTGATGTGATTTTGTGGTGTATGCGGTAGGAGTTTCCGGATCACGGCTGGATGGTTTTCTTCCCCGTCCAGTGCTGGGTAACTGCTCCCAGCATAGGAAATCGGCTTCTGCTTGGTTTCAGGAGGTGGGACACTCGCCTCACCCGCTTCCTCTCAATATTAAAAGGTAAAATTAAGAAAGATTTCCTGCATACCCTGGCTGATTTCCATGTTGTTGCTATCGCTTTTTCCAGGAAGTTGACCCTGGCACCCATGCCAAGACTGGCTTTAAGGTCCTTTCATCCAAGCCCTGGGAACTTCAAGCTAATAGTCAGCCCAGTATGAAAGTGTAATTATTAAGAATGTTTTCCTCTGTGATGTTACTTGCCTTCAGCTTCTGATGTGGGAGTAAAACCTTCAGATACAGTGCAAATGAGGAACAAGTAGTTAATTTGTTTTTAGTAGTGATTTTGATGTTCTCAGATGAATTATTAAAGTTGTTGTAAACACTGAAGCTCGCTAGTGCAGCGAGTACCGAAAGGACCTGGATGCTTGGCTCCTGGCATGGCAGGCTGTCCATTCCTTTTCTTTTTTACGCAACAATTTCTTTATTAACTGTCACTTTCAATCGCTAACAAAGAATATTTCAAACTAAGTGGCATTATTTTCCTGGAGTTCAATGGTTTCTGTGAAAGGATTAGTCCCTATTAGGGCCTCATTCCGTTAAATATTTCAAGGTCCAAAGAATGCAGGGTAATGGTTTGCAAATTGCCAGATGGGCTATGAGGCCAATTAAGTTTTAGTAGCAAAAATTAAGAAGTTGCAGTCTTTTGATATGGAAACACTCTTGTTTGCTGTGTAAGGTTTGGCATTGCATTACTCCCTGCATACAGAGCCGCGGGGTTTTTGCAGTGTGCCGAGGATGCTCCCTTGGCTGCTCGAGTCCCCGGGTGCCCGCTTGCGAGCAAACAACTTCTGCGTTGGGTAGACAAGAAAAGCATCGCAAGAGCAAAGTGTTAGATGTGTGGTGATCGTACAGCTGTAAAGAAGGCAGCGGCCTAGAAGAAGAGCTCTTAATATACTTACAAAGAAAGCTCAGCCTGCAGTAGAGAGTAACTTAAAGTAGGATTAAGAAAACAGTCTAACAAAGAGTGTACCCTGTAACTGTGGCGGGGAGCGGGTGGAATCCGGTGTGTGCTGGCACAGTGGCATTTGGTGCTGTTCTTCACTTAAGAAAAATAGATGTTTGACGTGTAGTATCTACCCAGTAGGTAGTACCACAGAATCATAGACTCATAGAATCGTTCAGGTTGGAAAAGCCCTTTAAGATCACCCAGTCCAACCAGTAACCTACATTACCAAGCCCACACTAAACCAACCAAGGGTAGGCTGGACTGAACCGTGTCCCCAAGTGCCACCTCTGCCCGCTTTTGAACGCTTCCAGGGATGGGGACTCCCCCACCTCTCTGGGCAGCCTGTTCTTACCAAATTGGTAAGAGACAAAAAGCGGAGGGTGCAGAAGCCTGTCTGGTGCTTTTTAGTGCTCTCGTAGTCCTTAGTTTAGCCAGTTCTGGTTTCAGGAATCCCTAATTTCCTGTGCATTTTCAGTTGGTTCTTGTGTTTATTTGCACCCTGTGTTACAAAAGCCCTTACAAGGGAAATGATTCATGAATGCACGGTATGGTAAAGTGATGTTGAAAAATGCTCTGTAAAGGTAGAGGGCTTCTTAATTAGATGTTAATCTAGGAAGGCAGAAACATGCATTGTTTCCAAGAATAATATTTCCGTTCTTTTCAGAAATCCAGAGATTGGTTATTAGGTGATGAGCTGTGCTCTCTGGACACACGACCGGCCATCTCGCTGGTGATGGCTCTCTGTGAGCTGCATGTCCAGCAGCACCGAGGAGACCCGGGGAGGGGGCAGTGATGCTGCTCCCTCGCTCGGGGGCTGCTCGTACGCACTGGCAGCCGAAGGAGACTTGGGAGACCTGCAGTGTTCACAAGAGGCAAGGTTGGAGATGTAAACCGTAATGTGAGCTGTGAACGTTTTACGGTTTTCCTATAAAAAGGGAAGGCAGAAGTGCATTTTAGCAGATAGCTGGGGTGGGCTGTGGATGTCAAGCTGAGGCTTCTCTGCTCTTGGGAATTCCAGCCCTGCGTCTGGGACAAAGTTGTGGTAACTTACAGCTGGAGGCCTGGTGCTCCAGGAGGATGCCTTGCCCGCAAGCTTGCGAGATCGGCACTTCAGTTGTCAGCACACTAAAAATTTCTGCTGCAGTTCAGGTCTGCTTTGGTAAGAGAGCGATGGCTGCAGTCGGGACTGACCCTCCTCGCGTCTGCGTGTCTCTGCCTGTGCTGGTTCTCTTTTGGGGGAATTCAGGACAAATAATAGAGTGTTGCTTGCAGTACCACTTGGTTCTGAGTGGTGTCAGACAGGGCTTGTTGGGAATATTCTCGCTTTTGGAGCTTGCAGAGATTTTTTGAAGGCTTGTGAATTGGTTATCGGGGAAGAACAAGTCGACACAACCATGGCGAGGAGAAGGGAATCACAGGTGTTAATGCATGAAGGCAATGCCTGCCATCCTGCCTGGACACGGCAGTAGGTGTTTTAGGAACTGGAGCCGGGACGGGACGCTGCAGACGGGCCGAGTTTGCAGCGCTGGCCTCACTGATGTGTTGCTTTGTTCCAGCGCTGAAAGCAGTTTCTTGATCAGTGTTTCCATGATGTAAAATTCTTGTTAAATCTGCAGAAGAAACCAAAATGCTGCAGCGTTTGCTATGGCACACGAGGGCATCTCGGCGACGCTGCCCGGTTTCACAGTCAAATACAGAAACAAGAATGTTTATGACTGGTTCAGAATAAGGGATCTTGATCACGTATTGACTTCAGTCAAGGGTGGGTATTGCTAACACAAGTCAGCAGGATTATTTAAACATCAATTTGACGTGACGTTAAAGCTTGCTGGGCAGTGTACATGTTTCCGGGAAGGGACTGAAGTCTCTGTTTATGTCAGATTGCGTGTAATCCTGTGCTTTGGTTGAGGGAAGAAAGGGGCTAGAAAAGATGGATTTAGGTAGCTTAGTTTTCTAAAAGACTGAGTTCTCCTTCCAAATACTAACATCTGCATATTGGGCCACATTTCCTTGCCTGGAGAAATTCTTATATTCCCTTTTAAGTTGCCTACAATAGCTTTGTTGTGGTGTTTATGTGCAATGCTAGGAAAGAGGCTTTCCCTGATTTTTCTTGCTGTAACTCCAGCACGAACCCCGGGGTCCAAGGGAGCAGCTTCTTTTGCTCATCCTCTCCATTGCCACTGAGTGACCTTCGCTGCTGGCATTGCTGGCTCGGGGCAATCGGACTGTGACACTCAACTTCTGCTTTTAATGTGGGGCTTTAATTCGAAGAGCAGCCTGTTCAGCCAGCCGAGGATTGAAAAAAGAGCTAAAACGGAGATGGCGCTTCAAATTCTCTTTCTCTGCTTCGCGGCCTACTGGAATCCTTTCGTTAGAGGGGAAAGGTTTATTTGTGCGATGGATAAACATACTGAATTGAAGCTGCTAGCTGAGTATCACTGGCGTGGGCTGTGCTGTCCTTGACTTAGCAAAAATACAGCTTTGCAAGTAGAATAAAATCCTCAGCAGAATTGCATGCCAAATGTTAACGGTACTAATGAACCAAGAATCCCCCACCACCTAAAGGAAGCCAGCCCTGCTACCTCCCACGTGGAGGAATGCAGCACTTGTGCGTGCGCAGGGTTTCAGGAGACCCATTGCCTCATCCTTCACCGGGGGAGGAAAATAAAAGGTCAGATCACAGAACCGTAGCGGTGAGCGAGCAGTGTCATTCAGAAAAATGCGCCATAAATTGACTTAATTGTCCTTGAGTGGCAATGAGCTGGGGGAGCTGTAAGAGTAGGAAAAATGTCACGAGAATATGGACCGAGAGGGGTTCTGCTGCTCCTAGAGCTTGGTCCCGTCGTGTCTCCAGTGCACCTGCAGCAAATCCTCCCTTCGGGAGGCCCACAGGAAACTGGTTTTGCACTGGGAGATGCGCAGTGCGTCCCAGTGCCCTGCGGCAAACACCGGAATGACCTAGAGGGAAGGGCCGGGCTGGTTTTGGGAAAGAAAGGACGTTGCCAGCGTAATAAAAAGGAATTGCAGTAATTCATGGTGGAATTCCCCCACAGAAGTGGGGAAGGAAATGCCATTACCTGCACCCTCACTAGAGTATTTTGTGATCCCACAGATCCCATAAATGTGTCTGAGATGCTGGCAAAAGCTTTTCCCTTCCCTTGGAGGGCTGAATGTTTGCTGCTACCCCAGACAACTTTTCAGGCTGACATCTGAGAAGGGCAAACCTCATATGCTCTGGCAATTGTACCATTATTCTGTAGTTGAACTTTTTATTCAGTCCAAAGATATTTTGATTCACAAATGAGCAGGTAAAACAGAACATAAACCATTTTTTATGGTTTTTTTTTATTGTTCAAGCCTGGATTCCTGTGGAGCGTGTGGAAAGCAGCTAATGCTGATTCAATGAGACAGCGTCAGAAACGGAACTCTGTTCTCCTTGTGTAGTGCCGTGGGCTCCTCTGGGTTTTTTTTTTTTTTAATTTTTTTTATAATTGGGGCAAAGTGGTAGAAACATGATGGCATTGGAAGAACAGGGTGTCTGCAAATAATTTAGAGTACTGACATTAATTTGTTTAAATGTAATTCAGTGGCATGTTAGATTAGCCTGCAGTGGTCTTTGTTACGAAAGAGACTTCCTCTTCTCTCCTCTGCGTGTGCGTGCAAGAAAATCGTTGATAAAAACGTGAAGCTGAGGCATTGGCTTGGTGTGCGAGCAGAGCTGAAGTGCTCCTCGGTGAGCGTCTGCCGGGCCGGCTGCGAGGACAGCCCTCCCAGCACGGAGCTGGGTCTCCTCCGCCCTGCAAAGCCCCATGTGTTGGGTGCTGGCTGACACCTGCACGATCTTCATTGCCACCCGGTACCCGTCCTGCCGGAGCACCAGGCATCTCCCGGCGTCCTCAGTGAATTGTAGCTCTGCTTTGCACGATCCACTTCATAACTACCCAGCTTGGCTCACAGATGCCGGTCCCCTGGGCAGCAGCCAGGCTTTTAGCATGCTCTCAGAATGTGCGTGCCCCAGAGCTTGCTTTTTTTTTCCCCCCTCCCTATTTTCATATAAAACTTGTGATTTTATAGTAGTCATCTGGGGGAAACTTAACTGACGTATTCCAGTAGTGTTTTGCACCCAGTAATGACCTGTGAAGAATAGTGACCTATCAGAGATCCCACAAAGAAGGTTTTACTGCTTCTACACTTGGTGAAGCGAAGAGAAAACTTGGCGTGATTGCGGCTGTTGGAGAATATTTTAGTATAGACCCAGGTAAGCCCCCGGGTCTGGGCTGTGCCTGGGCGGGCAGCCTTGGTTTCAAGCTGAAGCGAGCTCTGTTCATCCAGGCAGAAGCTCTGGAGTGGTTGCTTCTGGACTTGGTCTTCCCAAAGCCGGTGCTGCAAAACTCTGCTCTGCAGAGGCGTTCAGTGACTGAGCTTGTAAACTGGTGTGGTGGAGGTGAATACTGCTGATACCTGGAGGTGCTGGCAACCTACCCTTTAACGATTGCTGATGGGATTTGGGGATCTCTCTGGCCTGGTTCGCGCCGGCTGGCAGATTTATTACTGAAATGGCTTTCATTTATGTTTATGGCTTTGGCAGGGAGTACATCAGCCGCATGACGTGGTATTGTCTGCTGTTCATCATTGCTGCCAACCTACTGGAAGTGCATTTCTTCCGTGGTCCCCAGACTGATTTTGATGCCCTGGATGAACGCTCCGTAAGACTGGAATTGGACCCTTGCGTAAGGGTTTCTGCCAAGCGTCTGAGTGGGAATCGATTCATACAATGAAACGAATTTTTTCTGACAGCTCTCCAGTGGGTTTCAGATGCTACTTGGGTGGTTCACAAGGCCTGTGCTTTGTCCCCGATGGTACGGTTTTTGGGGGTTTCTCTGGAAGGGAATGGTGAGAGCAGAGACATGCAATGATCCAGGGTTTGAGAGCGCATTTTGGCCGCTCAGCCGCAGCTCTGGCCGGGGAAGTGCGGCGGAGCTGCACTGAAGCTCCCCAGATGATGGAAATGGACTTCACAGAGAGCAGCAAGTTCAGAGTGGATTTTGAGGAGCAAAGTGGGTGGACCAGAACTGGCAATTTAGAGGATACTTACATTTGATTCATTAGTAGCTCCAGGCCCAATAAACATTTAAAAAGCCATTAAAGTAGCAGTTAATTTTTTTTTCTCTCAATAAAATTGCCTGAACTTGACAACCATGACCGATCCCCTCCGTTGCCATTGTCACGCTGCCAGTCTGCATGGGGAAGAAAATTAAACAAAAATGAAGTGGCTGTGTGCTAATCTAGGATTTATTGTAGGTTTCTGTATATGAGCCCTTTCCACAATCAGTGCTCTGTGAAGACCTAGGCCTTCGTTGTCGGGCCCTTAGCTAAACAAATACTACTTTTCCCCTAGTTTCCACTGAACTGCCTCAAACTGCAGATACCGTTAAGGGAGGGCACGAAGCCCCGTGGATCACGAGGCCAGCTACAAATGCATATTTGTGTGACCAAGCGCTGGTCCCCTGGCTCTGAAATTGGGGGGTGCAGGTCCCGGCTTTGGGCTCGTCAGCCTGCTCCGAGATAAATAAGCCGCTGGCGCAGGTTTGGTGGAGGGGCTGAGCAGCCACAGATGCCTGTCGGAGCTGTAGGTATCCGGCATCGCCTGTAATCAAGGCTCTGTTTTGGGAGTTTTGGGCTTTTTTTTTTTTGTCTGTAAAAGGGGGCGATGCTCTGTGCTATCACCAGGGGTCTCGGGTGAAAAGCCCCCAAGTGCAAATCACGCAGATATACAGGCGGAACGCAAGCTTGTTTCTAGGACAAGCTTATAGATTAGTCCATTAACGAGGCATTAGCTGCTCTTGTCCTGTTGAACAAGATATATTAGCGGGGCTTTTTACTCCAAGCGCGGATCCGTACAGCCCCTTGTGCAGTAAGGGGGTCGAGGCTGCGGCGGGAGCAGGGCTCGGCTGGCGGCTGCCTGCACCCTGCTCAGATGGGTTCGAACGCGCAGCTCGGAGCGGCTGGATGAGGCCAAATATGCAGCCTCCAAATGCCACGGGGAAAAGAAAGCGCTTCGTCATTAACTACTGATAGGTTTGGGGATGGGGAGCTCGTTGCCGGCTGCGGTGGTTCTGCCAGCTCCCGGCAATACCTTCGCTATAGCTCATCTTTCTGAATTTCGCTGCCTTGCCTTATCCTTGGGCCGCTGCCCAAGGCTGCGGGGCCGTGAAACTCAGCGGCTTTTTTACAAGTCCGGCTGTGGGAGTAACCAGGGGCTCAGGCAGAGCCCCACAAGGCTTGCAAATCCCCTTGCTGCGTATGTAATTGAGCCGCTGTATTCCGGACTGCAAACCCTGTACGGCCTGCTTGCGTTACGTTCCTGAAAGCTGCAGCTAGTTGGTACCAAGGTGACCAAAGTGAAGGTTCCGCATCCTTTTTTCATCTGAAAAGGAGAAATCTAAGCGGTGTTGAGGCTAAGGAAGGCGCAACCTCTGTTTTTGGGACTTGCCGCGTATTATCCCTGTTTAGGCTGGGTCTGCGGTGAGCTGGATGCGTCTCCATCTGCCACATCCAGGCTTTTGGTTGCCAAAAGGAAAGCAATAGCAGTGGCAGCAAAATCCTTGACAAGATGCAAATTGTCATGAAAGTACTGAGGGGAAAAAGAAAAAGAGCTTTGTATGCATTAATCTAAGAAAAAATGGATGCTTTGGCTTATCCAGCTGAAGGCACTCTGCTGTAGATGTTTGCAGAAGCCTTTGTAGTCTGGAAAAGCTGTGTTTGGGTTTTGCATCTGTTGCTTTTAATAGCAAACACATTCCGGTCCCCGTCTTCCCTGCAGTCCGTCGCCTGTCTTTAATACAGGCTTTAGTAAGAGAGGCAGCACTTGTGTTAGCGTGAGCTTAGTGAGGCAGTCGGGATTCATTAAACTGCATTGCTGGCTGGATAAGACTACGCGTCCTATACGAAACTTTCTTTGCCTCGGGCCCTTCCTTAGCTGGAAAGAGAGGATGGACTGAAGCCAGGCTCTGTGCAAGAAGCGGCATCTGAAAATTGGGTAGTTAAGTGCCTGCAGAGTGCCCTGCTGGAGGAGGATTGCTGGCGGATTTCAGCAGCTCTGATTTTGGCATGCTTGCCTTCGGGGTCACCTAACTAGCAGGAGGGGACGCTACCTTCCTACAATGTAACCTCTGACTGTGCTTTTTTTTTTTTTTTTTTTTTCTTCCCCCCTTTAATGAGAAACCTGGAGCCTTGCAGGCTGTTTAATTACAGTGCAAGATGTGAAGCGTGACTAAAGCAGACCCTTTCTCTAAAAGCTTGTGTTTCTGCAGGCGCGTCGGCTGCACCAGCATCCTTTGGGGCTCCCCGGGGCAGCCCAGACGAGGACGCGGGTCGCTGGCAGATCTCTGCCCTCCTTTGGGGCAACGCGGAGGGCAGAGGCGGGCTTCAGAGGTGCCCCTCATGGTCGTGTGTGTTTGTGCCTTTCCACGGAGGGAGCTCCGTTCGGGTCTGAGGAAGCTGAAGGCCAGGTTAGGGGATGGAAGCCCCTCCGGACTGTCTGGCAGCCAGTCTCTGCCAGTTTGGATTCACCTTGCCCAATTTCAGATGTCTGTGGCTGGGCTCATCGTTGGATCTTTTTGGATTGGCAATGGATCTTTTTGGATTTTGGCAATCTCTGTGGATTGCCAGTGGGAGCAGAGGAGGACTCATCCAGGTGATGCAATTCACCCCACTGCAGATGCACTTGCGCTGGAGAAGCACTCCCTTCCTTGGCCCAACGCACGTGTGTGCAGCTGAAGCTTAGGGAGGAAATTGTGCTCTGCTGTCCATTGCAAAAAAAAGTTCAGTCTCTGCTTCCTGGTGAATTTTTTTTTTAGGGATCATCCCAGCTCTTCTGGGAATAAAATGTTGCCAAAGATTTTTCTACTAAGGCTGTTAACGTGTGTGCGTGGTGCTGTACTGAAATCTGGATTCATGCAAGGATGCGTGTTCTAGGAACAAACCCTGAACAAGCCACCTGCAGTGCAGGAACTGCTGAGAGCGAGTTCCTCATGGAAGCCAGGAGAAAATGGTGAGGTGTTGGGATGAGCGGGGCTTTTGGATGAGCCCCGCTCCCCCAGCATGGATGCAAGCATGGATGCAAGCGAGAGCTTTAGCCCGGGTGCAGCCGAGCCGCGCTCGCCCCGCTCAGCCCCGCAGCCGGGAGAAACGCGTGAGGTAAAAAGCACTTGTCACAACAAATAAAGTCTGAAATGCGTCTTTGGAAGGTCTTTTTGATTCTAATTGGCATTTCTGAGGCTGCTGCTGGAGGATTGTAGAGGACCGGGCTCACAGCAGAGCGAGTCCCTGGGAGGTTTCCTCTCCCCTGCCTCGGGCGTTTGCTGAACCCGTCCTCAGAGGACCCGGAGAGGGGCTGAGCGCGAGCCTGGGTCCGGCTGCCCGGACAGCTCCGCAGCCTTCAGCGGGGCACCTGGGAGATGGCATCTTCTGACCTTTGTTTAAAAAAACCAACCAAACAAACAAACAAACAAAAAAACCAACAACAAAAAAAAACCGCCAAAAAATCCCCCAAGGAAAAAAAATTAAAAAGAGCAAACAAAAACCTGTATTGGGATATTGTTTAAAAATCAAAAGCAAACTCCCCCAAAAAACCCTCACAGCAGTTTTTCTGAAATTTTGCAGCCCTACGTCAAGGCAACCTCCCTTTGAGCAGTCCTTTGTAACCAAGAGGCTTTGTTTCATCTCGGTGATGAATGCCTTGTTCCCTTTTCCTCCGCGAGCTGCTGGGTGTGGACGTGTCTGCGGTCATCCCCTCCTCGGTGCGGCAAAGAAACGGCTCTTGCCTGGTTCAGGGACAGACCTGGGACCCTTCAGCAGCCCAGTGCCCCGCGTGCGCCGGCGGTGCGGGGCTCGGGAAGGATGGGGCCGGCGGTGGGAAGCGAGCGAGACGTTGCTGGGAGAGGCAGGGAAGCACGAAAGCCACGCAGGCGGTCTCCGTGGCTGGGAAGCCTCCTTGCTTAGGGGGCTTTTTGTGCGAAGGCGTTCGTTGCTGGTTGAGCAGAGAGGTGGTTTTGCAGGTGCAGAGAGCAGGGCGCTAGCCAAACCTGCGGCCACGGCTGCGCCGGCGGAGCGTGGCTCGGAGGCAGGTGGCAGCGGTGGCCCGGGCGGAGCGTCTCTGCCCCTTGGCTTTTGTCTGAACAGCGTGTTAAATGCAAACAGGTTTAAAGTCTGGTTTAAATAGCTCATCTGTTCGGTTGGCAAAGGTTAAAAGATCTTCAGTGTGTTCGCATTTAATTATCTATTTTAGTGGCAGATTTTTTTTTTTTTTATAGGAAATGAAATCTGGATGGGTTTAAAGGACACTTCTCTAAGCGGAGGCTCACGTACAATAGACTGTAATGATTTTTTCGGAGCTGCTATGCTTTGTCTATCCTTGTTAAGTACCCTGAGAATACAGACTGGCACTGAGGGAATTTAATGTGACACATAAAAATAAGGAGTGTTGGAGAAAGCTGTAGGCTTTACAATATTTAACTAGCTTGTATCCTTGCTACATAGCAAGCAGTTTTCCTTGGATTTGAGATGCCAAAAGTGGGAGAACACCTACTGCCTTGCCTTGGGCCTGGCGCTGGCCGTGTCAGCGTAAAACGCATCCTGGGAGAGCGTGAGCTGCCGGCCCCGTGCTGCTGGTTTGGGAGTGTGGCTGTGCTAGCCAGGCGTTGCTGTGCTGAAGTGGATTAGCACCCGGAAGGCTCAACATTGGAAAATAAGCATGAGTAAAAATGTAAATAGGATCAGCAAGGTGGTTTAATTTTTTTATACGTGAAAGTTGCACATCGCCGTTGTCACAGCTCATTTGGCTGCGAACCGTTCTTGCTCTCCTGGTTGGTGCGTGAAGGGTTTGCTGTGAGCCGTGCCCTCGAGCCCCCGCGCCTGCTGCAGCTCCGGCACCCAGCTCTTCACGGAGGAGTTAAGCAGCAGAGCACCAAGATGGGCGGCCTGGGGGAGCAGAGCGGGCTGAGCTGTCGGGAGCCGCAGGTTTCGGGTACCGAGGTGTGACCTTAACCTGCTGCAGGGGCTTGGGCGAGTCAGGCCCTTCCTGTGCTTCCCTTTGCCTCCCCAGACAGGGCAGTAATGCTGTGCTCTCCAGGCTTACAGGAGAAATCCCATCGCTTGCTCTAGCCCTTTTCTGTCCACTTCAAAAAGCCCTTTAAAAGCCATCTCCCTCTAGGAGATGAATTCCTCGCACATATGCTGCCTCCCAAGGACGTTCTGGCAACCCCCGTGGCAGAGCTGTAGCATGCAAAAACGCTTCTGCCAGGTAAGGTGCATGTCAGGGGAGTTAAGCTGCCTTTAATCCTTTCCCTCTTCCCCTGAGCTGAGCACACAATCTCCCGCTGTTACAGGAATGCACATTAAATGTGGCTCTTTGGCTTAAAATTTGTGAGCAAGAAAGGGGAGGGATGTTTCCTTTTTTTTTTTTTTTTTTTGGTGGGATGCTGCTGCTAAACAAGCCGGAGTGGTCACTGCCTCTGACAGCAGCAGCTTCTCCACTTTACTCACGCAGGGGGTTTGCTCTCGGTGCAACGGAGCCCGCTGCTGCTCTTGCACCAAATGGGCACCCTTGGAGCCTTCAACCAACAAAAAGCCTTTTTTTTTTTTTTTTTTCCAATTGTGCAATTGAGGGATGCGCAGAACAGCTTATATGGCGTAGTTACCTCCTCGCACAGAGCTTTGTGTGTAGCATCACCGCTCAGGTGAGACCCAGGGGTTTCACGTGGCCTTGCTTGCAGGATGTGGGGGGCAATCCAAGAAGGGCGAGGCAGATACCGGTGTGGCCCCGTGCCCCTGCAGAGCTGCCGCCCACCCACGGTGCCGTCTCGAGCTCTTTCCAGCTGGCAGCAGGCAGTGGCACCACAGACCAGCGCTGCAGCCTTGCTGGTATAAACTGACCTTTTGGAAAACAGGGAGTGAGCCACCCTGAGCGGCTGCAGGGTCTTTAGTCCCGGCTCTTTCTGCTGTTTAAACAACTCTTAGACAAATGCTTTTGTACTGCGGCTGGCTGCTCCAGATCTGCGGTCTCGGTCCCCCAGGGCCTGCCAGGAATGGAGGGTGTCGGGCATCCCCGCCTGCCAAGGGAGGACGGAGGCAGCGGAGCCTCCGCCTCGGTGCTGTGGGTGCTGACCGTCACCGAGAGTCTGCAGGGCCCTGCTTCCCCACCACCCGCTGCCTTAATTTGCCACTCTCATTTGCTAAATAATTGTTTCTCTGCAGTCTGGCCTCTGAGGGCAGCTCTCCCAGCGGCGTTGCTTCGGGCGTCTCTTATCTGTAGCGTTAATTCTGGGTTTCTCTGAACGCTTCTCCCTGCGGCCGAGGGGAAGAGCAGCTCTCGGGGCGGAGAGCCGCGTGGCATCCTACCCAGCAGTTACCACACCGCCATGGAGGCGGCGGGAGCGATGCTGCCCGGCCTTGGTGCTGTCGGAGACCAGGCACGAGCCAAGCAAGCCAGGAGCAAAGCGGGTGCTGGCGCTGCCGGCCGGCGTTTGGCTGCAGGGCTGGCGTCCGGCTCCGTGAAATGCGCCCGGTGCCTCCCGTAAAGCCGTCTCCAAAGGCGAGCTCTCCCCGCGGGCTGCCCTGGCTGCAGACGGGCCCGCGCGCTCGTCCGCGAGCGTCTGAGCGGGGAAGGGGCAGCGGGCAGGGGCCGTTCCTCCGCCTCGGCCCTCGCAGGAGGCCGCGTCCGTCCCCGGGGGCACGCTCAGGTGGGTCGGCTGCTCGGAGAGCCGCTCGCTGCTCTCATGTTTGGCTCTTGTATTTAAAGCAGGCAGTACCTAGCACAACATACGTGCTGAAATACTGCAGGAAGCGCGGGCTGGGAAGGAATATAAAACATTTGCTGCCCTTTAAAGAGGATACTTGGCCATCTTCCCCTCGCCTGTCCCTCCTGAAGCCCTGGCCGTTCAGCCCGCTGTTCCCACAGCCTGCATGCCCCTGCAGCAGCGTATTGCCCGGCAGCCAATTTTAATTAGGTTTCTCTTATAAAAGCAAAATGTGGAACAGCGAAGCGCTGGCAGCTCAGACCTTCAGCTGTGACTCTCCTGAGAGCAGAGGGAGGCAGGTCTGGGGAGGGGGGGTCCGGGCTGGAGCCGAAGCCCTCGGTCAAACAGCAGCGTGGCTCTGCCAGCCATGGGGAGACGCGGCCGGGCTTCCCGCTGAGCTCCCCCCAGGTACGAGGGGCAGGGAAGCAGGTCATGATGGAGGCTCTTAAGAGGGGGGTAAAGTCAATGTGCTCTGCGTGCGTCCGCTCGTGCTCTGCAGCGGGAAGGGGGGCAAAAAATGGGCTTTAACAGAGAGCGGGGTGTGCGGTGACCAGAGCATCTCTGCCGGAGCGGGGCGGGCTGCCTCCCTGCCTGGGGGATGGAGGATAAATCTGACCTTCGCCAGGTTGCCTGCTCTCGCGGCAAGAAATTCAGATTCCTCTGTGGCCATGGAGGGAGGCTGAGCAGAGCCAAGTGCCCCTTCTCAGGCACCGTGCGTGGAGAGGGGCTGGGGTTTGCTTGGACGTTGTTACGCAGTGATTAAAGCATCCGTGCATCAAACGGGAAGGCTGCTGTAAGCGATGGCCTGAAATGTAATGGCTGGAGGAGGATGTTGCGAAGCAGGCTGCGGGAGGGAGGGGATGGCAGTGCTCTGCCCCGCCGACGCTGTGTGCACCGCAGCCCCTCTCCTGTCAGCCCTCTCGGTGCCTGAGGTCGGTACGTGGGGCAGAGCTGCCGTCCTTGGGAGCCTTCCTCCTCCTCCTCCTCGGACGTGCTGGGAGGTGAGGTCAGGAGGGTGCTGTAGCACGCATGATCTCTGCTCCCGCACCTGATAAGGCTCCTGTTGCCCGCTGCTCCCACGTCGCTCCTTCCTGTCCCTGCAGGGCTGTAATGTCATGGAAGACCAGGACCTTCGGGACATCGGGATCGGTGACCCGCAGCACCGTCGGAAGCTTCTCCAGGCTGCTCGCTCCCTCCCGAAGGTCAGCACGGTCACCTCGGGGCATGGCCCAGCGCGGCTGTGAAAGCAGAGGAAACAAAACCCAGTCCTTGTGACTCCATCCACGTCCTGCTGACCCACAGAGGGGCTGCAGGGGCTGTGGGAAGGGTTTTAGGAATAGCAGGGAGGAGGAGGAGGAGTATATTGGTCTGCCAAGCTATGTGGATGGGATGACTCTGTGCTGGGGAGAGGGTGCTGTCCCTCCTGCCAGTCTTGATCCCAAGTGCATTCCCTGTTTATACAGTGATTTTTTTACTTTAAAGCTACTAGTGGAGATGGTGGTGGCCTTTAAACTGATTTTAATTGATGCTGTTTGCCTTGACATCCCAGCCCTCTGGGGCTTTTAACCCCTTTCTTGCACTTTTACAGTTGAAACCCCTGGGCTGCGATGGGAACAGCCAGCCTTCGGTTCCCGCATGGCTCGACTCTTTGGGGCTGCAGGATTACATTCAGTCCTTCCTCTCGAGTGGCTACAGCTCTATTGACACTGTGAAAAACCTCTGGGAGCTTGAAATAGTAAACGTGAGTATTGCCTTTCTCTTGCCGCGGCAGTGAGGTCCTGCCCACGTTCCCTCCGGGGCTGTGACTTGCAGGGAGTTGCGTTAAATGGGAAAGCGCTGCTCGAAGAGGGGAGGCTTTGCTTTGTGCCGAGGGCAGGAAAGCCCACAGTGACCGTGGTCTCTCCCTGCAGGTGTTGAAAGTGAATCTGCTCGGCCATCGGAAGAGGATCATCGCCTCCCTGGCAGACAGACCGTACGAGGAGCCACCGGCAAAGCCGCCACGGTTCTCGCAGCTGAGAGTGAGTCACTGTTTGTGTTCCCTGCCTGGCTGGTGTGTCTGCGCGGACCACGCTCGGCCGTGGCCGGGGTGCTGCTTCTGCCCTGGCTCTCCTGCGTGTTCCTCCTTTCTTTCAAAGAACTAAACCCGGGTCTGTCAGGAATGATTATCCCCTTTCTGAGTGGCAGCTCTCACCTCTGGGGGACTCAGATCTGTCAAGGACATTTACTGAGAGCTCAGGTCCTGGATGGGTATCCAGGCTCAGAGAGGGAGGTGCATTCAGCTTTACTTGCTGCTTTCATGCACAGGAAATTCTGCCTAGCAAAATCAATAAAAAAGGGGAAAAAAAAACCCTGCAATGTCAGTATTTAAGTTAAAACCCTTTTGAAGGTAAGTATTGAGAGTAATAAGCATAGAGAGTGATCTTTGAAAATTGCATTGCTTTTTAAAAAAAGGAAAAGGTAACACCTAAACGGCTTGTTTCTTATTAAAACAAATCGATTTGACCCGGAAGCTTGGGTTGCTCCTGGTTCTCAGATACTTGGTGGTTTGGGAAGAAAGTTCTTGAAGCGTTGAGGCAACCGCACATCTAGCTGTGCGGAGGAGGGAATGTTTTGTGTTAAGCAGTTCCCATGGATGCACCTTGGCTGCTGCTGGAGATGATGCAGAGCCCAGTACTCCCACTCCGAGCGTGGTCACGTAGAACTTGGGAAGTGTAACAGCCAGGCTGGCTCTGACTTGGCTGGAGCACCTGGAGCATTTGGGCACAGTAAAAACAAATTACGAATTTAACGTTGTGCGGTACAAATTCTGCTATGGCTGGGCCCCACAACAGCGAACGTCACCGTTTGTTTGGACAGATGCGCTCTAGCTGAAGTGGTGGATGAGTTTACCAACTCTTAGCTTTCTTCTTTGCGGGTCAAACTCTATCTTCCCTGTGCAAAACAAAGCTGAAGCGTGTGAACACATCACTGCTGGGAGAAATCTTAACGTGGCCAGTTAACTCCAGCGGCCCAAGCAGCAAATAGTCGCACAGGCACGACGCTGCTATTGAGATGAGTAGGGGAAGATAATATTCAGCCCTTGCAGGTCAAATTCTGGATGCCTGCCCCATGGGAGATGTCGGGCAGCTCCTTCGGATCAGGTGCCTCCGTGCAAGGTGGGTGCCTGCGCTGAACAGGTAGCAGGGTGCTACTCCCACCTCTGCCTGCGCCGAAGGGGAATACTGAGCTGCCTTTCTTCCCCTTGTTTCCTGGCCAGGCGTACGGCAGGATTCCCGCAGGCAGGAGTGTGACATGGCTCAGCTGGTGAGACGGGGTGCAGCTGGGACCTGGTGTTTTGATTGCGCCGGTTGGGAGTCTGAGCTCTGTCTCCCTGGGCCGGCTGGGCTTCTCTAGAGCTCTTGCTCTCGCTGCCAAATAGCACTCGACATGATTTGTGGATGTTGATTTTTTTTTTTTTTTTTTTTCCTGCGGGAGTGGCAGCCTTTGGATGTCAGGCCCTTCGTTATCAGGGTTGGCTGGGAGAGGAGCCGTCGCGTTCGCCGTTCTTCCTGAAAATTGACATTTGAGAGCTGAGTTTGGCAAAACCCGTTGAGCTGGCAGCTAACCTGTGAGGTCCGGAGCAGGGCAGCGTGCCACGGAGGGCGAGCGTGCCGTGCTGCTTCCTCCCAGTGTTTGCAAATCAGCTTCCTGGAGCAGGAATTGGGAGTGATTAGAGTTTCCCCATCCCAAACATCTGGTCCTTGCCCTGCTGCAGAGCTCTTCCCTCTTGCCTTGGATTCCCAAGGCTTTTCAACCAAAACAGTCTTAGCTGAAGCGAGTTGGGCTGCTGTGCCCTGTTTGCTCACATGGATTTTTTTAGGAACTGGGGTTCAGGTGTAAAAAAAAAAGAGAGAGTTCACGCTGGTACTGCACTGGCAGCGTGTGCCTGGGAGCCGTGAGGGTGCCACATGCAAACCCCACACCTTCACCCCACTGTTCAGCCGCCCTCTTTGCAGCCAACAAAAGCCCAGACGGGCAGCCGTCAGCTGAGGATCCGCACTTCTCTGAAATGTGCTCTTGAGACCGATGAGACTGAAGGCGGCAGGGTCTTGTGGCGGGGGGAGAGGAGTCCTTTGGTGCAGCGTCAACTGATTGATATGCTGGACGGGGAGGCTGTGGAAGAGAATGGGCCGTTCGCAGCATTTCCTGGTGCTACAGCTGGTGCGATCCAGCGCTTGGCTCCGGCGTGGGGAGCGGAAGGACGTCAATGGCAAATTAAGCAAGGCCGTTGAATAGGACTAATGCGTGTTGCAGCTGTGAGCTTCCCGCATTGTCTGCCGGGCCGGTTGGCACGTAGAGGCAGCGAATCTTGCCTGCAGTAAGAGCCAGGCTGTCAGGCATCTGGGCTGATCTCTCGCTGGGCTCCCAGGGCCTCTCTCCTGGGGTGGCTGATCAGCAGCAGCTTTGAGTGCTTTGCTTAGGGCTTTAGCGGAGCCTGCTCCGCCATAAACACCCTGCCCGCAGCTCAGCGTGTCTCCTGCCCTCCTGGGATGAGCTCACGGGAGGCGGAGGCACGCTCGGCAGAAACGGCTGCAGACCGTCCTCAAAAAAATCAGGGGTGTGCTGTAGAAAATAAACCGTGCGTTTGATGAGACTGAGGCGGGAGCCTGCAGAGCAGGAGCTGACCCCGTTAACTCTGTTCTTTGCGCCCTTTGTGTCAGGCACTGTAAAGGGGAGCGAGGGGCGGGCACGGCTGTGGCACAGGCTGACCGGGATGGTTTTTGGTGTCTGCCTCTTTCAGTGCCAGGACTTGATGTCCCAGACGTCGTCGCCTCTGAGCCAGAACGACTCCTGCACGGGCAGATCTGCCGATCTCCTGCTGCCCTCCGGGGACACCGGGAAGAGGCAGCACGACCGTGGCACTGAGGTTGCTCCCTACTCCAGAGCTGAGCGCTACAAAGCACAGGTCAGTGGGTGCTTTTGTGTGTCCTGGGAGCCCCTCTGCTCAGTTCGGTGCAGACTCCCCCTTCTCTGGAGCCAGCTAGGAGTTAGGGTGATGCATGGAGAGCCAGAGCCGGTCAGGCACGGCTTCCCTCAAGCATTAGAGCCAGTAGCTCGTTCATGCCTCAGTCTTACCTTGAAAATGGTGACTTCCATCAGCACTGGCACCTTCACCCGCAGCGTGCTGCCTCCTCCCAGCCCTTGTGGGATTTGGCCATTGCCAACCTCAGCTGCATCAACCCAAAGAGTCCTCCTGGGATCTGTGTTTCAACCTGTTTGTGGCTTCACATCCATGTTTCTTCCCTTCCAGGAGGATCGTCGGGAGTCAAAGCTGACCCTGCGCCCCCCAAGTCTGGCTGCCCCGTACGCCCCAGTCCAAAACTGGCAGCACCAACCGGAGAAGCTCATCTTCGAGTCCTGCGGGTACGAGGCCAACGTAAGTGGCTTTTGGTTTGTGGGGGTGGTGAGGATGAGGAGGCTCTTTGGTCAGGTGGTTGTGCGTGGAGTTGTCACGCTTCCTCCCCCTCCCTGGGTGACCTGTCCCTCCCCAGCCACGGCTGCTGGCCGCTCACGGGGCCGCGGCACTGTCTCGGGGTTGGCAGGGGCTCCTGCCTGAAGCCTTTAGGATGCCTGGGAGCACGTTAACATCTCCCCCTCTTCCAAACAGTACTTGGGCTCCATGTTGATCAAAGACCTCCGAGGGACAGAGTCTACGCAGGACGCCTGTGCCAAGATGAGGGTACGGAGGCCGCGGGGACGGGGGGGACCTGCCTCACACGCAGTGGTGGGTGGTGTGGAGAGGGGAATGGGGGGATCGCAGCGGCTGCCCAAACCCTGGAGGCTGTGCCGCTGTCGCTGGTGAACTGCCCCTCCCCAGCACTTTTCCCCAGAGCTGGAAGGTCTGTGCAGTGGCAGAATGGGTGTTTTCACTGCAGAAAGGGGTGCTGGGTTCGCTTAGGTCCCCGTCCCTTCCCCTCTGCTTCCGCCAGCAGCAGGCTTTCCTCCTCCTGGTCCAAGACCCCCAAAGCCTGCCTTCATGGGGTCTCTGGGGTGGGCTGGGGCGGTGGTGAAGAAGGGACCATTTATTCACAGCGGGTCACTTGAATGTTCTTGTTTCTGAAGAAATCCACAGAGCATATGAAGAAGATCCCGACCATAATACTATCCATCACGTACAAAGGGGTGAAGTTCATCGATGCCTCTAACAAGGTGAGCTTCAGATGCCTCGAAGTTGGTGTCTGGAGGGACAAGACCTGCAGTCCCACCTGCCTGGGGGGCTTCAGGTCATATCTAGTGGCTCCAGAAGCCACGGCTGGTTCTGAGGAGCTGCTGGGGCTATGGGAGAGCACCAAGGTGACGATGGTTGCCTAAATACTGAAGGCTTGGCAGACTGGCTGCTTGTGAATCATGTTGCCGTTTATTCCTACCGTGGGAGGGAGCTAGGACTGGTCTGGCTGGGAGACCGCCCCCCTCCCTGCCAGTGCCTCTTTTGCTCCCTGCCCCTAGTCCAAGCTTGCCATGGCCACCGTTTGCTGGGTGTATTTGCCATCCCCAGAAGGGTGACGGGTGCTTGTGGTTGACCCCAACAGAATGTCATTGCTGAGCACGAGATCCGGAACATCTCCTGCGCCGCTCAGGATCCCGAGGATCTCTGCACGTTCGCCTACATCACCAAGGACCTGCAGACCAGCCACCACTACTGCCATGTCTTCAGCACCGTGGATGTGGTGAGTGGGTTATCGCCTCCCATCTCCCAGCGCACTGCACTCCTTTGGAGTCTGCTTGTTTCATCGCTCGGCTTTATTGGCAAATCATAGACCAGGATCTGGGTCCGTTCTAGGGCTCTTTTACCTGTTTCTACCCTAAAATATTCCTTTCAGAGTCCTGGCTCAAAATGCTCTTACTTTGGAGCTCTGTTGACAAAGAGAATATTTGTCTGGCTTCATTATTGCAGTCTCCAGTGCTGAATAAAGGAGGGCAGGAGTTTTTCCCTCCTGGGGAACATGCTGTGAACAAAACCCTAATACACTCTCAATTACGTTGCGCGTAATAGGCTGATTTAATGCCCTTTTAATTCACCGAGACTGTGAAAGCGTAACTTGCTTTTATTCTTGGGTAGAATTGGCTGTACAAGACGTTTGGGCTTTTTCTCTTTACAATGCAAAACGCTGCTAAACTGCGATGCTTACGGGGCTCTGGCAGGCTCGCAGGTGGTCCCACCAGCCGGAGCTGTGCGAGCGCGGAGGCAGCTTGGTGCCGGCTCCCCTGCGGGGCAGGAGCTCAGTACTGCCCCAGGTGCGCAGAGCGGCTTGCCAGGGATCCGGCAGGATGCGACCTGCGAACAGAAAGGCGATGGGCTCTGCCGAGGTCTGCATCTCCAGAGCAAGCTGCTGAGCGCGGGGACTCTGCGCAGGGCGAGGTAGCTCGTTCGCACCTAATGGCTTTGTGTTTTCTGTCTTCTCTCCAAAGAACCTGACTTACGAGATCATCCTCACACTGGGGCAGGCGTTCGAGGTTGCCTACCAGCTGGCCCTCCAAGCCCAGAGAGCGAAGCCTCTGGGTGCTGCAGCAGGAGAAATGGTCGAAACAAAATCTTCCAAACCGGTGCCTAAACCACGAGCCGGCATGAGGAAATCTGCAGTACGTATGTGCGGGCCGGCAGGCTGCCGGGTGCGATTTGCATGGTCTGAGCTGGGATTTCTCTTGGGCACCACGCGCTTAAACCTCCCCCTTCGTGGTGGGGGGAGCCCAGACGCGGACACGGTGCCTGTAGCTTCGGACACCGCCGATACTGCAGCATCCGTGGCTCTGCTGGCAGTCCTGCTGCGGTGCTAGGGCTTCCCCTGGTAGGACGAGGGCAAGCAGAGGTGGAAATAGCCCGGGTGGGATGGGGGTTAAGTGCCCTGCTGGGTCCAGCACAGCTTCCGTGCGCAAACCCTGCAGAGCCGCAGTAAGATCAGTAGGCGACCTGCGGTTTGCAGCACAGGATCGCCCCTGTAGCCAAAACCAGCCAAGACTGGAGCTGCTGAGGAGCAGGGACTGCTGCTTAAGCCATTGCCTTCCTTTAATGTCTCCTTTTGTCTGTGTTCTGCTTGCTCCCCCCGCTCAGGTGCCGCTCCCTCCCGACACTCGCTGTTGTTACTGTCACACCTGTACAACTCACCGCCCCTCCTACCTGCCGCTGCAGTCTGTTAGTCCCGGAGCTAAGGTCTTTACCCTTCTTCCTGCCATCTTCCATTACGAACCGACCCGGGCTGCCCCAGCTGCCGCTGCCCACCTGCCTCCCCTCTTCATCTCCCGCTGTGGTCCTGTGTCCTGCCTCGCTGCTGTCTCCCTTCCCTGCTCGTTCCAGGGCCGTGCTGTGGGCTCAGATGAACCCCAGGGACAAACGGCTCACGTCCGTCCCTGCTGATGGAGAGTGGCAGCCCTCAACTAACTGCGTTGCTCTTTCTGGTGTTGTTAACCTTCCTGTAGGATCCTGATTTAGGAGGACAAGATGAAAGAGCCTTGCTTGGTTGGGAGAGTAAATCACGTGGGAGCTCACCTGCCAGGAGCTGTCTCCCTCTCTCTCCCTTTGCCTCTTTTTTTTTTTTTTTTTTTTTTTTAATAGTGCCATCTTTATAGGCTGAATTTTTCATGCTTGTTTGTGAGATGAAGTGGAGCTGTCACTAACGGTAATAGGGGCTTGCAGGCCTAACTCAGGAAGTCATCTCGGGGTGCTGGGTTGAGACTGACGTGGCTAGACGTGTTTTAGCTGTGAAGGACTCGAATGCCTCCCCAGCGAGAGCTGCTTCCCCGCGCACGGGCACGGTTTTGGGCTGGGCGTTAGGCAGAGCAGCAGCCTCTCCGTGCTTTGAATCCTGGCTCGTGCTGTCCCAGAAGCACGGGGGAGCTAACGCGCCCTTTCTTTCCTTATTTTCTAGCTGGAGCCCCCTGAAGTGGACCAAGACTCCCAGTCTCATGCCAGTGTCTCCTGGGTCGTGGACCCCAAACAGGACTCCAAGCGGACCCTCAGCACTAAGTATGAGACCACTATCTTCTAAAGCAAACACACCCCGTGTCCACCTAGTCTAACCGTGCCTTTGCGATCTGATCTGTCTGCTGTTCTAAACTCCCTCTTCCTCCAGCTGCTCGCACTGAGCCCTGCGTAGGCACTACGTCAAAGGCAGCAGCACTTAGGAGACTGTAGACTTAAACGGCTTTTGTACCTGATCACTACTGAACACTGTGAATTCTCCTTACTCGGAAACAAGGGTAACACGCTGTTAGATATCTGTGAGGTGGGAGGTGCAGAGGGATGCAGGCTGGGGGAATCAGAGATGTGGATCCAGGAAGCCGCCTGCCGTTTTCACGTCTTGCCCCTCGCTCTGGCACTGTGAATCCCTGGGGCAACGTGACGCTCCCCAGGCCTTTTTTTTCTATTTCACCTTCTTATCCTTGGACTGATGGAGACCTCTTGTCTCTGCGGTGCACGCACTCCCTCCTCCTAGATCCTCTTCTTCCCGACTGAGCCACGGCTGCGTACTGTTCCAGTGAACTCACCCCTCTTCTTATCTGCCATTCAAATCGACACTAACCACTGTGATGCTGTCTGCAAATAACACACGTTCGCTAGATTTCCTCACGGGGACCCTTACCCACCAGCTCTCCTCTCAAAGCCTGGAGCAGAAAACCTGCTCTGACGGGGAGCGCTGGTTTGGGCCGGGTGTGATCGTTCCTACTGTGAGCTTTGTCCCCGCTCAGAGATAGGGCTGCTTTTGGCTGCATGCATTTCAGTCCCTCCTAGGACTTTTTTTCCCCACCCCCGTAGTCCTTCTGTTTACACTCCCCAAACTTCTCGTGAGCTATGGGCATAGTTCTCACTTGGCAGATTGTAAAGAGGTTAAGCTTTTAAAGGCACATGTTGGTAGCCCCGTGTTGGGAAGGAGAGGAGTTTGAGAGGGGCTGGATACTGCTAGAGCTCTGATAAAGCAGACGGAGCTCTGCTGCGTTCGGCAGGCTTACTGCAGTTGTCCTTTTTTTGCCGAAGGGAGAAATGTGATTGAAATCAGTCTGCTGCCGATCCCAAAGCTTGTTTTCAGTCTGCAAACCATTGCACGATGAGGGCTATAGGGATCTTGAAACATCTGTCGCCTTCCGTCCTCGAGAGTGAGGATTTCACTTAGAGATGGCCCCGCGTCAGTGGGCACCTCTGCCCTTCCCGGCTGTTTCTCAAGTGCGCACGTTTTTCCTCTGGGAAAACGGCCCCATTTCTGCGTATCTCAGTAGAAGCAGCTTTTAATTCCAGAATATGACTGGGAATCGTTTGCATGAGACCGCAGGGCACCTGGCACAGGTCGGAGCAGAGCTGGGGCAGATGTGGGAACGCCACAGAGCGGTTCACGACCCCGTGAAGGCCCCAGCGAGCCGCCCGTGGTCCTGCCCCTGGTTCCTTCGCTTGCGTTTGCGAAGCTCACCGAGATGAAACTGAGGAGGAGGAGGAGGAGGAGTACGATCTGATGAATAAGAGCGCTGGGAGGCAGGGCTCCTGCCCCGGTGCTGCTTCTCCCTGACTTGCTGTGCGTCCAAGCAACTTCGCCTCTCTTTACCTCGTTTTCCCCCTGTACGGGATGGGGACTCGCTTGCCTGCCTCCCGGGGCGGGGGGGCTCGCTCCCTTTGCAGAGCAGTTTTCAGACCCTTTAGTGAAAGGCGCTGCGACTTCCACACCGTGGCAGCAAACCCCCGACGCTCTCCTGGCAGAGGAAGCGCTTCACGCGCGCGGACGGCCTCGGAGCCAAGCTGCGCCCGGGACCCCGACCAGCTCCTGGCGCCAGCGGCTGCCGCCCCTTTCCCGGGGAGCAGGAGAAGGGCTGCGGCCGCGCGGTAGTTGGGCTGCACGAAGCTCGCTGGCGCACGCCTTGATGCAAGTGTCTGAACTCACCACGGGTTTCGCATCTTGGCAAAATCCCCTGGCAGCCCAGTTTTGGGGAGCCGGTGGCGACAGCGGGCCCGTGTTAGGGAGCTGGGAAGAGAGGCGGGCGGCAGCTACCTGCTCGCCTCTGCGTGGGGCGTCTGGGCGGACATCGTAGATGTAAATGGGGAAGCGGATGCACTCGGATCTCTGGTAAAGCTCCATTTCCAAAACAGCTTTTAGAATTTACCCTGAATCTCCCTTCGTGATCACCAGTTGGCATCAGTGGGGAGTGGTCAGAACAGCGGCCCTGGGTTATTTAAACGCCTGGTATTTAGGGGCTGGAACAAGATTGTCCGAGTTTTGCCGGGGCTTTAGAGCTGTTGCCTGACAGCTTCTGTTGCTCCAGACTTGGGGTGAAATCTGATGTTTCAAAATCTTTATTTAGCTCTTTCTCAGGAGCGGGTTTGATCTCCCAAGTCCTTTGTGGCTTAATGGCACTGAGCAGCAAACTGACTTCAAGAGAAGGGCCAGGCTGGTAAGAACCCAAGCGAGAGGACTGAAAGGATTGTCTTAAAACAAAAAAACAAAAAAAAAAACCCCCAAAAAAAAAGGAAAGCTCAGTCTAGTACATATATTTCATCTGCCGTGGAGCCCCTTAACATAGAGCCAGCGCTCCTCTGAAGCGCTGCAGTGCCGTCCCGCCAGCCGGAGCGCCGTGGGCAGCACAACGTGGCTGTGTCTGAGGTGCTGCGAGCGGCTGCGCTTGGGTTTGAGCAGCAGCTTTCCAAGCTGTGAGAGCGCCCCGAGGGTTCCTGCATCCCTCAAAGAGAAACTGAATTAACCTACCGGGGGGAGCGGGTTTCTACGTGTGAGCGTTTACGGCGCAGCTGCCCACGCGTGCGCCTGGCTGTAGAGGGTCTGAGCTCTCGCGTCTCCCCCTGCCTTCAGCCGGGAAGGGCGGGTCCCTCAGCACCTCCTAAAACGGGGTCCCTGGAGCATGTGCCTTCCGAAGGGTGAGCGTCCCAAGCCAGCTGGGGTCACAGGCAGCCCTGCCTGAACTACAAAGCTTCTTCCTCTGCGTGTCCGTAACCCTCACGGTTGTGTCTCATCTCCTGGCCGTGTGCCTCGTCCTTCCCGGCACTTGTTTTTGTATGACTCGGAAATCATTCATTCCATTATCTTCCTTTCTGTTTGCCTCTGAAAAGCTGATCTCCGGGCAGCTGTCTCCTACCACGGAAATGTAGTAACGGGGCAGAGACCTAAGAAGCAGCGGCCTGCTGACACGAAGATCATCTCCATCTGGCACGGGTGGCTGCCTCGGAGTGGGTGCATGGCTGCTCAGTGAGGGCTCCCAGAGCAGAGGGGGGAAAAGGGATTCCTGCCACCAGCTGAGGAAAGCAGCTCTCTCCATTTCTAGCAAAGGAAAGTTGAGACTTCCGAAGCCGAGAGCGATGTCACCTTTTCTAGTTTTGAGACAAACGCCTTTCGACCCGTTTGTTTTTTAACGTGTGAAATGATACAGAGGAAATTCCAGTTCGTGGTTTAAATGTAGCACTGCAGTTTTTTGGTGAGGGAAAAAAAAAAAAAAAATATATATATATATTCTTATTTACTGAGAATCCACGCAGTCCGGCAAGGAGTACAATAGAAAGTCTTAGCCGTGGGAGTGGTGTGCGCATCTCTAACGGTACTTAAATTTGCTTCAATTCTGGGTGAACAGTAGAGAAGGCCAAATTCTTGGAAATAACTTCCACCAGTGTGAGAAGCCTTGCAGGGTAAGTCTGCATCCGTTGTTTTCAAAGCTACTCCGCGCTTTTATAGCAAATGGAAATAACATAAGGAAAAGAGCCTGCAAAGTATCTTTCACCCCAGAGTGGTTGTGGCCAAGTATTTCCGATGGTACAAAGCTTGCTTCCCCTACAGAGAACTGTTGCATCGCAATACTTGACATTTCTATGGCAAGGACACAATTTCTTCCCATTTACGCACTGAACACCTGGAGACGACTCCCTTCTCCAGCCGCTTGTGCACCTGTCTTGTTTTTAAATGCAGTTATGCCCTGAAGGGTTGGGGTTTTTTCGTTTTGTTTTTGTTTTTTTTTTTTAAAGTATATTCAATTGTGATTTAGCACTTTTTTGATACTAGCTCGTTATTTAATTAGTGCAACAGTTTCAGAAGATGAACAAGTGAGGAGTTAAATTTTGGGCATTACACTGAAACAGTCCCTACCCGAGGATAAATCATATCAACCTGAGGACAGCTTGGCCCCCGTCTAAGGCCGGTATCCCAAGTACCACCAACTCGAAGGTGCTGTGTGCTTACTTTTCTTTCAACTAACCAGAGTATTTAACAGTGGTTTTGGCTGTGACTGATGTGTTTTCGCAGTACTGTTCCCCTCAAGGGAGAGACGTTAAAATGGTTGTGACTTTAATTCTTCAGACGCAAAAATGTAGCGCAGCACGTTCGTTAGGATCTCGACAGGCGCTGGCCTGGTTGGGGATGTGGTTCCCTGCTGCTTTACTAGAGTGATATGCCCGAATTAGTTCTGTTTAACTCCAGCTGCTGCTGTATGTCAGGATTTCATTTAGTCTCTCCAGCCAGTAAGGCCGGGAGAGAAGTGAACCGTAATCCCAAGGGCATAGACCTGTAAATGATTAGGAAGGGGAAGTGGAGATTTTTTTTTTTTTTTTTTTAAGTTGATGAATTTAGGAAACCTAACATTCCTTGTTATGCATATGTTGCAGTTCATACTGGTGTAAGTGTAAATATTTGGTGTGTTGGCAACAAGTCTTTTTGGAGAGATTGCAAATTGAACCTCTGCTTGGGAGGAGGGACGCCTTTTTTTCTTTTTTTTTTGATGCATGAGCTTTTTGAAGGTTGGCTTGGAGGCGAAGTGGTGATGAAGACTCCAATCTTCAGGGGACTGGGCTTGGTGACCCTGGTGGTCCTTCCCAGTCCCGCGTGTAATCCTATGGTTGTCTTTAGTGATCCAACAGTTCTTTAGCCAGATACTCTCTTTTTCACTTCATAGATAAAGCAGTTGTTTTGGCAATGCATCTCCCTGTTGTTTCGATGGGTGTTCTCAAGGTACTTGCATGCTGGAGGCCGATCCTGGACCGTGCCCGTCACTGACTCCCGGTAACCTGTTAACCCACCCATTGCACAGTATTCTGGCCCTTCCTCCCTACAGGGGTTTGGTGGTATCTGGAGGAAAGTGCCCTAAATTTCTGGTGCTGAATATGACTTGGAATCAAAATGCATCTGCTGTATGACCTGCCTGGGAAAAGGTGGTGCTGCCCTGGGCCTTGTTCCCCTTTTTAAGGACAGATTGTGTCTTACGGACTTTAGTTTGTGCATGGCATGAGTCCAGGCCGAGAACTCAAGATAGGTAAACTAAGATGCAGAAGTTGTTGTCTTTTTTTATATAGGAAGGGATGATTTTATTTTTTTTTTCCAAATTGAAGCTGCTTTATTCTTTTTCATTTTGTATTTACAAGGAAAAAAAAAAAAAGCTAATCTTAGCTGTTCAGCTGTCTTTGAACTCACTTTGGGATTGTTCTTTTTAGAAGAAATTATGCAACTTGTGGGGTACGTGCCTGTCCCTCTCCCAGGGAGAAGATACGGCACCTTCCAGCACGTACCTCTGGTGAAAAGTTTGTACCTTCACGAGGCTGCTGAGACACAGAGCAGATGCCAAATAGTCCCTCCGAACACGTCCAGTTCTGTGCGCAGCTGAAGTGGAGTCATTTGCTTTAATGCTCCTTCTGCCCCGCTTCAGAAGTTTTTAGCAGCAGAATTTTCCCTGGCTTGCTTCTGCTCGCATCGCTTCATGCAATCAGATCTTTATTTTAGAGCAAGCACGGTGTTTGCAGCGCTGTCTTGTTGCAAAAGCTCTCCCTTTTAGGTCTCATATTGGCATTACTTACTGCTTTTTTTTTTTTTTTTTTTTTTCCCAAAAGGAAGTAACTGCTGCTCTTGCAAAGTCGATCTAGCTCAAACATTTTTCTTACCCATGGAAGAATAACCTGAGATTCCCTAACAGGGCAGAGAACAGTCGAGTTCAGTTTGCAACGTAGACATTTTTGCTAATTGTGATGTCTGGCAGTGGGACTGATTTGTAATACAAATGTTATTTAATCTGTCTGTATTTTGATACTTGAATTTCCTTTTATTTCCTGTATATACAATTGTTAATCTGTTCAAATTTGTCTGAATTTTAAACATCTTGTGGTACCAAACATAACCGATCTGTGCAACAACATAGACTGACCTCACTACAACAAGGCGAGATTGTAAATACTCCTGGGCTTCCAGCAGTCGTTTTGTTGTTTTCATAATTGTACAACTTAGAACAGACTGAATTAATAAACCAACTTAGACACACATTCGCCCCGTTGTCGCCGTGAGCTCAGTGTTATACCGGAGTCTCCTGGTCACCTGTGCTAAAGAAACGCTGCTCTCCTCATCGAACAGCCGCGACCCGCGAAGGGAAGAGGAGAGGGGTGAGGCAGGCGGCCGTGTGTGTGAACGAGCTGCGCCCGGCGCCGTACCTGCGCTCCTCTGCTTTGTAAATCCGAGGAAGGAGAAGACGTGGGAGCGTTGCGCGCCGGTGCCGTGCGGCTGCGGAAGCAGAGCGCTGGGAGCGGCCCCGCCGTAGCCCTTCGGCAGCAGAGCGGGGGGGTTGTGCTGTCCCGAGGCGTGCGGGATGGGGAGCGCTGGCTGCCGAGTAGTCGCTTTGGGTCAAGCTGCTCTTTTTGCAGTTGGTCATAACGACCCCAAATACTGACTATTATTATTTTGAGACAAACTGATTTATGCATAAAAACGCATCCACGTGTTCTGTTAAAGATAGGCCTACCTCTAGCACGGCGGTCTCCAACGTGGAGACAACGTGGAGGTCTCTCACGTGATGGTGGGAGAAGCTCATTTTTCCCCCCACTAATGTACGTCTGCAAGGATTGGTCCCTTGGGGACTGTCAGGACCCTAATTTACTCATGATAAACACTAAAATTGCAAGCGGTTCATGTAACAACTGTAGCAGTTTGGGCAGCCATTGTATTTACCCAGCAAAAAATATTTTTGGCTTGCCAAGAAGTAGGACATTTTCATTATGTAAAATTAGAGCAAGAAATCCAGACATTTAAATACAGGTTAAAGTTCAGATTTTCATGTCAAGTAAAATCTGGCTGATGTAAAATACTAAATACACCAGGGATTGCTAAATTTATACCATATGTTCCATTTCCAATAATTCAGTAAGTCAGCTTTTCGAGCTAACATTGAAATATATTGAGTGGTTTTAATGATTTTAAATACCATGTGGCTTTATCAAATGCAAACAGCGTCCCTGGGCTGTGACTGACATTTCAGCAAAGTAGGTTACAGGCCCATGGCAGAATTAACACCTTGAATTAAAAAAAGCCTAAGCTGCACTGCAGTTTTATGAGCTCTGCATCCCATTGACTTCCCCACCAAATAGCGGCAGGTTTTTTTGTGGGGGGCAAAAAAAAAGCCACTACCTTTTGTAGTTGAGAGGTTTATTCAGATACTGACACATCAAGAGGCATTTCCCAGTAGCAGTGCTGGACCCGGTGGATTTGTCCGACTGATTTTTACAAGCTGAGGCATGATCTGAGACACTGTTGGAGAATGTGTTCCACCCCTGCCCAGTACATGAAGATGATCAGAAAGCATCCATCCCTGCGTCTGAGTCTGGTTCTGCGTCTGGGAGAAAGGCTTTCTTGAGAATTCCCGAGTAGAAAGGTCCAAACGCCTGCCTGTTGTGGTGGATCGCACTTCCCAACCTGCGCCCCATTTCCAGCAGCTCTTCCTGAATGGGATCAAGGCCCTTTGGGAAATCTTTTTGAGAAGTCTGTCCATCAGGGGAAACGAAAAGGCTGAGGAGGGAATGAATCTGCTGCTCTGTAGGGAGCAAAAGTAAAGAAAACAAACAAAATCAACAATCAACCTTTGCACAGAAAGCTGCCTTTGAGACAACGGCTTCCGCATGCAGCCAAGAGCGGGTGGCAGGACGTTGTGGACAAGTTACGCTCTAGAGCGACTCCGGGACACGCTGGATTAACGTATTCCTCTTCCAAATACTAAGCAGATGAAACAGCACCCAGCACGGGAACCGAGGTGAAACTGTGCGACACAAGGAGAGTACTGGAGCATCAGGTGCACTTGCCTTGTTTTCACCTTGTCCTGGGTAGCTGCTTCTAACGATGGCTATCGCTGGGGTACTGGGCTGAAGGGCTTAACAACGGTCAAATCCATCAAGCCTAATGTTAAAGTGGAGCAGGTTGACAGTAAAGATTTTTCACCCACTCTGAGAGTTTTTGTACGGCATTGAAGCGTCAAGCATCTTCAAAGCGTAACAGAGTATAGAACTTCAGAGCCCGGGATTTATCTTGCCTGCCACAGCAGCATTTTGAAATTGCAAGCCTTCAAGAAGCCTCTCTGAGGAGCACAGAGCCGAGATTCAACTACCCGGCTGCTTCAGATGTTCTTGCGCTTGAAGTGAGTATGTGGCAAATGCTGATAGCAGCCAGGAGCGCAGGCAAGACACGGGTTTGATTTTTTAGACACGGAGCGGGGAAGGCTGTCTAGTTCTGCAGCTTCTAATGCCGCACCGTCGGTGAGTCATTGCCATCACACGCTGCCCAGCCTGTAGTTTATCGAGGTTTGGTTGAGGCTATTAATTCAGCCTTCTGAATTCCATCAAAACAAAATAGCCTGCTCTGACATGGAAAGAATAACCCAAATAAACAGTGTGGTGGAGTCCATGCGGGCTGGGAAGGATACTTAACTAGACGAAGCAGTGGGCAGGAAGAACCTCGCCTTATTTTCATAGCTGATAAAAGCTACCTTCCATGTGGAAATAATCTTTCCTGTAGCGTACTAGCTGCCTGTGGCACTGCAATCTGATGCGGAGTTAGCGTTCAGAGTACTAGTAAAAGGTCAAAATAACCAGCTCTTATCCAAACCATTTGAATAAATATTTTGATGGAGCAGCATTATAGGGCAGCTGGTTAGCTGAATACCAAGCAGTGCACTCTCTAGGGATAAATATTATTTAAAGATCTTAGCATGGTGCTTTACTACAGCCAGTGATTAAGCTCTCACTCTACATCCTAGCTTGAAGATTGCAACACTACCTAGGAACAGACCTTGCACTTGGGCCTGTTTAGCTTTTAGCAAGGATGGGAGGATTTAAGAGGTTTTTTTCAAAGCAATTACTGTTTGGGAGCGTTTCAGGGTGGAATAGGAAAATCAAGGCAGTTTCTAAACCCAGCTTCCCTGACTCTCCTCTCCTGTGCAGACTACGTGGAGGGGCCAGACACCGAACTCGGCTCCCACCCTCAAGCAGGAGTCCTGCTCAGTGCGGGGAGTTTGCTTTGCTGGTGCCGATCCTAGACCTGTCCTGCACGCTCCAGGCTCGTTAGCCTAAACCTAAGCTGTGGCCTACGAGTGCAAAGTGGCTTCAAGGTCAAGTCAGACGTAAGCTCAGAGACTCACCGATGACATGCCGGACTGCGTTGCTCTTGTCCGCGATGCCTTTTATCTGGCCTTTCCGGGAAGCATATTTGTCAGTGGTAAAAGCAGCGTAACCCAGCTGCAAGAGAGTCCTGCAGCCTTCCTGGAGCAGTTGGTCGCTGATCTCTTCTAAAGCTTCTTCACACCTAAATCATGCAAAGGTACAGGCGCTCCGGCCACGACTCCCACAGGTTGGGGAAGGGGTCTGGCAGGCACAGTGCAGGGAGGGAAGCCTCCCCGCGTGCCTGTGGAGCGGCACTGCAGCCAGCGAGCTCAGGACAACCAACGCTCAGCCAGAGCTCGGTGAACTAAGCTCCCCTTCCCGGCTCTTTGGCAAGCAGTAGGCTGCCCTGCGGCCGACTCATGAATAGCGATCAGCACCACTGATTTTCCCCTCTCATCAAGAAGGGACTATTGCTCTAGAGAGTTAACTCCCAGCTAAAAATGCTGGCTGGCTTCCCCCACGCCTTGCAGTAGACCTGGCTGCTATTTGGATCTCAGATCCCCTTTCCCAGGGGGGAGATTCGTGCTGCTCATCCCTCAACCAACCAGTGCCTGCATACTCACTGTTCTCCTTCTGGAAATGAAAACTCAAAGTAACCCACCTGGTACAAGACGGCCCTTCCAAGAGCACCTTCGTTACCCGTTTCAGTCTAGCTACAAACTCAGGTGAGCCACGTAAGGTGCTTCCGCACACGCTGCTGGCCACCAGCAGGACAGCAGCTGTGGCAGTAAGCCGATTCACCTGCGCTTGTACTTCCTGCAGCCGGGCCTGATCCATAACCAGCATCTGTGAACAGAAACCAAATCAGCCTCTGGGTGCAGGAACAGCAGCTGTGGTAACTCCGCAGATCTCAAGCCACGGAGCAGGGCTGTAACATCCCCGTGAAGCTGAGTGGAAGGCAGCTGCCTGGCAGCAGGGAAGTTTAGTTTTGTGAAAAATCCCATTTGTTTCACATAGGGAAAAACCATGTGCAACGACTCATAGTGTAGAGGGGACAGAGTCTGGCCAGTTCTTTCTATAGAAGATGCGGAACTGGTACACTTGTTCATTTTGTACATCTTTATTAAAATACTGTCAAGGTGTCCCAGCAGTTCTCCTACCTCAGGGTATTCCTTTTGCCCAGGCTCCCAGCAGAGCAGATTCACGTATCCTCGATTTAGCACGGACGCAAGACTGGGCACAGTGGGGCTACCGCTGACAGCCCCCGGCGAGCGTGCGGCAGATGAGCCGCCGACTGCAGGGGGGGGAGACGGCTGTGAAGAGGACACGGACGCTTCCGCTGCTGCTTTGCACAGCCACTCTCTTATGCGATCCAGGCTATCTGTAACGGGGTAACAAAAATGGACGTTTGCAAGAACAGACTGGTCAGGCTAAGTCAGTAAGAAGCGGGTATGCTGTACTGCGAGCCGCTGTGTGTTTGGAAGGCGAAGGCATCGTGCTGGCTCCTGGAACGGTGGGGAGTGGCTTACCCCATCGCTGACGTACAATATTAACGTCCTGCTGCCAGGGCACAGGGTTAGGCTACTGAGACTGGTATCCAGAGAACATTTTATTTCCTAGAGGATTTCAGTCTCCAAGAAGCACCTTTAATGGAATCATCGAATCGTTTAGGTTGGAAGAGACCTGTAAGATCATCCAGTCCAACCATTAACCTCACACTACCCAGTCCACCACTAAACCAATTAAGGGGAGAGTAATAATTAATTTCATGTTTCTTGGCTTGGTGGCTGGATTAATTTTTAATGAAAGTAAAACTAGGAATCATTAAGGTTGGAAAGGACCTCCAAGAGTCTGATGAAGGAGACGGGCAGCCAGAGAGAAATCTTCTACAGCCTAGCAAAGGAGATGTTTACATCAAATGCAGGCTTCCCTCTTTAAATATGCCTCCTAACAACATTTTGCTCCTTTCTCTGAGGATCTCAAAACACTTTAAACTCATGAGAACTTAACAGTTCCTCCTGAGAAAGCTATCAGCTCTGTCTTATGCATGCAGAAACTGAAGCACACTAAGTAACTTCATTTCTGCAAGGTATGTTAGTGAAGAGCCTTGAGGAAGGGACCCGGGAGTCCTCCAGCTTTTAGAGGCATTTCTCTCACCTGTTACTGAGCACATGATGAAAGCAGCACCTTTGGAACACTAAAAGTTCCCTTTCAGTGCTTTAATAGTTCCTGTAGAAGTAGCAGTTCACCTCTCCCTTCCCCTCTGACTTACTAGGCAGCTTATCCAAGAGTTCCTGGAATTTCTTCCATTCATACTGGACAGAGTGGTCTTGCAAATGGGTACGGAGGCTCTGAATGATAAAATTCAGCATATCCGTTTTCCTCAGGCCCAACACCTGGAAAATCTCCCTGTGATGAGACACAGTGGATTGAAGGTTTAAGACTGCAGTAAATGCTGTAATTGGGGCCATTTTAGAATGCTGAGAAAGAGGAATTCAGATCCTCTGACTCGATTCCATTTTCTCACAAAAGGTGGTTCGGTCTAATTGGGGTGGTCCCTAAAAATTACTAGATAAACCAGATTTACTTCACTAAAGACTCTTCTACTGTCTAAATTGCAGCTGGGCAACAGGAATATGTCTACATTGAAAAAAACAAGGAAGTCAAAGCCCAGAATGCACGCAAGGGTCCTTGGGCTGTAATTGCAAAGCAGTTTCCTCTTAACCCAACGTTTTATGGTTGAAGGTTTTGTCAGTCCGTGTAGACCAAGGCCAAGTCAGCATCACCCACCTGAGAAGCTGAGCTGGGTCTGTGAGGCTTTGCAACCCTCGTACTTCCTCATCTCGAATGGGCGCGCACAGCCTTGCCATTGTGCCAAGGACGTACACGGTGAGACTGCAGATATCCAGAGCCCCGTGCTCAGCCTCCTGTCTAATTAACTCCACGTCCAAGGCCTCTTCAATCTGGCTTCGCAGGTGGTTGTGCCATGGCAGCAGTACTGACAGCAGGGCCTGCCCAAAGAAGCGGCGGTCTCCTTTTGTTCCAGGAACTCAACAGCTCTCCAGCATCACTCAACAAGAGTCAAGGGTGGCCTTGTATTGAGACTAAGCTAACTCCTCAGTACACAAATTCTGGGGCACACAATCGCTTTACGGGAATGCTTGACTCTATTGACTCACTTTAGGATGTCTGGCTACTGTTTTAGATCTTGCAAAACCTCCTTTACTGTCACGCATGAAAGAAGGGAGTTACCTGTCTGGAGCCTAATGGGAAAGCATAGACTGAAAAAGCAAACTGTACACAACTTCATGCCCTGCTAAGAACATAATGTCCTTTAGTGCTAAACCATGTTCTTACTCACTTCATTGTACACTTAAATAGTACATACAGCTCCTCATATGCCTGAAGAGGTGTCTTTGTACAGAGAATTGCAGGTTTTGTTTGGCAGACACTATACCGGGAATGGCCTACGGCTGTTGCTATAGCCAACAGTTCAAACAAAGGCTTCCCATCCTTTTGGTAGAGCATATGTTTTAAAGACGTGGGACCAAAGAATGAGTTTCCTTCTCAGACAGGTTTTAGAAGGTGCAATTGTGTAATTTGTGTCTCGAACTAAACTAAAACTAAAGGGAGCCTATTTTCTCCTCCCTCTTATGCATGTTCACATAGGAATACTGGACGTAAGGGGTGAGGGGATGATTCAGAGAAGACAAATTCTAAGGTAACCATCTCTGGTTCAGGAAAGAACTCACCTCTTTTATCTCCTGCAGCAGCTGGATTGCCCGAGTGTAGTCTGGGGGACTAGCAGAGAGCTGTTCCTCCAGGCTGTCCCAGAAGGCCTTGTGCAACGTCTCCTTCACTCCCTTTTCCAGGCTAAGAAAGAAGAGAGGAGGGGAGGGGGTTTCCATTAACATCAGACAACCACAACCTCTCAGTTGGATGGGACCATTCCCCTTGGCTTTCACTGAGGTTCAGGTCTTTGGACATTTTCTTCTCTTAGCCTTTACTCCTGTCTGGCAGCAATGTACCTCGCCTTTCCCTAGCTCATGGAAATCTCTCTCAGCCTAAATTTCCTATTCTTCTCAAGTGGAACTCCTTCCTTTCAGCCCTGTTCATAAAATGCAGCCCTTTTAACTTGTCTTAACTGAGGGGTAAAAAGAGCATAGCATTTTTCAAGGAAACTCTCCAAGCTCTCAGAGAAGATCAACAGAATGTTTTTCTAGCTCATGCTTGTTTTTGCAACGAGAGAACGTCAGTCACTTAAACAGATCTTTTAGTAAAATGTAGGCACCTCAGAGGAGATCCTCACTGAAAAGCCTGCTTTGTTCATGTCAAGGTCACAGCTTACACAGCTGAAGCCTCCACATCTTTCAGTGTTAGTGAGTCATATCTGACACTCATATTTAAGAACTTCTTAGTAAATAGTGAGGCAATGAATAAATAAAACAAGCTCCAACAATTTTTTAATTTCAGGAGCTACCTTATTTTCTTGTTACTTCTACAGTCAGATTCAAACCCACCTCCTTCCCACATTCTCACGTTTTCTGTAATGTGAGAGAAAGAAGTCAAGCCTAAATATACACACACACACCTTTTTGGGGAGAAGCTGGCTGCTTGCAGTTTGAAGTCACTGTTGAGTACAGTTTCGTGCACAGTGGTCAGTTTGGAAATGCCATCAGTTATTTGCTGTAGCTCGCTCATGGAGAGAGCTTGCGGAGGGCTGGCTGCAGAAACGCAGAATGAAAGTGGACGAGAGAAGGAACGCTAACCTTCGTCTCCCGAGAGAAGGGGATTTAAACAAATTACTGGACAGCTTTTTAAGTGACAAAGGGAGAAGGTGCGGGTTTGCGTGTAGACAACACACCTCACTTTCTGTAGGTGTAAAGGGAGCTGCCACCTCAGCCGGGCTCCCCACGCCCGCCCAGCGGGGCCCGGGGGCGGCCGAAGCCCCCCGGGCCGGTCCCACGCGGGCGCGGGGCTCCCACGGAGCGCGGCTGACACCTAGTGACGGCTGGGGAGCCAACACCGAAATCAATATTCGAACATTAAGATTTGAACGCCATGTGAATATCGCCGGCAGGGCTGAGGGAGAAGCCCCGAGGCCCCGCCACCTGCGATGGCCCCGCAGCTCGCCGCCTCCCCGCTCCGATCCCCCTTCCCCGTACCGGCTGGCGGGCCGGGGGCCGACAGCAACTCCCCGCGGGGCCCGCCGTCCTCCCGCGGGGGCTGCTGCTGCTCCCGGGGCCGGGCCCGGGTCTTCGGCCGGGCCCGGGGCGGCATCTCCCCCTCACGGAGCGGCCGTTGGCCCCGCCACACCTTCACACGGGGCCGAGCCACGGCGCTGCGGGGGGGGGGGGGCCGAACCCGCTGCCGTTGCCTCGGGGGCCGTCCCCCGCCCACCCTCAGGGCAGCCGCACCCCGCTAGCGCAGACAGCGCCCGCCGCTCCGGTGGGTGCCGCGCGGAGCCGCCGCCTCCCGGGCGCGGCCTCGCTGACGGAGCCCGGAGGGCCGAGCACCCCCCCGCGCTGGCGCCGATGGGCCGCCCCGCAACGGGACGGGCCGCAACCGCGGGGTCCTGCGTCCCCCTCTCCCTTGCGAATGGAACGCGCCAGGCCCCGGGCCGAGGCGGCGCGGCGGGGCTGTCCCATTGCAGGCGGGAGGGGGGGGGGCGAGCCGGGACGGCGGGCGTGAAGAGAGGGGCGGCGGCGGCCGGGCGAGGCCTCGCTGCGGGGCGTTTCCACAGGCACCGGGGCCGGGCTGCGGGCCGGCGGCTCTGGAGCCGGCGAGGGGCTGCGGCTCAGCGCCCGTCAGCTGCCGGGGCGCCGGCCTCAGACCTGCCGGAGGGCGCGCAGGGAAAATGGCGACTCTGTCGCGCCAGAGAGGCTCTGGAGAGCGCTGCGGGGCTTGCAGCAGCCGTGGCCTCCCTCCTCGTCGCTTTACTCGTCTGGTTTTGTCCGTTTTTCTTTCTGGTGGGCCCAGAAAGCGGTGGCTGGCTCTGGCCACCTACCCGCTCGCTATAACCTTCCTTTGACGTTGCAGGGACTGGGATTAAATCTTCTGCGGGACAAAACGCCCCGTCTGGGATGAGGCTCCTTGTGTGCCAGCGAACGATTTGCCTTTCTTCTCCCTTCCATCGTTGATTTCCCCTCCCAGTTTAATCCCTAAGCATCCCATAAGGCCCGCCAGCTGGCACCTGGGCGGTCGGGGGCTGGAGCCGGGAGGTCAGAGAGGGCCGGGGGGTCTCGGGGTCTCGCCATCCGCTCCCCACACACGGTGACCCACGCGAGGGACAGAGCCAGCCCGCTGGGGAGCCAGGGCCTTGATCCGCCCCTCGTAAAGCAGCCCCGGCGCAGCTCTGTCCTCCAAAAGCCTGCGGAACGCTTAAGATGTCTGGGTGTCGTGGCTGGAGAAAGGCGGAGGATGAAAGGCGCGGGGCTGGCGCGCCATGTGGGGCGGACACCCCCGTTACCACCCTCATGAGTTACAGCTTCGCAGCCGGGCTGCGTGAAGGACGGGGCGGCTCTCGGCCCGCTGCCGGTGCGAGGGGAAGCCTCCCAGGTGGGTGTAAAAGGGTTGGAGCTGCCACCGTTGCCCTGGGTCCGCAGCAAGCTAGGAGTGCAATTAATGCAGCTCAGCTGATGGCTTGTAACCAGTTTAGCTGTCATAAATGATTGTAAGCTGGGGGGTAGCCATAGCCTGAAACCAGGTCTGTCCCGCTGTATGTCTGCAGCGCGAGGCTGCGCTGGAGTGATCTCCTGAAAACCCTCGGTGATTTCCTCAAGCCCCCAAGGAGCTGTAAAAATCTTCCCATCAAAAAGCAATAAGGGGAAACTGCTTGGCTTGGGCAGCGCTGCAGCTACATCGGATGGCGACTGGCCCTGGGCTCGGGGGCGGACGCCGCTGAGAAATGAGCTGGGAAAACCAACTGCCCCGAAGGGCGGACGGCTCTTTCCTCTCGCTCCAACCACCCCAGGGCCCAGCCGGCGTGTGGGGCTTGCCAGGTCACCCGGGGATTCATCATTTGAGGGCTGTGCAGTCTTAACGCTGATTTCTGTGCACTCTGCAGGCAGGCAGACACAGTTTTTGGTTGGGTTTTTTTTCTTTTTTTTTTTAGTTTACCTGTTTTTTCCAAGAGAGGACGCATGTCTCAGCGCAGTAGGCTGACCCCAGACAGAAGCAAGGCTGTCTGCGCGCCGTGCGCGAGCTGACAATTATTGTGTGAATATTTCAAAAAATATGATGTGTGGTGCCTCAGAGGGGCAACCGGAGCAGCTCTTGGTGGCTCCTGCATGGAAAACTCAACACCAGGAGAAGGCGACGGGGCCCCGTGCACGTGGTGCAAAGTTCACATTTGCACGTGCAGGAGCATTCGTGCGGTGGGTTCATCCCAAAGAGCTCCTGCACCCGTGAACGGGGGCACAAAGAGGCTTTGCGGGGCCATTGCTCTGCTCAAAGCCACAGGAAGGGGCTGGCAGGCGGCTTGCGGGCAGGAAAGCAACTGGTCGTGAGAAAGAAAACCAGTAAAGGTCATCGTGGGACCAGTCTGGCCCAAATCCTGTCCAGGAATTCCCCCCGGTGCTCCCCGTTCAGCTTTGTGCAATTGCCAGACCTGGCTTCTGTCCCTTGCTGATCCTCAGCTTCGTGTGAGGAAGCTGAGGGTGGGGAAATAACATTTATAGAGAATAAAACAGCACAGCTCTTGAGGTGGCTTCAATTTGCTCTTGTCTTTCTCTGTTTCAGAGCAGGGCCTGCCGCTCCCATCCTATATAAACCTGATCCCAGAGGAGGCAATTGTATGTATTTAAATATATATGCATTTGCCCTGCATTCATTTCCCTTCCCAAGTGACTGGTGACATGAAGAATTCTAATAGCAGAATGTATTTTTAATGCGTTTCCTGCAGATTTCTGCAAGGGAATCCAATTCCTGGGTGACTTTCACTTGCCACAAAGGCAGAAGACCTCAGGAGCGCTGGTAATAGGCAGGGTGGTTTTTTTTAATCTACCTTTTTAATGAGCTCCATCCATCTCTCTGATTAGATTAATCTCATTTATTTTAGCCAAGCCATCTAGCTGAAATCCCAACAGAGGAAATTGGGATTTTGAGTCTTTCAGGGTGAGTGCTTGAGTGTCAGGCAGCAAACTCCATGGGGACACTTCCAATTTGTCCTTTTATCGCCTCGGAAATTTGTAACCCCAACAATCACGTTGGAGAGGGCCTGTCCAAGCTGCAAACCCATCTGCATCACTGACAGCGTGGCGATGCGCCGCAGAGAGCCTGTGCAGCTCTCCTCTGCCCCATTTCAAGCAACTCCCTTGAGAGCAAAACCAGCCCGGCGGGGAGGGCTCAGCTTTCCAAAAAAACCTTCTATCTTCTTGGCAGGAGCAGGACAGAGAGCGCTCCGCGGATGGAGCATCCTCGCCGGCGGGACGGCCACGCTTTTGCAAACCCACCGGCACGACCCCGCTGGGTGCAGCGAGGCTGCAGCGGGTGGGAAGGGCCCGCGTGTTCAAACAGAAATACCTTTGGCGGCCGCAGCCGATGGAAGGGGAAATGGATTTTTTGTTTAAAAGATGGCATTGTTGTTTCAAGCCTGACAAATGTGAAAGTCCCCATTTAAAGGAGTCGAACCGGCAGTGAAATTGGTCACTGTTTGCACACCCACACACCGATGGAGGCGGCCGAAAGCAAACTTCTGGTGTATCCTGATCCAAATCACCTGGGAGCAAAGCTTAGCGAGCACAGTGCTCCGAGCTGTGAGCAGCCGCCCAGCCACGCAAGGCTCTCTTTGCAAAAAAACGAACCCTGTCCCAACGGGAGAGGCAAAGGCCAGGTGGTGTTACAGCCCCCTGCTTCCAAAAAATGGGGGAATTTGGAGCCTACAAGCTACAGCTTTGGCTCTGCTAGAAATTCTCCTTCTAGGAGGAAGGCAATCAGGGCGGAGGGCAGAAAGTGTTAGCAGGTGTTTTGGGAGGGTGTGGAGGGGAGAGCTGGGGAAGCCAGGAGTTTTCCTCTGCCCCATCAGCCAGGAAAGCTATTTTTGCAGGAGCTCCTGGGGCACCAGACAAGCTCAGGATTGTTTCTGTTCTGGATGCTGGTGCAAATATGTGGGCAGGCGGCTGGATCCCGAGGAGCTCGCAGCTTCCCTGCAGGCGAATGGCGTGGTGTTGCCCACCTTGTCCAGGTGAGAGGATGTCTTGGTGTCGGGTCTGCCGTAGCCCCTGAATTCGGTTTGGGAGTCCTTTGGAGCGGCAAGTGTCTGCTGCGGTGATGGCTTTGGTGTGGGTGCGCAAGGCGTGTATGTGCCCGTAACGCACCACGTGCTTCACCAATGACTACAGCATCTATTAATTCCCTCCTCCTAAGCTGGTGCGTGACCTTCTCCATGAAACATCCCACATGCATGAGCTAGCTGTTGTCACCTCGGTCACGGTGCACGTGTCTGAGCCGTGGGGACTGGCCGCTTCGAGCAAACCAGCGTCCATCCTGCCCAGCCTCCTGTGGCCAGCGCTCCATCTCGGGGCATTTCAGACCGATCTCGTCATCCACATACTTAGGGGATGGGTTGGTGCTGGGTAAACTGAGGCTTGGAGGGGTTTGGTTTGTGGTCACGCAGGCAGCCTGGCCGGAGCCCAGGCGTCGTGGCCAGGAGACAGTGCACGGAGCTGGGGAGATGCTCCTTGTGCCGTCTCGCCCCGTCGGACACCCCCGGACCCAAAATCGGTTTTGGGCGCCACGTGCAAAGCGCCAGTTCGCTGCCGGTGCCGCTGGCTCTGCGTAATCTTCGTATTTGCTGACTTTACTTAATTATCGCTCGGTGGAGGCTCGGCTCTGGCGAAGCTGCGGTATGGGGAGGCCCAAACCACACACAGCGCTCAGGGAGGGATTTTGATCCAAAAAAAAAAAAAAAAAAAAAGTTCAAAGGTGTTTTTGGCTTAATGCGGTTTATCTAAATTGCTTTATGTTCGTTAATCTGGATTAACACAAATGCTCTTGGAACGGCTGGCTGGGGAAGAGTTTGCTCAGCTATTCTGACGAGGACAGACTTTTCCAAAAATGCAAAGTTTGAGCTGGGAAAAAAAAAAAATGGTTCTGTGTGGCATTGAGTACGTGCGAGCCCTGCAAACAGAGCAAGGCTGTTCTCATCCCCGCTGCCCAAATCCATGGGGTGCCTTCGAGGGTCATCCTTGGCACCTGCATACGCTAATGACTGAGCAGCTTCCCCTGCTGCCGGCAGAGGATTAATCCCCCCGTTCTCGCTGGGGCGATGCGAACCCCTTTTTCGGCTGGCGTGCCAAAGTGGTTGGCACGATTAGTTAGTGAACTTCAAGGTAAATCGGAGGTCAAGCCCAGATTTGAAGGTGGTGGTGGGCGCGAGCGTGACCCAGGGAGCCATGTGATGTGGGCGACGTCCTGGAGAAGCGGGTGATCTCCCCGTCCTCTCCTTTCCCCAGGGCTGGGATTAGGAGAGATTTTCCAGCTGAGTGGCCGGCCTCCTGCTAAGATTGGGTTTGCAGTGGCTCAGCCCCCCTGGCCCCTTGTCAGGAAGGGCCTTTTAGGTCTTTTATGGCCATTTTGCATGTCAGCAGGGCAGTTCATGCCTGCCGGGGACCTGTCCCTGGGAGGGGTCACCCCTTCGCGCCCCTAGGGACTTCCCACCTTGAGAACAGGCAGAGAAGCACCCCCTGTGGAAATTGGGACTCGTGGAAGAGGGTCGTAAAGCCCAGCGCTTTGGAGAGGGCTCGTGCGTTTGCCTGGGATCTGGGTGCGCTTTCTTAGCCTGCAAAAGGCTTCTTGTGCAGCCTCGGGCAGGTCCTTGCACCCTGGAGCTCGGTTCCTCCCGTGCAATGGGGAGAGCGACCCTTTCCGCCAGCTGCCCGTGACCGAGGATGCTCGGGTGCCACGGGGAAGGGGCCGGAGACCCGTCGGGGACCGGCGGATCGGCTCCACGAAGGACCCAGCTCCAGCTCTCGGCAGCCACAAGCAGCAGCAGGAGAGCGAAGCGCTCCTGCCGAGCTGAAATGGAAGTTGTAAGCAGGACCTGGGCGCTGCCCAAAAACCAGGGGACTCCCTCCTCCCCCCGCCCCAGCGCAAACAGCAGATTAACAATTTATTTGACGTGTTGCGGCTGGTTAGTTTCTTTGCCCGCTCCCCTGATCAGAGGGAATAAATGTTGCAGTGTGCAATAATGTTCATTTCAGGTGAGGGTAAATATAGAAAGGAAAACCTGCTGAGAGTGAGCCATTTATTTCTGCGTTTGGAAGCCTCTGCTCGTAAACAGTCAGTCATACCCATTTGGAAAATCCCAGCGTGGTTTTCTTGGCCATCCTAGAAGAACGTTTACTTTCCTGTAGGTTAAGAAGTTCGTTTTAAATTAAAAAAAATAATAATGGCATCTCACTTCCAGCTGCCCTCGGGTGTTTAGGGCTTGTTGACACACTAAGGCCGCTCTGTTCTCGTGCAAAACTGGTCTGGTGCAGGATCACGGAGGAGGTCCTCGCAGGGCTTTCCCGGCTGGCGGTGCTGGGGGGACCTTGTTCTTTGGGTTCCCCTTGTTCCCCTGCTTGTGCTGGGCTTGGGATTTTGGCAGACCTTTCAGCCACGTGCGGAGTTATAACACCCAGCTTGTGGGGGTGCCGGTGGGCGAGGATGCAGGGAAGCGCTTGGGGGGGATCTCGAGAGCCCTGTGGCTCGGGAGCCGTGCTCGGGAGGCTGGGATGGAGGGATGAACCCGCCGCACTGAGCTCGCGCTGGACCAGAAAACCTCCGAGGGTTTTCGGGAGAGCGTGCCAAAGACAACAGGACGGTGCGGACTGCAGGAGCATCCACCAAACAAGCCAACAGCCGGGGTAAGCCCGCGCCGCGCTGCTGCCGCAGCATAGGAGAGGCACCCCAAAACAGCATCGTAGGAGTGGGCTGAGGAAGGTGGGGCCCCCCCGTCTCGGCCAGGCTCTGCGTCCCCCCTCCATCCCGAAAGCGGCACCGAGGAGCCGTGCGGGAGAGAGCGGAGCGGCCAGCTTGACTTGGACGGCTGCCCTGCGTCGGCTCTCCGTGGCTGGCACCGTCCGAGCGGGAGCCAGCTCCCGGCTCTGAAGTTTTCTGCAGCCAGTAAGGGTCTCTCCGTGTTTTCCGACAGGCTTTGGATTTGGCTCGGGTTTGCCTTGGTTTCCGAAGGCAAGAGGCAGTTAAGTCTCTTGGAAGAATGAATTAATTAGCAAATGCCTTTGGTCAGGTCAGCGCCCTCGAGTAGCGTGCTTCATCCTTTAAAGCAATGCCTCTGCACCCAGGTAAGCCGCTCTGGAAGGCTTATGTTACCCTTAGTATTTTAAGAGCTATACATACATCATCCCGGAGGAACCCTTTTGGAGGAAAAAAAAGAAAAAAGCCTCCCCCCAAAACGCGGTGTTGACTCTAACGGTGGCATTTGTGTAAGCAACAAAATATTGACGCAGTTGGCTGGGGTCTGGCTGGGGCTTCTGGAAATAAACTGCTGCCTTGTTAAATTGTAGATGGAAATGCAAGTGGGAAAATGACTGACATCTTACACAAGGCGGGCAAATAAAATCGCTGCTTTACTACAGCGTGAAAAAACTCAGGAATTAATAGGTCTCCTCCTGCTCGGGGGTGTTGGATTTATCCCCGAGTAAGATTCATGAACTATTTTAAGGAGAGAAGTGCTACTTTTAAACACGCGCGTCTGGGTCCTGGAGTTAAAGCGGTGTCACTGGTGCCGAGTTAACCCTTGCCTTCTCGCGGCGTGCCGGCCCCCGGAGTAACGGCAGGCAGAGCAGGCAGCCCCCTTCTTGGCAGATAGTGCTCTCGCCGAATATATAGACATATCAACACCTGATAAATGCTACGAGTTTATTTTTGAAGGGTATTAAGTACGATGTGTTCCAACAGCTTGTGTCAGAAATGCGTTTCAGGCCTCAACCTGAACTCTGAGCTTGATTTTACCTGTGTGGGACATAAAATGCATTTAAAAGGAAACACCTGCTCCAGAGTCGAGCCCGGATGAAGTTGAAGCAGATGCACAGAGCGTTGCAGAAGCCATCTGCGGTGTGATCCAGCGCACCCCGAAAGACTCCTGTTGACTTCCGTAGCTGTAAGAGCTATTATGGGGTGTCTTCTGTGGGAAATAGGACTAACAGAGCTTTAGAGAGCCATGTATCGCTCTCCTTTCTGCCCAAAGCCCCTTCCTTCTCCACCCACATCCTGACGATCTGCCAGCTGACGTACGCGTGCTCGTGGAAAAGCGGGACGAGATAAAAGCCGTACGGAGCACGCAGCAAGCCTGCCGGCAGCACGGGGTCCGACTCACCAGCAGCAACGACACTGGTGTAATTATGCACGCTCCAGTACCATTTCCCAGTAATTATTCTGGAATAAAAGCCTGCCTATTTCTGTAAGAGCTTATGTCACTTGGAAAGCTGTTATAAATTCAGCTGGAAAAAGGGACCCTTATTCTGGGATAAGTGTGGTTAGTGGTTAGCTGGGAACGGGGCTATTCCTGGCGCTGCCATCGACCTTCCCGGTGACGCCGGCTAAGTCGCCTCACCTCAGCGTGTGTCACCTTCTCCTGCTGCAAACCGGGAATTACAAACAAGGGCTTTCGCCGCACGCAGCGTTTTGGGAAGCTCCGTGACACTGGAAAAAAGGTGTCACAGGGTGACAGGCAGTCATTTAGTGGGACTTGGTGCTTTTTTACCCCCCTCGGAGGCATCTTGATAAAATTGTAGGTTGGGGAAATGAGGGATGTAGCCGGGAGCTGGCGATGGGGACTGGCTGAGTCGCCGGAGCCTGGGCCGTTGGCGTATTACTGGGAATACAGTGTTTTCCTCTCCGATTTTAAAAATAGTCTATTCTGTTCTGAGTTTTAGACCACACCCCTCGCTAGGGCATCGAAACGTCTCGGCTGCTGTTTTCTCGAGCCATCTCCTTCCCGCGTGCAGCGTCGGGGTATGGTACCAGCATCGATCGCCCCCACCCAGGTGCTCTGGATGCTGCGAAGAGGTCGGGTCCTGCCCTGGCCTTTGGTCCTCATGGACCGGCGGGGAAGGGAAATCTCCCGATTCGCAGCATTGTGGCCTCCTCTTACTCCAGCATCCCTGCCTGACTCAATAGCTGGTGCTGTGATCCCTAAGGTCCTTTACGGGAGTTTTGCTTCTGCCTGTTACTTCACAGCGGCTTCTTGCGCAGCCTCAGAAACCTCTTTTGGCTCCAGCATCACGCAAATGTCACGGTCAGAGCTGAAGATGCAGCTCGTTCATAGTATATGGCATTAAATTCATGCTAGAGGTGGGGAGGTCTAGTTTCAAAGTTGTGGGGTTTTTTTTGGTTTTTTTTTTTTACACTTGCACAGATAGTGCAGGGTTGCTCACAAGCCAGAATTTGTCCTCTTTGCCGAAGCAGGCGCTGCCCGTGGAGCGGATGGACCAACGCGCTGATGCCGAGAGGCGAAGGGCGAGTCTGCCCCGGCGCGTTCCCGCGACCTCCGTCCCTGCGCGAGCGCCGGAGCGGGGCTCACCGCCGCTCTGAATTGGGCTCCGGCCAAGGAGGCAGAGGGGAAAAAGCTTTTTACAGCCCATTAGTGCTCCCCAGAGCCGTTCGGCCCCTCTCGTAATAAAAGTGGTGGAAGCCACAGAAATATTAAGGCTGGTCTGCAGAAGATGCCAGCCCGGCTCCGTGTCCCTTCCCAGTGACTTTGCCGGAGCTGCTGACCCTCCTGGCAGCCCCCGCTGCTGGAAGTCCCTCCGGGAACGCAGTAACAAGCTGGCGAGGGCTGGTCCCCCGTCCGTCCCAAGCTCCCCCAGCAAAATGTGCATGGGAGGGTTCCAAGTGCAAATGTGTGTGTGCTAATGGGAAATGAATTGCCTCTTGCCCCGAAGCCTTGCAGCTTGAGGAAAACAACGCAGGGTCTAGGAATGACCTCATATCGCCTCCCAGGGAATGTTTTGCCGGATGAAGGGGGGAGAGGCAGCATCAAGACAGCACAATGTATGTATCTCTCTCCCTGTGTAAACATCCCTGTAGCTGCAGAAACCTCTTAAAACCCCGAATGAGAGGAGAACAGCCGCTTTGATCTGTGGATGTGGTTGTTATTTTCTAAGTGTGGATCCGTTCTTTTTTTAATTTTGCTTCAAATTAAAAAAATGCCTGTTGTGATCTTTTGCTTTTATTTCTTGGCTAGGGACCGGAGCAGGGTGCAGTAAATTTTCATTACTCCCCATGTAACCGTTTCAGCATGGTCGACAATTCCTCGCTGGCTCTTCAGCGCCGCAGCACAATGGACCGAATCTTCTGGCCCTACGTGAAGCCAAAGCAAAGGGCTTTTGCCCAGAAGTGCACGACGGGGAGTGGAGGCAGCGGGGAGGAGAGTCCTGCCACCTCCTTCCCCGCCCGAAACACGCACACGTGTGCGCACACGGCTCGGGCTGGCAGCGCTGTCCCAAGCCTTTGCAGGGCTCCGGAGGGGGCTCTTGGGGACGGCTCCGTGCCAGCCCCGCGCCGCGGCAGCAGGAGCTGGTAAGGAGCAGTCGGGGCCGAAGCGCCGGGCTGTCTTGCAGGCGATTTAAGTGTGATTCATGGCCCGCCCTCCCTCCAGACTCCTTGTGTGATCTCGGGAATCTCCATCTGCCTGACCTTCCCCATCTGCGTGCGGGGCAGGGGGACGGCCCTGCGCTCGGAGGGGCTCCGCGGTGCGCGCAGCCCTGGAACCTCCGTCGGCCCTTCTTCGCTCAACCAGGCGGCATGCTTCTGGAAGAAAGCAAGATTATATCTTTTTTTTTTTTTTCTTTTTTTAGGGAGTTTTTGAGCATCAGCAGCTCACCCCAACCCCGCTGCTTTGCTGCGGTGCTTTGCAACCCCACTGGAGGAGCAAGAGGTGGGGCTCAGCCCCTTTGCTCCCCGTGGCTGAGCGATGCTGCCATCGGCCGAGGACTCGCCTTCAAAGGCGAGATCCACCCCCCAGTGCAAGGCACTGGTTTAACTGGGAGCACTTGGCTGGAGACCCGTCCCCGCCGAGGCGATCTGGGCGCGAGTGAGGAGTTTGCTCATCCCGCCGTGCCGTCACGTGGCTGCTCGGTGTTTTGGCGTTTTGATTACACACGATACTGTGTATTTAGGGCTGGTTTATGGGTGTTTATACTAATGCGTAAACCTGTAATTTAGAAGCTCGGTTATAAATCAACATCGCTGAAGGTCTTGTCCCTCGTGCCTTGAGATCGGTCTCCAGATTTAGAAGACAGGTTAGAGGAGGAAAAAAAAAAAAAAAAAGAGGACTGTTTAGTTTTCCTCTGGTTATGATGATAAAGGATCACGGGATGGGATGCGAGCGTGTCCCGCTCCGAGGTGCGGCGGCTGGGCACAGGGATCCACTGGCATAAGCAAGCAGAGAGCTTCCATTTTGACTCTGCTCTTACGACAGCCGTAAGAGAGATTTGTGTTTACATGGCAAATCCCAGTCCGGAAAGAAAAGCGGTGCCACGGCTGCCGAGCCCATGGCTGCGGGAGGGTGGTGGCATTCCACCAGCGCTGTCCTCTGCTTGTGCCAGGACACGGGCTGCAAGGACCAGAGCCCCTTCCCGCTTGGCACCGCACGCGAGGAGGAGCAGCCTTCATCCCCAAGAGCTCCTGGCACAGACTGGGGCTGACAGGAGAGCCAGGAGCATCCTCCAGCGGCAGCGCCGAGCTGGATAGCACATTCCCACTGGTGGGTCGTGGTCCTCTCCCAACGCATCCTAGCAATGACGCCTCTGCATTCATATTTTTATACATCAAATTTTTTTTACAGCTTTAATAATCTTTTCCGCGCCTTTGCCCCTTCCCAGGCTGCCCTGGAGCCTGGCTGTGCTAGGGATGGGTTTGCATTACTGGTTTGATTTGATATAGCATAGCGAGATGTGCTGTGAGTTACTGGGGCCGGTCACGTCGGTGCAAGTGCTGGATTTTGTATCCAGCTGGGCTGCGGCAGAGCCCGTGGTGCCTGTTGAGAACCCCCTTTTAGCTGGGGGGGGCTGGAAGCTGCCTTGCCCTGAGCTGCCAACCCCGGCAGACGAGAGCCACGCAGCCCCTGGGCTCACCTGCAGCCACCACGCGAACGTGAACGTTGGAGATTTGTGTTGGGTGCAGTGGGCGCGTCTGTGCGTCTGTCCTTCAGCTGATGCTGGTCTCCTGCTCCCCTGGAAGGGGTCGGTTCCCGCATGGGTTTGGGGCCCTGATACTTTGTGTGGGGGACCTGCTGGCAGCAAGCAGAGCTACCTGGGTGCAGGATGGCTCCGCGGGGCTGGGGGGGGAGAGCCTCGCCCTTGGCCTCTGCCTTTGGAAAGACCCGGTGTGCGGATGAGCTCCCGGCTTCCACGCGTGCTGCTCTCCGGGGCCGGCTGCTCTGCATCTGTCCTGTCTAAAGCACACCTGCTCTTGCAAACCTCCTCCCTCGGGGAAGGTCCTGTCCCGTGAAGGCAGCCCAAGGGTTCTGTGTTTTTGTAGGCAAAGTACGATGATTGGAAGGATGATCTTGGAGGTCCTTTCCAATCTTAATGATTCCTAGTTTTTACTTTCATTATAAATGATCCAGCCACCAAGCCAGGAGGCGTGGGGTTGCTACTCTCCCCTTAATCGGTTTAGTGGTGGACTTGGTAGTGTGATGTTAATGGTTGGACTGGATGATCTGAAAGGGCTTTTCCAACCCAAACGATTCGATGATTCTATAACTAGACCCAGGGACTCCTCAGCATCCTCCTGCCCAGCTGCGGTCCCTCCCCTCCTGTCCACAGTGAGATGCCGTGGGTGCCTTGGCTTAGCTGGACATTTTCTATCATCTCCAGCTCCCTTTATTGTATCTTTAGGGATTATTAGGACAAAGGGGGCAAAGTGAGGCTGCGGGGGCAGCACGGTGGGGTGGGAGGACCCCGTGGGCTGTGGGCCCCCGTGTCCCTGGACAGGTGGAATCACCGCACACCTTCCTCCGGGCCCGGCTCCCCGCCTTATCTCCTGCTGCAATTTCCTGGCTGGCGATGCCTCTCCTGGCTCAGGGAGCAGAAACCCCCCGCAAGAGAGGGGGTGCCAGCAGCGCCCAGCGCAGGGGCGGTCGCGGGGTGTGGCAGAGGGTCCCCCTGCACCCCTGGGATGCCAGCCGCAGGGGCCAGGCTGCGAGGGACTCCCGCAAGCAAACAAAAACCCCCAGAATATTTCAGAAAGGTCTTTGTCTTCACCCCCTCCGCCCTTATTTCCAGTCCCCCCTCCCCACCTCTCCCTTGCAAACAGCAGAGCTGCTCTCTGGTCCCGCTTTCCACCAGCCCAGCACCCCAAGACTCTCCCGCAGCCGCCGAGCCCAGCCAGGTTGTGCCATCCGCAAACTCTTTTTTTTTTCCTTTTTTTTTTTTTTCTTATAGATATTTTTTTCCTTCCCTCTTTTCTTTTCCACCCATTGCCTTTTCCCATGCCATACGCCTCCCCCTGCCCCCCCCTCCCCTCGCCACCACCCCAAGCCCTCGGCTGGCCGAGGGGCTGCGAGGTGCGGGGTGGGTCTGGGGGTTGCGGGGGGCTTTGCATTGATGCATTGATCGCCCATGGTCTCCGCCTGACCTCCCTGCTCCCAGGGAAGCAGTCTCCATGGCTACTGGCCCTTCTCCTCCAGCGCAGACTGTAAATTCCTGCAGGCAAAGCCCAGCCTTGGGGGTGCGAGGGGGGGAGCCGGGAAGGAGTAACCAAAGCCAAATAGAAAGAAAGAAAGGCTGGGAGAAAAAGGGCGTTGCTTGGATGGGGCTCTCCTTTCCACTCCCCTTTCTCAGGTCCCCAGCACCAGGGCAAGGCGCCTGCTTCCCCCCTCCAGCGCTGCTGCTCCTGCTGCTGCTGCTCTCTTGCAAAACTGGAATTGGCTGGGATTATTTAAGAAAAAAAAAAAAAAAAAAGAGAAGGAGAAGGGATCAGAGCAGCCGCCAGAGAGAGGGCGATAGAGTCCACTTTCCTCCAACTGCCCTGGGTCTCCTTCCCTCACTCTCTCCTCTTTAGCAACACCAAGAGCCCCAAACTGAACCCAGAGCAGCTTTTTCCATCAGTTCAGTTCCCTTCCCTCCCTCTGTCTCACACACGGCAAGAAGAGAGCCCCTTCCTCCTCTTGATTTCCCTTCGCATGCTCAGCCTCTTGTTTCCTTTAAAGCACTAGAAATCCCCCCTTCTTGCCCCCGCTCCTCCATGCAGACTGGGATTGCAATGGGAGCTTTGCAGATTGCTGGATTTTCCATCCTTTTCTTTCTCCTCCACTCTGGAAACACGCTGGCAAATAAAGCCAGTCAAGGTAAGAGAAAATCTTCCCAGCTCGAAGGTTTGCTGTTTGATGTGTGTGTTAGGCAGCCGGACCTCCTCTTTAGATCTGGGATTTTATATGCAGGCTGGAGAAATTAGCAGCAATCGCAGAAAACAGTGGAGGGGATTTAAAATGTTGCTTGCAGATATTCTTGCCTTTGATTGGGGTTGGTTTTCTGTAAACTCTTTAATGAGTTGCATTTCTTACACTTTTTTTTTTTTCTGGTTCGGACTCTTTATCTCAAGGCAGGGGGTGCAAAGGCAGAAAATTAGGGTGGGCAAACAAGTCTGCACCCATCACAGGGAAAATGTTGCTGTTTGGAGGGGTTTGGGGGGCTTTTCTGGGTTTTTGGGTTTCGGTGTCTGTGAGATGGGGATAACACCCACGGCGGTGCGGGCGAGGAGGGCTGCTTTCGGGCTGCGTTGGAGGGAAGGGACGGCGGAGCGGGTATCCGTAATGCTGGGAGGTTGCATCTGCGTTTGTGCGTTTTACATAGGCGCGGGTCGAATCGCAAATGTTGTGCTATAGGGGTGTGGGCTGCAGAAAACTTCGGGGAGCTGAACACAGCAAAGCCTGAAAAATACGGGAGCTCTTTCCCTATCTCTAGAAAAGAGAGGTATGTCCCATCGTTATCAACTTCAGGCTTTTCTGTTTCACCGCTCCCGTGTTGAGCCAGAGTTTCTCTTTCACAAACGTACCCATGTAGCTTTATGTATGGTCTATCTATACCTTAGGTTTTCTATAGCACCTCTATATTTAGCTCGGATTTTTCTCTATACACACGCGCAGGAGTGCGTGCGCACACGCAAACACACACAGCCCTATGTGCATGATCCCGTTGGCTGTCTCGAAGGGGTTTTTTTCTCCTTAATTCACCACTATCTATACAATCTGTTGGTTTTTCTTTTTTTTTTTTTTTTTTTTTTTTCCCCATAGCGCCTAACAGTATGTAAGATTTATCAAAACCAGCTTTGGCTCTTGCTATTGTAGTAGCTGCGTGTTTATGCGTACGGCGAGATTAAATAGAATGTGAATGAAATGTAGAAGCGCGGGATATAATTAAAGATCTCTCGTAGGCATTAGTAATCGGCGTATTGCAGCCATGCGCACGGTCGCCCCGAGCCCTGTCACCGACAAAGTTAGAAGGAATTTCAAGGCTATTGTCTTATCTGGCTTAAAGTGTTTTTAAAACAATAGGCGACTTTTCAGGAGGGCAGTCTGGGCAAGCATGGGGGAGATTTTCCAGGGCAAAGGTTTGGTAAGAAGGCATCCAGCTTCACGTAAACCTTTATGATTTCGGCTTAGAAAGGAATGCTTAGGTTTTTATCCCCCCTCAAATTATCTTGAGTGTATGCATTGCTTTCATTTCTTATCATAATATTTATTTATTAAGGCCTTTTGGTTTCCAGTTCCATTTAAGCCTGAGCCAGAATTGCATTAAAATAGCAAAGTAAAATTCCATCGTGCAGAGACTTGACAGATCCCTTCGGGGAAGGAGAGGGGTGGAGTGGGGGTGGAGAGAGGTGAGCTCAATCCTGTGCCGGGGTGAATCGCCCGCCGTACGCCCGGGACGGTGCTGGCTCCTCCCGGCCCCCGGCGAAGGCACCAGGCAGAGCCAGGGGGTCCGGCAGCTCTGCAGCCGGGGGGTGGTTTGGGGTGGAGAGTTAATCCCCAAAGCCGCTGCCGGGGGGTCCCGGGGTGGTGAGGGGGAGGCGGATGCGGAGGGGTGAAGGTTGGTGCCTGCGGGGATGCTGGGGGAAGCGAGGGCTCTGGGCAGGGGTGGACCCCGTCCTTTTTGGATGAGGCTGAGCTCGTGGACCCGGCATCACCGATGGCAGATAAAACCCGTGCTTTTCCTGGGAACCCACCATCGCCTGTTTTTCTGCACGCGCAAGCGTTGTTGAGCTCTTCGAAGCCACCCCATGCACCTGGGGCGTGTTTTAGTAGGTATTTCTGAAAAGCATCGAGCATCCCTCCTGCATCTGCAGGTGATGCCCCAGGGATGGGGTGCACATCACCCCTTTGCCCTCACCGAAGCCCTTGCCCTTTCGGGGCACAGCCACCCTTGCCAGGTGACTGTCACGGGCTGGGGACGGCTCCTCTCCCGTCCGATGGGCTTGTTCTGCTGTGAAAACATCGCACCGTGGGTAGGGCTTGCTGGCTCATTTCTCGCACTGAATTACCCTGGAAAGTTTAGTCTGTAGGGAAGGAAGGATTTAGCAGAGCCATCCACCGGCCCTGGAGGGCGTCTGCCAAAGGACCTGGCTGTCTGCGGGGTTTATTGTGTCAGTTTAGGGCTAGGAGAGCTTTCAAGAGGAGTGACAATATAAATCCAGATAACCCCGGGGAGGCTCCCGACACGCACTCGGCTGCGACGAAGTCTCCCTGTGGTCCCCATGCCCAGCTGCCCGAACGGCCCCGAGCTGCTGCACTACCCACAGCCCCCCTGGTTTTCGGACAGATAATGCCACCCCCAGTCCCATCCCGTCATCCGTCAGTCCGTCTCACTGCCTGCCAGGCAGAAGAGCCCGTCCTGAGCTCCCGCTCTCAGTGGAGCGGTGCCTTTGCCCATCGCCTGCCGGCATCGGTCCCCCCCGTGCCCTGGGGAGGATGGAGCCCAAGGGCTGGCAGTTTTGCACCCTCCTCTTGTACCAGGCACTGCCCGGATCCGGCCTTGCCGTGCTCCTCAGGCAGCACCCCCACAACTGGAGACGCATCCCGGGATTTGCCACCTTTTCCTGCAACCGAATGACACGTCCCCTCGGATGGTGCCGGGGGGACGGGGCTGGGAGGGAGGTGCAGCATCTCCCTGGGGGACCCCGGCACCCCACTTTGCAGCCCCCGGCGCTCCCGCAGCGCCGGCCACCCGCCCAGCGCGGGGTCCTGAGTGGGACCGTGGCCCCAGCCCAGCTCGATGGTCGCCCGTGGGGCAAGCCAGCCCTTCTGGCCGGTGCCGCGCGGCCGCCCAGGGACGCAGCCGCTGTCCCGCGCGAGGGGCCGGGCTCGGTGGGGATGCACCTGCAGAGCCTACGCCGCCAGGGATTATTTTTTTATTTTTTTACTTTTTTTTTTTTTGAGGAGTCTAAAATTTTCCAATTGCAGTGTGGAGATGCTGTTTGATTCCCCTCCCATCTCCGCCGAACCTCCTCCCCCTTGGCCTCCGCTTTCCTCCCTCTCATGCATTCACAGTGTGCGACTGTTGTGCCTGTCCCCTCCACCCCTCTGAAATATGAAATGTAAAACTGTAAACATTTCAACATACAGCAGTTCAAAGGAGATCTTTGACTGAGGGCGTCTAACATGCCTGTACCGAGATTAAAAAGGGGAGGGGGGGGTAGGAAGGAGGGAAGAAGAGTTTTTTTTGTAACTGCCAACAGGAGTATAAATATTCAGACACCTCGAGTCTTCCAGTGCAGAGATGTATTGCTGTCTCCAAACTGCTCGGGAGTTTTTATTTTTTTTCTTTTATTTTTATATAGATTTTTCCTTTGCAGACGGTCACACCGGAGTAATCCATTTAGGAAAAAAATATGCATGAATAACCTTAACCTTCACTTTCAAAATTATAAGTCCCCTGAGAGGCTTTAGGAGAAGCCCGGGATGGCAAATAAAGTTTGCTCTGTCTCGCGGCGCTGGAGGAAGCCCGGCTGGCCGCGTTTCGGCGAGGCCGTCTTCCCCGCTGGAGATCTTGTGATTATTGCTCCCAAAGCCGAAAACAAACACGCACATTTTTTTAAGGCAAGCCTTGGTCAGCCTGATAAGCCAAAGGAACAACAACAGCAACGACAATTCCCCAGGGAGATGAACACGCTGTTGGCGTGGAGCATCAAACGCTCCTTGGAGAAATCGCGGCCGAATTGAGCCGAAGCGACCGGGCTTGGCGCAAGGAGGTGGGGTAGGGATGGAGGGAGCGTTTCCAACCCAGGGGATGCCGGAGCTGGTGGTGGGTCTGGGATCCACTGGGATGACCCAGGCTGGTGCAGGTGATGGGGAGCTCAACACGGCTCTGCCCTCGCGGGCGTGGGAAGCGTCGATATGAGAGGAAAAAAAAGCCCCTTTTGGGGTGCTGCCAGCTTTGGAGAAGGAAAGCACGAGGCAAGGGGTGCAGAGCGGGATCTGGGCATGGGGCGGTGGGGTCAGCAGGGTGGGACCCCCCCCAGGTCCTCACTGCGACTTGGGGTTCGTCGTCTTCATCCACGCTCCGTCGTTCCGCGGGGCCAAGCGCTGTGGCTGCGTCTACCGGGTCCCGCCCGCTTTCGGGAGAGCTGGGTGGATGTGTGGGGCGCTGGGCTCCCGCGGTGGGGCTGGGGCAGGGCTCTCCGTGGCGTGCCGGGATGCAGACACCCCTCTGAGCCGACCCGCGTGCGGGTACCTGCCCAGGGACCGCTGCCACGGCGTCCCCGGCACGGCACCCCCGGCCCGGCGACGAGCCATCGCCCAGCACCTGAGTTAGGATCTCGCCTTCGGATGACGCAGCTTGGGCCAATTTGCAAAAAAGCCGCCCCGTGGAGCGTCTTGGTCCCCCCTCGCCAGCCCCCAGCCCCTCCCGGCGGGATGCCGTCGGCTGCACCGGAGCCGCCCGCGGCCGTGCCCTGCGCCCGTCCCGCCGCAGCGCAGCACGAGTCGCCCTCGCGAGCTCCCCGGGTGAACAAATGATTAATAAACTGCACCACAGTGTCTGAGGTGGTTATTAATACCCTGGTAAAAAGAGCTACTGAAGTTATAAAGCTTTAATTTGGCATTAAGGCCGAGTGGAAACTCTGCGTGTCTGCCAACAGCTACACACACATCCCTATACAGACGGGCTGTTAATATATATGCCTATATAAAAATAAAGAATAAAATTAATTTGAAAGAAAAAGCTGAAGGGCTTGCAGAAGGGCGGAAAAGGACGGCGGTTTTGTTTGTTTAGGGGTTTTCTGGCGGGTTTTTGCTGCCCTATCTCTGCCCCCTCCTCAAATTTATTGGGACTTGCAGCCTATGGATAAAACCTTTTTTTTTTTGCGTTTTGTTTTGCTTTTAAAAAACAAAATAAGGAAGTGAGGAAAGAGCCTCCATCCAGGCTCTAAAAATATACGAGCTGTTGCTTTCTCCCCCCTCGCCGTCACGTATCGCGGGCGGCGTGACGCCGCAGGGCAGGGCGCAGGCGTGGGACCCAGGTGCCCCTGGCTTCGCCACCGCCTTCCCCGCCGGCCTCGGTCAAAGCCCTTCGCCTCCCCGGCGGGTGCGCGCCGGTCCCGGGGGGTTGGCGGTCCCCCCCCGCTTTTGGCACGCTCGAAATGGCAGTGGCGTTGAAACCGTCTGCCTCCAGTGCCTTTGAAATGGAGAATAAAGCTGCAGCTGGAGCGGAACGGGGCCCAACAGTCAGCGCTGGAAAATCCCACCCACAACGGAATAAAAAACATCGCCCGAGGCGCGGGGCGAGCGCCGCAGCCTCCTGCCCTTCGCCACAAACCCCCCGGCACGGCGTGGCGGCGATGCCCAGGACGCCCGTGCCCTCTGCCGAGCCCTAATTAGCCCCAGAGCGCGGTGGGGTGGGGAGGTGGGGCTGGGCGGGGAGCGGGGGCCGCCGGACGTGGGCGAGAGCTCGGCTCCTCAACGGGACCCGGCGCCTTCGTCAAAATTAAATTCCCCGCCTGATGCAAAATCCCCCGGTTCTGGGGATCGGGGGGCACGATGCGCCCCTCTGCGCCATCCGGTTTGGGCCCGTTGCAGGCAGCTTTGAGCGAAAAAGGGCGTCTTGGATTATTCCTGCAGGTCTGCGGGGGGTCCTGGCTGGCAACCCCCCCCCCCAAAAATCCCACCTGGATTTGGGACCTGGACTTCAAAAGGTCCTCGCGGGGAGGGGGACGAGCAGGGCGCACCCCAGCAAGGATTTTGCAAGAGCAAATAGGGACGGGAACATCAATAAGGATAAAAAAATCCTATTTCAAAAGTCTTTGCTTGGCTTGAAAACGAAATCCCTCGCGCCTTGGCGGTGGCTGGAAGCACCTGCAGTGTGGCCGCGGGCTTTTTTTTTGGATGGAGAAAATTCTCCTGCAAGAAAAGCGGGCCGTCCTGACGATAAACCTTCCCTTTTGTGGGAAAACGCCGCTTGCGTTGACAAAAATGCAAAAATTTAGTTTTTCAGAGGGCTTTTTTTTTTTTAATTCACTACATCATTTCTGAAGGATACTTCTTAGGAGCCAAAATTTCAGCATTCTGAAATTAGGATCTTTGCCAATCTCGGGATGCCTCCTGGGGTGCCGAGGAGAGTATTTATTCACTCTTCCCACACACACACACACTTTTTTCCCCCCCCTTTTTTTTTTTTCTTTTTTTTTCATAATCCTGTAACCTTTCAGAACGTCTCCAGCTTTGGGAAAATTACAGAGTGGCAAATTTATAATGTTGTCTTTTGTACTTTTGCTGCTGTGTAATCTTTCCAAAGTTAGAGGAGTTTTGAAGTTACAGAATGGAAAAAAAAAAAAGATAGAAAAAAGAAAATAACGTACATGTGCGAGTGGGAAAGGCAAGGCATTGTGTTCAGCGCTGCACAGACATTGTTCATTGTCTTGAGTTTGAGGACGCAGGAGGAAAAAGAAATAGAAAATAAAACCTCCCAAAAAGTGAGATTTCTGGCAAAAGGCTGCGAAAACGTCAATGATGTGATGTCTGGTGGATGCTTCGCGGTTTGGGTGTTTTTAGGGGGAGACAACGGGGGTTGATGGATGATCCGTACTGCTTGGGTGCTGGTTCCCACCTGGACGTCAGGGTGGGTGCCCAGGGATGCACCACCCTCGCCTTGGGACCGTCAGCGTGAAGCATCGAGCCGTGATTTATAGCTCGGGGGGAAGAGCTGAGGGAGGGCTCCAAACCGCGCAGCGTCAGGACCAGGATTTATTTGCAAATCCAGTAGACCTTTGGTTCAGCGTCGGCTTCGTTGCTGTCATGTCCCCGCGCCCATCGCTGCCCGCGAAGCGGCCAGCGCTCGGCGTCCCCGCGCCTCTCCCCGCTCCGGTGCCGCATCCCCGCCGCCACCCGCCCGGGACCCCGGCGAGGGATGCTGGAGCCGGGGCCGAAGGCTCTGTGATGCCCAACGGCACTCGCCGGCCATGGAGGCACTTCCTCCTGTGCCGAAAGGCTCCTGAAGCCTGAAAACGTGGTTGGGAAGGAGCGAGCTCTGCGCTCCTGTGGCTTTTGCAGGTTTTTTTCCGCCGGCAATTATTTGCGCACGCTTTTTGGTTTGTAGGACGGGGCCTTTGCAGGTGGGTCAGGGATGCGGCGTGGCGGCCGTGCCCCGGGGTGGGGACAGGGTTTGCAGCCAAATGTGACGTTTGGCTGGGGAGGAACCAAACCTGAGCCACGCTCAGCTCCCCGAAGAGACAGCAGCCCCCGCGGGACCCCCGGCGCAGGGCGGGCGGCGAGCCTGTCCCCGGGGATGCCGCTGGGTGCTGGGGTGGTGGCGGCGCGGTGGCACCGTGGCCGGTGCCGTGGGTGCTGGAGGCGACGGTGCTGGCCGGGAGCGGGGTGCCGGTCCCCCGTGCAATCTCTCTGTCATCCCCGCCGCGGTGGGTCAGCCTCCAGCCGGTGATTAATGGCCCAAGGGAGGCCGTGGTGGCCGCGGGCCATGGCTAATGTCAAATAACAAATATGAATGCGGGCTGTAAATATTTATACAATGCGCAGGCACGTGCCGCCTCCCTGGTGCAAAGGCAAAGCTCTCCTCCCCCCGGCTGGGTGACTCACATCTCCCGGCAAAAAGCTGCCGGGGTGGCCGGGACAGGGCTCGGGCCAGCGCTCCCGCGGCCGTGGCCGCCGTCCCGGCGGGGCTGGCGGGGCTGCCTGCCTGCCCGCGGCTCGCAGGGATGTTTCGTGTCTTTGGGGACGTCCCGGAGCGCTTCTGTTTTAGGGGGGTTGCCGAAAAGCAGCTTTTTAAGGGCAGCTTAGAGCTTCGCAGCCTCAGGCTCCTCTTTACGGGGTGCAGGGAAGCTGCAGGGACCCTCAGATCCCCCTTCCCTGGTGGGACCCTCCCCACCCCCATGGGAGGCGGCGGAGGCGAACGGCCCCCCGGGAGCAGCGCTGATGCTCCCCGCGGGCCCGTGGAGCGGGAGCGGGGAGCCCGGGGTGCTCTGGGAGCCCTGCCCGTACCCGGGGGGCCGCGGGCGATGCTCAGCCCCTGCCTCCCCCGCCGAGGGCACCCAGCTGCCTCCCAGCACTGCCAGGCATTCAGAGCCAGAGAAGGGGATGCGCCCACGCCGGGGCACCGCGTCTCCCTGCCTGCCTGCGGAGGGAAGGCAGAGAGCAGCCAGGTGAGCAGCCTCTCGCTCATAAACCTCCGTCCCACGCGCTCGAGGCTCTTCTGTTTCCCAAATACCATTAAAACCTCCGCTCCCGCGGCCTCCTGCCGTGGCAAACCCTTGGGCATCGCCGCTTGAGGCCATCACCGGCACGTGATGCTCTGAACGTGATGTCCCGGGTACCACAGCGCTGCATCCCGGATAAACGTGTTGAGGGACAAAAGGGGATGAGGGGGATGCAGATTTTGGCTGTGCCCCTGAAGAAGCTTTTATGTTTTTCCCAGTTCTCTCTCCTGCTTCCCGCTCCTGGCTCCCAGGTTTATTTAATGCGGTCCCTGCTAATTCGTGCACATTCCTCCGCGCCTAAGAATAGAAAGCGATGACGATTATTTGGGTGACTGGTCGGCTCAGGAAACGGCTAATTGGAGACAGAGGCTTTCACCTCTGCCTGGGCTGGCTCCAGCCTGGACTACGGGCGCCTGAGCGGTGTTTCCTACCGTCAGACCTGCAAAAGGCTCGGGGGGTCTCGGGGGGCTTGTACGAGAGCGGGGACGCAGGCAGAGCTGTTCGGGAGCGCTCGCCGCTCCAGTGCCCCATCCTGAGCCCATCACCCGTTGCGTCAGGGCCGGGTGCGGCAAAGCTGCTAAGGAGCAAAGCGGCAGCGTTGCTCCCTCGAGCTTTTCTGGTTCAAATGTGGGTTGGAAAGCGGGAGGCTCGCTTGGTTTCATCACCTCGGGCGATGGCTCCCATGGGGAGGCAGGGAGAGCTCCCCCGGCTCTCCCCATCGCTCCCCCCGCTTCTCCCCTTGCAGATGTCGACGAGTGCGTGGAGGGCACCGACAACTGCCACATCGACGCCATCTGCCAGAACACCCCCAAGTCCTACAAATGCATCTGCAAGTCCGGCTACACCGGTGACGGGAAGCACTGCAAAGGTAGGGGCATGCCGCTGGAGCCGGAGCCGGAGCCAGAGCTGGAGTCCCTCCGACCAGTGCCAGCCCCGGCAGGTCGGAGGCAGGCGGTGGCTCGTCAGCAATGTCCCCTGCCCTTGCAGAAAGGCTGCTTGCTTACCCCAGCCCATTGCAAACCTTTTATTCCCCTTTTCTGCCCCAAACTCCTGGCCTGTTGACACTGCGTTGCACGGGGACGGAGAGGAGCGTGACTGTCCCGCTGCTGGCGGTGGTGGCAGCCGTCGTGCTCCCTCCTCTGCTCTGCAAAGAGCCGTGTTTGCAAGGCTGGGGCTGCCCAGGCCCAGGAGGGTCACCTGCAGCTTCTTTTAAAGAAAGCTGGGCTTCTTTTAACCGCAGAATTTCCAGCCCAAAGGCTGCAAAACCGGGTTAGCAGATAAAACATGAGAAGCTTAAAAATAAGATATAGAGATATAGGTGATACAGATGCGGATATAGATGTAGATATAGACATAGGCATAGACGTAAATACAGATATAGATACATGCAGCTGGGTGGGGCGTGGAAAGAAAATGGGCTCCTTGGAGGAGTGGCACCAGGAAAGCAGGAGCGGGGCAGGGGAAAAATTTCCCGGCTCTGCTCGGAGCGGGTCCAGGGTTGGGATGGGCTGAGTACAAATAGCAGAGGGATTAAAACGCACTCCAGGCCCAGCAAGGTTTCGCCATGGAGGCGGGCTGCTCTGCCCACCACCGTTGGGAAATCCCGCGTGACTCCCAGAGCGCTTGGCAGGTCATCACGCCGTGCCGAGGTTTTGAGACGGCGGGTTAGCTGGAAGTTCAGGGTCTAGACTGGGGAGGACGGGGCATGTTGTTGCAGGGTGTGGAGGGATGCTGTAGGTGATAAGGGAGCTGGGGACCTGCTGGAATAAGCAGAGGCAGCAGAGACCCCGGGGCGCAATATCAGCCGGGTGACAAACATTCTGGAGATGGGGAGCAGCACCCGTGCAGCGAGTTGGCCGTCCTCAGCCGGGGCAGCCCCGCAGCTCTCCTGCCCTCCTCTCTCCGCAGACGTCGACGAGTGCGAGCGGGAAGACAACGCGGGCTGCGTCCACGAGTGCGTCAACATCCCTGGCAACTACCGCTGCACCTGCTACGACGGCTTCCGCCTGGCGCACGACGGCCACAACTGCTTAGGTGAGGGACGGGTCCCCGGCGCGCGCCGGGGTGGGATGCCGGCGTGTCGCAGCCGCTCAGCAGCTCTGGCCCTTGGGACCAGCCTGCTGGCTTTGTGGGCCGGGCACCTCCCGAGCTCTGACCCCCCAAGACCCGTGGCAGAGCCGGGGGGCCATGGTGGCAGTCCCAGGGCAGCGAGCCAGCTGTGGACACGTCCCGTGCCGCGATGGCTCGCTGGGGACCCCCTCTCAGTGCTGAAAGGGGGCCGATAGGAAGGATGGGAGCAATCTTTTTAGCAAGGCCTGTTGTGACAGGACAAGGAGTAATGGATTTAAACTAAAGAAGAATAGATTTAGACTGGATATAAGGAAGACATTTTTTACAATGAGGGTGGTGAGGCACTGGCACAGGTTGCCCAGAGAGGTAGTGGGGGCCCCATCCCTGGAAACATCCCAGGCCAGGTTGGACGGGGCTCTGAGCACCCTGCTCTGGTTAAAGCTGTCCCTGGCACTGCAGGGGGTTGGGCTGGGGGAGCTCTAAAGGTCCCTTCCAACCCAAAGCATTCTGTGATTCCATGATTCTGTGGGGACAGGATCGCTCCCCGTTGCATGGGGGTGATGCCAAGGGAGGATGCTCCATGCTGGGAGAAAAACTTGCTCCCTGGGTCCATCCATAGACTGCGGGAGGTTGGGGTAAGGCAGGACTGGGAGGGTTGGGTTTGGGGATGCTGGGCGCGCATCACGGCCTCCCCGTGGCCGCATCCTGCTGCGGCCAGCGGCCGGGCCGGTAGCTCTGCTCCGCTGCCGAAGGCAGGACCAGCCGGCGGGGCTCACCCGGGCCCTGCCGCTCGCTCCGCTCGTGCTTGAGGTCAGCCCTGCACCTGCCAAAATAGATGAGTTAATAGCAAATACGGTGGGGATGGGAACCAGCGAAGGGACTGGGTAAATAATCCCCGGGCCAAGACAAACCCAGCATCTGCCTACGGAGCGGCCGTGCATCCTCCCCGCCACTTCCCACCGCCCCAAACTCCATCCGGCCGCGGCGAAGCCGAAGCTCCCGGCAGAGCCCCGGGGCCGGCCGGGCTGCCCGCGCCCCGGCACCCGCTTCCTCCCGCGGCACCCGCGGGTGGGATCGCCGGGGCACGGGGCCGCCCGCCTTCCCTCTGCCTGGAGCTCATGCTATTTTCTAATTAGTGTCTGCAGAGGGGTCATTAGTGAGCTCATCACTGGGAGGAGGAGGGGGAAGGGATTATGGACACATACGCTTTGCATTAACCACCATCACCGGGATCTTTGCAGCTTCCTCGGGGAGGGGGGAGATTTACACAGCTGGGAGGAGGCGCGGGCGGGCGGCTCTGCCTTCCTCTCCCGGGGGAGGATGAGCCCGAGGAGAAGAAAGGAAAGCCGGGCTCGGCGAGCCGCAGACGTCATGTGTTTACAGAGTTGGGTGGGAGGGGATGGAGGTGGCTGGGGAGCAGCCGGGCGAGTGGGGGCCCGGGGGGCAGCCCCAGCTCCCCCCTTGAGCCTTCCCTCAGCTCATCCCAGCATCTCGGCCGCGCCGCTTTGCTGTAGGGATGGTGCGGGTTTGTCCCCAGGAGCCCGTTTTTACGGATGAGGTTGTCAAGATCCTCTGTGCCCTGGCTGGGTTTGCTCAGCGGCCGCTCTCGGGGCGGGGGCAGCAGGGATGAACCCCAGCGGGTTTTGCCCCATCCTCCTTCCCCCCCATCCTGACTGTGCTTTGCCCAGCCTGCAAGCATCCCCTCTTAGCCAAAAGAAAGAGGAGCAGAGCAAAGCGGAGGGTCGTGCCCAGGCTTTGCTGGCAGCGCAGGCAGTGGCCGAGCCGGAGGTGCCGGGGTGCGTGCCTGCCGGAGCCCGCCGGTCCCCCCATCGCCCACCCCGGGCGACCTTTTGAACCAGGACAGGAATTCAAGCCCCCATCCTGACATGGGCCCTGCTGGCTTCTGCTCATCTCCGTTGTATTTAATAAAACAGGTATTAGAGCGGCAGAGTCTCGTTTCAGCCATCGGGTTTGAACGGCTGCCTCCTCATTTTTGTGCGGAGCTTGAAGGAGAAGTCGCAAGACGTTAAGCCCTTGTTGTAAGCAGGGGGATTTGAGGAGGGTTATTGGCATCTGCAGGACATAGCTTGGCTGGGACAAGCCTCAGAGGAAGCCGCAAGCCTCCTGCCATCACAGAGGACGTCCCTCCCGTGTCTGGCTGCAGCCCGGCTGTCAGCCCTAGCCTGCCTCGCAGGCGCCTGGGCGTGAGCTGATGTTTTCAACACCTCCTTTCCAAGGTAGCGGGTTTGCAGGGTGCTCCTGGCTCGGCTCCCGGCGCAGTTTCCAGCTGGAGCTGCAGCCCTGCTTTGATTTCTGAGCATCCCCCCAGGGTTGCAGCATCCCCTGGGGCTTGCCTGGGGCTGGGGCACGGTGCAAGGCACCCGCGCTGCTTGGGCGTCCATCCGTCCGTCCATCTCTTTGCCCAAAAGCAAGGCGTTTCGGTGCGTGCTGTGGCGCTCAGGGAGGAGGGTGTGCTGGGGGTGCCGGGGCTGGGAGGCCCCCCGGCACGTGCCGTCACCGAGCCGCTATTCCGGCATTTCCAGCGGCCGATGCTGGCGGGGCTCAGCTTTCCCCTCGGCCGGCGGCTCTGCAACGCTCGAGTTCACGGGAGGTTTTCTTTGGCACGGGGCCCCTCGCTCCCCGGCCCGACGCCGTCACCCGCACGGGTGGAGGGGGCAGGGGCGGCTGCGGCGGAGGTTTGCCTCTCTGCCCGAGCCCGGCATCCCGGTTGCTCTGGCACCTCGGGGCACCAGCAGGTTCAGCTTGGACCACTGTCCCCAAAAACCCTCTGGAGAGAGCAACGGGCTGTTGCTCTTCATTAAATGAGGGATTCTCAGGGATAGAGCAGGAGCGGCCCCGGGGCGAGGGCATCGCCGCTGCCACGGGTGTGCGCTTCAAGCCCCTTCCAGCCTTGCTTTGTTAAACCAAAACAGGCACGAGGGCAGCGGAGCTGCTGGGGATTTGAGTCTCCTTACAAGTAATTATCCCCGCTCCAGGCTAAGGTTTCCCAGCTCCCCCTAATGAAGTGCAGGCATCCCCAGCCGGCAGCGGGCTCGGAGGGGCTAGGAGCAGGGGATGGCTGCAGCCGGCATCCTGGCCCAGTATCCTGGGTGCTTTGAGGGTCCCGGGACAAGGAAAATCCCTTTCTCTGTGGTTTGGTGTTCCCTTCTGTAAAATGAGGCCAGACCTTTTTTGCCCATCAGCTGGGGAAGCTGTATGGCCTCTGCGACCCACCCCTTGATGTGCTTTGCCTTCATCCCCTGCACCCCTAAAGCATCCCCCTTTCTTTTAGCTGGGGGATCACGGATGTAAAGCCGAAATAATCTGCTACCTAGCAAATCTGTCCCAGCCGGTTCCCATCCCCTTGGCATGCCACGGAGCCACGCTCACCCCCTGCCTCCTTCCCTTTGCAGATCTGGACGAGTGCTCGGAGGGCAACGGCGGCTGCCAGCAGACCTGTGTCAACATGATGGGCAGCTACGAGTGTTTCTGCCGGGAGGGCTTCTTCCTCAGCGACAACCAGCACACCTGCATCCAGCGCCCCGAAGGTTAGTGCGCGGCATCTCCCTGCCCCGGGGCACCCTCCATCCCTGGTGCGTACCAGGCAGGTCTGGCCCCCGTCACCCCTGGCCACCCCTGTGTGGTGCCTGGCTTTGGGTGCTGGTGCTGGTTCGTGACCCTTCTCAGCGCTGCAGATTTAAAAGCAAATTTATTCTGAGCACGTTGGGAGAGGATGCTGTGGGGCTAATGAACACCTCCATAACAAAACCCTCGCGGGCCCCTTAATCAAGCACAGTAATACCAAACAGAGGACGTTAATCCTGTATCCAGAGCCTTTTATTAAATAAAAGGTACCCGGAGATCCTCACGCCGCCCTGCAAGACTCGTCTTCTCCTGCCAGGTCTTGTGCAGCATCGAGCCCTTCGTCTCGATATCAGCTCTAAATTGCTGCCGTCTGGAGCAATCTCTTAGCCAAAATAGGAGGAAATGAGAGATTTTTGTGTCTCTGCTGATTTTTATCTCCTCTGCTTGGCAAAGCCGGCTGAGTGTTTTTGCTTTCCTCCTTCCCCCTTCCCAGCTGCGTTGATCTTTCCAGCTCCCCGGGGAATCTCGCCCAGCCCAGGACAGCTCAGCAGCTGCCGGGGCATCTCCTGTGTCCCCGTGCCCTGTGCCCCCGAGGGACGAGCTGGCCGCTCCATCCCCCCGCTGACACCAGTGGGTGGCCCGCGCTGGGGACAGGGGTGCAGGTGCTGGGTTTTGAGCTGGTGTCCGAGCTACACGGCTGCAGAGCGTTGTTGGCCCGGGGGTGTCTGTGTTGCTTCTGCACCCTGCGATTGATTTTGTAGCTGCTACGTGGTCCCTGAGCTCGGGCTCAGGAGCGGCTGCTGAGGACAAGGGGTGGGAGGGTTGCAGCTGGTCCCCGGGCTGTGAGCCTGGAAAAAGCGGAGAGCTGAGGACAATTTGGGGTCCGATGTTAAAGCCTGTTCTGACTTTACTCCTGGCTCCTTGGGCACTGCCAAGGCAGAAGCATTCAGTATTAGAAAGCTAAACCTCAACGTTATGGCTGCTTCCTTCCTTCTGGGGTCCTTGCCAGCTCCTTGTCTCTCTTCTCCTACCCTGGCAGGAGACTTTCTGCTTTCCCTCTGCTCTTTCTGTTTCTCAATCTCCCTCTTGCTTTCCCCTCTCCCTCCTGATGCAGAGGGGATGAAATGCTGCTGGGTCAGGAGGCCCGGGGGATGGAGCCCAGGACCCCTCTCCGGCAGCACCGCGACCCTCTCCCTCGCGCTGGCCAGTCCCTCCCAGTAAGGAGAGGCCAAGGGCTGGGGCTCGCTGGGGTATCGGTGCCTTTAAACCCCATCACGCTCAGCCCAACGATGACAGCGGAGCCACCGAAAGCAAAAGGGGCGAGCAGGGTCCTCACACGGTGCCGGTGCCAGAGCAGATGACCATGTTGCAGGGAGAGGAAGGATTAAGGGGGTGCGAAGCTCAAGGGCGGGGGCTGTAGGCACGGAGGGATTGCTGTGTCCCAGCCTCGTGCGGCGGAGGAGGATGCTGTGCCCGGGTGGAATCGCTCGGGGAGTCTTAGGCAAACAGCATGTGGCCATCCTGGCCTGGAGGGAAGCCAGGACACACGGACGCCAGAGCTTGCGTCTCTGCTGGGACGTGCCGGGGGATCTCTGCAGACTGCCGGCCGTCGGGATCTGGCTTCTCTGGAAGGTAGCATCTCCAGGGGAGCAGCAGTGTGGCAGGGTCAGCCCCGGTGGCCTCTGTGTCCAATGTGGTACCCGGGAGACAGCAGAGATGCTGCCAGGTAGTAAAGAGCAGCAATAAAAAAGAGGGGGAGAGAAAAGCCGCTGTTCAGAGGAGAGGCTGAGAGCGCTTGGCTGTCCCCGGGGGGTCCCGGGGCAGGGCTGGGTGGAGCGCAGGGGCTCGCAGCAGCATCCCGGCCCCGGGGCAGGCTGGAGGGTGCCGGGGGAACGGAGTGGGGCTCCCTGCAGGTTGGGGGTTCCCAGCCCTGGCACAGAGGCCAGGGAAGGCAGGGTTGGTGTGGTTGGAGGCAGGAGGCTCTAATCACAGAGGGCTCGCCTGCTGCTGCAATTACGGGTGATCACCCTGCCCTGGAGTGGCTCCAGGTGGGATCTGCAGGGCAGGTGATGGGGAGCAGCCTGGGACACCCCCAGGCTCCAGCCTGTGGTTTTTAACCTTTCCCGTGCCTGCTAGGTGCATCTCAGCATCCTCCGTCGCGGTGCCCTGACACCATAAGGACCTTCCCTTACCCTCCTGCCCCAGGCTTTTGGCAGCCCACGGGCCTGCAGCTCTGCCCGGTCCCCCATCCTGACGCCAGCATCCCTCACCCCACGGTGGTCTCAGCGCTGGGTGCCTGGATGGGACCCGACCCCTTCCCTCTGCCAGAAAAAGGCCCTGAGCAGGCAGTTGCATCTCCTGGAGGGCCATCCCCGGCTTGCTGTGGGTTTTGCTAAATGGCTCATAAACTCCTGCCAATGCCCCGTTCGGCATGCGCTGAACCCAGCGTTCTGCTGCTGGGTGTCCCCGTGCGCCAAGAGAGGCCGGGGTGGGAGGGGGCTGTGGACAGGTCAGCGAGGGCAAAACGGCAGCTCCGGTAGTGGGAACCAGTCCCCAAACCCTCATTCCCCAGGGGCTGCCAGTGTGTGAATCCTCCCCGGGCTGTCAGTGCATCCTGTAGCTTACGGCCACAGCCCTGGGGCTCATCCCGGTGCAGCAGCTCCAGCGCTGTCCCCCCCAGCAGCCAGCTCTGCCCCTCCAAATCCCCTTCCTTGCCCTGCTGAACGATGCCACGACTGCCTGCCTGGGCATCTGCAGTCACAACCGTGCTCACCCCGTCCTCTTCATCTTCCAAAAAGAAGCTGCATCGCTCCATCCCCTCGGTGCCAGGAAGGGCTGGTGGGCAGCGGCAGCAGCTTCTGCGTCCGCTGCTTGCCCCGAGGCGTGGGAGCAGGGTCTCGCCCAAGGTGGTGGGAGGGAATCAAAGGTTCAAGGTGGCTTTGTCCACCTTCCCGAGCAGCTCTGTGCCAGGACGTGCTGCCCTTCGATGCATTGCCCGGGGTTATCCTGTCCCCCCTAAGCTCCTCGCTTGCGAGGTTTTCCCCTCGTTGCCTCCATCTCCCCATCGCCACCCCGCCCCAGACATCCTTCTGCCACCACGGACCAGTGCCGGCGAGTTTTTGGAGCTTTTCTTTGCTTCCTTCTCTCTTTTAGAAGGAATGAACTGCATGAACAAGAACCACGGCTGCGCCCACATCTGCCGGGAGACCCCCAAGGGGGGCATCGCCTGCGAGTGCCGCCCCGGCTTCGAGCTCACCAAGAACCAACGCGACTGCAAATGTAAGGAGCACTGCAGGGATGGGGATACGGCCTCCCGGGGACCCCTAACCTTGTCCCAGTGGTACAGACCCCTCCCAGCCCTGCTGCAAAGCTCTGACGCTCCCTGGGACTGGTTGATTTATCGAGCCTGAAGCCCTCCGGCTTCATTTTCCTCTGGCATGCCTGGCTCTGCCTCCACTGCCCTTGCAGACAACGCTCCTGGCATCCCCCTCTGCCGTGTCCCCACGAGACATCGTGCCCTTACACTGAGCGGGCTGAAATGGCAGTTAAAGGGGGTCCCAGAGGCAGCATCCCCTGTCCCTGTCCCACCGTTTCGCTTTCCCAAGGGGAGATGAACAGGGAGAGTGTGATGGGCACGGGAGGAGCGCAGGAATCCTCTCCCCGGGGGATGCGGTGCTCTCAGCCTGTCTGATCTCCTGCCAGCATCTTGCTGGCATTGCCAGGTTTATTAAATAGATATGTATGTGTTTATGCAATTATTTTTATTTTGTTTCTCATTTGCTGTCTGCAGCAAATGTGTAAAATTGCTGATCAAATGGAGTTTTAATCCTCTGAGCCTATTATCCCTCCAAGCTAAATGAACAGTACGCCTTGCCCCCCGGGGAGGGCTGGCAGGGATTCCCAGGAGCACCTGAGTCATTCCAGAGATCGGGAAAGTCCCACCCTTCCCCTGTAACGCCGATCCAAGGTCAGGGGCAACCAGCCCACGGGTCCCCTTTGCTCGGGCTCCGCCGGTGGCATTTAGCAGATATGCAAAGGGAAGACGCGAGAAACCACATAACAGTTTGCATCTGCCAAGATCCCGCAGGGAAAGTCGAAGGCCTTTAGAAATTATCCAGGAGGGAGGGATCTCTCCGAGGTTTTTCCAAGCCGGCTTTATGCTACTGCTTGGGGATGCCGGGTGGGGAGGAGAGGGGCTGGGGCCCCGGGTGACGGCCAGTGCTTTGCCTCCCGCAGTGACCTGCAACTACGGGAACGGGGGCTGCCAGCACACCTGCGACGACACCGACCAGGGGCCCAAGTGCGGCTGCCACGTCAAGTTTCTGCTGCACTCCGACGGGGTGACGTGCATAGGTAGGTGCGAGCCATCGCCTGGGCGCGGGGATGTGGGTCGGGATGCGGGATGGCTCGCCTTCCTCCCTGGGCAATTTGCTCTTGGCCCGATGAAGGGGTTTTTCCCAAGCTTTGGGGATGCGGCGTTTCCTTTTGCTGAGATTGGAGAAACTTGGGGCATGTGTGAGGGATGCTGCGGGTACCCGCGGGGCTCAGGGATGCGTCGCCGCTCGACCGCGGGGAGCAAAAGTGGCTGTGGGGATGCTTGGGGTGATGTTTGGGGAGAGGCCGGTTGTGCCGGTGGGTGGGCAGGAGTCCCTGCCTGCCCCCGTGCCGCTGCGGGGAGCGGGCGAGGATGTCCCCATGCTAGAAATTGTCACTGTCACCGGCAGCATTCGGGGAGGGACACGGAGGGGACAGATTTGGCCGCGGCGATCTGTTCCGACTTGGCACTGCGGGGCCTCGGCTCAGGAACAATTGTCTTGCAAAAAAAAAAAAAAAAAAACCAAAACCCCAACAACCCGACAACTCAACCACCCCCAAAATTGTCCTTTTCCTGTGTGTGTTTTCAAATTGTAAAACATCAAACAGAGATAGAAGTTTTACTGGTTTCATATGCTTGTGCTGTTTAACAGCTGATTTGATTTAAAAAAATGTTACATTCGGGGAGTGATTAAGCCCACAAATTGCTCTAGACATTTGAGTTCTTATTGCAAAATAAAAAAGAAAAAGGAATTGAAAGCAAGAGAGAGGTTTTTGGCTCCCCGTGTCCCCGCTGTGCCTGAAGAGAAAACCCTCGGCGCTTTCCAAAGACGGCTCCGTCCGCGGGGCGAGCAGCAGAGGAGCCCCCGGCTGCTCCCCGCCGGCTCGAGGGGTGCTCGGGGCTGAGCCCCCAGCAAAGCCCTCCTGCCCGTCAGCTCGCCTGCCTGCTACCTTAACGTCAGCGCTTCCAGGATTAATCCCGGTCCCTCCGTGCTGCTGCAAGGCGCTCGCAGCCCCTTGTCCCCGCCATCCTCCTGTTGGCTCCTGCGGCTGTTGCATCCCCTCCGAGGACCCTCCGGTGGGGTTACTGCTGTGCCCGGGGTGGGGAGCGCTCCTCCGACCGGGACTTTGGGACCCCGGGGTGCGTCGGCTCGTGCGTTCCTCCTGGACGGAGGTCCCTGCGCGTGCGTTGGTGCGAGGACGCGGGGAGGTTTGGCACCAAACCGATGCTCCTGACCCGCTGGGTGCAGCGGGTGGGAGAGCAGCTCTCCAAAGCATCTCGCCATTTAGGGGGGATGCCGGGGGGTCTCAGCACTCGGACCCCAGGTACCAAAGGCATGAGGGCGGGATTTGGGGGTTTCCAAAATCGCTCGTCCTCTTGGCCTTGGCCAAAATCTCCCCCTTTGTCCCCATGCCGTGCGCCGTGTCTGCCGGGGAGGCATCTCCCACCGGAGCCGGTACATCCCCGTGAGCTCTCCCCTCGCCCACCTTCCCGAGGAAAATTAAACAGCGCGATGGAGGATTTTAGGAGCAGCGCCAGCCCGAAACCCCACCGCCGTGCCTTTCGCATCCCTCGCGGGTCTGCAGCCCCCTCTCCGCAGGAAGGGGCCCGCCCGGCTCCCGCGTCCCCCGGGGGATTCCCGGCCCCCCAGCCCCACGGCGGGAACACTGCGGGATTGTGCTCCGGCCGCTGGGAGCCGGCGGCCGCCCCGCGGGGATGCCCAGCCGGCAGATTTATGGCCGAGGTACCTGCTCAGATATTTATAACCACCCTTTCTTGTTTTACAGCCGGGGCTCAGCAAACAGCCCTCCCCCCTCACCGGTGCTCCCTCCGCCGCCCCTTCCCCATTTCCTCTGAAATATTTCATCATTTCAAGGGGAATAAAGTTTCCAGCGAGGGGAAACGCAAACTTGCTCCCCGGGCCATAGGCTTTGAAATTGTACGCGGTGCGTTTGATGGGCTGCCGGGACAGGCCCCTGGTCCAGGTTCCCTTCAGATCACACCACGCGGCAGGAAGCACGATCAGCCCCTTTGAATGACAGTTTCATTAGGCCACGGCCGGTGTTTTTCATTTTTCCGCTTTTTATTGCTGCTTTTAAAAATGCAGATAATGAATAACATGCCTCTGAGCAAAGCAGGGCCAGCCCTAATGGCTCCCAACATGTCTGCAGGCTCGAGGGGGAGGGGGAGCCGGGAGGGGAGGCCGATGACCTTATATATTTATATTTATGCTCGAAAAGCAGCCTTTTTTTTAAAAAAAAAAAAAAAACCCAAACCAAACATGTAAAATCGCCTTCCAGCAGCCCAGGATGCAGCGCCTGTGGGGAGATGCAAACTGGGCTGTCGCAGTCGATGCAGGTTTTGGCTTTCCAGGAAGATTTGCAAGCCAGGGCATCACTGCAGCTCCCTCCCGCCAATATTTGGGGTGCAGCGCAGCCGTCGCCGTTCCCCCACTTGCGGCGAGCACCGGCAGAGCGGGAGGTGGTGGATGGGGAGGAAATATGATTAGATGGAGAAGGAAACTAAACCCAGCTCAAGTTTTATGGCCGATTTCCTGACCCGCGCCCAGGCGGTTTGCAGCGGCACCGCCGATGCTCCCAAGCTTTGGGAAGCCGGCAGTGCCGGGAGCAGTGCCGGGAGCCGGGGCAGTGCCGGGAGCGGTGCTGGGAGCCGGGGCTGCCCCGGACCCCGCTGCCAGGTCAATGCTGGGGACACCAGAGCGAAGGGACCGCAGGGTAGGGGGAAGCAGGGCACGGGGACGTGGGGCGGGTGGCCCTGGGCATGCCGTGCGTGCTCCTCCATGCACATCAACCTCCCCGAGGAGGACGCGGTCCCTGCGGAGCCTCAGCACCCCGTGTCCCTGCTGCTGAATCCCTGCCCTCGGTCTGAGCCCCCTGGGACAGCGCAGGCACAGCTGGGGGCTGCGTTTCCCCTCTTTCCCCGTCCACCGTCCTCCCCTCCACACGGACCCGGCATCGTTTCTCGTTAAGCAGGGATGCGTTCATCTCCGCTCGGTCCCACGGGCGATGGGCTCCACGTGCCCCAAGCACCCCAGCTCCGTGCTCACCCAGGGGCTCCGGCTTCAGTCCAGTGCTGCCACGGGGCTCTGTCCCCACACGGGAGCAAAAGAAGGTGCTGGGGTGCCTTGTCCCCTCCCCAAAATGACCGAGAGGAAGATGGGGGACATGTCCCAGATGGTGGTGCCAGGCAGCTTTGCAGGGCAGAGCTGAGGCTAATTTTTTGAGGCAATCCCCCAAAGTGATCCCCAGGTGTTTTAGCACCAATTTTGGGGTCTGCGGCTTTGCCCAGGCTGCCCGTAGCCCCTTCTTGGCCATTTGTCCTCCCCGGGCTCCCGCATGCTCCCTTGGGTGCTCAGCACCCCGGGGCTGTGCCGTGCCTTGCCAGGGCTCCCTGCATCCGGGTGCACCGCTGCACGGCTGAGGCTGAGCAGCCCAAGCACACCCAAAATGTGGGCTCACTGCCAGCTTGGCCAGCTTCGTCGCTAAATCCAAGTGGTGCCAGTGCCGCCGGCGGGACACGGTCGCCTTCCCGAAGCCCACGGCCGCACGGTGTCTGTACGGCTCCTCTCGGGGATCGCAGCCTGCCCTGGCATGCACTGGTTTTGCTCTGGCGAGGATGAGGACCCGATTCCCCAGACTAACGGGCTGCACTAACGCTCCTCGTAACGCGCTTCCTCCCTGTCGCATGGGGCTGCGGCCAGCACGATGCAGAGCGTGAAACCGGAGGGGGTTTGGACAAGCTGCAGGGCACGGGATGCTTTGGACAGGATGATGGAGGATTTGATAGCACCGGACTCAAACCTTGGGTTTTTGCTCTTCTGGGAGGCGGGGGGAGAAAAAAATCCAAAGGGACAATTTCCAGCAGGCTGGAAAGGCAGTGGAGTCGAACCCATTGACGTGTGACACCAACCGAGCTCCTTGCTGGACACTGTTTCTAAATCACTTTTTTATAATGTTAAACAGGGGAGAGACACTTCCAGCAACACGTTATCCTTGAGACGTTTTCTAATGGTAAATATTTTTGTTCTCTCTATCTCTCTGAAGGGGTCTAACCGTAGACGGTCTCTCATCTCGAGATCATAACCGGGCTCGGGGGGCTGAGCTCTTGTGCTAACCGCATGCCTCACTAACCCTGTCCCCTGCTGCTGCTTTTAAACCCCGCAGAGCGAGCCTGGCCCCGGGCTGCCAGCGGACTTTGCTTTTGGGGAACAGCGAAAGAAACCCTCCCCTGGCTGCGCTTGCATGAGGCGGGGGCTCTCGCGTTGCTTTGGCCGATCCAGCCCGGTGCAGGGGGTGATAATCCGCTTTCCAGCGGCTGCGGCGATGGTTATCCCCCCCCACCGCCGCCGAGCAAGCCCGAGCGGAGCTAGCGGGGGGCTGCCGGCAGCTGCGTGATGGGGAGGGGGATGCTCGTGCCCGTCTCTGCGCTGTGCGCTCCCAGCGTTACTCCTTCCCGGAGCCCACCCGCTCCCGGACGGTCCCCTCTGCGGCTGTGGGGACATTCAGGGTGTCCCGGGGTCTGGCCCAGCGAAGCTGCTGACCACGCTCAGAGGCTCCCAGCCCAGAGCTGCAGCAAATTGCAGAGCTGCAGCAAATTGCAGAGCTGCAGCAAATTGCAGAGCTGCAATGACCCTTTATCGGGCTGGGCACCTCGGCTGCTTCCCCAAGGATCTCTTTGCAACCCCCGTCGGGTCTCTAAGCCCTTCACGAAGGTAAGGCAACACCTCTGCTCCGCCAGCAAGGAAAGCGAGGCAGTCTGAAGGCGCAGCGACTTGTCTGCGGTGGGGAATCTTGTTCGTGGATGTGCCGGGTGCATGCAAACTGCTGGCACGTCCAGGAGGAGCTGTGGGCGCGTGGCTCACCGGTGGCAGGGAGCACCGACCGCGGCTTTCGGGGGGCCCTGCAGAGCCTTTGCCACGGGGGTGAGAGAAGGGGGGGGACCACCAGCTCCGCGCCGTCGCCGCGCTCCGGCCGACTCGGCCGTAATCCCTCCGATTACCGCGCAATTATCTCCTTAGGCTCGTGGGATCGCGATCCCGCTGCGTTGCCGCTTCCCGGCAGGTGGAGGCGAAGCCGGAGCGTGTGCGGGCAGGGCGCTGCGGGGGCACGGGCAGGGGCTCCGTCGGTCTCCGGTGACAGCCGGTGCAGCGAAGGGTGCTGACTAGGGGCGAGGATTCCCATGGCACGGCGGTCGGGAAGCGAGACCGGAGCTGGGATGGAGGAGGGTGGGAAAGAGCGTGTGTGTGTGTGCAAGCTGCTTTGTCTTCTCCCTCCCTGCGCGGCGGAGGCCCTCGCCAAAGCCCTGTGTGGCTGGGTGAGTCACGCCAGCTTGTGCCAGGCTGGGAGCAGCCCCCGGGCTGCCGGCACCGCCGAACAATGCCGCTCTCCCGGGGCCCCGCACAGCTCCGGGCCCCGCACCGCCCAACCTCCGCTGCCTCGCAGGTACCCCCAGCAGCCCCCTCCCAAGTTCTTTTGCAAGCCTAGGACGTGGTCACCCCTTTGCAAAGGGGTTCGCAGTGGTGCTGCAGCCGTGCTGGCTCAGCTCCCACCCCATGCACACCGCGGGCGCCGGCTGCATCTGCATGGGATGGCGAGTAGGGCTTGCTTTACATCTCAGCCGAAATTCCCAAAGTTTGCAAAGGGGCTGGGAGGGGAGACGGGTGCCGCAGCGCTGGGGGAGGCTGCGAGCGTGGTGAAGCGTGCCCAGGGCACCGTGCTCCCCGGAGAGCCCCGTCCTGCCCGCTGCAGCTGCTTCTCCGGCTCCTCGGTCCTGCTGAAAGCAGAGCCCACGTCTCATCTCAGCAGCAACCCTGTTAAATCAATCCTCCCTGGGCTGCTTCCGCATCAGCTGCTGGAACAAAGCCTGGTGTTAAATAATTCATCGGGCTTCCAGAAAGTTTCCCTTCCCTTCGGCGCGGTGTCGCCCGCACCGCGCTCTTCGCCCCGGCGCCGCGGGGAGGGGAAGGGTCCTGGCACAGCCGGGCCGCATGCGGCGCGAGGACCTGGCTGGAGGAATAATATCCGCAGAAATCCCTCCCTTGCCGTTAAGTTTTGTAATTGTGCTGGCTATTAATTTCGTAAAATGGTCCCTTTTGTTCTCTTATTATGGGACATCATAAAAATAGCAGCGGCAAGACGAGCACAGAGCGATCCCAGCTCCCTCGCCCTGCGGCAAATGGTTGGATGGTTCAGTCATTCCCACCCCGTGCGGCGCTCACAAAGAGTGGGAGAACCTGGGATTTGCTCTTTCCAAGGAATTTGTTCAAGGCGTTTTCCTCTTGGGTTCCTTGAAGCCCAAATGCCTCATTTATCCAAGCAACCAGCCTTCTGAAAGGAATATTTTATTATCCTTTGTGAACAACTTAATGCACTTCAAACCATTCTTCTGGTGGTTAGGACCGAAATTGAGGATTGATCTCACAGGGAAGCTGTCAAGCTGAAAATGCTTCCTTTAAATTAGTGTCCCTTCTAGTCCTACCAGCACAGCTGACTTTGATAATACTGAAATAATTAGCATTTTTTTTAAATTGGATTTTTTTTCCACTGATGCTGCCTGCCTCTGTGTGTGTGTTCTAATTATACGAAGCGTCTCCCAAATTAGCCCGTGACACTGGACCGGCCGGCGTGCCCGAGCGGTGGGTGACGGTTAGGGACCGACGGCGCAGGGTCACCCGTGGCTTTGGGGCTTGGTGGCAGCGACAGGGCCGGGACCCCCCCCGCCACCCTGCCAGGGGACCAGGGCTGTGCACCTGCATCCCCGGGGAGCTGCAGCCTGGGCACCGCCAGTGAGACCCGGCTCTGGCTGTGTTTTGCACAGCAATTGCTGTGACTTTGTCACTTGGAAATTCAGTTCCTCCTCGCTGGCGCTGCCAAAGCTGGACTCCACCAGACCCTGTTTGCAGGGGGCACGCGGCCCCGATGCCAGCGTGGCGGCTGAGCGCGGCGGGATTAATCGCACGGAGCCGCTTTTCCCTCCGTCAGCTGAAAAGCCGACGGGTTTTGGGAGCGAAGAGTCTCCGTCGAACCACCTCCGCTTTTCCCAGAGCCCTGAGTGTCGCCTGTTTCGCAACAGGCAGCGGCTCTGCCTGCACCTCCCTGCCCGTGTCCCCGACCCCGTCCTCCCCGGGACTGCTGGGAGCCGCTCTGCTCCTGGCTGCGATTAATAAAGCATCCTCTAACGAGGGGACAGGGCTGTACCCACTCCCCTCTCTACCTTAAATACAGATACCCAGTATATAAGAGCAGGTTGTTGGAAGGTGGGAGGGTTGCACAGGGGTTTGGATGGCGAGCTGGGAAATCTGGGTGCTTTTCCCTGCCTTAGCGCTGCCTGCAACCTGGGGTGAATCACAGGCACCCTTATTTCACCTCCGAAATGCCTGGGGAGCAGCACCCGGGTGCGTGGCGGGGCGATGGGAAAGGCGACGAGTGCTGGGTCATCTGCAGAGGCGGAAGGTGCTGCGGGATCACCAGATATTAACGCCTTACCCCACTGGCCCTCGCGCTCTGTTCCTGGGGTGTTTATTAATTCGTGGGCTCCACGACCTCGTTGCTGGTGCATAAAAAAACAAGGGCGGCTGCAGCGGGCTCTGCATGGACATTTGCACCCGCTGCCTCTCCCAGGCTGTGGCGTGGGGACGTTTGGGTGGCATGGGGTGGCGTGACCCCCTCCAGCTTTTTAAATACCGGTCCCTCATCCCAGCCACTCTCTCCCTTCTCCGTGCAGAGACGTGTGCTGTGAACAACGGGGGCTGCGACAGCAAGTGTCACGACGCAGCCACGGGCGTGCACTGCAGCTGCCCCATGGGCTTCATGCTCCAGCCCGACAGGAAGACGTGCAAAGGTAGGTGGGTGCGAGCGAGGCCGGGGTGTTCGCTGCTCCCCCTAGGGTGCCCCAGACCCCTCCTTGTGTCCTCGGTGCCCTTAGAAAAGGCTCGATTTTAGCTTGGCTCAACGTCGCCCGCAGCGTTCCGCTCGCTTGGTGTTTGCATCCGTGGGGTGGGGACGGGGATCGCACCCCAGGTGTGGGAACTCAGCCGCCTTGCTAAAGGCACCGCGGTCAGCCCCGCTCCCCGGGGAAGCCTGTGGGGAGGAGGAAAGGGGGGGTCAGGTCGAGTCAGAGGTGATGGCATGGCACTTAGAATCATCGAATCGTGTAGGTTGGAAAAGACCTTTAAGATCATCCAGTCCAACCATTAGCCTCACGCTACCAAGTCCACCACTAAACCAATTCAGGGAAGAGTCATAATTTCATGTTTCCTGGCTTGGTGGCTGGATTATTTTTTAATGAAAATAAAAACTAGGAATCATAGAATCATAGAATCATTTGGGTTGGAAAAGACCTTTAAGATCATCCAGTCCAGCCATTAACCTACACTACCAAGTCTACTCTAAACCAGTCAAGGGTAGACTAGACTAAATCATTAAGGTTGGAAAGGATCTCTTAAGATCATCAGCCCAACCATCAACCTGTGGGGCTGGAGGGTCCCATCCTGCCTCGCTCCACCCCCCTGCCTCAGTTTCCCCATGGATAGGGGCTGGGTGTGCAGGAAATCTGTACCCGCTCTGGGAATCTGAGATGCGTGCGTGCCTCTGTGGTCACTGCCCAGCTGGGTCCAAGCACCGTGTCCTGCCTGGGGGAGGACACCACGGGATGCCACGCACCTCTGCACGCTCCACCATGTCCCCATCCACCTGCCTCTGCAAGGGGGAGCGGGCCAGACCGGTTACCCCCACCACCCCAAACCTGCCCCCGCCCCGGGCAAGGGGACACCGCCACCCCGGGGCCGGCCGGCGCCTGCGTTGTGTCTTTCGGCAGCTCCGGGAACTTGACCCCGGTTGAAAGGAAAGCCCATCCTGCTGCGAGCTGCCTGTCTACCTGCTGACTGCTTCCAGAAACCCTCTGCCCCCTGTTATTTTATCAGAGCATCCCCCCGACCCCGCTTTCCTTCTCTAATTCTGCCGTTTCCAGGAACGTGCAGTAACCCAGAGCCACGTCCCCGGTGTCTGGGGGTTTTATTATGGCTGCGGGCTGGTATACAACTCACTCCCTCGCAGTCGTAAAAAGAAACCCCAGCCCCAGAGAGGCAGAGCTGCTGCCCGGCGCTGGCGGCGCAGGGATGGAGGGATGGGGAAGGCGGCTGCCTCTTCCTGGTCTCCTTCCCTTTTACAGGTCGTTTCCTAGCAGTAAATTTTGTGATTAGCGGAAAAAGGAAAAAAAAAGGAGGCAAAAAACCAAGTCCCAGCCTCTTTCCAGGTGGATGGGGCTCTTTGCAGTTATTGTGCATTGTCATTTTTAGCTTTGTTTATGGCAGGGAGGAGATGGCAAGCAGAGAGGTGAGGGTTGAAAAGTATTTATTTTGTCAAGCGGCTGTTTTTGAAGGAGGGGGTTTCCCCTCCCGGCTTGCTCGCTCTTCCTGCTGCTCCTGGTCCCCAAAAGTAGCCCCCAGCCCAAACCTGTGACTCTGCAGACTCTGGTCTGGTGCTTTGCCCCAGCTGCCAGGCTCTTTCGGAGACGCTGGCTCCTGGCTCTGCTCCGGGGGATGCTGAGACCTGCAGAAATTAAACGATTTGCACAACTTCCAAGGGGAGCCGAGCCCAGGAGCCCTGACCTGCCCTGGTGTCCCCAGTGACATGCATCGGCTCCCCAAATGCACCCAGATAAAACCAACAGCCACGTTCCCCCGACGACCATCAGACCCCAAAGGGTTTCCTCCGTTTGCCGGCTCCTGGTGGGGATGGGGTCCGGACAGGAGGACCCCGCTCTCCCAGCCGAGCATCCCAGGGCATGACGCGTGTCCCCTGTCCCTGCCAGATATCGATGAGTGTCGGCTCAACAACGGCGGCTGCGACCACATCTGCAGGAACACGGTGGGCAGCTTCGAGTGCAGCTGCAAGAAGGGCTACAAGCTGCTCATCAACGAGAGGAACTGCCAAGGTAAGGAGCAGCGGGACCCCGGCACCCTGCCCTGCCCGGGGACATCACCTCTCCCTGCCCTCCGGCGTTTCTCGGCCCTCCCACGGCTGCTGCCGGAGCAGTGCTGGCCCGGTTACTCCTTCCTCTTTGCTTTCCTCTGGACCGTGTACATCCTTTGGGGGATTAGCGTTAGATTTGGGTTCTGGTCTGGGGCTTAGCGCTTTGATCTGCAGAGCTGGGCTGCCGTCCCAGCCCCGCTCCCACGCTGGGGATTTCTGGGCTCTTCTCGCAGCAGAGTTAAAGCCAGCATTAGGCCGATGCCAGGTGAAATCCTCCGGCCTTACTCAGGGCTGGGATGACAGTCACGACGTTCCCTGCAGCCCCGTGGGCTGGGACGCAGCTCTGCCCCGGGCACAGGGAGCCGTCCCTGCCAGCAGCCCTGGGAGTGAGCACTCCCCGAGCCTGGGGCCATCGGCTCTGCTCCGGACCACCCATGCCAGGGGACTGGGGACCCCCACAGCACCCCATGTGTCCTGGGAGGGAGCTCAGCACCCACCCTGACACCTCTGGGCTTCTCCCAAGCTGCTCCACTTTATTGCACAAAGTTTTTGCTAGCGATGCCACAGCATCGCAACCATAGCTCACAGCTAAAGCACACGCACTGACACACCGGCTGCTTTCTCTGGTCTCGAGAGGCCGCCATTTTCCTGGGACAGGGGACAGGAAGAGCAGCAGGACCTGTCCTGCCTTGCCTCTCCCCCTCCACCAGCCACCCGGCGGTGGCAGGGACTGGATCGTGCTCTGCTCAGGGATGCACCATTTTTGCAAGCCATCAAGGCACAGCAAGGACTTCAGTGGCTTTTGCAAAAGGCTTCCTCCTTCCCCTGTCTGTCGGAGGGCAGGAGGGGAGGAGGAAGATGCATCCTGCTCGCTCCAGAGGGAGCTGGCTGCTCCGCACTGCTGTTCCCACTTTTTTCTCCCTGTCACAACATCCTCCTGCACATCCCACATAAACCCAGCAGGTTTAAACAACCCGGCAGGTCGCTGGGCCATCCCGGGGGGAGCACGGGGCTCTGCCCCCCCAGCCCATGGCCGAGGCCAGCACGGTGGCTGTGCATGAGCTCAAGTGTTGCCTCCCGAAAGCGCACGGCCGGGGAAGGAGCAGGCTGGTGCACTCCAGGGCTGCGACCGCTTTCATCTCCGTCCAGGTTCTGTGCTCTTGGGAGTTTGACGCGAGCGCGGCAATTAACTTAATGAAGCCAATGAAATGATGCTCAAACCCGCCGGGTTGGGTTCACCTGCCCAGCCAGGACCTCCCTGCCCCGGCGAGGGGCCCTGCAGGGGCAAGCAGACATCGCTGGCACCGTCCCCGGGGCAGGAGCTGCCTGCGCAGTGTCCCTCCCGGCACGGGGCAGGGCCCTGGCTGGGCAGCAGCCGGGGGCTCTCGCAGCCACCCCACGCCAAGGGCACGGTGCTGGCCCTGTTTGGCTTGTGTGAAGTGCAGGGGGGCTGCAGGAGCTTGGGGAAGGGGGGTGCTGGTGCAGTGGGCTGCTGCTGCCATGGAGTAGCAGCTGGACCAGGCAAGGAGGGAGCTTGGAGGTAGGCAGGGTGGGAGCACAGCGTCCTGGAGCATCCTGGTGCAGGGTCCCCAGGGCATCCTGGTGCTGGATCCCCGGAGCATTCTGGTGCAGGGTTCTGGAGCATCCTGGTGCTGGATCCCTGGAACATCCTGGTGCAGGGTCCCAGAGCATCCCAGTGCTGGATCCCTGGAGCATCCCAGTGCTGGATCCCTGGAGCATCCCAGTGCAGGGTCCCTGGAGTGTCCCGGTGCAGGGTCCTGGAGCATCCCAGTGCAGGGTTCTTGGAGTATCCCAGTGCAGGGTTCCGGAGCATCCCAGTGCTGGATCCCTGGAGTATCCCGGTGCAGGGTCCCAGAGCATCCCCCAGTGTAGCCCCCAGCTTGCTGGAGCAATCGGAGCAGGAAGGGGACAGCCCTTGCGCCGGGGGCTGCCCCTCCGCCCTGCCAGCCCTCAGCTCTCCCCTTTGCCTTTCCTTCAGACATCGATGAGTGCTCCTTCGACCGGACCTGCGACCACCTCTGCATCAACACCCCTGGCAGCTTCCAGTGCCTCTGCAACAAGGGCTACACGCTGTACGGGCTCACCCACTGTGGAGGTAGGGCCGGCTGGATGCTGGCAGGAGGAGCCCATCACCCCGGCGGGTTCGGGTCCTGGGGAGGCACACGGGGCACCCAGGGATGGGGCAGCCCCATGGCACGGTTGCTGCGGGACCCCTGGGGATACCGCTCACCCAAAAGGGCTCACGGGGAGGGTCGGTTCCCTGCGTACCCCAAGCTGGGGCCAGGCAGGGAGGGGGCTCGCAGCCAGACACTGGTGTCTGCAACTTCAAACGGAGCGACAGGAACAATTTGCGACTTGTCTGCAGCAGGAGAGAAGGAGAAATCCCCGGCGTTTTTGGCAGGGAGCTGGGATGGGGTGGGAAGGGGAACATCAAAAGGGTTTGATTTAAGTTTCACAAGGCAGATAGCTCCCAAGGGCGGGGGCGTGCGGCGCCCCGGGAAGCGGGGAGGCAGATGAAACAGGCTTTGGGAGGGTTGCCGGAGCGTGTCGCGGCAGCGGCGCTGTCGGCCCGGGGAGACGGCGGCATGAGGCCGGGTGCTCCAGCACTGCCCGGCCGGTGAGTGCGAGCCACCCTCCTCGTGCTCCCAAAATACGCAGCCGGCGCGAGCCAGAGCGGCCTCCGGGATGCTCTCGGTGTGACCCTGCAATGGAGGGGTTGCTGCCTCCCACCGATGTTCCCGAGAAGGGGGAGACAGGCAGGGTGGGGTGTTTGGGGGGCAGCACCATCCCTGGCTGCTCCCCACCTCTACCCCTGCTTTGTGCCAGGCCTGGAGGATCTGCCCCCCGTTTTGGGCCGGGGCGGAGGGTTCCCGCCGCAGGGAGAGGGGCCGGGGCTGCCGAGCAGCTGCTTTTTGAATTCGGCTGCTAAGTGCTTCCATGTCGGCTCCGTCTGCTGCCCCCCGCTGCTCCCCAGCCCGCCGCGGGGCCAGGGCCGGGCTCAGCCTGGGTGGGCTGCACCCATCACCACCCGGCCCTCAGGGACACCGGGACTCGGGGGTTTCCCTCATCCCCGGGGGGCTGGCGTGGCTGCAGGGTGGAGGCACGGCTGGAAGCGCCCTGCGGCGTGCATCCCCCTGTCTCCAACTGGGCATGGGTTGTGCAATTTATCCATCCAAAAATCACAGCCCTGAGATGATGCAGCGACTCAGTGTCAGAGCCGGGGGGGGCCCGCTCGGCCCCCGCCGCTGCCCCTCACCCACCACCTCTCCTTCCTTCCCTGCAGACATCGACGAATGCAGCATCAACCGGGGGGGCTGCAAATTCGGTTGCATCAACACGCCCGGCAGCTACCAGTGTACCTGTCCCGCCGGCTGCAAGCTGCACTGGAACAAAAAGGACTGCATAGGTATGTCGGGGCAGGACCCATTGCGGCCGGGGATGCTCCAGCATAGCCCCGACATCCCCCAGCCAGAGGGTCCCGATGCCCCGTGGCCCCTCCATCACTTCAGGCTGTTGGGATTAAGGTCAAGGTGGGGGGAGCGCAGGGGTTTTGGGGCATCCCGGCACAGGGGTGCTCCGGGGCCGGCTGCTTTTGGCTGGGGCCCCGTGTCCATCTCGCATGGGTCTGGATGGGAAGTGCTGTAAGGTGTTGCCCTGCTCCTTCTGCCCTCGGTTGTCTCGCTTTTTTGACCGTGCTCGGGGCTGGCTGTCAGCTTTTGCACCAGCAAGTGTCCCTAAAGGAACTGTTTTCATGGCCCTGGCAGTGCCCTGGTACCCAACTGCCCCCCCTTCGTTGGGGACAGGCTGCCCCCCCCAAAAAAATGGAAATCCCAGCCATCACATCTCATATGCCCAAGGAGAAGCTGGGTGGTTGGGATGCTGGTCTGGGGTCCCCATGCCGCGCTGGCACCTTCTCCTCCACGGTGAATCCCCCCGTGAGCGGGGAGGGCGCAGGGGTCCCTCGCAGGTCCCCTGGCTGTGCCAGCCACGGGCGTCCCCGCTTGTCATCACCAGCCGGCGCGTGTCCCTCAGAGCTGGTGAAATGCCTGCCAGGTTCGGTGCCGCCGCGGGCCACCCTCACCTGCAACAAGACGGGCAAGAAGGACAGCTGTGCCCTCACCTGCGCCTCTAAGGCCCGCTTTCTGCCAGGTACCAGTGCCAGAGCCACCGCCGGCATGGGCAGGGGGGTCCCCGTTTCCCTGCGTGGCCCAAACTTAGGGGGGGGAGAGGAGCAGCGGCAGATCCAGGGTGCAGAGCACCCAAGTAGTGGCTGGGGCGAGGGAGGGAGGTGGTTGCTCGGGGGGGCTCGTCGCTGGGTGTAGATCCGTAGGATGGGTCCCTGGTGCAGGATCCCCACGGTGGGGTGCTGGGCGTCGTCCCCGCACGGTGCAGCCGTGCCTCCCTGCATCACCCCAGCAAAGCATCGCGGGGACCGGGCAGCTGCTCCGGCATCCCCTGACTCCTGTTCCTCCTTCCCGCAGAGTCCGACAGCAGCTACACGGTGAGCTGTGGGACCCCCGTCCTGCGGCAGGGCGGCCAGCAGAGACCCGCCAACAGCAGTCAGCAGTGCCTCGGTAAGGGGGCTCCCGGGGTGCCCCCGGCCACCGCCGGCCAGGCTGCCCCGGGCCAGGGTTGTTGAGCACCCGCCTTTTCTTTTAGAGACTGTCGCTGCGCCAATCAAGCAAAAGGCTTCCTTTAAGATCAAGGATGCCAAGTGCCACCTGCACCCGCGAGCCAAGGGCAAGCAGGACGAGGCCGGGAAGGCTGGGGCACAAGGTGAGGCGTGATGGCGGGGGGGCAGGGGGGATGTCCGTCCCCCCGGGAGGGACGGGGTCCTGACTTGTCCCCCCGCACGCAGGCGGTTCGGCACCTTGCTCCGACTGCCAGGTCGCCTTCGTCAACCTCAAGTGTGACTCGTCCAAGAAGGGGAAGGGCCGCCGGGCTCGCAACTCCTCCAACAAGGAGGTGACGCGCATCACGCTGGAGTTCGAGGCGGAGGTCAAGCCGGAGGAGATCACAGGTGGGCACGGCGCTGGCTCGGCCCGCCTCGGCTGCAGGCAGGGGTGGTGGGACCAGGGGGATGGTGGTGGGACGGGAGGGATGGTGCCATCCCCATGCAGCACGGACAGCTGAACTGGTCCTCATCCCGCGCCAGACTGGGATGTGCTGGGTAGCGCTTGCAGCTGAGCATTTGGGAGATGGTTTTAATCCTGCTGGGTTTCCCTCTCCATCCCTCCCTTCTCGCTGCATCCCTGTTTCTTCCCCCCTGCACCCCCATTTCCCCCTGCATCCCCAGCCAGCTGCAACCTGCACTGCCTGCGACAGAGAGTGGAGAAAAAGCTGAAGTCGGCCATCAAAGCCCTGAAGAAATCCATCAACCAGGAGCGGTTCCTGCTCCGCTTCGCGGGGATGGAGTACGAGGTGGCGAGGAAGCTGAGCGTGGCCCCGGAGCGGCAGGAGAGCTGCGGGCCAGGCCAGCAGCGCCTGGGCGGCAAGTGTGGTAAGGAGCATCGGGGGGTGCCCGGGGCGGGGGACCGGCCGCGTCCCCCCCGGTGGTGCCAGCCTCCCTGCCGCATCGCTGACGTCCCCCCCGGCTCTCAGTCAGCTGCTCGCAGGGAACGTATTACCACGGCCAGACAGAGCAGTGCGTCCCCTGCCCCGCCGGCACCTACCAGGAGAAGGAAGGGCAGCTCTCCTGTGACCTGTGTCCCCGCGGTGATGCTTTCGGACCGGTGGGAGCCACCAACATCACTGGCTGCACGGGTAAGGGGGGCACGGAGGGGTGCGGGGGGGCTGGGATGGGCACCCGGGGGATGTCCAGGGCTGCAGCCTCAACCATCAGCCCCCATGCAGAAGAGGGGAAAGCCCCGAGCGTCCCCAGGACCCGCAGAAGTTGCTATTTTGGGTATTCAGAGGGGATGCCGGGAAGGGCAGCGCTTGCTCCAGATTTATTGGTGCTGCCGAGGCTGGGGGGGTGCGGAGAGGAGCTGGGCATGGGGTGGGAGAGCCCAGGGCTGGCGGGACTGAGCGATGCCTGTGCCCCCAGGTCAGTGTCCCCCCGGCCAGCACTCGGCCGATGGCTTCAAGCCCTGCCAGCTGTGTCCCCGCGGGTCCTACCAGCCCGAGGTGGGGCGGGCGCTCTGCTTCCCCTGCGGCGGGGGGCTGACCACCCGCCACGAGGGAGCCCTCTCCTTCCAGGACTGCGACACTAAAGGTAGGTCAGAGCCGGTCCCCGGGGAGGGGGGCACCCAGCGGGGCCGTGCCGGTGGGTGACGCAGCCCCCTTTGCTCTCTGACACCCCCCCACCCCACCCCAGTCCAGTGCTCCCCTGGGCATTACTACAACACGAGCGTCCATCGCTGCATCCGCTGCGCCGTGGGCACCTACCAGCCGGATTTTCGGCAGAATTACTGCATCGCCTGTCCCGGCAACACCACCACCGACTTCGACGGCTCCACCTCCGTGTC